>NC_088983.1:53659757-54259757 GCF_963932015.1 Anas acuta | reverse complement strand
CTCTTATTTAGTCAAGAGCTTATTTTGTGTCTGATTTTGTAAAGCATGTGGCGCTAGTTCAGCTAGTTTACATGGAGAATAGTTAGCCAAATCAGCTAGGAGTACAAATGAAGAACCACTGCATATTCCATAGCTTGCAGAGCTCCTGCCAGAAAATGGGGCTGTCACATATACGTAATTTTCATGCCTAGGGATAGTGGATGCGTGTGTCTGTCGCTCTGTGCAAGCCTCTTATAGTTGGCCATTGAGTTCTGCATGCAGTCCCCATCACCCCTTCTTCAACAAGTGAGACCCAATGGTCTGCTAAACAAAAGAAAAAAAATGTAAAAAGCAGGAAATTCTGTCCATAATGAATGATGGCAGTGGAGGGAAAGAGCCAAAAGCAGGTCTGAATTCAAGGCAAAATTCTGAGAAGTACGTGTACCTCACAGTTAATCCTGGATATATCTGAGGTACAGATAGACTCAACTTCAGCCACCACACAGCTCAAAGCTGACTGGCTCTAAGCTGACTTTAGGGATAAAAGCTACCAGAAGAGTGCTGGGATGAACTTTGTAGACTCCACTGAGGAATGTGATCTGAATATAAACAACATTGGGAGTTTTGTAGAAACAGGACAGCAAAATTAAAAAAGGTATTATGTCTTTTCCCTGCTTTGTCTGCATGCATTTTTTTATGCCAAAAAATAAAGAATTTGTCAGACTGAAGAGATTCTAACAACACACAGTCTCCATGTGGTAGAATCAAAATCTGCCAACTTGGTAAGTGCACACACCCTCCTCTCAGGTATGTCCAAAACAGCTTTGTGGGGCATTTGTGCTACAGAAATCAAAATTCCACCTCGATACTGGAAAGGAACTAAAATGGATTTACAGCAAGACTGCAGAGCGTGTACGCTGAAACCCATTTACCTACAGAAGCACAGACGTCATTTCAGAAGCAAAAGTCTAAGTTCGATAGCAGTGGTTCCAAAGTCTAGTAAGAGGTTTCCTTTCATCGCTTTATGGTTTCATGATTTGCTCAGCTGATCGTTATCCAGCTAATCTGTTACCCAGAGGAGGTGCAGCTGCTATCTCTGAATTCAGTTTCTACTGCACATTTATGTTCTCCGTAATCTTCAAAATCTTGGCAGTGAGGAAACAGCCTGTGAAGGATGGCATGCTTAGCTGGGCAGCTGCAGCTCCAGGAGCCTAAAACCCAGCTGTGGAAAAAAGTAAGAGCGTGGGTATGGACAGACAGTAAAAGCAGCAGCAAGAAGAAGAGAACTGGCATCTCCATACTTTTCTTTAGGAGCTACAAATAGAGATGTGACAGTTTAAAATCTTTGAGAAGGGAAGACTTCGGTGGCTCCATGTTGCTGAAGAAGGGGGCCTATCTCTATGGTCATCATCAGAGAATTCAGATCCTTAAGCATCTTCACTGCCTAAATCCATAAAAGTTCACATACAGCAATCCATAAAAGCCTGTGTCACACATTTAAGCAGGATTTTTGTTGTTTTTTTTTTTTTATACTGGAAGGGTATTACACATGAAGTCCCAAATTATTTCAGTATTCAGGATTTATCCAAATTCTAGTTTGGATACATTATCAACTTCCCTCCGTACTAAGGCTGCACTATTGAAAAATGCATATTCTCAAGCAACTCGGGAGAGGCTTTAATGTTTATTTCCATTTGGAAGCAATCACAATCTCTTACTTCCTCCTAGATGAGGCTCTGCCAGCGGAGTAAACACAATTATTTGCAGTTGACCTAACAGGTCTTGGCAACTTGTGCAGAAACACGAGCTTGCTTGCTTGGTTACAACACTCTTAATTTTAAGTGATTCTGTGTTCTCCAGGTGGGTTCTCCCCTTCTTCCACAGCACAACTAAGGATGGTCTCTCAGAACAGAAGCTTAATTTCTAGTTGAATTCAAGTCTTTTAGCTTCATTTAATATAAAATGTTCCTTCTCTCCCCTCTCTTTAGCAGTCTTTTTTTTTTTTTTTTTTTTATATGTTAGTTGCAAAGCCAGTAAATGTTCTCCTTCAGCAGGTATTACTGGTCTCTTCTTACCTTCCATTTGATTTAATATGTTAATTCCTAGAAAATGCGACAGCATGAAAGAAAAAAAGATATGAAATCTGCAGAAACTATGGGATAACCTGTGTGCTGCTGAGTCTGACTTGTGATTTGGCAGGAAAGCTATGAACATGAAACATGCCTTCCCCTCCCCAGTGTGAACACTACACTCTCAATTTTGCACGCTGTTTTCTCACCAACTCATCTGGTATTCTTAGATTTTGCATTGCTGCAAGACAGGTAAATAATATGAAATATGTTACATTTTTACAGTGTTTACATATCGCATCCAGGTTAAAGTTGGCTTTTATTATGGACTCAGACCTGCATTTTCTGTTGAATCATTTCTCAGTAAACAAACTTTCTATGTTTAGAAATTTTAGCTCACACCTTATTTTCTTGACATGAGAATCCTGATTGTAACTGAGCTATTTAGGCATATAATGCAGGTGGTACTTGGGCTGAAAAGGAGGAAAAGATTTGTTATGGGTGTTCTAACCCAGCTGAAGGATAAGCTATAGAAAAGGACAGCTAACTTCCAGCCAGCCCTTCTCCTACTAGTTGTCATAATATCAGGTTAGGAAAAAATGTACTGAATACCCACTACTTTGTTTTCCTTGCTTATGAACTGTCACAAGCTTTGTGAAGTTACATTTAAAATATACATGTTAAAGTAACTTGTAGAATCTCATACTCCAGGATGATGTAGGGGGCTTCCCTTAGAGGACAGCAAGGAATTACTGAAACTATTTTGCAAATTGCCAAAATGCAAGTTTTAGTTGTAATTTTTCGTGAACATTTTTTAAAATATTTAATTTTGTTATAATTTTATTTTAAACAAAATATTTTGGGAGTACTTTTGAAAGGTAACGTACACATGTAAGACTTGGGTACATGGTGGTTTCACCATTCACTTCATCCACAGTGGTTATCTGCAATATGTTTCATAAACATCATTCACAGTCAGTAAGGGAAAGTTTGTTTCCGCTGACACTTCCTATCATAACCTGAAAGCAGGCAGCTCACAGATTAATAAAGAACGGAAAAAAAACATACTCAAGATAAAATAGCGCTAAACTAAATAGAACAATATTAACTCTCAATTCAGTATTGGTGCAAATGATTTTTTCAGCTGCTTAAAAATACATTTTGTGGAACAGAGGTGGAAGCAGCAATTTGCCAACACCAAACTGACTATAAAAATGTTTTGATATAAAAAGGGCTAATGCTAAATACATTCCAGCACCACTACCTACTATTTATTTAAATTTTGGGGTGCAAAAAAGCACCTGTTATTTATGAATAAAGAGACTTTGCTCGGTAAGGGGCAATTCCTATCCTCTGCATCCAGCAAATGCGTAATACACGTATGGGTGGCAACACCTCAACACTAAAAAAAGAAGTCACATTCTGCTCCACCTAGACAGAAATTAAAACAAATGGCTTTGTGATTCAGCAGTGTCTGTTCCAGCCCCTGAGGGTGGCATGGAGTGAGGTCCTGCGCAGTCCCACCTCGGTGCCAGGGCTTAAAGTTTAACTGCGGTCAGCCAGCATTTCCTTGAGGGCCTGAGACAGCTGCGGCAGCATGAGGTTATCATCGCTCCCCCTCCACGCTGTGCTCACTAGGTCTAAAATCCTTAACCCCATGTCCACGACAGCTCACAGACTTTGGGGGGCACTGACAGTAGCACAGCCAAGGACAAGAGAGGAAACATTTTCTCTTCCCACAGGGAAGACTTGGCGGTCTCTTCAAAAACTTTGTGGCTTCACGTGACATGAAAGACTATCATTCATCCTTCCTTTTTTCTTTCATTTTTAAAAGAGCAAAGGTGCATTGCATTTGTGATTGTACATGTATAAGGATATAGGCAAGGTTTACAGACAGAAGATCTTAGACTATCTATAAAAATCCAAGACGTGGTTTTGGACACAAATTAAATTTTACTTATTTTTCCCATTTACACCAACTATTTTAACACGATGCGTTACCTCGCCTGCTGTACTGAGTCTGGCTGGGGTGGAGCTCATGTTCTTCAGAGTAGCTCGTGCTGTGTTCTGGCTTTGTGGCTAAACCAGTGCTTTTGCTGTTGCTGAGCAGTACTCGCACAGTGACAAGGCTCCCTCTTTTTATAGCCTCAAGTAGGCTGGGGGGGGGACAAGAAGTCAGGAAGGGACACAACGTGGACAGCTGGCCCCAGGTGACCAGAGGGATATTCCTTGCGACATAACGTCATGCTTGGCAGTAAAACGGGGGCTAGGTACCGGGGACATGGCCATTGCTCAGAAGGTGGCAGGGCATCTGTCTCCTTGTTGGAGGTCGCAGTGGGTGACTGCCGTTGCATCGCTTTTGTTTTTTTCTTCCTCTTTCCTTCACTTATTTCACTATCTTTATCTTGACCCACACGTTTTTTCACTTTAGCCCTTCCTATTCTCTGCCTGGTCCTGCTGGGAACGTGGGGGAGTGAGCGAGCAGCTGCTGGCTGTGGGCTGGGGTCAGCCCACCACACCTACACATCCTTTCTTGCCTCTTTTGTTTGAGCGACAGAATTCACTCAGAGGAAGAAAACATGGCTTTACATATGCAGGCAATTAAATTGTTCACACAGAAGTAAAAGTACATTCATGATTTGACAATGTAATCCCCTCAAAACTAAGCTTGCAACGAGACTTACTCACCAGATCTAACTTCAGGTCTCACCTGATGCCACACATCCAACTATTTGTTCTGTGAAATGCTGAAGAAGGTGTCATGTAATAAAACATTCAAAGTTTGTCTAAACAGCTTCTGAACCCAAATGCTTTTCCAGCATATTTAAATGAAAGCGGAGGTGAAAGCTGGTGATGAGGATTAGGAAAATCTGTTTGATCTTTTAATAAGACAGCAGTTAAACAGCTTCTGAGCACCATACGTCCCGACACATATCATGCACTGGCAAAAAAGGAGTATTCTGCACTGAGTCATGTTCAGCTTTTAGGAAATTCTGGTGCTATTTATAAGCTAAGTGATTAACTCAAGGTCAATACTCTTTTTTTTCCCCCCTTTTTTTCTTCTTACACTTGGAATCACACTTTTTAGAAATCTAAATCTAAAAAAGCAGAATCTTTTTTCCGACAACAAAATAACTGAAGAAAGAGGAACTAAATACCTTTTCTCTCAACAGACAAGCAGCCCGCAACAGTTATTAAATATCCATAAAAGCTACACTCTAACCCGTGTACCAATTATACGACTTAGATGAAAAATCTCTTTTTTAACAGACATAAACCAAGACGTTACTGAATTAGAATAATTATTTTTACAAGTCAGCCGTGCGGAGATTACGTATCTATTTTACCTACCTTTCATGCTGAGAGGGGGAAAAAAGGAGTGAAGACCATCAACAGCTTATATTATTCATATTACATTAATTTTCCATTACACAGGACGTGCGGGTTACAATCACAAGCAGCAATTCAAGTTCCTCGTTTAAAATGAAATCTTAAACAACCAATTGACTCACCTTCTGCTGACAGCCCCTGTATGTTAATCCCCTTAGCAGCCAAGAAACTCAGGCATGCATCTATGTTTTCAATCTATTCAAGAACAACAACAAAAAAAAAAGGAGACACAAAAGAATATGCATTGTAATAATTGTTTACTTTAATCTCCCGCCACACTTTATTGCACTCAGTCTTTGTATCACATAAAAAGTCCCTTTGCTCATTACGCGGAAACCAAAACAAAATGAAGCCTCCTAAGTTAGTACGGTCCCAAATTGATTACTATGTGGGTCTGGACTCTCTGCTATTTGTACTTGTGTGAAGCAAGTTATTTCATACTCGCACCATGAAAGATGATGACTCCATATCTTACTGAAGGGTCAAGGATGTTATGCCAGGATTTTTAACCTACAATGAGTATAACAAACGTGAAACTGAAAATAAACATGGAGGCCACATTTGCTTGAGAAGGCAGATTGCCACTTGCTCTTAAGTTGACAGCTGGCAAAAGTTTCCAGCCACAAAAGCAGTCAAATATAAAAACTGTAACTGGAAACCCCAGCTGGAATCCAAAATATGTTTACTCACGGCATTCTCCGCATGTCAGAAATGACAGACAACCCCAGTATCTCACTGTGGGGTAAATCCTGTCCTTCAGAGAGATGGTACAACTAACTGTACTACATAGCATGGGATAAAATGGATTTTGACCTGACGGGATATACACAACAGTTCTGAACGCCAGTGACTACAATTGCCACCTACAGACTAGATTTGAATCCTACCCAACGAAGTGAACTCCAGAAAGGTTGGGAGAGTTTGGCATTTACCCCTCATAACTCAATGTCACAGTAGAGATCTAGCTGTAGCTTTGTGCCTACATTCCCACCAATCTCCCACCAAAGGTCTGCTGTCATATTCAGATGCCTACAAAGCATTTCTACACACAAGCCAAACCTTAGACACCTCTAAAACCTTCAAACAAAATTCAAACAGAAACAACAAAACAAAGACACAGACACAAACACACACACACAAAAAAAAAAAAAAAAGGAAGGCAAAACCAAACTCTACAATATTTTAGGATATATCACATAATACATGAATAGTTACAGAGAAGACTTCCAGATAATGCCACTAAACAATTTTTGCTTGTGTCAGGGCAATTGGGAAGTGATCAAGTAGTGTCTGCATGTTTGAACATCTTGCAAACATGAATTAGGCTCCATAACATCTCAAACACTTCTTCTGCTTCATAGGTAAGGAAAACAGACCCCAGTCACCACACTTGCTATCACGTAAGTACCTTTCTTCTGTGAAGTTTGGACACAGCCAAAAAAAGAACGTGAAAGATTCACCTTCTAGATCAGCTCCTGCCTACCCTTGAACAAATATAAAAATGAGGGCTTAAAGCACTTGAGAGGCTGCACTCCCAGCACCTGACCTGCATTTCATGTCCTTCTCAAAGTTATATACTTATAAAAAAGCCTACAAGGAAAGCTGTCAGAAAACCCCCAGTATGGATTTCTGTCAAGGCAGTTTCATTTACTGTCTGTAAATGTAACATTAAAAACATTCTCTGCTATCAAGGGGAAAAAAAAAAAAAAAAGGAATTGGCATTACATAACTGGGATTGCAAGAGTTAAAACACTGTGAGAGGATGAGATTGGTAGAAGTTTTGGATAGACTTTGGAAATAGATTTGCCAAATTGCCTGCAGTGCTCAGGTCTGAAAGCTTACAGCAGGATGTAGGGTCCAAAGGTTCATTTATCCACAGTTCAATATGCTGCGGCAGTCAATCTGTTTTAGTTTCCTTCCTCAGCGTTCAACGACCCTTTCAGGTTTTCAACACAACTCTTTTATTGAGGTGACCTGGGACCAGAAAGCCGAAGTTCACCTTTTCTAGAATAAACACCACACAAAAGCATCCATCTTCTTACTCATTTCTACCACCCATGCTTATAATGACTTTGGTCTTTACCAAGAACACGTCCAGCCTTCCACAACCCTGGGTAGACTTCTCCCCTCCTAGCCAGGAGGGTTATTTTGGTTAATGAGTAAAGATGAGTGCTATCTCATCTCAACTCCAGATCTGCAGCTGTAGAAACTCCACAGGAGCTCTTGCAGTCCACAGAGCCCTAAACTGCTTTGCTTCTCCTCCCAGGTCCTTCACCGTTGCTCCAATTCTCCGTTAGGTCCAAGTGACCACAGGATCAAGACTGACTTCTGGGCAACTAGGGCAACTAGCTAGATCCCCACCCACGCCCCTATTTCTGGTGCCATACAGGAGTCCTTGCAGACCTCCTGACCTCATGCTCATTGCAGACCTGGCTCAGATTCAAGGAGCGCCCTGTGAAATTATTGCAACCTCTTCCCTGGGACAAAGCCACAGTTTTCACCAAGCCTTTTTAGTCACCTAATGACGTGATATGGCTCCTGCTCCCAGGCTGACGGCTGACTCCCCCAGAGAGCACAATGACTTGAGCGTGTTCATAACACAGGAGAAGAGAGCTGGGCCACGCAATCCTTGTCATGGGGCATGCAGGGCACCCTGCTGCACCGCCTGCGATGCCTGGCTGAGTGCTGAGAGAGATCGAGGCTTTGCGGTGCTCCATGGATACAGGGCAAGAACCAGGGGAAAAAACAGAGCAGTATAAAAACGCAGAGAAAAAGATTACAGGAAGTGGGCTATCAAAAATCATAATGTGTTATGGTCAGGAACTGCTAAGAAAAAATCTTATGGAAACAGGAAAATATCCTATTTCAGTACTTAGAAACCAACCTGATGAAATAAAGTGTAATAATAGGCTTGCAAAAGCAGACCTCTTACACAAGAAATTAAACTGTTAAGATAAGGATCCTATGTGGATATATAGCATCGCATGTCTAAGGAATTCACTAAAACAACAGAACTGAGAGATAAAAACACAGCACTCATTCGGTTAACATTTATGCAATATCATCTGCGGGACCAACAGCATCATATGGCAGAATGATAGGAATGTAATTAATTGATTTGGAAGGAAAAAAAAAATAGAGCTCAATAAGGAAAACAAAGAAATGTGGAGAAATTCAAGAAGAAAAAGAAAGGCAGAAAGCATGAAATTATTAACATTTAGTGCTGGTGGGAATTCAAAGCACTTCCCACACAATGACTGGCTGGCGTGCTGTCCCACACAAAAATGATTTGCGACTGCCATCCAGTTCCAGTGGAGGACTCGCACTCCACTTGGCTCTGTGGAGTCTCCTAAGAGGCCGAAGTGCCAAATGCTTTAGCAGGGAGCAGTCTTCTGCATCCCAGAGCTGGAAGAATGGAAACAGTGCTGTTGGGATGTGTAAGAGAAGCAATTACCCATTTTTCTTGTTGTAAAAACTGAAGGTAAGAAAACTACTGAAGTCTTGCAAAGTGGCTTAAGTGAATAGTGTTTTGTTGCCAGTGGCCTGAGTGAAGAGCCCTAAACTTGGTTTATCTCCTTATCTGAACAGTTAGCGCAATGCATTGGAAATCATTTTGCTTGTTTAAAGACAAGTTTCCAACAGTGCAATATTTAATTAATTTTACCTACAAGAGTTCCAAGGAAGGACTATCTCTAGCTCCTGGTGTCTTAATATAAGAACTAACCATTTGTAATCTGCAAATAGCATTTGATGGAGAAAGATCCACTATTCCGTAAGGTGTTGGAGATACTTAGTTCCTCTGAAATGGCAGCGTGGTAATTGGACCGCTTTGGTGGATACACCCCTGACAGAAGTGAAGTTTCTGGTTCCATCTCAGCTCAGTAGAGATCCATCTGCCCTGCATTGTGACTTCTGACATGAAGTACAGTGGTCCCCTTGAAATTACATTATTCAACAGCAAGTTATTGTTGGGACTGTAAGGGCCCTTGCTCGGGCAAGCCTGCATACTGTTTAAACCCTTCAAGCCAGTGTGAAAAGACTGTGGATTTGCCAAAGGGGAGCACATATTTTCTTTAATACTGGGAGCTACAATTTCTGGCTGACTCTTCTGCCTTCTCATTTGCTTTGCCAGCAAGCATTTAACACGGCAGAAGCAAAGCCGGGAAGATGGGAGTTGGACGTCCCTCATTTCCCACCTACCCAAAACAGGGGAAAGCTACGTAAAAGAAAAAGGCAAACCAGGATCAGACATCCACAGCCTTCACCTTACTCAGACACATTGCCGGGAGAGTTCGAAACTGAGCCATGCCTGCTTAGGCTTCCTTGCCCAAAGCATCTCATGAATTTGTGGTTTCAAACTGCTGCGTACGAACTGTTCGCGATAGAGCCATCTACCAAAGTGCATTATCAGTTCTGCACCCAACACAACGGGTACTTATTCCAAGACGTCCCCAAACTCCACTGCCCACCTCCAGGGGCTGTCCCTTCTCCAAGCCGGCCATCACCAGAGGATGCTCAAGCTGGGAAGCTCACGCTGTCCACCGCCTAGGACTCGACACCCCCAGAGGACCGCCTGTGGTCCGACTCCTCACAAACAGCTTTAGATGTCCCCAGCTCCCCCCAGGCTGTTTAAGCTAGCTATTAAAGCACGTTATTTGTTCTGCTTGCTACACAAGATAATTGAAAGAAAAAGGGCAGTTCATCCAAAGAAAAGAGTTACAGTTGAGTTCCTCGGTGATCATCTTTCCTATTGCCAGCCCAAGCTGCTGCTTTACAAGCATTCGTTATCCACATTTGTCATTTTGCTATGATACTTAAGACAGCTTCCATTTAATTAGGAGATTGTATCAAAAAATAAAACCTCACAGAATTCATCTCATGCCTGAACAGAAGTCGAGGTGTCACAACTGCCATTCTCATACATGCAGAAGCAAAATGAACGCTTTGTCAGCTGCCTGAAAACTCCCTCGTAACGTGAGTCCCTGGGTGGCATTTGCTACCCGGAAAGCTGGGAGCAGAAGGCAGCTCGGCGAAGAAGTCATGCGTGGACGTAACTTTCCAGCAGCAGAGCAGGCAGTGGAAGCAGGAGTTTCTCTGTTACACCAGCCTCTGGCTGGAAAAGCAGCATTAAACGCTCGTGGTCACACGTCTTTATTGATTTCTAAGTACATTATAACAAGTACATCCCTCTGCATGGTTGTTTTCATTCCCACCAGACCTGCACGCTCCTCATTCTTTCCTAGCATCTATAACACTTCAATACACCCAAATTTAACAACTACATTTATTTAATTCTCACTGCACCATTACTTTCCTGGGCACATGAGTCAGTTTTCCCTCTATTTTCCAATGTACCTTACAGTAATTGTGTATTTCTGGCAGTGCTGGCCACAACACCCGCAGATGTTTTTGCACTTGTCATATAATAGCAATTTCTACTTCTATTCTTGTCAGTGCTAGAAAGA
Source organism: Anas acuta (assembly GCF_963932015.1). NCBI lineage: Eukaryota > Metazoa > Chordata > Aves > Anseriformes > Anatidae > Anas > Anas acuta. The sequence continues at coordinate 54,248,854 of NC_088983.1, read as the reverse complement.
AAATGGCCTAGCAAATATGTCCCAGCCTGTATAGGAAGAGAGCATTGCAGGAACAAACAAAAAATCCAGCCACAAATATCATCGTTCTGTAGCTTGGAGACCCAACATGGGCACTGATATATGCTGAACACGGATTGTTACACAAAGACTTGAATATGGAAGTGTCTACACCTAAAGCTGTATGTTCAAGTCTGCCAAGTCAAACAGAGCAGGGTAAATTATAAACAGCGCTGCCCTTTTGACAGATACAGATGTTTTTCTCAAACAACCGGAGTTAAGCTTCTTGTAGGTTCCTTCCCTTGGAAGCCACGGGATGTTTCTTGTGTTGTGATGCAAGACCTCTGCTCCCAGCTTTTACAGTGATAAATGTGGAGCTTGAGTTCATCCAGAAAAACCACCACTTATATTCAGAACAGGACTTGCCATTCGACCTCAGGCTCCACGTTCTGGCCAGTGTATTAGTTTTCAAAGCAAGAAAATGAAGATTGATTTCATGTGAAATTTTATAGCTTCATCAGCTCTTATGCAATATGACAGCAGACTTCTCATACAACGTAGAAAACAAGTAAAGAGCCAAACACGAGCTGTTTCCACCAAGCTGTTTCTGAATGTGCTCCCTGTCTGTATTTTCAGATCAAGCTTCTATGCTTAATATTGTTATAGCATGAAATTTATGAAGAGCTGCTAAATCTTAAGTCATTACATTGACAATTCTTACATTCATGGACTTTTGTTCTTTTTCCACCCTCAGATAACGTCTGATACTCCTTTTACACTGTTTCCTAAACATATGTATATATAAGAAATACCAAAGAAAAACTGCAAACTCCTTTTTCCTAAGAAAAATACAAACACTAATTACTATTGCTTAGCTTAAAATACATTTTCATTGGTATTTATTCTAGTCAAAATATACCTGTACCTCAGCTCTTCCTAAGAGGGAATAATGGGACAAAAAGTATTTCTCCCCTTTATGTTGCGTTGTACAAATCAAGACCTCTGAGACCTCTTCTGCTGGGGGGCTTATATCAGCGTTCCTAGCATAAGTACCATAAAATGCACAAAACCTGGAGACACGCTACACGAGGCACCCACCTGGTTCCTATAGTACTTACGTGGTATGAAATCCCTGTCCACACTGAATTTTCCTTTTCCAAAAGCATATCCACAGCTGCACTCACAACACACCTACTACGAACAGAAATGCGTGCAGGAAGCACCACAGAGAAAGCTCCAGTTGATGATGTCCACATTTCTCATCTCAAAGGACACTTTTACTGGAATGGTTTTAGGAAATCCCATGCAACTCAGAAGTCCTGCCAAGCTAATCTGGTCTTTCTGCTGCTCGCTTGTGTGTGGAAGCATGGAAAGCAAGGCTTTTGACAGCCCTGTCAAGAGCCAGGTCCCCAAGCAGGGAGGATATCTCCAGTCCATCTAATGTATTCGGTTCTACCCAAAACATCCTTGAATGCTATACTAAACAATATTTTTAAGAGCATAAATGCTTAAAGGAATGACTGATGCTAAAACTACTCCTTACTGTAAGCATAGGCCTTCGTATGCTGTGTTGTATTTTCAGAAACACTAGCCCAATGGTTGAAGACTATTAGCTTGAATTTGCAGCAGTAACCCAGAACTTAAACTCATGTTGCAAAAAAATACACAAACGGAGCTTTTGCCTCCAAAAAAAAAAAAAAAAAAGTTTCATTTGGACTATCCTACTAATTAAATGATTATTTATAATAATAAAGCAACCCACCAGCCAGAATTAATTTTAAGTAACACAAGTTACAGATTCTCAATTACTACAAGTGGGATTGCAGAACACCAGCATATGTCCTGGTTTCATTTTTCAAATACAGTTTAAAAAAAACAAAACATAACAACATAATGATCATCTCATAGCTGTGTCATTTGAAGGAGCTGTTGCAGCATGGCCATGGACAGTTGTTCTTTCCTAAAAAAAGAGCCCTGGGAAGAGAGCTGCTGCCACAGCCTGTTCCCAGGCAGTGCGTGCTCTCCGCCGTGGCTGATGGACATCCTCGTGCCTGAAGGTCACAGCTTCACCTGCTCCTGACTTGTTCTGGTCTGGGACACCACCACACTTGTGCTCCCTCCTGCCTTGCACCTGGATCCTAGGTTATATCTTCTACAGCAGCTCTCCAACACAACCATTTAGCTAAACATTACTGCTGGGCTTGTCCTCAGGCAGGTCAAACATAAAAATACTCCTTCAAAAAGCCAACAGATAAGGTGCTCTGGATATGTATTACTATTTTTCCAGTCTTATGTGTAAATATTCAAGTGAAAGACATCAGCACATACGGACAGAGATCTTCACATACTGACATGGAATGACTCTGGCCCCTTCACGTATTTGCTGTTTCATCTATCTAATCCACAAGGGGCATAGAAACACAGGTATTCAAGAGGTCAGATTTTGGCTTAAATTAACAGTGAAATAAGCAATCAAATAAAATCTAACTACGCCTTTATAGTTAACCTCTTATTTTCCATTTTTTCCTTTAAAATTACTTTTTGAAGTCAATTCCCTGTTGCTTATGGGCCTAACATTTTTGCAGAGTGACATCTAAGTTCTAGCATCACTCCATAAGGCGCAAAATTAGAGCGAACTACAAGGAACCATGAAGACAGTCCCTGATAGGAATGACAGATTGTGATTAGCAGCATCTCCAAAGGTGCCATATACATCCACTAAATGGGTAGAACAGTACGCATGTCATGTCTTATCTCCTGTCTCCACATGCAGAAGAGTTTTGGTAAGCATAATAGCATAACAACAACAGTCCAGGCGTCTGGAAAAAAATACAATTAAATGAATGTTACCTAAGGGCAACACTCATTAGAAAGTAAGAAAGGACATCTAAATACAAGCAACCTGTCAAATCACCTCTGTAGTAAATCATTATTTTCTACGTGACAACATGCAAAAGCCTGACTCTGTTGTCTTTACAGAGGAGGGGAAGGAAGGAGCGCCATGCGAGGTTCCCAGCAGGGAGGAAATGCCTCCTCTATAGAGGAAAAACTGTACTTTAGGTTCATACATGGTAAAAAGCAACACAGGAAGCTTAGGGAAAATGCAGTGCTCCACACTCCTAACTTGCACGCTTGGCCACATGCCTCCACAAGCAGCTCTAGGAGCGAAGCTGCTGTCTGCCGCTGGGCAGGCTGGCACAGCTCCAGCTGATGTCTTCCTTTCAAACTAACATTCAGCCACAAGGAAAAACGCTGCAGGTCAGGGCCAAAAGATACCCGTTTGTCACTAGTAAAATTCAACAGATTAAACCTGTAAACACACGCTGACCATAAGGCACAAACTCCCCGAGTAAAGCCGGGCAAACAGCAGACACAAACATTTCCCTTTATTACATTTTCAGATCAACCATGGAGAAGCATTACTTGAAAATACACGGCTATATTTAACCGCAGGGACGTGTTTCCAAAAAATCCTACAGCAGGAATTTGCAAAGGGGGGAAAAAAATGCTTGTGATGCTTCTGATCCTTCCTGAGGAGCTGCTGCCCTGATTTAGCAGCGCATTCCCGGCCAGCAGGCTGCGGGGACCGAGTGGCCGGGCAGCCAGGTTTCTACCCCAGTGAGCTGCAGGGCTTTGGGGCAGCGCCCTCACACAGTTACTGTGGCTGGCTGCGGCAACGTTTGGACCATGCTGGTGCTATCAACTTGCCTTTGTTCAGAGGAGCAGGCTGGAGAGGATGCCAGGTCTGGAAGATCAAAGAATAACACGCCAGGCGTCCCCTTCTGAAAAGGAGGTTTCTAAAACTGACAATAATAATTTCCACGAGAAAAATCCAGATGACTAAGAATACTTTAGCTGTGATTGTTGCAGCAGTTGTTTATAGCTATTTGTACAAAAAGCATCAGCTCACCCACCTAGTGGATGTTATACACACAGGGAGCTGCTCAAGCGAGGCAGACAGTTTCAGCTCACAGTACTCCTGCCAACCAGCTCATTCAGGTGTATTCAGGTGTACCCATTACATATATGCCACATCACACCACCATTCATATTTGTTATTTCCATTCATTAAACCATCCATTAAGAACACAAATATGTACAGCATACGCCATACACCCGTTATCATGAAGATTTCAGCATCTGTCATGAAAAGGGGGAAGCTTTTTTGTGCTTTCTTTAAAAAAAAAAAAAAAAAAAGTGAATCTGGCACAGATCACATGGAGGAGACAAGTGAACAAATTGACTTTAGCAATGAAATTAAAACTTACTGCACTGCATGCTTATAAACAGGGACCCTGCCAGGCTGATGAGTTCTCATACAGGCTGCTGTTTGGCTTGGGATGTCCAAAACACACTGCAGAACAGCTCTTTTTCACAATGCAAGTAATCAGTCAAAAACTAAAATAGCAGTCAAATTGCCATTACTGGAGTGATGTTTCCTTGCAAAAGGGAATGTATTGAAAATAAGGGTCTTCATCTTGAATTTCTTAAAGTCCTTGGGAAGAATCGGAGGCTCTGGCCTACATTGCAGTACAGGACTCTTCACGTTTGCAAGACAGCAGCAGAAAGACTGAGCATTTTACTAGTACAACTTGATGTCTGTATCAGAAAGTAATGGTTCTGCAAAAACTTCTGGTCAAGACACATGCACACAAAAAAACTTCTCTCTGTTACTTGATAACACAGATACTTACATACATACACAAAGCGATCATCCTTAAAAATAATAAAACCCTACCACAAACCGACATGAAAACCACAGTTATTTCCTACCCTGTTTATAGGAAGGAACTGTGGTGTTGGTTCACCCTATATTCATGCCTGTTTGTCCAAATTCTTGCCTTCTTGGGTGTCCCACAACTTCCCCAGGCTTTGCATGAAACCATGAGAGAGTTCCTCTATCCACCTACAGATTCCCCCATTCTTCTCCCTTCAGCATGACAGCTCTGCTATCACTCAACTCCTTCAAACTCCAGTAGTACGGGTGACACCCTATCACTTCTCCCATTAAAAAAACTTTCATTTTCTCATCAGCCTTTTCTCATTTTTTTTTTTCTTAAATAATACAGGTATCTCTTATCTCTTTCTACTGCTACATTCAATATTTCTTAGTTTTATATTCAGGATGAAAAAAAAAAAAAAAAAAAAAAAAACTCTACCTTCCCTAGAAGAAAAATTGCTGCTGCCTTTTTTTTTTTTTAATCTTTTCTTCCAGTCCCACCTTCAGTTGTCGCCTCTGCCTGCCAACATACCTCTTCACTTCCAAGCATTTCCTCTCTGCTATGTCTTCCAATCCATGTTCGAAAAATTAGCTTTCTTTACTCAGCACTCTCCCCAGTCTCTTTTATTTTAGATGATACAGATCTTTTTCTTTTACCTTGCTCTCCACAGATCTCACATCTTTCAAATGTCTCGTATCATTTCATCTTTCCTGTTACCTCATCTGTTACGATTTATCACTTGTATGCAGCAGGTAACACAACTACCTCTCTCTCCCCCTCCTTGCAGTGCTAAGCAAGAAGTACACATTAATACTCAGGATAATAATGTGCTCGGTTATCACGCTGTGCTAAAGGAATTGCAGTGAAACTTCCTTCAAAAGCTGCAAACATTTTACAAAACGCATGTCCTCCCTGGGAAAACACAGCACCTACAGAGCAGGATTTCTGCAGGCTCCCATTAAAGCCAGACTTGGTATCTGTGTAAAAGAAATCCCTTACATACTCTACCTGTTTGCTGATAAAGTAATTATGATAAAGTATAAAAAAATAGTATAAAAAGTATATTAAAAAGAAAGTATAAAAGGAGTATATAGAAGTACCCCAAACATATTGATGTTATTGATAAAACAAGAATCATTTTTACAAATTGAAGTGATACGAACCCCTTTGTAATAGTACTCACTGAGGTACTCACATGAATAGGAATTATCTGCACTACCTACAAGGTAAGGTAGCATGCAGCACCTCCTATATTGCCCAAATACTGCAGGATGTCAAACGTTGAGCTCAAATACCATCCCAAAACAAGAGGCAAACTGACTGTTAGAAATGAAAACATCCCTGCTTTTCTGTAACCAAACAGTAACAAAGATACAGCCCTACTCATGCTTATTGACCTCAGGCTTTTTTCGGAAGTGGGTAGGAGAGGAAACCAGCCTTGTTTTACCCTCCCTCCCTCAGTTCTCAAGAACTACGCCAATATTTTCTTGTACTTCGTTCCAAAAACCTAAATACAATTCTGCTGATCATCTCCAAATTTTCTTGGCCCCAGAGCCTACACTCCATGCTACTACATCCTCCATTAACCACAAGACTTTCTGCATGCCAGCTGGAACTAATCACCCCAATTACAGGCTTTTGTTTAGAGAAGCATCTACAGTACAAAAATATAGGGGTTTGAAAGGAAAAAAAAAAAGTTATTTTGCAGAGGAAAAGATATAGAACTGACTATAAGAGATTATATATTGGAAACAGTCAACTGTTATCTGGAGCAAAAGAAGACAGATGCTCCCAAGAACAGAGAAACCCAGAGAAGAAGAGAACAGGGGAGAGGTTCTCACCTAGGGGGCTTTTCATGGGGTTAGCTGTGGCCTTTGTCATGTCATTTCTGGGGTGAGGCTGATAGACACCGATGGTCCCAAATGGTTCTGCAGTACTGAACTTAATCTGACAAGGCTTAGCAGCACTGCCTTCGAGCCTGACAGACCCGAACTGTATCTAATGCTCAATCTGGACAAATCTGTACGATGCTTTCCAACATTGTGTAGCAATGGGAACAGCGATGCAAAGAGACCTGCTCTGGCTCCGGGTTCAGCTCTCTAAGGTTTGGTGGGCTTTGCTGGCTTAGGATCGCACCACACGGAAGCAAATTCCCTCGTGTTCACACACTCCTAAGGGCTGGGGCAGGCACAGATCCGCTCCAGCTTTCCAGGCTGACACATCTGGCCACACCTGAGCCAGCTCTTCTTAATTCATTTCTCACGTCTCTCTGCCCATGGCATGGTGAGCCTACAAAGCAGGTTGCTGCCCAAGGGGGAAAGATGATGGCAGGAGGCTTCCTGTTAAGCTGTGCTTTATTTCTATTAATCAGCATAGTGTCATTTATGGTGCCTTTATTTATTTATTTCATCTACTCCACTGTGATGCCCAGCTTACAGATGCTACAGTGTAGATATGGGTTTGAAAATTATTCATTTTAAGAAGTATGACCAGATGTCACCTCTGTACAGAAGTATCAGACACACACGCAACAGGGCCCACACTCTGGAAGATGGCTGTTCAGGCACGTGAGCTATATTAAGAGGAAAAGCGCCCTGAAATGCTAAGGATGAAGACTGCCATGCCTAACAAGCAGTGTAACGTATACATTGTCCCCAGAGTGCAGGAAACCTGGAAAAGGGCCGTCTCCTCAAACGCCACCAGCAACTGTGTGAGCACAACCTCCATGAAGAAATTTCTATTCTTGCCTCAATATTCTTCATTGTGAGGTGCTAAACAGCTCGGCAAACACGCACGCTCCTGCAAAAGCAAGCTATATGCATAATCCTTGCTTTTATGTGAGGAAAACCACTGGGGATGCCTGGCGATGATTAATGGGCTCGGTCTCACGAGCAGGGTGACACAGAACGGCCAGCCCTACTCACCCCACCCTCCTGAACCAGGGACCGGAACAAAATTAGAGCCTAAGAGGAGGAAGTGCAGAGCAAACACTTCTTGCCAACGCTCTTCATAACTCCTGACGCAGCACACACCCTCTGCATGCTTTTATATCCAGATCTGTCTTCTAAAAGCAACCTACAGCATGCATCAGACTATAAAACAGAACAATGTTGTTCCTTTATGGAGAACAGTGACTTTAAGCAACTTGGCTACGACATTATGGGCTCTGTTTTATACTCCAGTCCTCAATGAAATTCAGTTCTTACAATGCATTTGTGGAACATTATAGTAATTGTCAAAATTTCCTCAATTATTTATGCTCCAGACAGCTGCTGTGGATACAGCAAGAATAGCAACCAGTCTCTTCAAAGCAGTAAAAAGTAGCAGCGATAAATCTTTCAGATGGCTTTCTTTTTAAGGAGTGCTTGCTCCGTGGGTTTGAGCAAGATTGATAACTTCCAAGAAAAAACAAAAAGCCCAAACAGAAGAGCGGAACGCAGCATTGCTCCTGACTTCAGATAGCAAACTCTTGTCAAATCTTTAATCTTACTTGCTCAGCTACGTGAGTAGCTGTACTCAAGTTACGGTCTGGGAGGTGGGGACAGTTGGGAAGAGAGCCATAAAAATGAAAAACATTAACATAGCTTCATAGACTGAAAAAATGCTCTGGTGTCCCAAAGCGAGCATTTACAATGCAAACGGGAGATTTTAGAATATTTATTGTGAAATGAGTTTTTTTTCCTCAAGATAAACAATAACCTTCTTTCAAATGACAAATTTGAAACCCTCCTGCCTAAGAGGCATTGTAAAAATCAGTTTTTTACTACTTACTTGCTTAGTAAAGTTATGCCTATAATTTTAGTTTCACTGATCCGCAAGGCAAACATACTCTCAAGGTACTATACTCTTTTAAGGTTATTGTACTATCTTCTTTCTTTTTTTTTCCATTCAAATGTTATTTACAAGCAAGACACAAACCTAGATATTTTACAAATCAAAACTCATCAGTCAAAAACAACTTACATAAAAAAGTCCTTGTAGTTTGCAGTTTGACTTTTCCCCCCCCATTTAGTGTGTTCTGCTAATCTATTTTGTTCCTTTTCAAAGAACGTAGAAACTCTTAATCCAACTTTAAAATAAAACTCTACTTTTACAATACTATTGTCTACATGTATCAAGGACCAACATTTTAGTTTTGTATATTTCTCTTTAACTACGTGATATTTCAGAAATATAAAAGAGAATCATAGAATGGTTTGTAACAGAAGGGACCTTAAAGATCATCTGATTTCAACCCCCAATAAAGTACCAATAACAATATCCACTGTAAGTATATGCCAAACAATTAGGCCTATTTCAAAGCCTGTACAGGAGAGTGGGACAAAGACTTTTAGTATTCATGTTCTTCAGATTACACATGAACTTCTACTACTGTGAGAAACTAGTTCAGAATTGTTATTAGAAGTCCCAAGCATTTAAGTGGCAAAAGCTTACTCAATACTAAGCCACATACATGCAAACAACAAACCACTTTACTACTTACCATTTGCGATCTATTTTTTGGGCATCCATTGATGTCTTCAATCTTTTCATTTGCTGAAAAATCAAAAATAAAAATAAAAAATAAAGCACAAACTATACCAAGGACATCATACCAATCAATTGCAGAGCATTTGCTACTTGCTAAGTAAAGGGGTTAAGGTTGTAGTTGTCCAATCAAAGCGAATGTGTGAAATACTGAGACCCATCTAAAAAAGCAGCTGGAGTTTTCTAGTGGGTCATGCCTCCAGAGACAGCTGGAGCCAGAAAACAACTGGTCTGGCAACATCTTGTACACTGACGGGTAGCTCCTTTACACTACAAAAAAGATTTAATCTCTGGAAACTGAATCACTGCTGGGTGGAAAAGTGCATGCTACATACATGGAGATGCTTGATTGTCAATCGATGTGCTCTGTAGAGTTGAAGTTTAGATTGAAAAATTATGATCGAGTCTAATTTATTTATTTTTTAGAAAAGCTGAAATCACAAGACTACTTTTGAAGTGTCTTAACCATAGCTCACCTGGAACACAATTGCAGAAAAATACATAGTTTTAATCTTTAAAGTCTCGAGAGAAATAAGCTGAGGAGGTGTCTAAATGTTTGCCTTCAGTCTGTTTGCTCAGTTTCACCTTTCAGTATTAGGCCCTGAAATGGTTTCTGTGCTCGACTAAAGAACCAGTTATAATCAAAGCCCTGTTTCCCATAGTTTTTTCTCTGTGTTAAAAGCAGGCTTTCCTCTCCCATTTGATGAATTGAACGGAGTTGTCTCCCATTACCCTGTACGTTACAAGATATGTTTTTCTACCTAATGTCTATCGTCAGGACCTCAGTCAGAACTCCATCTAATTTTATGTTTCTTCAGCTAGGAAAATCAATAGGGCACAGTATTCCAACAGCAGTCATAAAAATGTCAAGCAAGGAGCTAGCAAAACTTCTTTACTCTTACTTTTAATACACCAAGGTGTCACAGTACATCTTTATGTCAGTAATGCATTAGGAATTGATGCTAATACGAAAAAGGTTGCAGATAAAATTGTTGTACTGTTTCCCAGGATAGCTTATTGGCCTCTACACACAAAGAACATGCATTTATTTCAAGAACAGATTCAGTTTTATGGAAATAGAAATGTTTTCTTTGTATTCTGTTTACAGATCTTGTGCTTCCATCTTTTAATATTTACTGTCTCTCGGTTTTGAACTAGGCAATATATCAACTGTATTTATAATATTAATTCCAAAAACTGATAGCAGCTGAGTTTGATAAGATCTTATTCGTATAGTTTTTCACTGTTTGCAATTATTACTTGAAAGGAGACAAATGAAGTTCTGAATGAGCTTCTCTCTTGTTTGGGCAGAGATATCCCTAATAACCCAGGTAAATTTATCTGTCTTCCTTTAAATACATTAGTTTTTTCTCCAGTTCTCTATAACTTCCAAAATGGTATGTAATTTATCTTAAACCCATGTTAGCAAACTATAGTTAATTATCAGCCTCTTTTTTAAGCTTTTGTGTGCAAACTCCCCAGACTCACCTATCTTAAAGTATCTAAACGTTGAGAATTTCTTTCCAAAATTCTCACGTGTGAACCTGCAGGTTTTTGGACACCAGTTGATAATTCTTCTTTCATTCTGAATTAGGTATCAGTTCATTTTACATTTTTGTCTTTATCTACGACAGGTGATATAATATGTAGGTGACCACAAATAGTCAGTGGGAATCAGAATAGTGACCAAAATTTCTGCTCCAATTTACCTTCTCCATTTGGTGCCATTTCTGCCTCCCCCCAGCCAGTCAGTTCCCGTGTGCAGGCTCATGCCCTACAATTTCTCCTCCTTACCCACTCCCACCTCACCTACGGCTCTTGGTTTCTCCGTTCACTAAGCTGTAGCAATTATTGTCTCTTCCCTGCTGGTACAAGTGCAATGGAAAAGCAGGTGTAATAGAGAGCGACCAGCAAGACTGGCAGTGGGGCAAACTGGCCGCAGGGCTCAACTCTAACTCGAGCCTCTATTTACACAAAACAGGGCAAGAAGTCAGAGATTCATACTAGGCTGGGTAAATGCCCGTGGGCATTTTGCAGGAGTCTGCTTAATTCAACAGAAAATCATTTTGATGCTCCCATTCCTTGTCTGTAAGCAGGAGCCCACCTCTGACCCTTTTACCTGGCAGCAAGGAATAGCACTGACAGCAAGCATTACATAATTTGCTTTTCTTGTGGAGAAGGTTGGAAAGCAAGAGATATCAGTGAATGAGTTTCCCTAAATAACAGTGTGGTGTGCTCACGGGCAGCGTGATGGCACAGTTCATAGCATAAGTCACTGAATGCTGCAGGATCTTGGAAAAGCGTCAAGTTTCACAGCTGCAAAAGCACAGCATTCTGGCTGAGATAAATGGGCAACTCCTACAGCTTCTGTTTCTCAGGGCCATGTAGAAATACTACACCAGTTAGCATGAACTGGAAGTTGCAAGCAATCATAAAGGCTTTAAATTGTATCTTAACCCTGAGCAAGATGAAAATTCATAACCGCAGATGTGTGAAATGCTGGTGATTTTTTTCCAAACTGACTGCAAGTCTGCAGAACTTACACCACCCCCCAGCCCTTCGCTTTGAAATCCTTTCTCTCTCCCTCCAGTGGGCATTTCCTTCCAGCACATGTTCCCTATCGCCTGTTTGGTTAAAAGGAGTTCAAAATTAGCATTCTTCACTACAGGTTTAGCACCAGTGCAGGTCCTACAGAAGTTGGTCTACAACAAGGCCCAGGTTTGCTTCAGCAATGGAAATAACCAAAAGCAGTACATCCTACACAGACCACGTGCTCTGTATTGGCTTTGGCTTGACAAGGGTTAATGTGACTATGAGCCACGTAAGATGGCTAGCAGGACCACAGTAACACTTATGCCATGACTGTGGAAGCATACGGAAGCGCATGCAAACAGAATGCAGGGAGTACTCCTTGTCCAGTACCAGTATTGCCTTGGGGGCATATTCATGCTACACGCTTTTCTGTAGCACTTTGCTTTCATAAAAAACAGCTATTTGATTGTGTGGATACAGCGAATTTGGGTTCAGCAGATCTTAAGTATTTTCAGATTTTTCCCATTTATACACGGATTGAGGGTTGTGCTAAGCCAGACAGAAGAAACCAGCTGTACTCTATAATAAAGGCAGCAATGAGTGGCATTGGGCTTTCACTAACAGGGTCAGAATCAAAGCATGGCACATAATTGGGTTTATGCATTTTGATAGAAGGCATACTATGAAGCCACAAGCTGAAAGTGTACAAAAACAGAAGTGAAAAGGAACCTCTGGCATTAGAAGTACCCAAGAAGTATTTAAATCTATTGGCCAGTTTCCCATTTATGTAGCTACAGATATACATCCCTGTTGGAAAAATAAATCTTCAGCAAATGACTCTTCAAATGCAAGAAAAATTATGATAAGAAATCAGAATTGTTTCATTAAGCACTCCATAGAACTAAATTGGATTTAACCACTCATAAAAAAAAAAAAGCCACACACTTCATAATAATGAATTAAGCTTTCTGTTATGACCATAGAAGCTCTTCTGGATTATTCACTATTCCAGGTGTATGCTTAGACATTAGATTACTTTTTCTTGAATGCCTGAATGAATGCTGTGCAATGTACATCCTACTTCTGCTCATTTTGGCCTGCAGCTTTTAACTGAATGGTGACTCAAACATTTGTAAAACGAACTTTTGTATAATGTGCCACCCAAAACATGATGAAAGTTACCACTAGCAATCACTGCTAAACCGATCCCAAGATTCTGGTTTGAAATACAAACCTATAAGCTTCCCCTGCAAAGGTAATAGTACAATTTTCACATCTGCACACAAAAGCTACTCTGAGATAACCCATAGTATGTGTTTGAAGTGGGATACTTAGCTGGAGTAATAGGAAAAACACTAGTGGACTGGGTTAAGAGTTTAATTTCAGCATCAATTTGAATTCCTGAAAATTGAAAGATCTCAGAGGGAACCAACTGACAACGTATATCACCAATTTCAGATCATGCTCAGACCCAGTGTACCTGCACTCATGAATTTATATATATAGCTACTAGGTTTATATGGCATTACAAAGGCACATATTCCTTACATATTCTGTTATAGACTCATAAATTTTGAACCAAAGTAAACCAGAATGCTGCAAATACATTTCAATTGACTTGCAAATAGAATAAACTGTCACCATATAATGCTTTCGTATTATCAGAAGCACTTTTTAAGTCTGAAGATCATATCCTCTTAAATCAAATGCAGTGATGTTTGGTTTCACAGCTTTTTAGATTTAATCCTTGACTGGATTCTAAAGTTAAAGAACTACCAAAGTATTATTAATTACGAAATTTCTTTTTGTAAATATTCAGCTATTTCACTATAGAAAGGTAAGCAGAAAGGATTGCAATCATTGTGTCTGCACAGTCATCAACTCTATTGAATCTTCATTAAAAAATAAAAAAAATGCTTACTCTTTTCGGTTTGAGAACTGAAATGTCAAGATTCAACATCTGCAACATGAATCTCAGATGGTGAACACAAGAAAAGATGTGTAATGAATACCTGAACTAATTTTGATTAGTTTAGATCATCTCCAAACACTACACTCGCATGACAGAAAGGAGCACATCTTCGTAGCTACTTTTTTTCTTATGGGTATAAGAAAGCATGGCAAAAAAAATGAAAAATGTCTCCTACACTGCCTAGCAAAGCTTTCTTAGGATGTAGTCTTGATTGTCAGGAAAAAAAAAAAAAAAAAAAGAAAAAAAGCTTTTATCTTGCAGGCTACAGTTAAAGCTACTTCTATGTGTGAAAATTATCACCATCTCTGTGACAATGAGATGCAGCGTGCCTAAGGCCATACACATCAGAAACAAATGATTTTCTCTTCACTGCTAATTTGGAGGATTCAACTGAGTATGTTTAAATAGGAACTTTCTTTCATATGCAAAACTTTATTTAAAAATTAAATCCTGCAGCAAGTACTTTAACTTTTTTTTTTTTAAAGCCACAAGCTGAAAGTGTACAAAAACAGAAGTGAAAAGGAACCTCTGGCATTTTTTTTTAAAAAAAAAAAAAAAAAAAAACGACGTCCTGCAGACTTAATGTTAAACATGAGCCAAAAGGTAATGGCTCAGAATAGCTAAAAAATATAAAGGTGAATCCAAGTAAAATAAAGTAAGCAACAATTTTACTGATTATTTTAGAGGGCATAAATCGATTTTTATATGTTTTCACAAGTCAATACTCAAAAATTTCTTGTACAAACAGGTTCACATTTTGATGGTGGCATTGTTACACTCGTGTTCTCATGCAAAATTTTTCTACAATAGTGTTCACACGAGGTAGCTAGATATTTATGAATCGAACGGAGACATAACTGCTGCTTGACAGGTCTGTAGAATGTTAAGATCTGATGTTGCTCTGTAACATATAGAGATGAAATCTTTTTTGATGTATTCCAGTATAGCTCTAGCGGTGCTACTGGAACGATGCCTCACGATTTCATCAGGGAACAGTGTTTACATATTTGTACCTTAAATCAGGGAACTAGCTCGTTTACAGCATCTCAAACCCACATAAATATGCATGCACTGATGTCTTGTTACTTCACTGCTGTCTTCTTCATTTGCATCTCAAATCTGTCAGTTTGCTTCTAACAATAGTCGTCCTAATTCCCATTAGCAGGCTTTCTGATTCCATCAATCTCCATTGGCCCATGCATGTGTTTTGTGGCATCCCAGATACCAGATGGATGAGCCTCTGAAGGAACTAATGAAGGATCCAGGCCCAAGGGAAGAAGGAGACTATGCAGCTTTACACGGGGCCAATGCAGAAACTTGTTTAAAACCTTCATTATCCACTAATATTACTGCAAACCGAGGGAACTCAAGGCTTGGCAGAATTTAGCCTGTATCTGAGATTTGCCCTGATGATAAATCATCTTCCTCATCAGAAAACTCGCTATGAAATATTTCATTGTTCTTCCACATGAAAATCATACCTCTTCTTTCCTAGCTGCATGCATGGATTTTCCAAATCCAATTAGAAGTTGCAACATAGCAGGCAAGTATCACTGTGAACTATGTTCAGACCAATCCCCAAAAAAGTATCTGTAACAGGGATAGTGAAGTCTAACAGCATCCTAGCAAAATAAATAAATACCTTATTGGTTGCCTTTTTAAAATTCAGCTGTACAGAGGGATATTACTGTGTCAGGAGATCTTATCAGCAACGTCAAATTTTTTCCACTATTCTTTATGACAAGGCTTTATCAAATTAATTAGCAAAGTCTCTGAAAGAAAATTACCAAATAATGGCATGCAGTTTAAGGGTTCCCCCCCCCGCAACCCTGCACTGTGTTTTTATGTAATAGATAAGACAGTCAATTTCTGAGCAGGCTGGTACAAAAAGATACATGGTACAAAGAGAGGAGTCACTCACCTACAACCTGGATTATTTCAGCTAATAAGACTCCATCAGTCACATCTTGCTGTAGATCTTTAATCAATCTCTTGTGGCCAGATTTTGCTAGATAGTGATTAGCCCAATCCGTATAAATCTGTTAGGAGGAAAATAAACAAACAAAAAGAATTTGTTAGTCATAACATCAACCTTAAAAATCACAGCTCTTTGTTTGTCTCTATCCGAGAGGCTGCTTTGAAAGAACTGCTTTTTTGCCGTTTGAAACAAGTCAACACCATTAAAATTCAAGGCATTGTGCAGATCAAGTATTCAGCTTACTATAGCAGGGCTTTTCCTATTCAGAAATCTGACATCAAAGCTCACGTAAGACTATAGTAAACTTCCCAACATGCTACAGCCCGAATGGATCATCAGAGACAGTGAACTAAATCTTCCACAGCGGTAACCTTAGCTTCCTATCAGCAGCTTTGACGTTCATTCTTCGTTATCTGTTTTTGAGAGATTTTAAAGATTCTTTTCCAACAACCGCTTCTGGTACATATTAACCACGCAGCATTTCGATTTTGAGGAAACTCCATTGCTGTACTACCTGACAAGCCTTTAAAGGTCTTTAAATCTACCAACCTCTACCAACCTTAAGTTCCATCTCACGGGTTAAATAGGCCTATTAAATTGGTTTTTATCTCTCGTGCCAACATCTAACTGTTAGGGTTTATTTTAAGATGTATTATCTGAAAAGTAAGCAAACAAAGCAGTCGAGCCAAAATCTGTCTTTAATCTGCATCAAGTGCAGCTCACCACATGCTAGCGCAGCTTAGCCACGATCACCAGAGAGCTTATAAAATCTAGAATTTAGAATAAAACATAGAATTTAAGGGAAGATTTTTCTCTATGAACTATTTCTACTCCAAAGAAATAAAGAAAATCCGCTAAATATCAAGATCTTACCATTAAATACAAGGACATATTAGGGTTGCCCCCCTATTCTTATGAGTCCCTAGTGTATTAGAAATGCATGCGCCCCAATTCAGTCATCATAAAGTAGAAGTGCCACCCGCGTGGCCGCTGTCAGCCCACCACAGGCCCTACAAAACCACCAGGAACTGGGCTGGGGTTGGATGGTTCATTTGTTTTGTTTTGTTTCAAACCTTCAAGCATTCTGCTACTGACAAAGGCCTCACACAGGTGGGTGAAACTCTGACCTAGAGGCAAGTGTCTTTAGGACAGTATTTAGCACACTCTTGGGGCCAGAAATTGCATCATGGTCATGAACACAGCTCCCACAGGCTTTTCTAGCACTGCGCTCCAAGGGCTGTAACTTTATGCTCCTCTTGCTCTTGCTGGTTCAACGTTAATATGAACTGAAGAGCAGATGTTTTGACTAGTTATTATTTAGTTACAGTCTTCCCTTTTAATTGTTTTAATCTGTAAAACACTGCTGATAACAGCAATGCACAAGTAATTCACAATCTGAAACGTACACCCTTCTTTTCCTCCATTTACCCTCTATTTCCACCTTTAGATCAGCAGGATGTGCCTACCCTATGCCATCAGTGTCATGATCTTGAGAAGAAAGCCACACTGGAACACCTCAATAAACAAACAGAGCTAGAAGACACCTCAGTGAACAACACTGCAATGAAATAAATGCCAAGTACATGTGAGTGATTTCCCTAGCTGACTGAGGAAAAAAAAAAAAAAAAGGAAATAAAAACACAAACAAAGCTTCACCCAAACCAGACATTGTGTTCCCTAGCTTCTTTTACAAGAAAACATTTTCTATAACAGGAAGATAATTGTAAAAGGTCTAACGACTCTGAAGAACTAGGATCACCTGTGCCTACTTTCCTGCCTCCCAGAGTGGCTCACTTACTCCCAAAAAGATGGGAGGAATCAGGTCTGGGGCTACCTGAAGCCAGCAGGCAGCAGCATGGCCCTGGGCTCCCCGCCACCACAGGGCAGCCATCACCGTCACAGCTCCACCAAGGCCTTCAAATGGATACAACACCATGGCTTGGTGAGCCAGTTGAAAGCTGGGTCATTTCAAACCACCACGTAAGCGGGACAGTGCTTGGTCGGGTGGCTCCTGACACCACAGCACCAGCGCAGCTTGAGGTGCCAGTGGGCCAGCACCACAGAACGGCCATTTCACGGCCACCTCCAAGCGGGCCGGCACCACAGAACGGCCATTTCACAGCCGCCTCAGAGTGGGCCTATCCTCGCTGCATCGAGGGATGCTAGCCTTATGCTCACACCCCACAGATACCCATGAGTTCAGCAAAGAGCCCAGCTCCAAAATGAGCCCTCCTGGTGACAGAGGAAAAGTGAAATACCCCCGAACACACCCCTGCTCCTGTTTTGCGACAGCCAAACTCCTGCTGTTGGCATGTTTTTTCCTCTGCTCTGGTGTGTGCTGAAGGCAGCTGCTGTGCTTGCTAGCAGAGCTTGTATGGCAGTTATCAAATATTACATTGAACATATCAACAAACACCAGCACAGGGAAAATACTTTTTTCTGGGCTGTCTAAGGTAATAGAACATGATTTCATTCAACCAGTTGATTAGCAAAGCCTTTTTCAGGAAAATCATCGTCTTAATAAATCTGCATGACCCTTGAAAGCTCTATTATACCACATTACTCTGCAATATGCATCGCATTCACTTTTTTTTTTTTTTTTAAGCTGTCAGGGCTATGTATTTAAAAGCTCTGAAGCATTCTTACCAATGCAGAATTACCAAGGCTTATTGTAGTAGCTCTTTATGGTCACTGCTCATTTTTATGGCATATATTAAGCTAATTATGGAAACTTTCCAGGATGTTTTCGAAAACTGTTTGTTGCAAGTCTTTGTAATGTATTACACAAATACGATTCCTAATGTTTCTTTTCCTTTTCCATACAAACAAGTTTAAAAAAAACACACACACAAAACACGTACAATGGCTGCTATTTCTAGACACATGAAAAATGTTTCAAAGCACATAATGTTTTCAAATGTTCAAAAACAGGCAAATAATTGGGAAAACAATAATAAAAGAACTGGGAAAACACTGCTGAGGAACTTTCCGTTCATATATGCCTATCTCCGCACGTGAATTTGGAGTGTTCCTCAGTACTTTCAGTAAACAGATTTCAGAGGTGCGGATACACAAAAAAAAAAGTAACTTTAACAGTCACCTAATTAAAAAACACTAAAGCCTGCAGTTCGACATATTTGACCAAAAACCTACAATTCCAACTAGTCAGATACTGCTTATATTGGTATGGGTTTTTAAATCTTTTTGGCGATTTCACACAGTATTAAAATATATATATTATATATATGTCCTTGGAGACAGCTTCATTATTTTAGTTAAGAAAAAAGAAGGGAACAACATTATCTGGGCATTACCACCACAGCAGGTCTTTGTGCCTGAGCCCAGTCAGCTTAATGTTTAACTGGGGTCTAAGTTCTGGCTTTTGTTAACGGTGGACTCAGCTGTTTGGTAGGTTTTTTCTCTGCAGTCTATGATCTTAGGAATTCAATTATCTGGAAAGAAATTAAAAACAAATGTGATTTTTTTTTTTAATCCATCAGGTTTGACTTGAGTGTTCCAGGTGACCACCGATTCCAGCAGGTTTGAATTAAGTGCATTACAGGTAAATATTGATTTTGGAAATATTTGGTACGTTATGAGTCACAGCTACGACATTACTGCACAAAGCGAGCAGGATTTTAAGAAGAAAAAAAAAAGCACAAAAGCTTTTAAAAGTTGTCTGTAAAGAAAAAGGACGTAAGATCGATAAGCCTTCAATCAACAAGACCACTGCAGTCCCCCCTCTCCCCTTTTGTTATGGCTGTTCCTTCATGTTGCAGACAGAAGAGGGAGAGAGGGAGGCACGGTGGCAAGAGAAGTGGTGGGTCCCAGGGTCCCAGCTGGGAGACCCCTGCTCTTGGTGTCACCTCAGGCCTCACTGCTGCCTGCACTCGGAGGCCAGGAGAAGGGAGAGGTGCCTCCGGCAAAAGGGCTGCCTCCTCCTCCACCCAGAATGGATCTGGAACAAGAAAGGAAAGAACAGCTCATGGGCAGGTTTGAGAAGAGCAGGATGGCTCTTTGATGCAAGGGAACCTCATCCTTTATATAGCCCTTGCAGTGGTGTAACACCTGAAGTCAGGCTTGGTTGCTGGTACCACTTTGAACTGCCAGTCTCATGGAAAGGATTTATGTTGCTCCTTTTGCCAAGCTTCTGCGTGTCCATCTGTGGAGCAGTGACAGAGGAAAGGCAGCCACAAAGCACAGCCAAAGAGACCGCAGAGCCACCTGGGGAGTACTGGGGGACATACTTGACAGTGAAAAGCAAAAATCCTGATGATTCTGTCCACTTGCAAGTAATACACATGCTTTTCTTAAGCTTGAAAGAAACACCCCAAAAGCCAATACATACACATTTCCTTGCTAGCTGTAGCAGTCTGAAGTCAAAGCCAGGACACTGATCATTATGAGAGCAATGAACCTGGCAAGACTCTTCAGAGATCACCATTGAGACCCAATATCCATGCAGCTGCCGTTGGATTCAGGTGATGGGCAGCCACATTTACCCCAGGGTATCCTCTAAACAGAGCTGAGACCTGCATGGGAATGCGAGAACCACCCCATGGAGTTTGCTTTCTTGCTGCTATTTTCAAGCGTGTTTGTTACAAAAGGAAAGGGTTCACAGAGAACTACTTAAAAGGAATTTCTCTCTTCCATACAAGTAAAAAGTTATGCTGTTCATTCATTTTCACCAATAATTTCCGACCAGAATAAAAGCTCAAGTACATCTTCGAAACTTTAGTTCCTCCCCCACCATGCCAGTTCTTAACTAATCAGACCAGCTGTTTGTTTTGTTCCTATCATGAATCAGACTCATGGATGTTTGATAACAACTGAACAGTATCTTTTCGACAGCGTACACCCCAACTAGAATAGATCAAGGCTTTTTTCAGTGTTAAGCAGCAGGGGCAGTCACACCAACCAACTCCAGCAGGACCCAGGTTACAGTGTGGCACCTGTGCTGCTTCTAACCCAAAAACCCTACCAGCTGATGTTCAAAGGGGGGAAAAAATCCCCAAAAATAGACACTAGTAACTAGCTGCCAGTTAGTATCTAACATGACACCACGAAGACACCACCATTTAACTCAAGTGCTGCAACTTCCCAGTTATCCTCAGCTACTGGGAACAGAGCTTCAGCGAACTGAGGTCTTGGTTCCCACCACACTGGGAAGAAGGGGGTCATTTTTTTTTTTCTTTTTAGTGGAACTGAATGATTTATTCTATTCACATGTGCAAGTGTTTGTTGGAACAGCTTTAAGTTATTAGGCAGTTTGTGGGAGGTATTCCACCACATATTACACTTTACTGGACACTCACATACATTAACTACCCCTGGAAATTAAATAGAGAAATGGGCAATTTAAACAAACACCACCGGGGCTATTTATTTCCTCCTCTTTAAATCCTGATTCCCAGCTGGGCAGAGCTATTCTCATGCATATGACAACTATTCAAAAGCAATGGGCTGGCTCGCTGTGCACACAGCTAAGCATGTGTGTGAATTTTAGCATGCTTGCCAGTCTTTCCAGTAACAGACCCTCGGAGGGCCAGCACTTCAGGGCATGCACTGCTTTCTCTGCGAGCTGGTGTTAAGCAAATCCGGTGTGGATCCTGAACAAGCAATATGTTTTAAACTGCCTCGTCTGCATGATACTGGCTCTTAATCTACCGCATATTTTTCTGTGTTTAGTACAAAAAAAAGGAGAAAACGGGTTATTTACCTTCCTTTCACCGTCGCACGCTCCCAGGCCTGGCACAGAAGGCACACGAGCATGGAGGTTTCCCAACACCACTGCATTTTGGCGCTGGCCAGCCCAGCCCAGCCCTGGGTGATGCGTGGCGGGCGATAGCGGGGCTGCAGCAGGCTCTGCTCGCAGCGCTGCCCTGCTTTCCACACTGCCCCTGCCGGGGGGAGCCAAGCAGGTGGCCACCCGCTCAGTGCCCCCTCGCCAAGCGCTTTAAATCATGAGCAGAAAGGAGATCTGCAACACCAACACCTGCAACAAGTCCTGCGCGTAGCCCGAAGCGAGACGACGCTGGTTGCTGAGCTATCAGCGAAACCCAATCCAAGCCGTATTCGGCCGCAGTGCGGATACCCGCATGGTCCCAAGCCAACGAAATGTGACCGACCCCAGAACAAGAGAAACAAATGCACCATTTTATCGACGTTTGCTACCGTCACCTCGAGTGCACACCCAGTTGTTTTCCGATACCACAGCTCTCACAGACATGAAATAACCCCATTTCCATCTACTGTCACACACAAATAGCAACAGAAAAGGGCTTATCTGGAAAGGTGATAAATTTGTACTCCGAGGAGAAACCACTGAAATCTTAAGAAGCTGCAGAAGAAAGGGAAAAATCACTTCTGAGGCTGAAGTTAGAGCACTGCTCAACAGCACCGCTGCCGTGATTAAGGAACCAGGATCTGCTTACTGTTTTATAATGGTCACAGGAAAATTTACTTCTCCCACGAGCAGGGACCTGAAAGGTCGTACTGCTTACTGGCATATTTAACATCGACGGGTACTGCTGGAGTCCAGCTTGCTCTTCCTTCTCAAGTGGTCCACAGCTAAATGATGATATACCCAGGGGCACGTGAAGCTCGGATGGTTAATTTTAGCCGAAGTCACGCACGCACTGTGGTCAGGTTTCTGCCACAGCCACGTTCCACTGCGTTAGCAACTCCCCCGCCGGCAGCTCCTCGCTTACCGCCCCGCTCTGCCCGACACCGCTCCCTCCTGGCCCTGCTTCCTCCGGCTCGGGGAGCTTCAGGGGTTGAAATACATTTCAGACAGGTTCAATATATTTTTATACACGCTAAGTCTCTCTTTAATAACGAAGCTGCTAGCAGCAAACTAAGTTTAGCTGGCCTTCTGCATTAAACTCTGTAGGCATTTGCAGCTTCTTAAGATTTCAATTACTAAAAAAAAATCATGTTTTGATTTTTTTAAGCACAATCAGAAGAGACTTTCCACCCAGCAGAGAGACAACCCCTTTACCTAAATGCTCCCAGTGTCTGCACACTGGCACTTTGAACCAACTCCAAAATGCTGCACGCCACCCCTGCTTGTACCAGGCCAAAAAAAAAATACAACAGATGTATCTTTTTTGATATTTGGAGCACTCACAGTATTGCTCAAACACTTTAGGGCTGTATCAATCGCAAATGCAAGCCATAAAACATAAGGCTCAATTAGACTTAAGGTGAACACCTGAAAAACCTGCCTATGTTGCTGGGCAGGGACTGGTGCGGACACCAGAGATCCCAAAGCATGCAAGCCACCCCATGAACTGACCATGTTGCTGGCATTCTTTAGAAGCAGAGAATTGGCCTTTGTAAACTGCCTTGCTCGTTTTTTCTTTTTAATATATTAAAAAAAAAAAAAAAAACACTTTGCAAATGTTGACAAGGTGCAAAGCAAGGAGTGCTTCAGCTCCCCTCTTGCCGAGCTGAAGGACAGCTGTCTGACACTTTAGCTGTTTGTTCTTCAAGAGGCACACTTCTGACAGAATAAAACCTCTGTGTGTCTTTTAACCGCTTCAGGAAAAGCAAATACCTTTGTAGCCACACTGTCTCCACACCATCTCTCGCCTCCAGCAAAGGCCACTCTCTGCCCCCAGCGGTTTTTGTTTGATTTGGGGAGGGGGGGAAGAAAAGCCCTCCAGGTGCACTGCCAAAGAAACGCACTACTTTGCACCAGGTACTGTGCCTCTGATGTGCCGGGGGAATGCTTGACTGAGCTACGAGCAATAATTTAGCGTTTTGCAACAGGCACGGCACGGTGAGAAGGGAGGTTAGCACCAGCAAGAAGGCCCACTGAGGGAGGACTTCTCACTTCAGGCAGCTGCAGTCTTAAATACACACTGCTGCTCTGTGCAGCTGGTGCTACAGTACTCAGCATGGTCTGTTCCCAAATCCCAATCTCATTTTGGCATGCCTGGTTTACGACAGCTAGTAAGTTCTTCTGAAATTGTCTAACCAAGATGGACTGATTTTCTCTATTCAGAAAAAGTGTAAAAGGTAATTGGCTGTTCCAAACAACAGTTTCACTTGAATTTTGTTGTTGTTTGTTCTGTTTTTTTAAACCTGGGCTCACAAACCTGTCTGACTTCAGTAGCATCTCCTCTGGGCAGGCAGCCGAACTGTTACTGCTGCGCTGGACTCTGAGAAAGGGAGGTAAGGAGATTATCAGACTCTGAAGAGGGCTGGAAATTAAGCCTGATTTGCCACGTAGCAAGCATCTCGAGCACAAACTCATTCCTGCAGTCCATTTTCTCCTGATTGCTTTTCAAAAAAGAATTTATCAGGATTAATTAACAAAACATTAATTAATTGTTACCAAAACCAATGCTCACAGTTATGAATCAACTCCAAGTGAAATTGGTCCCACAGGCAAATAACTAACCCATTTCAACTTTTAGCAACGTGTGAAGATTAAAGTTAACAAAAGCAATCCCAATAGCGAGACAACCATTACAAAGACTTCTCTTAATTAATTAGTAACAAAAGCAATATGCTGTAGGCACTACGCAACTACAAAAATTGGCCTTTGTCTGACCCTTGAGACCAAATCCCACTCCTCTTTTAGCCAGGAAGGACACGATAGCGTTCCCTTTCGGTCTGGTTCACGCTTCACCAAGCAGGCTCAGTCCGTACCCACACTTGGAAGTTGTCCTCCTACCCGGGGGACAGGCTGGCTGATGCCTCTCACCACAATCCATCACCTGCGCCGCTCTCATTCTGTAAAATGTTTAGTTCAGCGTCCAAGACTTGTTCTGAAAGGCAATGCTTCTGGAGTTGGCAAAGCTGCTGGAAGCTGGTGCGAGGCAGTGCTCTCTCTAACTTGGAAGGAGGCAAAGCAAGAGGTAACCAACAGATGGATGAAAAAGCAGTGCAGCTGCATGGAGTTGGGCTCAGGCTGTGAGAAGAGCACGGAGGCTGCAGACACCATTAATTTTGAAGCATGATATGTTCCCTGTCTGCCTGGCTATGGATTCACTATTATGGTTGTACCTCAAAATCAGAGGGAGAAAAATAATTAAAGAAAAAAAAAAAAAAAGTTGTTCTATTCCTGCCTGAATCAAGAGAAAAAGAAAGAGCTTATGCTGTCCAAAGGAAAAACAAAAAGACAACAATACCTTAACAAAGACAAAAAAAAAACGTATAATGCAATTTCTCAGCTTTTATCTCATCAATGTCACTTGCCAGTGCTGTGTAATAACAGCATCCACATCGCTGTCAATATGGGGAAGAGCAAGCAAGCAAGGTCATACTAGGAAAACAGAAAGTATCCCTGGCCAAGAATGTAAATCTACTGTAACATATATATCAGCTTTTAAGCCATCTTATTAAAGCTTCACAAAATGTAGACAGTCAGAGCTGAGATCTGTGTGTTTCTGCAACAATACGTATTTCACCACGCTGAATTATAACAAAATAAGGCTATTGCCTTTCTTTTCCTTGCCCCATCCCCACCCCCAAATTTAAGAAATCTAGCAACCTATAACGCCCACACAAAATGAATGCAAAATCTGGAGATGGAAGGAACAAATAAAGGAGAAAAGAGGATCCAAACTTGAGGAAGCACTTCACTACACACTTACTTCAAGCCTGTACTTGAGCCTTAATTACTTTGAGAAAACTTAATACACATTTAACTTTTCTGGACAGGAATGCTGTACTGAAATGAATCATTAGAAAATTAAGTATTAATTCCAGAATTTCTAAAGATTATTAATGGCAATGGGAAGAATAAGAAGGCCAATTATCTTTCTAAATTTTTCTCGTGTTGTCTTCTACTAATGCTTCTATTTCCAGCACTCTTCCATCGCTCCTGCTCTCGGGCACTGTCAGAAGTGGGACAGTTGGCTAGACAAATCTTAGGTGTGACCTACTTTTGAAAGGCCTCCTTTTATTTTAAGCTGCATTTTTAACACAGTGAAAAATACTCTGTGACAGCAGAGCATTAATTTGTGTGGCAAAGACTGGCTCCCAGAGACACACAACAAGACGAAGAATCTCAGAAGGGTTTGGCATCCCAATTAGAGCCGCATTACAAGAGCTCAGCTCCCATTTAGCCATCAAAATAAACAACCAAGTTTTCAGAAAACTTCAGACACTTCTTAAAAGCCTCAACTAATGTTAGATTTACAGCATTTTAAAACCTGATCACCTTTCAATGGGGAAGAGGGAAGAAGAAACGCATACGTCTATGTTTTTGGGTAGGCAGGCAGTTGGGGACACACACCCTAAACATTTTGGCAATGAGATCTAGAGATAGCATGCTTGCATTTGGAAATACTAACAACCACTTATCCATAGGTGGCAGCATTTCAGTTTTGTAAAGTCCTTTACTATATTGCTACCTGTACGAGGTATTTGGCTCCAGCCAAAACCTTCCTGCGTACCCAGTGATCCTACGGCTTTGCCATATTTTACACAGAAGAATATGGTGGTCTGCATAAATTGTTCTTTCTAAGAGGTTACCAAATCACACACTTTTTTTTCTCTTCCCCCAAACAACAACAAAAAAATAAAGTGCTGAATTAATTTCCACAAACATAATAAAGCTAACGTAATCATCTTGCAGTTGGCCATCTGTTTCACAGATATAAATCTAACTGCATCTTCTCCTGACTGCTAACTTCCTAAATTCAATTCCCTCTGATGACCCTGCTTTCAGCTTAGTTCCTCCTGCTTCCATTTAGAGGGCTTGGAGTGTTTTCTATAAAATGATCTATATGCCAATTATATAGTTAGAAGGCAATTGGCAGGGTTTGAAGCTGCACATTTGGCACCAGATCAAAATAAAACGTGCAGAGAAGGGCAGTGCGCCGATGTACGATGCACACACACCACGGGAAATATGAGAACAGAGGAAAAAGGTTCTCAAGTACAAAGGTTACAGTGAAAACTGATTAGTTCCCTTTTTTCCACCACAGTCTGTGTCATTAAAACAGAGACTTCTACAATCACCATTCATGTATTTGTGTATTTATGAAGAATTTAAGAAATTCCCCTCCTACGAGGAAATGGCTAACCTCTGCTAGCAATTACAGTTTAAGGCTGCATAAGAGGATGAGCATCTTCACCCCTAAAGGACGTTTACAGATCTGCTTGCCAAGGCCCCTGTTATTCACCCCCTGTCTCAGGGATGAGGAACGATCATCTGCACCACACAGCAGAGATGCTGCTGCTTTCGGTGCTGACCTACTGCACCACAGGAGGGGGAGCTGACTTCCAGCCCAGCAGCCAGCTCTGGGCACCGCTGGAGGCAGGATGCTAGCTGCAGTAAACCTTTGGCCAAATCTGCTGCTGCAAATCCCAGCTCCTAATTAGAGAGGTTCACTGAAGCGACACCAGCCCATGCTTTCATCGATCTGGTGATTGAAATCAACGCTCTAGGGTTTTGGTAAAATTTCTGATACTGAACCTCTACCACAGCCTTCTACAACAGATCGTTCTTTTAAAAGAGATTCAGTCTAGCAAAATTTACAACAGGCTAGTGATTAATAATTAAAGACAATATTTTAGTGCTGATCGAGACATGAAAGTAAAGGCTCCATCCCCACGAGCACAGGAGGCAGAGCCATCTCTGCAGGAGAGCTTCCTCTCATAGCTAGCAGCTACCTGAAGGCCGCCTGCACCTTCCTAAAAATCGTTTGAACAAACAAAGTAATTTTTGCTCTGTTCCTGAAGCTTTGTTCAGAAATATATGTACTGTCAGGAGGCAGATCAGTTGTAGACATCATTTATTTTCAGCGCAAAAGATTTTAACAATTCCCACTAAATAGCTTTGTGTTAAGTCTCGAAGAGGATGATCTACCGGGCTAAGGCTTCATTAGAGTAGCTCCTCGAGATCTCTGTTGATGCACAGCTTTTTCAATGGGGATGGTTGAAATATACTGTTACTATTAATAATGTTAACATGGCAGCAAGGAGTTTGACCAAAAGACCTACAAACTGTGGACAATTCAGGAAGCACAAAGCCATGAGAGCCAGCTACACTCACAAGGGCCTCCTTCATGCAAGCTCCTGAGTAATTTCGTGTGTGCCTCCGTAATCCCTTGTTTGGTTCTAGATCCTGTGTTTAGCTTCCCATGTCAAGTCCTGCTTCTGCCTGAACACCTACACATCGGATGGTGTCACTCCAGCAGACTTATATTCTTACAACTAGCTGACTTACAGGTTTAAGAAATGAAAATGAATAGCGAATTTACAGGGAATTAAACCAAGTAACTAATTCACCGCGGTCATTTCACTGGGGCCTAAAGACATTATGCATTTGACTATTTTTTTCCTTTCAACTTTGTAAAGAAAAAAAAAGTTTTTCTTCAGACAAGAACATTCGTTTTGATCCACACTATATATATAAAAATATATATGTATGTATGGCCAAATGTTCACAAAGGATACAAGTCACAGCCCATGTATGTATGAAAATGAGCATGGATTCAAGTAACATCCGCTAAGACCACTGGCCCAGCTGCAGATAAAATCAGAGCAATTTACTGGCCATCCTTCAGGACAGATGCTACTGGCATAGAAACAAGGCTTATGGGCTTCTGCAAAAACAGTTTTTTCTTTTTTGCCTAGAGCAAGGGTTGGAGGAATGTAGAACAAAGAGCATGCTGCTAGATTTTAAAAAAGAAAAAAAAAGAAAGCATGTGTACATATATCCTAAAATCTTAATCCAGAAATTAACCATTAACTACTAGAGGAAAAAAAAAAAAAAAGAAGAAAAAAAGAAAAAAAAAAAGCAAGGCAAGCTAAGCATTGTGTAAAACCTGGAATTGTAGCAAATCAATTCAATTCAGTCACACGCAGATGGTTGTAGCAAATTAAATCTAAAATTGCTATTAAAATACCCTTAAAAGTAAGACTTCTCCTCCTCGATTTTTTTCCTCTGTGAAAAAGCAGCCATTTTTACAGAATTTCCTAGCACCTTTGCTTTTGCAGTGTTGTTTCTAACATCTTTGCAACGCTACTGTTCCAAGTTTAATTTGTATGATCTCTTAATCACTGGGATGCTGCGGATGATCCATTTTTGTCTCTACAAATAACTTCCCATATATCTCTTGCAGTGAGTTGTCAGTGTTGGACTCTCGATTAACAAGACTGCTTGCCATCAGACTCCTGCTAGCGACTGCATTTACCACTACAATACACCAGGCTACCTGAGCGAAATAACAAATAGGTTGCAAAAGCTGGAAGCACCCATGACGGTCTGAACGATGGATTCAGGCAAGTGACAGTTTGAGGGCTGTTTGGGGCCAGCCCCATTGCAACTCAAAGCGTGGGCATGGTTTTAAGGACCTTGCAGAGCTGAATGATGTTTACAGGCACGCATTAAAGGAGCGCACCCTTGTCCCTAACAGCAATTCTGACAAAAAGGCCAATGAAGAAAACTTCTCACTGAACTATGCAAAAGCTGACAAAAGCAGCAGCTGCTCTGCTCCACACGGCAAATTTATATTTAGAGCGGGAGTTGGGAAAAGCGGATCCTTACGGAAGTTAGTTTCAGCTCATCTACTTGGGATCCCAACGCAATCTAGGAGACGAAGAGATTGTGGAAGAAGCTGCCAGGAACCAATCTACAACCCCAGTTTTAAAACGCGAGAGGCATCTCAAGTAAATAGCGTTCTTGCTGATATGTAACGCCTTTAAAAATAGACTTGCCAAGGGGTTTTGTTGTTGTAGGGCTTTATTTTTTTTAATATCTTGCAAGAAATCTTCTACTTCAAGCTTCAGACCACAAGGTGACCCTGAAGTGACCACAGCCATGAAAACCCCAGACCAGAATAATGCTGATTTTGGGTGCTCCGAACCAGACCGACCCTGAGTCCACCAACTCCTCAGAGAGTAACACCAAGCCATGGCCAGGAGAAGCACTCACCTGTCGCACGAGGGGTGAAGCCTGTGCTGTTTTACATGCTAGCACTTGTCCAGTGTTTTGCAAACCAGTAACACAGAAAATAAGCTTTTATCAGTACAATTCTGAATGAACCGTTTGTGCATAATTTCATGTCGCACAGCTGTTGTTTCTGTATTTATGCATTACTGATTTTTCCTAGTTTAGAGTTAACTAGCAGTAAACAATACATTCAAATATTCTGACTATTTAAATGAATTAGGCTATGCAGTGTTTTTAGCATGAGTGTCTATTCGGTACAATCTATTATGCTTCCTCTCTGTAAGATAGGAGATAGTGCTCAGGTACGGTTAAGGGATACGGAAGGGCTTGGCAAATGCTTCAGCGACACCTGCTTTGTGCTTCATGACATTTGGTTTTCCCATCTCTCTGGAGATGCTCCTCTCAAAAAAGCAAATAAGCCCACGATCAGATTAGCGGACTGCCATTTCTGTGCGCCCGGCTAAGACTGACAGACCTCATAAAAGTCCTTACTAACACTGGGACTGGCCACCACCCCACAGCAAAAATAAACACAACTAGCATCAGTTGTGTCTAACCAATAAAGCAGATGTCTAACAAAGTAAGGAACCCATAACTTTTACATAGGGGTTAAAAATAACCCTCTCCTTTCCAATATTTAGCAAAGGATCCACGGCCTCCCCGTGTGTTGCACACGGCTTTGTGCTATCTTGAGACTCCCTTATTCTCTAATCAGTCAATTCATCAGCAATCACTTGTCAGCAAAAAAAAACACAACAATAAGCTTGTTGAGCAAATGTCAGAGAACATTAAATTAACCAGTCAAAGATCAGCAATGAACAGCTGACACCAAATTGAACCCAACACATGGCCTCATTCACATTATTGTTAAGCACATGTAGCCAATCCCCCAATCACTGTACCTCTGAAATGACATTAAAAGGTCTTTATTTTAGAGAACAACAACAGAATTGCTTTAGAATAGATAACAAGCCTAATATTAAGTACCATCATAAAAATAGGCTATTGCTTTTATGCAATTTGGGTTCGAGGTATTGTTTTATCTCCAATTGCAAGCTAAACTTATTAAGCGTTTTCTCTTTAGCTCAGAGTGACCCCGAATGTATTTCCCTTTTCTTCTAGCTGATTACAAATTGCATAATCTTACAGGAAGGCCTCCCCAATACCCGCTGGGTTTCCTGCCTGCTTCCTAACAGCCAGGTTGGTTCCCCTGGTGAGGAAGTAAGTTATATCCACAGCCCAGGCTTCTGGGTTGCAGCATTATCCCTTCATTAACTCCAGCCTGCAAGTCGTCAAGATAGAGAACTCACATTTACAAGAAGCTGTGGTTGAAGACAACATCTTCAACAGATCTGGTAACCCCAAATCAGTCACTATCCCTCAGCTCAAGTGGCCATGCATCTGAGTCAGACTCAACTCCAGCTTAAAAAAAATCAATTACCATGCAATATGAACACGTTAAGGAGGCAAGAAGCCTGACGGCTTTCTCTGCAGGCTGCTGTTAATCAGTTAACTGCAGGATACCTGGGGATGGAGATTGCTGTGGCGTGCTGATCCAGGACAGGGCACCTCACTGCCAATGTTCCTTCTCTCTCAACAAAGGAAAAAGCAAACCAGGCAGGAATTTCAGTATTTTTAATACAGGCTGTTGAAGTGACACCTGTAGGAAAAGAACCCTATCTGCATCAGACAATGAGCTGCCCAGAATAGCGGATGTAATACTTCCTCTTATATCTTGAAAATAAGGGTTTGCAGTCCAGGGTAAATCTCTTCATTTCTCTGAGCCTCTCCCCTCCCACCCCGGTCTTATGTAGGTGATACCTCTTAGACATAGCTGAACTAGGTGTCTCCAGGACAAGAGCTGGCACTTGACGTTGCAGTAGCACCTCGTACAACCTGGTTGTGATCTCACTGGCTCAATCTAGATGAGATCTAAATAACGTTTCTCAAAATGACCAAAATTTCCCTTCTAAATCCACACTTAAGTCATGAAAATAATATGGTTTTGCTGAAGACCAGAATAGACTAACTGCTCAGACATCTCATCCTTAGAAATCCTGATCTCCTACATTGGGGATCCTCTTCTGATGTCAACTTCCAACCAAAATGTCTTAAACCAAAACCGAACAATAAAAATCTGTGCCTTCAAAACTCTAAAATATGCTCAGAAGAACAAAGCAGCAGCTGCATGGTTTTGGACACCTCTGCCAAAATGTGCCAGAATTCAGGAAATTTTTTGAAAATGCTGATGTTATGTATCATCTGCACTGAGTCCAGTGGTAAGCTGATTCTGAGCCTTGATTACTTACATGAAT
Organism: Anas acuta; assembly: GCF_963932015.1. Lineage (NCBI taxonomy): Eukaryota > Metazoa > Chordata > Aves > Anseriformes > Anatidae > Anas > Anas acuta. The sequence goes on along the minus strand of NC_088983.1, from coordinate 54,216,897 downwards.
TTTGGTCATTAAAATATGCATATAATTACTATTTATTTAAAATGTACACAACCCTCAAAAACTATCTGGTGAATCCCTGAATGTCTGCCATGGAGAAGTATAGAAGAGAAAATACAATGCCCAGCTATTTGGCAGATGATTGTCTAACACCTTACAACAGCGGTATGACGGCAAGATGCTAGAACCAAGAAACCCTCTCAGCTAATTGAAATCAAATTCTCAACAGTGCTCTTGAAGCTTTCCACTACTTCCTTTAAAAGATCCTGATTAAAAAGATCAAATAAAGGTACAGCAAAGATACACTTATTTCAGCAATCTATTTGAAGCACAACACAATGCCCTCCCCTCACCAAAATCCTTTCCATCCTTCACTTTCACAGTAATTACCCTAAGAAACCACTGAACAGAAGTTACATAGGCTCATTTTCAATGGATAACAGGATTGGGATCATGATAATAAAGTGGTAACTGCACAGATAACCTTTAAGGAATTTTTTATGTTTTCCAAATAAAACTGGGCATGTTTCAAAATTAATAAGCAGATCCGGAATGACAATAAATAGGCCAGAATGCACACTGGACGGGAATGGCTTGAATTACTTGAAGTAAGACTTTTCAGACTGAAAGGGAGCACAGGAAACATCTGAGCAGTTTGTCTCATCATAATGACCCTAATCATCAACTATCTGATAAAAAAAAAATAAAAATGCAAGCACTCATTGACAGAGACTGAATGATTATTTATAGACAGATTCTTAATGAAAATTAGTAAGTATTAAAGATCTTGTACAACGTGCTGGTAAGACTTGACCTGAAAAATCTCAAACGCTTCTGGTCATCAGTATTCAACAACGAACATTCAGTCTAGAAATGGTACAGAAAAGGAGTTGGGAAAGTAAGGAATTTTGTCTTGCAAAAGATGAGTAGGAATTTGGATTATTTAAAAATCACACTGTAAGATGTTCCTTGGCTGGGAATGCCATGGAAGAGGAGCAGAACAGCTAGCAGACATGCTGGCAAAAATGCCACAAATGAATAGGCTGTGCATATGTCAAAGCAGATGATAATGCTGGAGGAAAACTTTGGGACAGCCTACCACAAACAGCAAGAGAATGCAAGCCAATTAGTTTTAAGACTTCACATCTATGAACGTTACATAGGTTGCAACTGTAAAGTCTGACAATGATTAAAAAATAAAATCCCTCCCATCTCGCATCCTATCATATACTCACCGTCTGCATCTATCCCTCTGTGTTCTACAATAAAGAGTTAGCACAAAAGCACATGCCATGGGGAGTAAAAGAAATAATAACATTTTTAAAACAGCATATATAATTTTTCATCCTCCCTCGGCGTCCCGTGAGGGACAGAAGTAAGTAAATGAAAATCAGGTTGCATTCCCAAAAGGCATACTGTACCAGAACAGGAAGGGTATCGGGAGGATAGACAACCTCAATTCCCTTTCTAGTCTTTGTCTCCTGCTATAATCACAGAAGAGAATTAAATGAGGCTTAAATGTCTACACTTCAATTCTAAATTCAGGTAGAGAAATGGATTTTTCTGGAATATTTCAAAAAGCCTAAACCAGGCAATGTTTAGCACCTACTTACATTTTTAGATTTGCACTTCTAAAGTTCCTTCTGTGATTTTATTTTTTTTATGATACCTGCAATGAAATGTGATACAAACGTTCTTTACAAGCTGTACGTTACGCACATTAAACCATTTACATGTTGTTAAATTTGTCTTCTGGATTTTCTCTGAGTTCTGTGATGACATCAACTACTTAAATAAATGTTAAGTATATGAAGTTGTATTAAGCAGAATTATGTAGTACTTAGATACCGATATACTGTATAAAACAAATGCACACCACGGTGGGTTGACCGTGGCCAGCTGCAAAGCATATGGGCTGCCATGAACCAAGTTCGCTCCCTCCCTGCAAGTCCCAGTACACGCACGCATTGCGGTTACTAATCCAATGCTCCTGGAGATAAGGAGGAGCACAGCCTGCAAAGTACCCTTTGGGCACTGAATCTAGCAATTTAACTAATTATGACAGAGCTACTGAGATAAAACAATCAAAGCCTCTCCCAAAAGGTGTGTTGAGGTTTACCCTGCATTTATTTGGGAGATGGGCTGCTTTGGTACCTCCTTGGTTTGATTAGAAACACTCTGCTCTATTTTCTGATTTAACAGAGAATAATCACATGCCATGGCAGAGGGGCTGGAACTCGATGATCTTTAAGGTCTCTTGCAACCCAAACTGGTTAAAACAGACAAGGAAACAGGTTGTTGTTTCTCTTGGTCAACCCAATGGACCTTGTTTCTTTGAACTGATCTTTCATGAGCAGTATTACAATTGCATATAATATTCTGTACGAGGTTTCTTCTGCCTCCTAGCAGTTTTACTACACTAATACTTGCTCATCCCTGGTGAAAAGACCTTTCCTGATACCTCTTCAGAACAAATCTGCCTTATTCTCAGTGTTAGGACAACTGCAGTTCACAGCTGTGTTGCCATCTCTTGGCTGATCCTCCTCAGGAAAAAGATGAGTACATCCTTTAAACATGTTACATACTCATAGGCTTTTGTGTCAAAAGAATATTTCTTTGATGTTGATTAAATAGATGGGTGGGAAATGCATGATTATATGCAATAGCATCTTTCAGAAGTATCCCAAGCTATGAAATGTGGAATTATACCTTGCTTTTATTTTAATCTTTGTAGAACGCTAGACACTAAGCCTTCAATCTAGACATCTATCAACTGACTGAGGTTCCAAATTTTTCAACTTGGAAAAGCTGTGATTTGCTGTGGTCCAATTCCAACATCGAGTCAATTATCAGCTGCAAGATAATACTGCGACACGATTCAAATAAACTGCTTAGAAGTCACTAATACATCGGCAAAAGCTTAGGGAAGTGCAGAGATTCTTACCCTCACTTAATGAAAAGTATAGCTACGTCAGCTAGCAAAAATAGGTCTATCAAATCACAACTTTTCAAACCTCTCATCATCCCAGTCAATTCTTCTGTTGCAGTTTTTAACTTAAGCACTTGAAAATCTCTTCCAGAATGAGATGTTTCTTCCAAATAAGTGTTTTCTTTCCTGTACGCTACACATTAGTCCAGAAGGCACATTGAGATAAGAGCATTAAAGGAAAATATTTAATAGAAGGGGAAGCCACGTGTTAACCAGGACAGAAATTTTATACATAGCGATAAAGCTCTTAACACTTTCTTCACAGGGAACGCTCGGAATTAACTCATAACTTTACAAGAGCAATTTTTAAAAAAATCCACTCCTTTACCCAACTTACAGCCCATTGAGTTCTGAAGAACTTGAAGGTTGGTCAAGTTGGTACCATTCAGCCCCGTTCTCACCTAGCCAGCATGGAGTTGAATTTTTCATTAGCCGTGAGGGAAGAGAAAGAGGACATGGCCCAGCTCCTTCCTGCACCTCCTGGTCCTCAGCAGGAGCATGTCTCCCAGTCCCTGCCATGAGGGTCCTTACCTCTGCAAGGGCAAGGCTGGGAAAGCCATCCTTTCTTGGAACCTCCCTCCTCTCAAGCCCTGATGCTAGGGCAAATGCAAGTGCAAAGAGCGCTCTTATCATCGTCTTTCCAACAGGGGGGGGATTCTGACTGGATTTATACTTAGGCACATTCCCAGCAATATAAGCTGCTTCCTGCTACAAAAATAAACAAATAAATAAAGAAATCTGGTCCTGTTCAGAAATACAGGTGTCTGTATATAACATCCTTACGCAAAACACACACATGTTTATTTTCTCTCATATTATTCAATATGTTAACATCTTAATGGAGAATGATTCCCAGGAGAAAAAAGAAACTCTATACAGAATTCTATATCCATAACAGTATCTACCATTCAAGTACTATAAACCAAAGGCAGAAAGAACAGAGGCAAACAGCGAACGCTGAACAGCCTTCTGTTCAGTGTTCTCCACCTGTATACATCCCACAAACCCAAACCCAACTGAGAAAATACTTCCTAAGAGAAAGAAAAAAGTTAAAAATGAGCTACATAGAACGAAATCCTAGGAGCCTCAAATGTGTTTCGTCTGAATACTGTTTTTAGGACACCACTGTTTACATTTCATGTTAAAATGCTAGCTCCTACTGATGCTAATTGTGGCTTTTCAATCAAGTTTAAACTATTCTTTCTACAGAAACAAAACTTTTAATACGGGCTTTATCCTGGGGTATTACTCTCTGTCAGACCCAGGATTTATCTCCTTCACACGACAAACATAAACACCAGTTTCATTCACTAGTTGCTTGCAGGCGCATGAAAAAACAAATCCCAAGCCAAAAAAAAAAAAAACGGAAAAGGTTATCTACTGCCAGTTATAGCCAGATAGTTACTTACTGTTTCTACTGATACAATTCTAGGGCTTGTAAAAGGGCTGGAATCTTCTCGGATTTCAAAGTTATACTTCCATGCTTCAAGACTGGGGGCTGCCCAAAACACCAGGTCAATTTAAACCTCACATAGAAAAAAAGGATCACCTGCTTTTTGCAGCAATCTTCAATCATCACAAAAACAACATATTAGCCCTTGCAAATTCTCAAAGCCATAAAAGAGGGAGTGGGTCAAGCCCTTGTTTTGATTACGGTAAAAAGAAGTGTTTGCATAAGGTGTATAGCTGACTCATAATGGTTAAACAAAAAAAAAAAAAAAAAAAGAGGGGAAGGCTTTATATTGGATGTTGAAATTTTGTTCTGCTAGTCTCAAATGCAAACCAGAAAGAAAATCAGAATGAAGCATTTGTTTTACAGGTTTGGGAATGAGGAACTCCAGCATCAAGCTAGGTCTGATGCTTGTCTTACTCATGTAAATTACCATGAAGAGGAGTAAGCTACCCAAATCCAGCCCTGTTCTCCTGAGAGACAGAAGAACTTCAAAACGGGCACAATCTTTTCAGCAAAAAGCTGTCTCGGTTACCCTTCTGAATTTTCACAAAGACGACCCATGTGCTCTACAAAGACTGGCAAGAAGCTCACCAGGGTTTCCCAGCAAATATATCCAATCATAAAAGCAACTTTGTAGTAAGAAGATAAATCACAACGACAATTTGTACAAACATTTTATCAGGGTTTTTTCCCCACTGTCCCTAACAGATCATGAACTTAATGTTAAAATTTAAATTTTAGATTTGCCAGAATTAAGACTAGAGCTTTTCAGGAACTGGATGTCAGTTCTAGGTAGGTTACAAAAACACCACTGAAGCTAGGAAAACTCATGGGAGGAGAAAGAGCCAAGGCTGGCTTACAGGTTGAACAAAATAGGCTCAAAGGGAGCTCAAGTTACTGTCTACAAATAACTAGGGAGGGTGGATGGAGACAGTTGCAGGGTAAGGGACAAGCAAGAATCACAGGTTGTATCAAGGGAAATTCTGGGTAGGTTTAAGGCAAATACATCTCACAATGCAAGTGGTAAAACACTGGAACAGAGCCTGTGCATTTCTGGAGCTGGGCAAAGTCAACTGGATAAGGCCCAAGGCGACAACCCAATGAACTGAACTCTGAGCGAGGGGTTGGCCAGGTCACCTCCAGAGGTCGCTTCCAACCTGGATTGTCTTATGATTCTATTTACAAAAATCACAGAAAAGTGACAAAGTTACTCTTTAAAACTCAGTGGAAAACAGACAGTCATCTCCAGGCCTTGATTACACTTCTGTTTTGTAACAAAAACGCTGTTAGCCTTCTCTGTCTGTCTTTCAGAAGATGTCATCAACTTGGTTCCCAAGCTGATTTAACAGACAAAATGCCTGAAATGAAATGCTGGCTGTGAACGTGACACAACCCACATACAGCCTTATGTCTGGTTGGTTTACCCTCGGCTAAATGGTTTATAAAGCTATATCCAATATGGCAACAACTTTCAAATACTTCTGGAACAATTCATTTCCAAACACTTAAAATTGTTCCCTTCAATGTTGAAGAGTGGCATCATGAATACCTAACGGAAAAGCAGCAAAGTGATGCAAAGCCCAACACAAACATCCTTCTAGAGACTGGAAAACACTCATGTGCATGCTGCTGTGCAGTTGAGTAAGGGAGAGAAAGTACAGGGGAGAAGCAAGGGAGAACAGAGGCCAGAAAGTTTTGCGGGGTCCCAGTGTTTCCAGTGGAAGCATTTTAAGACTTAGTGAACTGCTTGTGAAGTGCTTTGAAGCCCTCTGAAGAACCACGCCAAAGAGATACGGCTCTAATACATTCTGTATCCAATAAATTAAAGGCTTATTTGGCATCAGGTAAAACTTGATGGCCAGAGAAAGAACAGACCTGACTGTTAGAAAAGGCAAGATTGCAGGTGCAAAAAAGTACCATAACAAACAGCTAAACATGTCCCATCTCACCTCGTTTCTTGCCAGACGTGCACTATCTTGGTCTTCATTCCCACCTCAGAGCTGTTGCCAATTAAAAACTTTTTTTTTGTGTACTCTGAGATGCCAACGCCATTTCCCTTGGTTCCATTGGGCACTGTCCTATTTTTTCTGACACTCACTGAGATGATGATTTTTTTTTTTTTTAATTATTATTACTTTTTACACTCCGGACTGCGGGTGGACCAAGGCACCTCCACCAGCAGCTATTTGCTCTCTCAGCTCACATCTCATTTTCTCTGCTTTATTTAAAACATCCATTTCCTACAGGTGCTTGCTCTGTTTGTATTCCATTTGCGTGGTTTTAAAACTGATGCGCATGTCAAGACTTTCTTTTAAAAACACCTGTGCGCATATAGCTCTTGTTGCTTCCTCAAGAGATCTTCCTCTGCATCTGAAAAGGGAGGTGGGGCTCCCTGTAACCTCCCTTCCCAAAACACCTGGCACTAAGCCTGGGCAACCCCTGCACAGAGCTGCACGGTTTCACTGCTGGCTCGTAAATTCATTACTGCAGTAGGTACTCACGCGTGAAGTATGTGGAACTGTCCGGTCCCGTGTGAGGAGCCATTTTTCTAGCAAGAACAGACTGCTCCTTAAATAAGGTGTGTTCATCACATCATCAGCCCTTGCAAGGAACGTATTTGAAAACGGAGGTGGTTAAATTCCAAGACGCACTGTACGTTTTCATGATCACAAAACCTGATTTTAAGAGGTGCTGGGCACACCTTTGGCTCCCGCATGAATTTCAACAAAGTTTTCACATGCAAAGACTAATCTAGATTAGACCTGTAACAAATCTTTGGCTTTGACTATCAACTTCTCAGAAAAAGAAATCTTTCACGTTAAAACTGCATCAAACTGTAATTTCCATTGTTTAAATAATCTGCCAGTGAGATGGGGAAAGCAAACTTAAAGCTATCTCAGACAGCCACTGCCTTGATATTCTTTACATCAAATAGCTTTTGAAAAGGCTGCTCGCATGAAGGCTCTCTAAGTTTTGAGCAGAGTTTAAACCTTGGTACAGACAGTAATTCAAACAGACAGGCAGATACACGGGTTTCCTGATCTCATTTATGCTGGAGGAACAGAGAAAGCACGCACTTTCTACTTACAGGGAACTGTTTTTTTCACTTTCCTGGGAAGAAAAAATAGTAATTTAAAATTAAAATGGTCTTTTGTTTGGTAACAAAACCCAAAATGCTCTCAGCTGACAGACAATAAAATTGTTCCAGCAAAATGGAAAGAGAGAGAAAGCTGTTTTCAAGAAGGAATTGGGTAAAGGCAATAAATAAAAAAAGGTGAGGAGAGAGCTACACTCACCATCAGTGTTTCTATTCCTACTTATAAGTGAGCTTAAGTACAGAGATCAAACAACAGGCTAAACAATCTAAAGCAGTACAAAAGATGAACTATCAAGTAACAGGTCCAGCTAGGCTTTACAGCAGAACAGCATTCCCCTCGGAGAGAAGCATCAACCCAACTATTTCGCTATTTACGAGGAGAGCCACCTCAGCTGGACAAAAGCTCCCCTTTGCTAACAGGAACCAAGCAGAAAAAAAAAAAAAAAAAGTGCCGCACAAACGCTTGCTTTCTCCATAGAAACTGGCATTTTTCCATCAATCGGTGCGATCAGCCTTCCCGAGGCTTTGTTGCAAAATCCTTACCAGCTTCATGCTTGTGTTGTTCTGCTCCCAGCGCCACAGCATCACGCTCATTGTCCCTGCCCGCTGCCGGCCGAGCACCTGCTGGAGCCACACCACACCACGCTGCCAAGCCAAACCACGGCAAACTAAACCCCGGCGGGCAGCCAGGCTACACGTCCAGCCCCTGCTCCCCCAGCTAGGTGCTGCCGCCAGCTGCTCCTGGCCCTCGCTGCTGCTCGCCGGCCATCCCCAGGCCGCTCGTGGGCAGAGGGAGCCCCACGTGTGCACGCGCCTCCCTGCCGAGCCCCTGCGGCAGGGTCACCCTGAGCCCCCCTGCAGGGGGCCGGGGGATTGGGAGAGCTGGAGAAGGCAGGGGGGGGGCAGCGGGGCTGGAAGCGTGCAGGGAAGCTGAAAGGCAGAGCTGCTCACTGCAACGCTTTAGAACGAGAAGTGCACGGGGTTCCGAGCGAGCCATCACTTTGGGGGATGTCTAAGTGCAAAGGAAGGGTAGGAGCCACGCTTCAGAGCACAGCAGTAAACTTCAAGGGGTTTCCCCTATGCCTGACACTGGTAAGAGCTCGGCTTCTCCAGCTGGCTTGCTTTATTGGCATTCAGCGCAATCTCAGCTGCTTCCACCTGGATTTTCACCTACACATGGTATGCTGGATTGGAAAGGACTACATCATGGGAAAGGGGGAAACGGAGAAGATGCTACTGCCTTGGAACTGATTCCACCTGTGGAACATCACAGATCAACTTCAGGAGCATCAATATCGCATTTCAAAGGATTAGTAAGAGCATTTCAAACATCCCAGACAGCTGTACTGAATGGCAGTAAATACCACACTACGTCACTTTTTTTTTTGTATTTGAGGTGCATGCAATAGCCAGAGCAATCCACAGCTTTCTGCTGCACCCCTGCGAACCCCCTGCTTGTTCTCCTGAAGCACCTTGCCCCCAGCAGCAGCCCACCAGACACCGCTCCGAGGGAGGACTCGCACCCATCTCATCCCACGCACACCCTGCGAAACCACCCCTGGACAGCTTGGCTGCGCCTGCTCACCCTGCTCCTCTGGCTGGGGTGCTGTGACAGACGGACGCATGGATGGACGGACAGGGGAGTGCCGGCCGAGGGACAGGAGAGCCCTGGCCCAAAGGCAGCGGCACCAGCGCAGCCCCAGCCTGTGCTCGGGGCACTTGGGGTGGCTTTGCTTCTGCTGTGCCACTAATGAATGGTAGGGAACCACAGGGAAAGGAAAAAAAAAAAAAAAAAAAAAGGAAAAACTTGTTTGAATCAATTCCCCAGGCCACCCATTTCCCTCCCTCTCTCCAAATATAAATTGTGACTCACATAAAGATTGCTTTGCTGGCTGCAGGGGGAAGGCAAGAAACTGCAGGAACAACCGACGGCAAGTGGACGCTGGCAGCACACCTCCTGCTGCAACTGCCCGCCTGGCTTCACTTGGTAAGCGTTTTCCACTTGCATATTCCTGTACGTAACTCCCCAGGACAGGATGCAATCCTTACACAAAAGCACTCGGCCACTCTGTCTGCACCTGAAGCGCTGCAGGGTTCATTCAGCCCTAAGCCGGTCGCTTTGTAGCTGAAGCGCTTGAGTCTCTTTTTCTGGATGTGGTTTATGCCTGCAAAACTTTAATCTGAGATTCTCTACTTGTAACCTGAAAAGCAGACCCAAATGGGTTGCTTAACGTGGCCCTCAGTCGTCTTCAGGGACAAAAAGAAGTAAGTATGTCAAATTTCTTCTCGTGTTACATTTAAGACATTAAAAAAAAAGAGCAGATTGCACCCCACCTGGCCACTTTCTTAGCTAAAAATCACCCTACTGGATGATTTTACTGGGTAGGTTGTTTCATGTACCCATTACTACGTTGCTGATAAAATACTACAATAGATCAGCAAATAAGCATTTGAAATTCTGCATGTGCACACTATTTTCATAGGAAAAAATGCATGCACCTCCTTACTGAGGGCTTTTCCTTAACAGTTTTGTTTCTACTACTTGGGTTTCATTCCTTAATTCTGTAACTGTCACCCTGTTTTTTGTTTTCTTCCCTTTTTTTTTTTTTTTAACCATAGGGGAAATGAAATTATTATTGAAACAAACAACAATCATTTTCCCTCATGGTTGAAAAAAATCTGCCACTGATGTTGTGAACTCAAATAGCTACACATTGAAAGAGTTTAAGACTTTATCCTTGCAGGTTACATTTGAATCATGGAAGCAAAATTTGAATCCCGTCCTGAGAATAAAGAACTCTTGTTCTTTCGCTTCATGCCAACGTGGACCAAAGCACTCGCACAGCCAAATCCTCCCAGTCAGACCCCCGCATAAGCAAGTACCCTGCTGAAAGGTCATTCATCCGACATTCAAAGCAGGAGAAGGTCATAGCCTATTCGAGGGCTGGAACATAAGATGCATGGTCTTCAGGAGGGTCACAGGCAGACACAATAACCTGCTGACAAACCCATGAATGAATGAATGAATGTACTCAGGGAGAAGCCTGGACGCAAAGCTGAAAGGTCTTTTTTTTTTTTAAAGAATTATGTAGGAGCACCTCGCCAGCACTCGCAGGAGCTGCATGCTGCTAGCTGAGTTTGAATTTGTCCCTTCCTCACTGCTGACACAGTGGAAACATCCCGAGGCCTTCCCATCACCGTGCTGGCACCTGGCTAAACATCATGACTCGAGGACGGGGCTCCGCTTCCAAAGAACACACGGGCTGCAGACAAGAAGGGAGCTGAGGCACAAGGAGCTTTACGCTTTCGGGATTACGGCCCGCACAAAGGGCCAAAACAACCCACAGCACAAGGCGGGCTAGCCTCAGACGTGCCCTAGGCCTCTCATGGGTTGTTTACGATCTGCTCGGCCAGTTTGAGCAGCCAAATTCAACTCTCCACCTGGCACTGGAAACTAGGGCTTGTGAGGAGCAGAGGAGAGGTACAGAAAATGGCCATTTCTTGTCCACCATTGCAAGGGAAAGCTCAGTTTTGGAGACCTTTTCACGCTGCTTTTGTGTGCAGGGAACAAGGTAGAGCCAAAACCTGACCCTCAAAGAGGGGCCCAGCTAGAAACAAGCTGATTGAAACACCAGATACCGGATGGAAGGACGTAGGCATTAATTACTCTTCAGCTGACCACCATTCATTGCTTTGAATACAGTTCACCATCTAATTTTACATTAACTGAGCTGTGGCTCAGGCTGGAATATTTTCCCACATAATCCCTTACAGGGCAGCTAAGCGAGTTGAACGTGGACTGAGATGCTCTCACTTCATCAGTCTGAAATATTACTATAATGAAGCAAAGCTCCTGAGGCTAAAATATAAGGTCTGTGACTCCCCATTACTTTTAAAATTAATATCCTTAATTAAAAACTGTGTTTCTTTTAGAAGCTTTTACCTAATGGATTTTCCTAAGTCAGTCTCTGCTTGGGATGAAGATCCACAGAATCCAGATAGCGTTGCCAGGTGTAACCGGAATTTATTTCTGCCATTAAAATGGAAGATTCGGGAGCTGCCTTTCATCCTCCTATCTCTCATTTAGGCTCCCTTGACAGAGTGAAAGAGATAAGACTGGAACTGAAGTAGGCAAAGCCCGCGTATGACCCCTTGCCCCCCGCCAGCATCACGGCAGGAGCTCTCCCCCGGTGGAGCGCGGGGATGCCTCTCGCATACCGAGCTGAATTTCAGAGGAGAAAGGACGACCTATTTCCTTCTACTTCAGTTCCTTGGCTTGGAAGCGTTAGAGCTCTCCAAAAAGCTTTATTATGAACTTTGACAACACATCAGTGATGCTGCAGAGAAAATATTTGTTACTTCAGAGGTAAGGTAGACCTGGGGCAAAGGACATTATTTACAGCTCTGAAGGGCATCTAAACACCCTAATAAAAGTGCTAAACAATACGCCTGCTATTCACTTGTGAGTCTGCAATGACAGAGAAACACGTGGGTCTCCAGCACACCCAGCACTCTAATGAGACCTCATTCGAGTTCCCCGTACTTTCCAAATAAAACTGTTGGAAAAAAACAGGAGGAAACAGGTGTTGGAAGCATTATGAATGAATTCAGTGCATACACTCATTGTCCACACAACATGTACTATAAAGAAAGCTTAAGGAAATCCGTTAACTAATAAGCCATTGTTTGCTTATGAAAAATATGTGTGCTAGCAGCTTGCCACATAATCATTAAACAAAGTCATGCTCTTGCACTTAGCGTTACTTTTGCTTTTTAATCACCCGAGAGTCAGCTGCTATTATTACCTCAAAAAGGCAGCGTGTTATTAGAAGTTTTTATTAATTGGTCTTAAATGAACTTTTGTCAAAAAACACTATAATTTTCTATTCACCAAAAGATGGATTTTTATTTACTTTTACCAAAGGCTAATAACTATTTAGGTTTTCCTTTTACGTATTACAAAATTGAAATATCAAAATTAAAGTGCAGGTTAAAAATCACGAAGCTGTCAGTAATAATAGTATTTCTGCTACGTATGATGTGGGAGAGAAGATGGGACTAGATCACAAAGATCTTTATGGATGATAAAGAGTCATTTCCATTCAAAAAGATCTTGAAATGGTGTTGAACAGCATCCTCTGAACTAATCACTTTCTAAATGAGTAGATTAGGTAAATTAGGAGGCCCAACAAAAGAACTACCCAACAGCTAATTCTTGATATCCAGTAACTGTTGGGAGGTTTGGAGGCCTGAGAGACAGCTTGTGCTGGCTGCCAGTGTTGCATAAGTGAAAGTGAGATGGCCTTGGTAATCATCAGCCTTATCAGCCTCAAACGAGCCCCAGACAGCAGTGCAGATTGGTTGGAAGAAGCTCAATTAATCCACAACCAAAGCAGATAGTATGATCGCTGGCAAATAAGCACCTATTGCTGCAAAACGTGTCTTGTTAAACTGCTATTTTCTGCTGAGTTTATAGAAACTTCTGAAGGCACTAATATGGTTTTGTGAGGCACTTGCCTTCATCTCTCATGAAACGCAGTGTACCTTGGCTGCACTGAAACTGCTTCAAAAGTCCGTAACAGATGGGAAAATATCATTAAGGAAACATGCAAACTGACTGCTTCACAGGAATTATTTGCAGCCTTACCTTCTCAAGCATGGCCTAGAAGGGGGCAAAGAAAGTCTAGGAAATTTGGAGGCGAATTTACTTCTTCGATAATTAATGGAAGAAGTAAATGATCAAAACAAATAAGATCAATGTTAAAGGAGCTCAAATATGCTGTCTACAGCCATGAAGAGGTGTTTCAATATAGCAAGTGTAATCTTGCAGCAATAAGAAATTCAGGGGGTCCCAGTGCAAGGACTTTCCAAAAATTCAGTGAATACAAAGAAGACTTGGGGATCTGCAAAGCTTTTGCTGTGTTCATAGGGGTAGTACAATTCGTGTGCTTAAGTAAAAGGTAATCAAATAGGGATCGGCGTAATTGGTGATCACAGTTAATGCTGGTACGTCTGCAACAGTTCAAGGGGATTACTAACCTTTGGAGAGGCTTCGGAGAAGAGCCGCAAGAATGACTGAAGGACTAGAAAATGCATACCCCAGAACCAGATTCAGAAAGCTTCAACTACTCCACTTGTCAGAGAAGCGTAAGGCCAAATGAGATCATAAATTCAAGAATGAAAGCAACTCACGAGGAGTCCTGTGAACTGCTTTACAGAGGAGGTCAAACTGAATGATCGCCTTTATTGTCTTCTTACTTTATAATCAACGGTGGCTATTTCCAAACTCTGCAGCAAAGTACATCAGCTACAGATCTGCTCCTGCCAACCTCTGCACTTTGCACTTGCAGCTCCCTGATTTCAGACAGGAGGAGTAAGCCAACACAGCGTACAGCAGTAAGCCTTACTGGCAGACCAAACGGCTGATCCCACAATTAGTTAAGACAAAGGGAGAGAACACAACCTACCCTGCAGTCCAGCTTCCGACAGGAGAATCCCAATGTCCATCTTAAACCCTTGAAGAACAGGAGGCATACAAAGAAAGCATTATGACATCTATAAACCTTCTCAAGAAGGGAAGCTAAAAAAGCAATGCACCCCTCTGTACTCCTGTAATAACCATGGGATTAAATCAGAGCCCCTCTTATGGTGAAAATTCTTTTAAAAATTACATATTGCTAATTTAGTTGGCTTTTACCATCAATTTAGCAATTCAAACCTATTAGGGACAGATCACCACACATTTTTAAATGCACTTTGGCTTTCCTTCCTCCCATAAATGTATTAACCCAAGTTAAAGCAGCACGAATGTTGCTATAATCTCAGCTATTGCCTACCTTGTGTGAGCAACCAAACATAACATCCAGCAGTCCTCAAGAACCAAAAGGAACATAAAAGCAGCGCCAAGTTTCTCACACTCCATTGCAAGCTGCAGCCTGATAGTACTCAAGGCCTCACCAGTGCACCAAGAAGTAGTTGTTTTGTTGTCATCGCTGACTTTTTTAAACATTAATTTTTTGATCCAGCACATGATGAGGTTGAAAAAACTGCTGCAAAGTAACCAAAATAACAAGAATACGCAACAAAACAATAAAGAAAACCCACTGGGTAAGCCCTGCCTCTCCACATTCCTCTCTCGCCTGTTCACCACCCAAGAGCACAACTGAAGACATGGTCTACAACAGCATTTGTCTGTCTACTTTTAGGAGTTTCCAGACAGAGTATTTCACCCGCAGTATATACTCTTTGTCTGCAGTGTCCTTACTCATGCAATTACATCTCGGTGAGCATCCAGCCGGGCCTGAACCCTGAGCTGTAGAGATAAACACGCAATTCGATTTTCCCCACTGTGATGAGGTAATATTGAAGCAGGGGAGAAAACTCAAACTATGCTTTATCACCAAATGCATTATGCTCTTCTACAAATGTTAAGAAATTCCCAAGGCCACTCGCCATTCATCCCCTGCAGGTTATTCCTTTTAATCAAGGGAAGTATTTGCTTTCTCACTACAACCAGAGAAAAAAAAAAAAAGGTAAGAAATGAGAAGGGGAAACTTTCTTAGCTTCTGCCACAGCACAGCACTGCTAGAAAATCACAGCAGCTTGAAAACAAAGCCATTAAGAACTTATTTCATAATGGCCTGAAGACAGCAAACCAGAGTCACCTTCCTCAAGGAAACCTTCTGTGGGTTCTACTCCCAAGATCTCCTATAGCAGCACTACCTTGGGATTATGACTTTCTGAATGCAACCCCAGATCATGCTCCCAGTTCCTGCATGACATGATGTGCCCTCTACCCATTTCCTCACCATGCAAAAGCACAGAGTAATTACCAAGTTCTAGAGATTTGTTGAAGAAAATCTGTTGTTGAATCTGTTGGAAAGATCAAAATACAGCCAGACCAGGGTTATTCATTGTGTTTCTGCTAAGTTTTTACCAAGTGCCCTTAACACCAACAATAATGTAAAATTAACTATGCAACGCTTCTTAAACAGATGCACAACAGTATTAAAAAGTGTTTAAATTATGGGTAGAGCTGCTCATTATTAACAAAGGAGCCCTCAACAAAAATTCTGTAACTGTAATTCTGTCCCATAAAAGAATGTACACTGAGCTTTAATTTCATAAGAAGGTATTACTCCAAGCCTTGATTTGCTATCTGAAACTCATAAAGGTAACTGGCAAATGCCAGTTTATTGCCCAAATCTTTGCTTTTACGCTCTCCATTAACCTAAATAAAGTGGTTGGTGACTCAAGAGCACAAGTTCTCTGAACAAAAAGCCTAGACGGTGGGTCCAAGCAGAAATGTATACTCTGAACTGTTTATGCGTACATACATATGTGGTGACTTGCAACCTTACGAGAAACTAAAAAGCTGCATTTAGAGTTGAAACCATTGAGTAGTTTTACCCTGGTCCTGTGCTAGGAATGCTTAAATTGGCGACAAGGATGCTACAGCCCTCGCTTTGCAATAAATTTGCTCTTCATTCAGTAGCCTGACCAAAATGGATTTTTACAAGTTCCCATAAACATTTTATACCCTCAGTGAACGTTTTACCTGAGCTAATAAGAAATAGCATTGAGAAATAGAGAAATGCTCATTTTTATAATACGGGAAGGATTGTTGTGGGAAACAGAAGTACTTGATATGCTCAAACACAGCAGAAATTGTTTCTTCTTCCTCTGCATGCCCATCAGAATTACATGCACTGATTCCTTTTCTTTACACAGAAAAATACTACTTGTGCTCATCATGGTGATATGGCAGCCTGCAGTCAGAAAAGAGCTAATTTGACATTACAAAACAAAGATACAAGGAATTAAATAATTAGAGCCTTAATGACATAGCACAATGCACGTCTCCTTTGATAATCTCTTGAACTGCAAATAAAATTTTTTTTGAAATCTGCAGAAGAAATGTGCAGAAAGCTTCAAAGTGCATTGAAACACAGTTCCACAGCTACATACATCACCTAATTCATGTTTAATCCATTTCTGTAAAATTTGGGTTGCCAATTATTCATTCGACTTCAGGAGATGAAACCGTAAAGAAACAGGTAAGATTTAAAGCCATGTAAACACCTGGCAATTCAAATTCTCAATGAAGGAGAATTTTCACAGAATCATCTAGGTTGGAAGAGACCTCCAAGATTCCCTAGTCCAACCTCTGACCTAACACTATCAAGTCCTCCACTAAACCGTATCACTAAGCTCTACATCTAAATGCCTTTTAAAGACCTCCAGGGATGGTGCCTCAATTTGTTCTGAAACATACCAACACCTCTGCTCCAAACACTAGGCTGTAATTAATGGTCACCTTAGAAAACAATCCTGGCCTAAGCTGCTTGTCAGGTGAGCTACTCCTGCAACAGAAGCCCTGCCAATGACTTCTCCAACCTTCTCTTGGCCTCAGGGTCAACAGGTCCTTCTGGGGGCAGCAGCTCCTATCTGCCAGTCCTGCAGAGGCTCCTGAGCCTCTTGGTGTTGGGGTACCCTCCTCAAGGGCAGCTCACTCTGATAAAAAGCAGACAGATGCACTAGGCATGGCGTACCAGCTCTCGGCTTGCCCCCAGCCCCTAAACACGAGCTCTTTGAGATGTGTGTTATCGGAGCTTTTATTGACATCTGCGTTATCAGATCTGTACACGTAGCTCTTTACAGGCTTTAACTATATTTTATGGCAGGCAGCTAAACTCCACTACAGAATATTCGAAAGCTCACTGCCAGGAAAAAATGATCAATCCAGTATCATCTAACTAATGAAGGGTCACAGAATTTCTTACAGGTAAAAAGCTACAAACATCACCACCCATAAATCACTGAGAAGCAGAAACCGAGTCTGAACATACCCGTTCAGCAAGAAGAATGATGAGCATGCCATGCAGTCTGGAAGAAAAATGAAAGGTACACAGCAAAAAGACATCACGGCAGAAGTCAGAGCCTGAGGAGACAGCACATACACCTTACAAAACACCCTGACAAAAATTTATGTCAGAAAATTGCATCAACTAACTCAAAGTGTAAAATTAAGATAAACCACTTTCAGAACATTTGCCTCACTGCAGGCACACTGACATTAAGTTTCAGAGAAAATGGGAATCCAAGACTCATTTTTTCCCGTTACTGCTAGAGTAACTGAAAGAATTTGTCCATCTTTTTGAACGGCTTGGAAAACGCTGGAAAGCAGAAACAAGGCGAGGCATCACTGGGAACACTCAAGTTTTCACTGCTTTTACTGAAATTGTTTAATCAAAAAATGTAGTCTTCTTCCACTCAGTATTGCAACGTGTTGTTTTTTTTTGGTTTGTTTGTTTTTTTTTTTTTTTTAAAGATAACACTCCTAAAGCAAAGATTTCTCTCTCTGCTTGTTGGCACTAGTTCTGCTCTTTCACTTCTCCCTTCCAGCTCTTTTTTCTCTCCCCTCCTCTGACAGCTTCCCTTGGTTCACTGCACTTTTGTGTAGCAGGAATTCTCCTTAGTGGAGTACTGCTCGTGCAAAGGGCCAGTTTGATATAAGTAACAAGGAAATAGCACTTACCACACATTTTTCTCCATTCCTCAAGTTGATTTTTAAAGATTTCTCTCCCTTTAGTTCTTTAATTGTACTTGAAGAAAGAGGATTTAATTTTGCTTTGTTTTCTAAACTCCCAGTGGGTTTTGTCTGGACCCCAGAAGAAGTATGGGTAGATTAATTTCCTTCAGTGTTTACGTATGGGGTGTACTTCACAAGTTAAGTCCAATGACTGGAAAAGAATTTTGCGTGCCAATTTCTTTGACAGCATTTTGAAGTGACTCTTGCCACTTGCTTTAAACTAACTAGTGTTTCAATTTTCATAGTGCGATCTCCTCAAACACATCAAATAAGGAAAATATAAAAATAGATGCAAGTTTCTAAGAGTTTGCAACCTAAGACATTACGTAGCTGCTGTCTCCAGACAGTAAATTACCTAGTTGTAAGGAATGGCATTGAGAACAGAAGCAGAAATGCTAATTGCAAAGGAAGAGACAAACATGGCACTATTCATAAAAAAGAGTGATTTGGGCTACGTTAGGTAGAAATGAAACTTCTGTTTCATGATGGTGGACGCACGGATCTGAACCTCAGTGTATGCCTACTCCTTTTAGAAATGGAAGATCTCCCTAAAGTGTAAACACATGATCAGATGCCTAGGTAGGGTTCCTGAAAACAACTTTTGTCTACAAAAAGCTCTTCTAGTCACTAAAGTTGATGCTCTGTCATCAGTTCTGGTTTTGTAAATGGAGTAGCACTTGGTTGAAAATAAAGACTAAATTCCTTCTGTAAAAGTTTATCAATCTGGCTTATCTTTTTGATGGAGTATTAAAATAGCACAAAGCTATGAATAAAAGTTTTAAGTTCAACCTTATTTTCCCTTATACCATCATCGAGGATTGCTTCTTCCATGGCTTGCTGGCACTGATACTTTCCTGTAACTCAAGTTAAAATGAATAAAGACGCAGAAGCTACAGCGTGCCCCATTGTAAACAACTGGAAGCATTGAGCTGAGTTCACATCGAACAAAGCACATCCCAAGCCCATGAGCGTCAAAAGCAGTTTTATTACTGTTTTCAGTCTACCTCCAATCACTCTAAAAGGAGTTTGTCTATATTTACATGACAGCAGCAAACAAAGTGCCAGCTAATTGCTTTAATCCACTCCCCACATTGGCTGAACCTAGACTGTGATTTGCAGCCTAGTCTGATGTGAATGAAGTAATTAGCATTTACTAAGGTAACTTACTTATAAACACTAAATTAAGATGCTTCGTTAAAAACATAACATTAGCATTTTGTCTGGAGTTCAACTAATAAAAAGTTAATAGGTTTCTAGCTATAAAGTCATATTAGAATACCAGGGTTTTTTTTTTCTCTCCCTAATTGCACCATTTCTCATTGCTCGGGTGTCTAATTAGCTACACGCTTCAGTACAAAAATTGTTTCTGGTCTGTTCAGAATGTACATTACAATAATGACTAGGAAAGAAAAATCCAATTAAAACAGACCGGATGTGATTCAGGTTCTTCTTTCCCTTGAAGTTTGACCCTGTAACTTCGCATTTGGAATTCATATTCAGCTTGTGTAACTAGCGACTACATAAGCTGCAAGGCAGAAAAGACTCAGACCTGTTTCATTACATCAAATTAAACATTTGACAAGATTATGTTTTATTTTTATTAAACATTCTTTCACTGATGTCTGGCCAGGCCCTGAGGAGGAGATTATAGTACTCCTTTAAAGCTATTTAACAGATTTTAAAACAGTGACAAACTATGCTTTGAATATCCTAAAGCATGCATTGCAACCACAGTATTCTTTTTGAAAGTTATTTTTAAAATTAGGTAAATAATAAATTCTTATGCTCATTCCCTGGTATGCCTTGTATGCTACACCAGTATTCGTTGCAAGAGGAAGAGATCTTAAGGTCTACAGTGAGCAAACACGTCTACCCAAAACACAGTGTATTATGGCAGTGAAAGATCGGGCAAAACAACAAAGGCATACCCACAAATTCAGCCACCAAGGTGCACTTGATTTCCATAGTGATCTCTGTCCCAGGTAGAGGATGTTTCTCTGATTCTATGTTTTTTTCCCATTTTTCCCCCTCCCCCGTCTTTCACCTCCCCAAAAGAAGAAACAGAGATACAAACTCTCTGTAGAAACCATGCCAAGATGCGCTCAGGTTCCCCACTCCTCGAGCCTGTTTTCACAGTCGTGCACTTGCAAATACACAGCAGCAAAGACATGTTTCTATGCAATGAACCCGGCAAGCAGAACACAAATAATCATGGAAGGAAATTTGTTCCCTAGGAGACAAAAATCTAATTCCTCATCAGCAGTGTTCTGTATTTCCAACAGGAGATGGCTTCAAATGATTGATGAATTAATTTCTCATGGACTAATAAGCTGTGCTGATAAAGAAAATAAAAAGTTTTAGTTCCACAATTGGAGGCAGCAGGTAACTTTCTTGAAGGGTCTTCAACATTACCTTTGTGCTCCAATTTTTTTTTCTGATAACATTGCACCCTCAAATGTTGAGGGGTCTCAACAAAATTATCTAAATTAAAGTAACTGGTTAAATATGACTGCCCAACATGAATATTCCCGCAACACTGGGGGCCCGAGTCTGACGTTGTTAAGATAGGGTGGGCTTACATTGATTTTAGTGGCGCCACTCAACATTTACTCAATGTAGCTGATAAAAATACACCTTTATAAAGCACTTAGACACACTCCTCTGCTACACTTCTTATACACAAGAAGACCAAAAGAGAGGCATAAGTGACTTTTTAAAAAAAAATAAATATAAACCAAACAAGTAAGGCAGAAATAAAATGCAGCTGATCAGTTTTCAAGTGCTGTGTACCTATAAATAAAGTACTAGAAAATACTAAGCTAGTCCCTAAGGCTGGTGTTAAGAGTGAGGTTTGAAGTATGTATATTTGAGGCGCAATTCGTGCATTAGCTTCTGATGTAATAGTTATGTTTAAATAATGTTATATTTAATCACTGAGCTCCATTTTACTAGCAGCTTTTTTGTTATTAAATTGAGAGCTTACTTGATGGCATGCAACCAGTTGCAGGATATTTAAGGGAAATAAAAAATACCCTGAAACAATACTTCAAAGTTAGCAACTCTGCATGTATTTGTTCCAGCATTTCCATTAACCTAGAGCACATTTTGTATGTATGCAATATATTTACATCCAGCATACTTTATGTATAATACGTAGCACGCTGAAGTAGGAAAAAATCAACCAAAATTTGGGGTTCTTACTGCAGGACTTCCATAGTTCCTCTCTGAGCCGTGTTTTATGCTCTTTTCTGGTTAACAGTCGAAATGGAACAAACACCTTATCACTTAACTCTTCCAAAGTATTAAGGTAAAAAATATTGGGAGATTGGGGAGGTACAAAACTTGGGGAGTCTGGGAGTTAGAAATGGAAAAAACTTAGGAAGCAGTTTCAAAGAAGATGAAAGATTGACTGTGCAAAGTGCATGCTTTGTTTTAGTAAAATATTTTCCCCAAAACTGCATTCTTTCAGCACAAAAATAAAAAATAAAAAAAGGATTGACTATTTTTGCCAAGCATAAAGTTGTGTCACAAACCCCTGCAAACTGAGAATGCTGCATGTCACATGCAGACGGTGGAAAGAAAGAAGGTAGCTAAGGTGTAAGCTTTTCAGAGGAACAAAAATGGAGAGGGCTGGTACCAAGGCAGTTTATAAAGAAAAAAGGCACCTTTACAAAAAGAAGCTTTTGCGCAGCAAGTAAACCACACCGAAGTAATTCCTATCTGTGAGTTAGCATCTCACACAAGTGAAATAAACTGCAATAACGTGCACCTTTCATCACAGTGTAAGCTAACATTCTTTATCTGCACAAGCTAGGAGCAGGCAACTGGTCTCTGAAAACAAGATTTACTTCCAACATTTAGTCTAGCTGCAGAGCGTTCAGATTACAGTGCAACAAAAAAGAGGAAGGCTCACTGCTGTTACTATTACAGCACTTCACTAATGTGACTGGTAAAAATAAACAAACCTGAGAGCAAGCCATTACTAGTTTTCCGCTGAAGATAAATATTATTAACGTTGCTTGGTTCGCTCTCCAAGTATTTAGCCCCAAAGCAGCAGCTTTCCACTGACCCTTGCTCTGAGATACAGACCGCCAACACAGAGAACATTTCTGGCAGGGTGCAGCACAGCTCTCCCAAACCCACAGCTATGTGGGAAGCATTCTGGCAACTCGTACGACAGCACTAGTGAGGTTTTGAGAACCTTGAGGTTTGATTGATGAAAGTCCAGGACCTGGAAGGAAAGGAGGAAGGAAGGGAGCTAAGAAAAAAGTGACATCTGCCTCAGGCTGCCTTCCAAAAATTGTGTTCTACCCTTACGGTTTGGAGAAGTGTTACACTTCTCCTTGGCACAGAGCATTCCTGGACAACAGGATGTTAGAGCCCTCTTTGGATAACTCGAAACAGGCAGATACCATTACACAGGCTAGGGAATCGAGGCTCTGTCATCACACCAAGTCCAGACTAAACCAAACGCATTCAAATCTGATATTGTTGACTTAAGAAGATTTCATTGAGCGGTTCTAAATCGCTCGTTGTGCTTGCCTTTTCAAATCCTTAAATAAGTCAATTTCCCAGTCTTCTACCTGTAACTAACAGCTCAGCTGGACACTTCACCTTGGGCTCCCAGCATCTTCGGACCATGGCCTAGCAGCACTTGGACAACTCCTGCTTGCCCTAAGAATGCCTGCCCTTCACTAACCTGCCTTTTGATCCAGAAGCCATCCACCTACCCAACCCAGGTGACAGCAGCCAGTTCCAAGGGCCATGTGCGTGCCACCACCTTTCACCTACTGTACCCAGAATGAGCCGAACTCAGCGGTGGGCAAGCGGCGGTGTTCCAGGGAG
Organism: Anas acuta; assembly: GCF_963932015.1. Taxonomy (NCBI): domain Eukaryota; kingdom Metazoa; phylum Chordata; class Aves; order Anseriformes; family Anatidae; genus Anas; species Anas acuta. Next base: position 54,193,925 of record NC_088983.1, on the reverse strand, counting down.
GGCTGGAAGGAAGCAGGCTGCTAGAAGGCTCTTGCTGCTGAACACCTTTCATGTAAGCCAGCCAGCCTACAGATCACTTGCTTCAACATACCAAGTTTCTACATCTTTTGCTAATAATTATTCTGAAAACAACTCTGAAGTCCTTTCTATTCGCTTACCAATTCTCAATTCAATTACTAGACATCCCTCTAGTGCACTAGCAGAACCACAGAAAAGACTAGAAGTGTTCAGCTATAAACAAAATCCTTACTAAAGGAAAGATGTCCCAAATTCAGTATATTTGCTTTCGTCCATCACTGCCGCACATTACAATCTAGGATCTCTGTAAGCAGTGTGTGGTGTATCGCCGCTACCCAATTCAATTTCCAGGCTCTGTAGGGATCAGTCACGTACAAACTGGAAGAAAAGAGATCGCACATGAGCAGTAAGGTTTGGCTTCCATTACATAGAATATTAGTAATTGAAATTGTTCAAAACTGATGGGGACAAAACGACTGTTCTGCTTCCTGCTGGTTTAACTGCTCCTAGGCGAAACTGTGATTACTGCTAATAAGCCTAGAAATCAAATTAGCCTTCATAACAATAGAGAACAGCAAGTTACAAAATAATGATACTTTCCAGGCAGAATGGCAGCAGATTTTCTGCAGCAGAAAATATAGCAAGAAGACTGTTTGAAAGAACAGAGTGAGATCTGCATGTGCCATTTGTGCGGGAAGTGTATTTGTTCAGACGTGATGCATTTAGACATATTCCAGGTCCCGTAAAATCACCTTCCTGAGCCTTGTTAACTGTATTGGGAAAAACACAAATGGAAAGAAATTTGCTAATGGGAGAAGTCTAAATTACTACAAATAGTCCATGTAACTGTCTTACAAGCCTAAACATTAATTCTGATTCCTTTTATCTGGTCGGATTGGGTCAGCCGCTGCTGGAGCAAGTTCTGTTGGGATACCAGGGGGATTGCTGCACCTGCACTCTCGATTCTGGTGGTGGCAGAGAAGGTGATGCTTCAGAAGCACGATGAATCCTGGGATCCTTCTTTGGATAAACTAGAAGATGTTACAATGACAGCTTAGCTGTTTAAAATACATTGTGTTCTATTAAAGGGATTCTCTTTCCTTCTAGAAGATGGAGTAATGCTTTCAATTTCTTGAATCTCCAGGAAATGCTTATGACATCAGTGGATTTACATTTTTCCCTTTAATATACAGATTTTGTAGCACAATACATGGCTGCTACAACAAAGAGAAGGAAACATTTAGGTCAGACCCCTACCAGAAGTCAGACCGAATTCCCATATATGCCAAGGACGACCTTCGCTTTTATGTGATTCCTGAAGGAGTCACAGCAGATAACCTACACCAGTAATTAACAGGGAAATTTTATGAAGCTCTGAAATACTCCAGCAAATGTCTGTGTTTTGCAGCAACAGAGAATCTGCAGTTAAGCTGCAGGGTGCAGCTTTGTCACTGAACAGAAGTGTCTGAGAAAGCATCACTTTTGTCCTGTTTTTTAAACCAAAATTTATCTGTATCCACCCTACTAAGAGGATTGCAATAAAACCATATACAGGAAGGACAATTCAGTCACTTATGTGAAGTGCAAAAAGCCGTAATTTGATAATGGTCCACTAATTTCAGTAAGATAAGAGGCTAATCACTGAAGGAAATCAAATTTGCCCTGGCGGGCTGCGGGGCCCGGCTCGGCACCGCCAGGTGGCAGCAGCCGCCCGCCCACCGGCCCCGCAGGCCTCACGCCGCCGCCTCAGCAGGGCTGCAGCCGTCCAGGACCCCTCAGAGGGCTTGGTCAGGCCTCAGCAGCTCCCCAAAATTACGAGCTGTCACCTCCCCGAAATTACGAGCTGTCACCTGCCCAAAATTACGAGCTGTCACCAGAAAATCCCGCGCTTGGCGCGCAGGAGGCCAGGCCGCCGGGGCTGCCCCCCTCAGCCTCCACCAAGATCACAGGATTGTAGGGGCTGGGGGGCAGCTCAAGGTGGTCCTGCCTAACCTATATTTTGGTTAACTTTCATCGAGAGGCAGAGGGGGCTTGGTGGATGGAAATTTATTCCAACTGCAAGCGTGAGCAGCGAGTATAGCTGCAGGCATCACACAGCATTACCAGGCTATAAATCAAAAAGCAGTCTGGCCTCCACCAGTATCCCAGAACTATTGTTTCTAAATTTGCTCTTGATCAGTTTAGTAATATATATCCGCTTTTAAACAGAGATGTCCTAACAACATATCCAAAGGTAAATGTAAAGATTTTATATATATAAAGTTAGAGCTCTGCCCTCACCAGGATTCATTTGGCTTTATAATAATGTTGGCAAAAATCAGTCATGGATCTACACCGCTTCCTAGGCTTATTTACAGGGCGACCCCAAGTGCTGAAAGATGTCAGACCTCCAGTAACATCCGACTCCAGTACCTCAAAACGAATACACCACACTCTCTCTAACAGCCTCCCTTCTGGCCTGCGTGCATCTACGCAATGAGTAAATCAAAAAATACTCACAAAATCCTAAAACAGACCTTGAATAAGTTGAATTGTAACTGCTGATCTCTACTGAGATTTTGGTACATCAGATGGATTCACACCCACATTTTTCTCTACAGCAGCTACTGAACAGATAGCACAGAACATGCTGGCCTCCAGTAGAGATTACCAGTCATTCCTGACCTGATTTAGTGAACGGGTCTTAACAAAATATGGAGAAGTTATTATTTTAAACTAGATATCTGAAGTATACCATCCTTCTCCTGCATGTTATTTCACCTACAAAGTATTAAAGTATTCATCATAAATCATGAAAACCTACCAGTTTCATACAGTGCAATGGCTTAGAAGAGAACTTAGACCTTCATCCCCCGCTGGGCCACCTACCCAAAACCTCCCACTTCTTTCAGCAAAAGCCCATGCCATGCATTAGCTTTCCCTACTGTTGGGTTGCACTGAGAAAAATAAGGGAGGCACAGCTCACATGTGCAGCTCTTGAGGTTGATTAGAAACAGCCGTGACTCTAAGGCAGCTTAATCATGAAAAGCTGAGCTAGCGAACTGGGAGGGAAAGAGAAGGAGCCAGCTGCAAAATGTGAAAACATGATCAGTAATAGGAGGAGGGGTTAAAGCATTAACACTTTATCAGAAGTCATATCCAAAGAATGGCAAAAAAAAACGTGACTGAAGACAACAGAAGGTGGTGGAAGAAAAGGAGAAAAGGGAATTTTGTTTTCTTGGCTTCCACCCATCACTGTAGGCTTCTAAAACTGAGCTCGTTCATCCTTAGGATGCAAAGGATGCAGATAAAAAAATAAATAAATTATCTCCTGGCTGGCAAAACCCATCACAATCTTTTTTAAGAAGAACAGCTGCTCAAATGCATGTTCCACATCATGACTTTTTGTCCCAAGTTGCTTGGTCTTTAAAATCAGCTCTGGTGTTGCCCGCAAGTTTGTTCATGAAGCTACATTATGACTTTTAACTACTAGATGTATTCAAGCTCCTTCAGAATTTAAAATAAGAACATGAAATTACCCACTGACTCCAGCTGTGATATGCTTGGGGCCTTTTTTCTCCCTTCTTTTTGTTTCCTGCATCCCAAAAGCACTGAAAATGATGTGTAGGGTGGCAGAAGGCAACTCAAATGCCTCCTGGAGGTACTCCAAAGCACTACACGTGTAAACAAGAGGTGTCAAGCCTCTGCAAAACCTAACTGGATATGAAGAAGCCCAAAACACACTTGAATCTGAACTATTCTTCTGGGAGTTTGGTCTCAAGCCCAACGCTGCAGCTATTCACTGCAACCACTAATTCCCCTGTGCCGTTTCTAAGCCATCGGACTAATGTTCTCCTTTTAGTCTCTCGAATAGAAGTGATGCAGTGCAGTGTAACTGGCTGGACCTTCACATAAAAAGTCCACGTAAGTAGGGTTTTGCTCTGTGTTCAAACTGCTACACTTTGCAAAGCTAAACACAAAGTCAACCTGCTGCACGCAGCAATACAGTAGCGCTAGTTCTCTAGAAACTAAGCTATTTTTAAACTGCAGTAGCAATGTGAACTGCATAAATTAGCATAATTTCAGCCTTAACAGATAGTTCTCAGTTTACAGCATTACATGCTACGAATTAACACTCTGCAGATTCCTTGCTTCTGCTAAGCATGCGATTCACGTGGCAATACTTAAAATCTCCTTTTTCTGTCCCCCAAAACCTCAATGGCCTGTCTTTTTTACACTACCCTTTCAGTCCCTTTCAGACAATCAAAGGCTTGGATTTCATTACAAATCTCACAAGGTCTTCATGTGTAACTGGTGGTTTTGTGGCTTCATAATTGCAGGACATCCTACCATTTTCTCTGCTGGTGATTTTCTGCTTGTGGGCAGATGGCATCGAAGTGGAGTGCAGATGGTAACCCACAGCCCACAGACTCCTCATTATAATTTGAAATATTGTGTGCAGGTCTTCAATTCTTATCTCCTCTTTAATGCATTTTCAGCATTAAAGCTTTTTTTTTTTTTTCAGAAGACACAGCCCAAAGTAATGATACCTATTCTGTTTATAGCTGAGAACCTTCTCACAAAGAGGTAACGATGTGCCTCATATATTCACAATTTTTCTTGAAATCCATAAATCATTAGTGGAAAGGATTTTAAATCAAGTATCTCTTGCTTTGATTCAAGCGTTACCTTAAGGGGAAAAAAGAATTAATGATAAGGAAAAAAAAAAGTAGATCACACTGGAGCTCGAAGGCTTAAGAGTCGCACAGATAGCTATTTAAGGTAATTCCATGGCTCCAGGTATCGCTTTACCTGAGCTGCTTGGAATTATAATGGATTTATCTCCACAGAACACCTGTGAGATAAGGAAGTTGCCATGATTCACCACGGCGGGCAGCTCTAGGGGACTTGTCTGAAGCAGTGACAGGGCTGTGGAGAACTCCGCGTGGGTCTCCCAGGCTGATGCACTCACCTGCCCTGTAAGCTTTGCAGCGCTTCTCGGCAGAAAGGCACGGCTCCAAGCGAAGGGGCCACGCAACCCATTCTCACCCTTCTTTCCAGCCTATTCACAGAGCGTCCAGTCTGGTGGAAATGGCTTTCCTAACCTCCTGACCAGTTGGGAAAGTCCTAGAAACAGCAAGTTAAAAATATCTGTGCTGGAAAACAGTGAGGAATACTAAGCATTAGGGGTCAAACCTGGATCCCTGCATAGTTTGTATTAATCTATGGAAGGACATTAAAAGAAATACACTTATCCCTTAGTTCCCTTAGTTATAAAAACATAACAAACAACATTTAAAGCCATCCAAGTGACATAGTTGATAAAGATTTGGTAACTCATTAGCTAATTTCTTCCATTCCATAAGCCTAGATTTGGACCTGATAAACACAAATAAAATGATCTTCTGGAGCCTGACAACCTATTACTAAACTGCACTATTGTAACCCAGCTACAACAGCACCTTGTAAACTGTCTCACAAAATGCTTTCTGTCTATTTAAAGGACTGATAAATGTTGATGAAATAAGCTTACTGCCTTTAAGAGTAATCATTAGCAAGTCTTTTCTCAAATGTCTGAGATGATTTGTTCATTACACTTCAAAACATTCAGATGTTCAACTGGGTCGAATATAATTTTCCCTTAGTTCTCCTGGTTATTATATATATGCAGAGTGTGTAAATAAACCACAGCACGAATAATATGACTGTATAGTACAGGCCTATAATCTTCCCCAGCATGCAGGCATGGTAATGATCTTACACACGGACAACACGAGATGAAGTAATGAAACATTTCATCACTAAAGGTAATTTAACTACTCTACATTCATGGAAGAAGATTATAGGAAGTCATCTTCTTAGAGGGTTTACTTTCACAGCAAAAAAAAGACAGTAACCCATGATCATTAAGGACGACTTGGCCTTTCTTTGTGCAGGCACGACTGTCGTGGCCTATACACTAAATGCAGCATTGATGTCAGCTGAGTAAGTTTGCGCTATCTTTTAGTGCAAAGGTTAAAAAAGGGTAATAGAAATACTGGAACTTGAGATATAATACTGGAGGATTTCTTCCTCAAAAGAAATGAACAGATACGTTTCCTCTCTAGCCTCACAACTTTTATATTAAACTAATAAGGGTCTTTGAAATTGAAAATTGGCATATACTGTTCCATGAGAAAATGGAATATACTGTTCCATTAGAAACCTCAGCTGAATTCATGGCTCAAGAGAATAAAGAATTTCCAGGGAAAGAGAAAGCTCCATTGTAACCTCTTTAACAGAGCCTTGGCTTAGTAAAGCCCAGCTTCGCTGTGCAGTGCCTCACATCTCGTTCACATGCCTGCTCAGAGCTCTTGAGCATGTGAGAGGCCCATCGTGTATGGAAAGGTAAGAAAGTTTTGGCAGACAACTAAATGCCATGCCAGCATCTCTGACACGGTAAGAATGACACTATCACACATCTGCTCGTCTGCGAGAAGCAGGATCTGCCTGTGACAAGGTCAATTTTGAGAAGGGTTGGTATTAAAAGATTATGCTCCCTCCATCCTCTCACTGAGTACGTGCTAATTATTTCAGGATAGCGTAGGAATTCTTTGATCCTCCAACTCTTCCTTCCTTCCGTCACAAGATGACTCTGGCTGCCTGCTCAGCCCCAGAGCAACGGCACGTCCTTATTCCCTAATTGTGGATTTAACCATTTTCAACCTTGAAATTTAACCCTAAGAAATTGAGCATGCGGTAATCCATGTAATCCAGGCCTCTACACCTGTCCCTCTTCCAACTAATCTCACCATCCCTCATCATGTCACATCTTAATTTAGAGTCCCCTCTGCTAAGGTCAGTGCGAGTGGATGCTCGGAAGCTGTCATGAGCAGTATCTGTCGCGCGGCAGGACCAGTTACTTCCTTTGCCAGCTCTGTGACGTACAGAAGCATGAATAAAAAGCAAAGCCCTTCCCAGCAAAGCACAGAACATCTCTACAAGTGTCGTGGGAAACAATGGAGCAAGAGACAGGAAAATAAATAAATAAACACAGTGTAGCCCTGGATAATGCGATCTGCTGGTATTAAGTTTTCTCCTGGAGGAGTTAAGTATATACCAGCTGCTCTACATTAAACCGAGCTGGCATTTTAAATCATGCAAATTAGCCTAGCTACCATCCATTTCAGTCCAGCATTTAATAGCATCGCTATAAATGATGCAGAGGACGGGCCAAACCGAGCCCTGCCATTTCAGCTGCTGTCAGAAGAGAAAGGAGGAGGGAGGGGAACAGCACTTGGTGATTCTGCAGCTATTCACAAGCTGATATAAAAGAGACTCCTCCTCCCACCACAGGTATTGTTACAGGACTGAAATGTGCCCGTGCACAAAATGCCTAAGGCTTTCATTTGCTGAAAATGCATATATATCAAAGCTGCTAAGAACCCCTGCAAAATTACCTAGAATTACATTATTTGCCAGCAGACCGCTGAACTTTCAGATCTCCCTTTGCTTAATGCTGCATAATAAGCACAGAGTGGACCTGACGATCCATCAGCTTGCTACTGCTGATGCAGCAGCCCATGGGGAGCCAGGGGAGGAATCGGTCCTCAGCACAATGCCTCATGCTGACGGCCATTGCTCAGACTATGAAGACAACGGCCCAGTGCAAACCTGCCGGATCCTGGAGAGCTCTGGAGGTGACAGAGAGGACTAGGTGGTATCTAGTTCATGTTGCTGGGGCCCATAGGAGACGCTTCAGCACAAATGTGAAATTCTGTGCAGGAGAGTGAGCAATCTGCTATTGAGCATTCTAGGAGCTTTCTGATTTCAGACTCTTTCCTATGCCTTTTTATGTGCCCACAACTGCAAATAATCTGTTCAACAAAGAGAGACTAGGAATGATTTCTCTGTTAAAAATTAGGTACAGATGCCTCGCTATCCAACCCAACAAACCAGAGCACTGGTGGAGACCTGTGTGCATCTCACATCCCGCCGCACCACACTGTGTGTGCACACTAACCTCACCTCCAACAGGGCTGGTCCTCCAACTCTCACCACCAGCCTTCCAGCTGGAAAGCACCCCTGAGAGGGGCATCTTCCCTAGGACGACCAAAGCAAACCATGGCAGAGGCAACCTCAAGCCCTTCATGGGACCCTCACTCACCCCCCTGCACCTTAGGCTTGGGTAGCTGCTGGCAAGGACAGGACACAGCACAGCAGATAGATGTGGTTCCCCTTCCCTGCTCTTCAGCACCTACTCCACCACCCAAAGGCAGCCAGATATGGGGCTATCCTGGGGTCCCCTCATGGTCTGGGGCCAGATCCTCTTTCAAGTGTTTTTGCCCCTTATGAGGGTTTTGGAGTCCAAGTATTAAATCCTGTAACAAAAACCACTCCATGTCATCCTCAGCCTACCAGGTAAAAAGCCGAAAGGCTACTGAGTCAGAGCTACCAAAAGCAAAATCCTGCTTGCCGCAGAGGGAAGTTTCCATCTAACTGCTTAGAAACGGCCTCCTAGGCAACCGCTGCTCTTCCCTCTTGAAAAGCAGAAAGCGGGTTTGTGCAGGAAATTAGAGCAGGTTCCTCAGAATCCCCCTGGCCTCGTACAGCCCTCATCCAGAGGCCTTCCTCCTGCCCTTCCCAGCTGCAGGAGGACGGGCACCTTTCTGCCAGCCGGCCCTGGCAGCACTCTGCTCTGCTCCTGCGTTACCCGGCATGACCAGATCCCCATGCGCTCCCTGCCCGGGCATCTCGGAGGAGTAAGACATAGCAGTGCTGAAAATACTCTTTCCCAAAATAATCCGTCCCAATAAAGCCACAGACGAGCCTGGAATATGTATGCCCATTCTGAAAAGCAGCCTGACCTGCGGTGACAGAGCAAAAAGAAAAGCTCATTTCTAAGCTCCGGCTTCAAACGGCCTACGCGCACTTGATCTTGTAACACAGATGACATTTTTAAAATTAGTTTTGAAGACTTAAATGTCTGTAAGGCTTTTTGAAAGGAAGGATAATTTGTAACTGAATCAAATTTGTCTTACCAGACTAATCCATTAATTACTGTCTCCACCAGCAATAATCAAAGTTGCGCACTGACCTTTGCGGATGCAAAGGTGTCCTCGACATCTGTTCCCGGACTTTGAGCCTTGGACACACACATACAGATACTGTTCTTAGATGAAATCTATGAAAGTAAAACTTTGCATCGTGCTACGTTGTCTAAGGAGGATTTCTGACTCTGAAAAACATGACGTGAATCTTTACATCTCCTTGAACTTAGGATATGACGCCTGATGGCTGCATCTGCCAGAGGAAGCAAATCTGCTAGGCCACTTGTACAAGTTGATTAGAAATGACTTCCTTGTAATTAGTGTCATAATCTGAGAAAAGGCCAAAATAGACATGACATGGAAGGATATCTCTTGCACTCTTAAAAACTGTCGTAGGAAAGCAGCATCTAGCTTACCAGTACTACCATTACCTGTAGTTTCCAACAGTGGGTGGCTCAAGTGGACACAGAGGAAGAGAAAGGGAGCAGCTCCTAAATGCCAGTTCTCAGATACCCAAGTATAAAAACATCTCAGTACTCACATGTACTACTGGACGTCACCACACAGACCTGATCAGCAACGCGAAACTCCTCTAGGGTATTCATTTTGTTTTACCAAACACACTTTGTGCAGAAGTCTGGCGGGGTACGACCGGGTTCTTCCACGATTCATGGTACGTGCCCTGGGGACGCCCAGGACCACCCGAGCCAAGAACCTGTTTGTACCCCAAGTGGGGCACAGACACTGTGGCAAACCTGATGCTATTACAGTCCAAAGCAGGATGCTATTGCAGTCCAAAACTGAACAAGCATGGGGGCAAAAGTCCTAGTAAAAGCCTATCTCGAAACCCAGAGGTTAGATATTTTTCCTTTCGTTTATTGTTTTCCCACACATTGCTTCCAATTCTAAAATAACCCTAAAGTAAAATGAAAAATAATCCAAGGATAACACACCTAAAAATACTTTCAAGAGGAAAAAAAAGGTGGAATCACAGCAAAAGTCCGGATCTCAGCCTGATTTAAAATAAGAAGCAACCTGTTTTTTCAATTATTTACTTTAATAAACGGTTTATTTATTATAGGTTTTAGCAACTATTTCCATGCCTGTGATTTGCAAAAGTGAATAAACTGAGAATGTTTCCACAAACTATTTCAGAAAGAACAATTTACAGATAAAATTAGAGACATACAAGCAAGTGCCAAGTGTTTGACTGAATTCCCGTTCTTGGTGAATGGAAAACCAGCAGCCTCCTGTTACAAAATGTACCAACAGTTCACGTCTAATAATACACATAAAATCTGACCATTTATATACTTCAAATATAACTGTTTCTAAAAATAATGCTCAACCAGGGTATTTTTAGTCAGGTAGATTTCTCAGGGGAACGCATGTGAATTTGGTTGAGATTCTACAGTTCGCTCCAAGGAAGAGCAAATGAAATCAATGGGGTAAATTTTAAGAGCATCTCTTGATTTATACCAAAATCAAAATGTAAAATTTAGCCCCATAGCTTAAATAAACAGAAAGCAAATGAGAAAAAAAATGGAAGGAGAGAAAAATTCTTCCATTGAAGGCCCAACCATCGATTTATTCAAAACCGTATCTTCTAAAACAATATTTAAATTTCTTTTGTAATGCAAGTTTAGGAAGTTCAACCAAAGTAATTATTGATTTAAATACCTCCTTAATTTCTTCTGCTTTGGTAGGAAAAAGTGACGCGTAGGCTAAAAGCATTGAACTACTCTACAAATTAAACTGAGATGTAAATCCAGGGGTGAGATAATATGGAAACTGAAGTTCCGGAGCAGACAAAGTTTCTCAAAGGACTCTTCAAAGGAAATCAGAGAGAGCCAAAACCAACCCCCAGATTTCCCAAACCAAAAACGAAATCCACCCTTTCCATCTCGATAAAGTAAAGGCTTTCTTTTCAAATAGACTCTAGATTAAAAACAAACAAAACCACATACAATTCGGATATTCCAAATATTGGCTGGAATTTGTAAAGAGCACAGGTTGTGTTCATCCCATCATTGTTTCTTTCTATTTGGTAGTTCTCAGTACTTATCCTTGGGAAAGATTCATTATGTTTACCAGATCTTATTTCTGATGAGAGCATTTTGTATAAGACTGGAGAACAAGACTTTACGATGAGCTCCATGAAGTATGCCAGTGAGGTTTTCAGATACTAAGACCACCTGTACAGCTAAAAGTACTGTCTATACTGGGCCTACCATACACAGAAATGCTTCTGTCTTTTTGTTTCCCCATTTTACACTTGCTTATTAAATTTAAAGGATTTTACCCATATTTGAACAGTAACAAATTAGATATACCAGCTAGCAGTTGGACAGCTAGGAAGACTCAGTGCATTTCTGTTGGCGCTAATTTCAGTTCAAACCAACCTCCAGCAGAGATTTAGTGTCTAAAAAATTAAAACACAATCCATACATCAAACAAGAGGCAAACAACGAAGGAAAGGTAAAGCCAAACTCTGTAAGCTGTCAGAGAAATTCACTAGTGCAGCTGAGGATACAAAGAAAGGCAGGGAGAAGGAGAGCAAGAGGAAAAAGGAACTTGTTACTGGTTAGAGGACAACTGGACGAAAGTATCTACTTGGGTACTGCCATGCATAAAATATCAGAGCAATACACATAGTACTTCTACAGAGCAATACTTCTTAAATCAGGGACAAAGTTGAAAATGCTCACTGAAGTCATATAACTTCTGGAATAAGCTGGAAGTTTCAAGGACAGAGGGAGAACTCTTGGACACTGTATGCATAAGCGTTTTGAATTGAATAACAAGTAGCAGCAAAGAAGAAAGATAATCTAATAGTCTGGGGACGAGCTAGTAATTTTCTATAGCACAGCAGACACTATGACCTTGGGTAAGTCTCTTTGTACCTTAGCCGTTCATTTACAAAGTAAGAACCGTATCCCTACCTCTAGAGAGTGCTTTTAGGATAAGTATATTAAAGTTGGGAAGCCCCCTTAGGTACTACCTATTAGCAGTAATCAGAGAAACAGCATAAAACTCAAAAGCGGGAAAAAAGGTCATATTAAATTGATGTTTCAAACCCACTCACCCTGGGCCACGAAAACTTGATTGAATTCAACAGCAGCATTAGGTCACCAACACATAGCTTTGGAAATGCTGTTTCGGGCAAGTCTACAGCAAGGTACCGAGCTTGGGAAGGAACATAAAATGTTGAAAAATGCTCTTTCTGAAGAGCTGTCTGAAACCAGTAACAGAGCAAAAAACATTTTCACTCGTTATCCAGTCACAATTAAAAGCTGAATGGCACTCAGAACCCAAGTGACCCTTTGCAGACTCAAAATGAAAAACCAATGATGAAATAACCTCTTGAGTTTATAGAGCAACCTTACAGCTTTTGTTCAAATGCAGGGCATTTGAAGAAGGTAGTTCTTCAAATTAAATGACAAATTACTGAAAACTCCATATTAATAATCACAATAGAACACTTTATAACTTGTTACCTCGTTTGTTCTCTGATAACATTTCACTTGGAACAAACACCTTACAATTTAACATATAACACCATGTACCTATAAAATAATAATCAAAACCATTATAATCATAAATAGGAGGGTTTGGCTACTTAAGAGACCCAGGCTGCTGATACAACAATCTTCTGGAAGAATATAATTAAGGACATAACTACCGTTACATAAGCAAGCTCATTAAAATCAATACTAACTTAAAAGCAATTTTGTGGTTATAGATTTTGCTAGCCTAAATCTATGCCTTTCCTTAGATTTTTCCAACTCTTCACTAAAACTACTTCTTCACATACATCCTAAACATGACTTCATTTGGCTTCCTCCAACAAAGCAAAAAGCCATCTTTTATGGTTATCAGTATTACTAACTACATTTGTCAACATTTCTTTTATAAATTAGCATGGCAGTGTTGGTGAGACTCGACTCCACCACTGAGCCAGTTTGCGTAATGGCTTTGAGACCAGTCTGTGTACCTCTGATTTTCAGCTAGAACCAGATTAAGCCTCACAAGATTCCTACCCCTTCTGAAGACAGCTCTATACTAAAACTGCAAAGCCCACCATCATGAATAAAAAATGGCTAATGCACGTGAGAAATGAGGGCATAATTTTTCTGCAATTTTTTTTTAAATCTTTCCCCCCATGAAGCTTCAGATTAGCAAGAAGTTGATATGGAGTTATAAAACTGCTTTTGATAAAAATAATTAAAATTCAGAAAAGCAATTACTAATATCTGAACTATACAAATTCCTCTGGATTGCCAGTGGCATGGGAATGGGGACAGCAAGACAGAGAGGGCTAACTGATAGCTTATAGATTGCAAGTCACGCGTGGCTTGTGAACCAGTTGATGTCAGCCTAGATTTGAACTGTGGAAAACACTGGAACAACCCATTAAATAATCCATTTGTGAGTAGCTAGACTACTGCAAGACAGCACACAACTGACTGAAATCCTCTGAAATTTTTCGGTAGTGTACTATGAAGCTGGGAACGGCTACCAGGTAGGTTTCTATAAGGATCCACAAGGGAGCATCTCTACCATTCCATGTTGTCACTGACTTGGAGAACAGAAGGGGTAATCAGAAAAACCCAGGGACATTTCTAAGCTGGATAGATGTTGCAAACAGTTTGGGAGATATACCTAGAACTCAAAATGTTTTTAACAAATTGGGAAAGCAGTATGAATGGAATATCACTAAGAGAAAAATGCAGTGTAAAAATAGAAAATGGGAGCTATCTGAGCGAGGTAGTTTTATTGCAGGCAATGATATCATGCCACAGTGAATCATAAAAAAAAAATGAGTCAACAGGGTGGATCTGTTGCCAAAAATTAAAAATAAACTAAATCCTTTTAAAAATATCCATCAACTGAAAACTTAAGTGTAGGATAGAAGAAGTGATACCTGCTGCACTCAGCTATAATGAAGCAGAATGAAGTGTCCAGCTGGAACAGAATTTTTACGAAAGATTTAGGCAACTTCTACTGAACTGGGGTCAGGAAAGAGCACGAATAGTTGTAAGAGTTCTACAAATCCTGAGAGAAACAGCTAAAGGGATTAGGTTTGCTTTGAGTAGAGGAAGAGAAAAGCGAGGGAGAACACGCCAACCCCTAGTGAGCACCCGTCTTCCACATCTACCAAGGAAGGGACAAGCGAGCTGCCCAACTCAGAGTTGGAGAAGTGCACGTTTGGTACCTGCAATCCCACTGCCACCCCTCCCTGCCAAACATTAAGGACAACCGTGTACCCGAGCGGGGTGCTTCAGGTGATGGCTGAAGACACGCTTTCATAGCAGGTCAGACTGATGCCTGTCCACAGCGACTCGAGGTGCTAGAGTGGAAATGGAGGATCAATGACTTTGTAACGTGCCGGTGGTTATAGCACTACTGCAGTTACTGAAGACCCAAACAGTAACTGCTTTATAGGTTCTGCAGAGAGCAAAAATAAAGCAGCTGAAGTATATAACACAACAGCAATGAACACGGTAATTAAATCCACGATCTCCTTCGGTGGCTTTCACAATAACGAGGCAACAGGCTGCATTCTCGCAGCAGCCTCTTCCTTCTTGCACCCTGCACAATTTTACCATGGCCAAACACTTCTAATTGGCAATGACTTTGGCCTTACACAATTAATGCAAATTTGGTAGCCAAATACATAGGACTTTTTCAGAATAACTAATAAATACCACGTTGTATATGAGAGATTGCTATCTTACTATCTATTTGACAGAAGTTTCTCTGGTAACAAAGTTAAATATTTCCAAAACAATGCTCTCTAAACATGGGTGTAATTTATTGGCGCTGTTTTCAAATTAGACAAAATAAGCACGGGTACAACAGTAGAGTACTGCTGAGCACAACACGGGGAGTTTAATATGGAAAAATGAATGGAGCGTGTATATCAGTAACAATAAAATAGGCACAATACTGCCATGATTCATCGACATAAGATTTCAGACTAACATTTACAATGGACTTGATGCTAAAACCCTCAGCCTTGATGCTAAAACCCTCAGACCTTTCTCTGGAAAGTGCCTCTGAAACACACTGAAGAATGCTTTTTATAAATTGCACAGCATTTTAAATAACCCATTGCCCTTATATGGCCTTAAGGCACAAAATTTCCAGTTACTATAAAATTCAGCTTACACATGTAAAACCGTAACAAGAAGGTTCAAAAAAAAAAAAAAAGACAAACAACTACACAGCAAAACATAAAGAAGTTCTCACTGGCATCCTACTTTCCCAAGTAGGACACTTTGATTTTCAGCATTTTTTTTAAAATGAATATTTTAATGAATACTACATGCAGCGCCCGTGTCTTTTGAAGAATTGAGATCCAAATGAGTACAGTCTGGCACTGAAAAGCTGACGGACCTAGCACTGGTGTTCAGGTGGCTTGAATCACCCAACAACAGCGTTAGAACAGGACCTAGTACCTTCACGTTGTGACTTCCAGTCTAGGCACTAGACAGCCTCTTTTCTAGAATATATCAGTACAGTAAGTGCAAGGAAAAAGGCAAACATGAATTCAGTGTGGAAGCACATATACAGCCATGTTGGGGGAGAAAGATTCATACATATGCACAAAGATTTCACTCTGTAGCATCCCTCCCATCATCTGTAAGCAGATGTCCTAAACATTAGGTCAAGTGAGTTGCTCTTTGTCCTTATTTTGTCTGTACTACTGAATTTTTAATTACGTAGTGCACAGAGGACTGACTTCAACAGGATTAAGAGAAACTCCCTTAAATACTCCCGGAACATCCTGTGGCTTGGAGATTATGAAACTCTCCAGAGACATAATAGAAGTCTGAAATCCTTCATGTTGAAATAGAAGCTGAACTCAGATATCCTGCTCTCTTGAACAGATACTCTAACCACTCAGCAGTTGTATCAAAGCAACGCTTCTCTTCCAGTTGCGCTGAAAGTTGTCTGATGCCACCTTGGCTTTTGACAGCAGCAGCCTATGCCTCTAACTCTACGAGAAAGTTTGGGGATGCAAA
This sequence comes from Anas acuta, assembly GCF_963932015.1. Taxonomy (NCBI): domain Eukaryota; kingdom Metazoa; phylum Chordata; class Aves; order Anseriformes; family Anatidae; genus Anas; species Anas acuta. The sequence goes on along the minus strand of NC_088983.1, from coordinate 54,177,871 downwards.
TTCCAAGTTCAGCCCCCACAAGGAATACAGCACGAGACACGCTGATTTCAGTCATTTTTATTTCTTGTCCTAGGGTTTTGATCCAAGTGTCAGAACCTCTTCGCAACTCTTCCTCCATCCACACAGGAAGATTTTCTGTCATTCCTGGTGGGCTGCAAACCCCCGTGGGGACCCAGATCACCAGAAGACAGGTGCCAAAACACTCAGCATCCGTCCGCTTTCTGGATCTAAACTGTAAGTGCCATGGGAAGAATGTAAATTCTCTCCCTGGCAAGGAAAACAGAATGCCAGGTACCTGCACAGTAAAATGGCGAGGGCCATATTAGTGCTTAAAATATCCAAGGAAGCAGATGATCACCCCATAGCACATATATATTCATTTAGTCCTAGTGCAGTGTTTAAGACTAAATTTTCGGGGGTTTATTATCAGAAAACACTTCTACACCTGAATATAGCTGAAGGTTTCCTGGGATAAAAATGCTTCCACTACCAATACGCCACCTGGCAGCTGTCCCTCTGTCCCATTCCTCTTCCCACTCCTTCACAGGGGAAGGGAGGAAAAAACAGCAGTACCCTTGATATAACTGATGCGGAAAGATCTCCCTTTGGATATAAACCGATGTCCCAGATCACTGCCTTGAATGGCAAAACCCTGCACGTTGATGTGGGTAGAGGAACCAAGGTTGAATCAATAAGAATAACATAAGAGGACTGTGTTTACCCACGATAATGGATAGTAAAACAAACCTCACTCGTTCACACCTTAAAAGGTGCTGGTCACCCGCTAAGGCTTATACCCAAGAGAGGTTACTGAGCATGACAAAGCCTAGGATTTCTCTCACTGCCTGAGTTATTAACGCTCAAAATTACCTGACATTTCTTTTGCACCGATCTCTTCCTGTTTAAATACAATAACCCAGCCTGAAGACCCTTTCAGCATCAGGATGTAGAAATGGGGTTTTGTACCACATCTGTATAACAAGGGTTAAAAACAACATGCTATTCTATTCCTCTTTCTGCTGCCAACAGCTACCACTCTGGCAGGATCTCTGGTTATAATGTAAGATCAGAAAATGTTTTTCAATAACAATCACTTTTGCAGGAATGTAAATTTCTATGCAGAAACCAAGGTGCATCAGAGAGCACAGCATATAATGAGATTTTGCTGACATTTCGTAATTACAAGGACAGACATTAGCACAGGGGAAAAATAGCATTTGTTTCCCTCTTAAGAACATGATGTGATGCACAGGTCAGTCTGTCTGCTGCCACCACCCTGACACCAATACTTGTCTGTCTCCTTTTTCTGCTCTTGGTCCCCGAGGAGCTGCTACAGGCATGCTAGCCCAGCCTCACCAGCCTGATACGTCACTCTGGCTACCAGCAAACAAAGTGCAGCATATCCAAAAATCCAGGGCACGGGGCCAAACCCGCCCAGTTGGTAGTCATGCTTTCCTGAAGAGAACAGGGTTACGGGGCCACAGATTTCAAAGCCTAGATGGCAGGGATGACTCATTCTTCCCTGAGGAAGGAAAAGAAAGCAGAGAAAAGGAGAGAGGTATCCATCATCATTTCCCGATCCGGTACAGAGGTAGCACCACCTTCTCCTGGGCTGAGATGCCCGTAGGAGAAGCCTGTAACGTATCTGTCTGTTTCCAAAATTCACCATGCTGCTACCCAGCAATCTCTGTAAGATGTTAATCGATTCTGCTTGCTGCAGCAGACTGTCCATCCGCTTTGCTCATGCCGTAGTACGCTAGCACACGAATGGCTCACGCTGCTGCTGAGCACACTGGGGTATCAGCAGCACAAGGCAGCCTGAGCCATGCTGAAAACGTTACGATACTGATAAAAAAGGAACTGAGATGAAGAATGTGCATTTCTCCTCCCTATGCAGAAGCAGCATCTGTAAAAACAATAGATTTCACGACCCTGTGGATGTTTTCTAAAAAATGCAAATTGATAAGAGGCTGCACCTGTGATGTCACACACACCTAGCATTAAAACAGACAATTCTGCCTGAATATCCCTCTCCTATGTAAGCTATTCAATGTAGCTGCACTGTGAATGACACTTGTATTGTACCCGAGCATAAAGCACTGCCTCCCTTCTGCTCCCCACACAACTGCAAACACCAAACGTTCACGCAGCTAACGCGGTGTGACCACAAGCAAATACAATCTATGTTCATGACAACCAGCAATCTCCCCACGTCGCAGCCACAGAACCCAGCCATCGCAATCAGCACCTACAGGACCGACACAAAGAGCGCACCCCAGAAGCGGCATCCCTGCCACCTCCCTGCCACCAACCCCCAGGTGCAGGCAGAGCCAGTACACGAGGCAGCGCAGGGCAAGAGCACGCACAGCACCATCCCTCACAACCCCAGTGCCAGCCCCACCAGGCTAGCGAAATTACAAAATCACCCCTCGGTAAGAGATAACCACTATGTGGAACAGAAAACACCCCGGCACTGCAGGCAGATGTTATTACACACATATACCCCCCCCCCACAGCTGCTCACACCACTGTCCACCTCGTAAAACCTGCTGCATGCATTCACTGTGTGACTCCATCCTCCCATACACCTCCCCAGCCTTCGGCGCTTTCTAACCTGTGTGTCAAATCCATTTTCTACCGAGCTACTCTTCCTTGGTAGGAGTCCATCTCCTGCGTTTTCTTGTCCGTTAGGAGACTTGAGAGGAATCTGGCTGGAATAGGATGGCTTCGTCACCTCCACCTTGTTCCCAAACTTCAGGTAACAGGGCTGTGGGATGGTCCTGGCCGTCGGGACGTGCAGGATCGGAGCAGCGCTGTGGACGGGTTTAGGTAGTCCCGATTTCATTTTGGAGGCTACCAGGATGGCTGGCATTTTCTCCTTCTGCTTCCCTAACACGTTTCTGTCAGCAGCAGCAACGGTGGAGACAGCAGGCAGGGAGAGAGAAAAGGGCACGGTTGGGGAGCTGCTGTGCTAGAGCAGCCTGGCTGACTGCAGGGATCTCCAAAACCAGCTCAGAATTAAAAAAAAAAAAAAAAGCTTTCAGCCTAAAATATCTCGCAGCTTCGTGCCAGCCTTCCACCTGTTTCCTCTGATTTTATTCTCAGTTCTTCGCCACTGTCCTCCTCCCTATTCCTGCTGCCGTGCAGCTCGCTCCTTCGTTTCTCCGGCCAGGTTCTCCCCCTGGCAGCAGCAGCAGCAGAGCCGCCTCTCGCTCCGTCTCCCCGTCACTGCATCCCCGAGCCCCCCAGGAACCTGCTGCTGCTGCAGGATTTCCAGCTTAAGATGTCTTTCTCCGCTCTGAGCCGAGCAGCAGATGCAGCTCAGCGCCTTAATGACTGATGCCCTTGGACGCCAGCCTCGCCGAGCCAAGCCTCTTAGAAGCCTTAAGAGCTGCCCACAGGACGGCGACGCCGGGGAAGGAGAAGCGCCTGCTCCCGAAACGCGCCGAAATGCCCCGGATCCCCGTGTACGCGCTCAGCTGCCGGGGAGGGGGGGGAGCGGCCGCCGCCTCATGGTAGGCGCTGCCCGCGCCCGCCGCGCTCTGCCTCGGCTCCCGCCTGAGGCGCGGCCGGGCTCCGCCACAGCCCGGGGGGAGCCGGGGCGGCGCTGCCGGAGGAGGGGCCGGAGCCCAACCGCCTCGGGGCCCTCGCACTGAAAGCCCCGAGGGCTCCGGGAGCCTCCCGCGGAGGGGATGGCAGCCCTGTGAGGCCCCCGGCCGGCCCTCAGCCCCCCCCCGCTCCCCTCAGCCTCTGTGAGGGGCTGGGGGGCAGGGGAGGGTCCCCACAGCTGCACCCGCAGCCCTCCTGAAGGGTCTCGGGGCACTCCTTGGCCTTATGCCTGCCCCACAGAGCGCTCCCACCCTTGTGGCACCCCGTGTCCCTCCAGGTGCAAGGACGGGTTATTACATCTTGGGCTGGTTCAGACCCAAACCTGCAGCGTTTCCAGGGTGTGAAGGGCTCTAGGATGAGGCAGCAAGGCTAGGAGAGTGTTTTAGGAGTGAGAAAGCTCAACTGGAAATCAGATGAGTCCCCGCATCCCTGCATCCTTCTGGGGATGTCATCTGAGATGACTTAGCCGAAGTCACAGAGGGAGTAAGTGGCAGAACAGGAGAGTCAGAGCATGTGTTACACTCTTGCTAAATTACTATCTTGCCTCAGCATTTCAGTGTAAAAAGGCCCTGTCCCCATTAACACCAAAGACAGTTTCAGAAGACATCAGGCATTGCTTGGATATTGTTTTGGGGTTTTGGTTTTAGCTGTCTCATACTAACCCAAAAGCAAAGCCTGGACAAACCACCAACACTGTCTGCCCTGCCTCCCGCTTAGCATCACCCCCTGGTCACCGAATTCAAGCTCCCACAGCACACACGAAGCTCCCACATGAACTAGGCATTGTGTTGCTCCTGGGACATTCAGCACATCTGAAAATATGTATCTATCAGCCCCACAGGCAGCTTTGTATTAACTCTAAGAGGGTAACTTTTTAAAAATTTATTTTTATGAGCAATTGTGTTTTCAGTCTAGCTCTTATTCCACTAATCTCCGGCTGGAAACAGCCCATCCCCATTCGTCCACCTCATTGGGAGCGATCTTGCAATGTTTACCTCCCTGCCGTAAAAACAGCACACAGTATCTGCTTAGGCACAACTGTATAGAAAATTTCAGAGCCCAACAACTTGACAAAGAAAGTCAGACTGGCCATACGAAAGGACTGGTAGTTATGGGAACAGAAATGCGTAAAATGCTACAATACCATTTCCATTGTTTAGTGCTGAAAACTCAGCCTTCCTAACTAAAAAGGTTGGGCTCAAGTACGAAAAGCTTGAAAAAGATCCAAGCCTGAAAACAAGGCTAATTTTAGGCCTGTAATAAAATACAGTAAAGTTTAAAAGCTATTAGAAGATCTAATTGACAGCTTTATTTTCTGTTCTTCACTTACACATTTTATTAGGTTCAGGCCACCAATCCCAGATGCACAGGACTTGCCAGGTTTTGTTGTTCTGTTTTCATCTTGGGAAACTGGCTAGGTTACAGTACACTAAGACAGATACATAGCTAATTTGAGTAAAATGAAATGATTCTTCGAATTGCTGCTTTAATAATTATTGAATGATACATGAATGAATATTGATGATACCTACTGCATCCAGTGGCAATGCACCTATAACATGAGGCCATAAACTGTTAACAGGTCACATACTGCCTAGATCTACAAAGATGAACAATGCTAATTTGGTCCATCTTTTCAAGTAACTAATCATTATTTTTCTCTTAATAATTAATTTTACCTGTTTTTACAGCTAGCATTTTTAGAAGAAACTACTTTTTTTCTGGACAGTCAATGAGATCCAGAAACCATCACCCAGATTTCTGTATCTGAGCTTTTAGAGTAAGCAATATTAAAAAGCAAGAGCTTCATTTTTTCCTGCCACAAATGTCAGATGAGCCACTAACTAGGAGAACATTCCCCTGCAGCTCTAAGATGATGAGTATTTTTGCTTGAATAACCACAACATTCTCCCTTATCTGCCTGAGGTCCAGTAAGCATCCACCCTGTTCCCTGACTGGGGGCATGTGGAAGGAAAAAAATAAAAATGCTATAAACAAGCATTTTACTTCCCTGGGAGAAAATAAATAAATAAATAAAACAAAGAAGTAGTGACTTGACTTGGCTTCTAGGACTGATTTTTAAGCTCGGGAAATGCCTTTGCTCAGGAGTCAAGCTGCGGTCACTTAGCGCCATCTGAGGTGCCAAGGCTGGTGTCAAGAACTGGCTTAATATTCTCAAAATGTTACTAAGCAGCCCAGTACTTCAGCAGAAGCTATTTTAATAGTTCGTAGTTCAAGAGCTTGTAGGCAAGTTAGCACATTGCCCAAAACAAAACCAGTAAACTGAAAAAAAAACACCAGGGTTGACTGCTCTTGAATCTGGACGAATGGGACGAATGTTTCTGGAAAGCTAAAACCATTGAGGCTGCCCTCATTGCTCAGACACTACCAATTAACAACTGAACCCAAGTGGAAAGAAAATGCCTATATGGATCGCACATGGCTATTGCAAGTAAAATGACCAACTTCACCAAATGCAGCAAAAGATGAGAGAATCAGACCTTCCCTTCAAATTGTGCTCAAGATCCATCCTCAATGAGGCCAAAAGTTACATTACTGTTAGTGAACAAAGTATGTAGAATTATTATTACAATTAGAAAGCCTCATTAAGTGGGCTGGTAGTCCAGAACTGCTGATGGAACCGCACTCGCTTCTTGCTTGCAAATATCTTTATCTGTGCTTTCCTTGTCTTTTAGGCATCGTAGATGCATCTGATGCATTTTCAATCCACATGAATATTCCTGAGATGTCACCATATATACCGTCAATATCAGAAGACATAATTGTTCTTACAAAAGCATTTTTGTCAAACAAATGCTGCCGGAAGGCCAGCTGTCCTATAGACTGTGGGCACATCCAGCCTTGGCTCAACTCCATTAACTTCAGTGAAGTTATGACAGGAATAAATATGGACCTATTTTTGGCACCGCAGGCATTTTGCACATTCAAATCCATCCGTTGTCACTGATCACAGTATCGGATATGCAAAAGCCCAATCCGGTCTGCAGATTTGTGTTACCATTGCATGGAAGAACCATAAAGGTATAAATGTGATCAAGCTGCTTTTTTTTTTTTTTTTTTTTTTTTTGGTTGTGTTCCCAAAAGAGGAACTCTTGAGGTTAGAAAACAGGAATAGTGGTGGAGGCATTATATAATTTGGCATCCGCTCACCACAGCAGTTATAATCTGTACATGTGAGTTCTTTATATAGAGCAAAGGAGAAAACCTTGGTTCTGTTCCCAGTTCTTTTCACAAAAATCTCCTCTGTATTACACTAATTCTGATCTAAAATCCCTTTTGTAATCCCCCGACATGTTTCTAATTCACACTGGGTTTAATTCCACCTCATTTTATAACAGTGTCATGCTTTAATAAATACACAAGGTAAATTCCATCTGGCCAAGAAACACACTTGGTGCATTTTTAGAAGACGCACGAAGTTTCACTCGCAACATCAGTGATGCAGGCGGGACTTGCACATGGTGACACGAAATGGCACCGTTTTAAATGAGCATCTTCTGAAAAATGTTCCTATTTAGTACTGTTTCTGTAGCAGAACATTTGATGTTTTTGTAACGTCAGGATGAATTGTAGGAGCGGGCATCACAACCACACTGAAATAATTTGCCTTACCTCTGTCCAGACCTTTTTGAATTAAAAATTTCATAATGTATTTATTATTGGATTACATGACCAGCATTTTACATAAAGATAACTCCGGTAGTGCTTTACTCAAAAGCTACATACATTTCTACTGTTAGAGCAAATGCAACAACACTGAGCTGCTGCTTCAATTTCATTTTGCTGCAGTTGTTTTTGGACCTGTAGCCATCTCACCTTCTCAGGATCTAGTAAAACTGGGCTCAGCTGGCAGGAGACAGACATCCTAACAGAGGTGCTGTGACTGGCTTTGGAAAGGCCCCTCCTTCTGACTTTAAGTAAATTCCTGAGACTTAAACTCAGCAAGAACAGGAGTGGAAGGGATTTGGGATGCAAGAGCTTGTTTCAAGTAACACTTTCTGCAATGCTCTAAGTTTTAGATGCGTATTGTAAGACCTTGCCTGACTATACTGTGGTCACAGCACTGACCACTGTGTGCACGTAGTGCATAATGCATACATTTTATGATCCTAACAGCCTAGCTTTGTCACGCCAACCTACAGCTCACCTTGATTCACTATCTGTTAACATCTGCGATCATAAGAATAAACATCTTCCCATGCCACTAACAGCACCTGGGATAAATATTTCAATACCGTTTTAAAAGGATTCTCACAAATCACATCCTCCCAACAGGGATGTGCATCTGGGTATTCTTAATCTATTCATGTGTCCTTTGCTTCCTCAAGGTTAACAGTACCAGCTCCTATATTATTTTATGCCTGATTTGACGTTGTCCATGGCTTCATGTATTTGGAAAAGCTAAGAAAGCATCTGTGACTAGAATCACACTAATGAGCACATCACAGAAGGAAGGTGGTGATAATCCAAATACCACGAATGCACTTCAGTGGTAAGAATCATCAAGTTAAGGTAAAATATGAAGATGAGTTAAAAAAAAAAAAAAAAAAGTTCTCTTCCCTGTGCTGCTATACTCCCTGTCTTCTCGAGAAACACTGGGAAGGAAAATCCTGGAGTTACAAGCTGACTATGTCACACCATCAGCTGACAATCTCATGCCATTATGCCTTCTGAAGCTTGCTGTCCCTCACTGGCACATCTCAAACACACCCACTCCATCATCTGCAAGAGTGGTCATAGCCTGAAGGTAGACAAAAATCACCTGAGAAGCAGATCAGAATATAAGGCTTTATTTCAGCTGGATCTGCTTAGGCATTCCAACCTAGCCTAAGCTGCCATAAATTTCTTCCACATTAGCAGTTTTGAACGAATGTAAATTGGCCAAATTACCATCAAGCAACTTCAGCTGTTTTCTGAAGACCAAATGATGACTGTTCAAACAAAATGCTGACAGTCATAAAGCTCTAAATCAGACAGCTCTAAATCAATATAGTTTTACTACAGCCAACACCAGAATTTGACATTAAAATGTCAAGTATTAATCAAATCTTACTTAAATTGCTGATCCAATCCTGTCCTATATTCACATTATCTCCTTGGCCATTGGTGCACGTAACCAACAAATTTGTATGAGAACAGTCCCCTTGCTTACTGAGCGCAGGCACACAGCTGGGTTGATGACGTACAGCACAGCTCTGGAGCCGTGGAAGTTGTGCTTGCCATGCTCACCAGCTGGCTATCAGAGGAACACAAACATCGTCCTGCACTTGCAGGCTTTGCCAAGTACACTTCGCAACCGAATTTGGTGTCCAGGCCTCTCCAGTCTGCAGGCAGCCACTAGAAGCCAAAAAAAGAGAGCATTCCCACAGGGCAACCACTCAGGAGCAGTTCTCCGCTGGAGGTCACCTGCAATGCACCACACAGTGTCATAGTGATTAATTGCAGTGCTACGAACTCCAGCTTTTTCTGAATGTGTTAGCAGAATATATATAACAACCTGGACAGTTCATAATGATATAAAAGGAAACGCTGAAAGCACTTAACACGATGCCCCAGTACGAATGCTGCCAACTTCCACTTGCCAACTGTCCTGATTTAGTGATAAGACAAAATCCAAGCACATCCTCAGAAGGTGAAGGTGGGGGTCAGTGGCCCTACTGAAATTTTTAAGTCTGAAATTTCAGTGAAACTTCTTCAAATTCACGCAGCCATAACTGAGGTCAACCTTAAGCCCAGCAGCCATGACCGTTCTTGAGAATCAACTTGCACAAACTAACAATCACCGTAATAATGATGTGTCACCTCCATCTCCAGTGTGATAATCCGTCACAAGGTAGTTTGAGGAAGACTACCATAAACTGTGGATAAACAGAAAGTACCAATTTGGTTTATATTGAAAATATATGTATTTAAATATATAAATACAAACAGACGCTAAACATCACGCTCAGTTTAAAACCAGAAAATTCAAAAATCACTTTGCAAGGAAATGTACAGGACACAATTACTCTTCCTGCCTTCTAGTCTAATACTGAATTCTCAAGCCTGAAGACCACCAAGCATCCTCATGCACAGCAAGACCAAGTTTCCCTTCTCAAGCATCCTGGCATCTCCTTGGTTTTCCCATTAGCAAACTGCTAACTGCCCCTCCTACTGCTTTAACAGAGATTTTTCCAAGCTTTTGCAATATCAGTCACCCAAATATCACATCCAAAAAGTCACTGAGTGTTGCAATGTTTTGCCTATTTTGGTTTCATAACAAAACAAAGGAAGTAATGATTCATGATGTTTGTTGCCTTTAACAGGCTCGATATTTCAGTATTTAACTTCTTGTGTTAAGTGACAGGATATTATTCTATCCTGAGGTTTCCTGTCACCCAGAATTTTACATGTGATTTTTTATTCAATTTATATTTTTTAAATCAACAGTATAAAGGCCTGACAGCATCGCATTTACCTTAAACATCTCATTGTGTGATTTCTAACAGCGCTACTCACTGCGTTTGGAATATTTTGCAAAGGTGTCAGCGTCGAAACCCCATACACAGCCCTAGCATGCAGTATCACCCCCAGAGAAGATCTGGCTGAAGCTTATCATATAATACGTAACATGCAGCCTTCTTTTCAGATAGATGGAATTCAATCGATGGGACGATTTCCTGCATTCCAGAGACACAGTCACCTCCTGTACTGGAATTAACACAAGTTTTGCCTATGCCAGCAGCAAAACTCAAGTCATGGTGCTGTGAAAGCGGTAGAAGCCCATCGTCCCCATCACAACACCAATGTACCACTGGATGTTGGCAAACGGGGCACCTTGTCACAGGCAAAGTGCTCGTTAGATGCTCTGGTTGCTTGTACCCTGCTTGGCAGGGGGAACAATGACGTTACAGATGCTGAAAGAGACGCAACTGGATTTCAAAATGCATCCATCTGTTTAACTGCCCAAAATGACTTAAAGGAGTGGGATAAAATAAGCACAGCTGCTCCCTCAGCATGTTAAAAAAAAAAGCATCATCTGGAAAATAACTGGATAAATATCAGATTTTGTAGACAGTGATCCGCAATGAAGCTCCGATATGCCTCTAACATCTGTTTCACCTTCAATTATACCTCCAGACTTCACAGCTCTGGCATCTTGAAGAAGCAGTGGAAGTCCCGACCTTGGTCATAACCAGCTCCGTGTCTCCTCAGCTCACTCACTGTTAGCCCCTTTAGAAAAACATCACCTATTCGACCTCGTCACCCCCCACAAAGCACATCCATCTACTCTCAAACAAGAACCAATACAGAGCCATGCAGCGTCCTTCTCTTTGGATCACCGTTAACAGACTTCAGAGAAACATCCACACGGGCAGCATGGTGGTAAAGAGACAACTACAAGTGAACCAGCACCAATTTTAATTCAAAGAAACCACTCTGTGTCCACCCATCCGCACCAACTGGAGGGAACTCAGCAAAGGGCCAGCGGGATGGCTGACCTGGAGCACCTTGTGAGGGGAGGCTGAGGAAGGGCCCTCTTCAGCCAGGAGAAGAGACAGCTTCGGGGCATGTTGCAGCAGCCCCGGGGAGCTTCCAGAGCCAGGCTTTATGCTGCAGTACCCAACAGGAGGCCAGGGGATGACAGACATAAGCTGCAACAAGATGTTTAGGCTGGGTATAAGGAGAAACTTGGCCACTACGAGGACAACCAGGCAGGGACACACCTAGCCCAGGGTGTGCTCGTGACTGTTCTTGAATGTTTTCAAGACCCAACTGGAAAAAGCCCTGAGCAGTGTGGTCTGATCTCATGGCTGACCCTGCTTTGAGCAGGAGGTTGGACTGGAGGCCTCCTCAGGGCCCTTCTCATCTGAAATATCCCTCTATTTCTTGAATCAAACAAAATAAAAGACATCTGGGTCCATTGGAAGAGGCTTAAATGGACATCAGCTATAAACACTAACCTGGTCCACCAGAACGTGCTTAGGCAGGAGATCCAGAAGCAGAAACTACCAGCAGACCAAATTTTAGGAAGGAAACCACAGCACATGTTTAGGTGTGATTTTTCTTTCAGTTTTCCTCTCCCATCTCTTAAAAAGACACTGAATGATGTGAACAGCATCTTGGCCTGCAATAACAGTGATTTCGACATAAAATGCAAACTACGATGCAATTTTTTCCCCCTAGGGTATAACATCTGTGTAAACAGCAGGACCAGGACATCTCAATAAGCTCATTTGCATTCTCAATAACACTCTTACGGTATCCTGACTTCATCTGCAAAGACAAGGTCGATAGCTGGCCAAACATCAGATAGGAACCACAGAAGCATCCTCCACAGATGAGCGGCTGCCAGAAGGGACAAGGAGAATGCAGTAAGATGCCAGAGAGCACACCTGAGGAGGCTGCTGCATTTGCTTAAGAGGCAAGGAGAACATAGAGAGACATTGCATGTCACTGAGGAACACGTTACTAACACGCTGGGGAACAAGAGAAGCAACCTGGCTAAACAGACATGAAATATAGGTTGAGACAGACTTCCAGTAACAGAAATTAGCGTTTAATACACAACGTTCAAGTCTTTGAAGCGCATCACTCTGCAGAAGCAGTAGCACTCTTCCATGTGTATATAAATGGAAAACCAATTTTTCTTTGCAGTAAATAGCTTGAGCAATTAATAGCAGTTAGCTTTTCCTGTCTTCTTCCAGACAGGATACAATGTTATATTAAATCATGCAATTCTGGACCACCTAATGTTAGAGGAACAATTTGAGGATGAACTGTTACTGCTAATTATCAGAATTAAAAACTGAAATAGCAATGCTCATTTCTGAAAGTGAGATGACTTCCTGTTTCAGATGTTAACTCTCCTATTGCTCCACCCTGCCAGAAATCCACAAATCTGTCAGAGAAACCCTGGCCTGAAACCTTGAACACAAGTGTCATCGAACAGAAAACCTTTTGGAACATTTTTTGCCACCATTTTGGGGCTTTCATCATAAACCAATTTATCTATCCTTGGCTAATTACTTTTTTTTTTTTCTCCTCCACACAGATGCAAAATATTTCTGTTTCTATTTTGTCTTTTATTTTTCATTTTCAGGCAGCTGCATCCACTTCCACAATCATCTCTGATGTCAGGAAAAAATTCTTCTGGGCAGTATCGCTGCGAGCACAACAATAAGAAGATTACAACTGCGTATGCATATGCATGCGTGCACACGCACGTGCATTGTGAGCAGAATAAAAATGTGGCGATGGCTAATTTGGCCCAGGAAAACCGTAACAGCACTTCTACATAAACAGGAAAAGGTTCAACACTGTTTGCGACACAGCGTCACAAAGTCAATCCCGATCTCTCTTGCACTGTGCTGAACAGGCATTTCCAATTCAAAAGAGTAATTAGCATATTGTCTAAAAATTAGAGCACTAGCAAATACCAAAGCTTTAACCTGCTTTACAAAGATCAGTGAGAATCCATCGCCGTAAGCCCACCGCTAGCACTTGCTGCTGGGACAGGCAGCGCCGTGCCAGCACCACTGCCGCTGCTCACAGCAAACACCAAACCTCTCCAGGGGATGTTATGTATCAGGGGTGTGTGTGTACATACATACATACATACATACATACATATATATATATAAACACCATCATCATTGTGAACTTTGAAGAGTAGAGACAGAGCCAACAGGACTGTGATGAACATCCAGGTATAAAAAAAAAGAGACAGTATTAAGGTCTGAAAGCTCTGAACAAATTCAACAGTGTACAGCATACGCCCCTAAATGAGGTTTGTATTTTAAGGACAGTATTAGTCTTGTTTTCACTTTCACAGTGTTTTTGGTCACTTATCTACATAACAGAGATAACACCATCTCCAAAGTCTATTGATCCCATCCAGAGGTGAAGTAAATTTACATTGATGCCAATGCAGTATTTAGGTACTGTACTGATCAACACTACTTACTGAAGAACCCCAAAGGAAACATCCATAGTGGAGGAATAAAAAAAAAAAAAAAGTAGATGTACGATTTTATGAATTGTGTTTTTAGAGAAGAATTTCTTAAAACACAGTAAATAGAGCTTTGAGCCTGAAATATTGCTCTTTTTGAACAAAGCATACGGTTAAACAACTACTTACTAACTCCCTGCTGTATATGGCCAATGTAGGAAAAAAAACAGTACATGGCCACACCACTAAAAACAGTGCCACATTGACAAAAAGACTATATAACAAAAGTTAAAAGCACTTATCTAGGACCTCTTCTGGCATTTTATAAACTTTAGCTCCTTAACATTGTAGCAATCTTAGTATTCTTTTAGCACATTTTCCTGTTGCTTAAGGAACTTGATATGTGCCAAAGGACTTCACGCTCTGCCAGAGAAGGTTCCCAGTCACGATTTGCCTCCAGGGAAGTTGTCAGAGCCACACGCAGCCTGCCCACCACATCCCGGTGTGGCACCCTCTGAACCAGCTGAGCATGAAGGGGACGCAGGCCCCCTCTGACCCTCATGGCACTGTGGGCGTAGCAGCACCCTGAGGCCACCACTTGACAGCGATGCCGGGCTACATCGCCCAAACCTATCTCCGGGGACGGAGCAGGCACAAGACCAGCTCTCATGGCCGTGCATCCGAAGAGAGCGAGGACGTTTTATCAGCTCAGCTGGGCTCGCCACCCAGCAGCACAAAGACACCAGCTGTAGAAGGCACGCTCCAGCTACCCTCGCACCCTTTGCCGCAACTTCCCTCCATGAAGTGACAGCCAAGCCTTTTCCACACATAAGCACAATGTCACCTGCAGACGGGGCACCAAGCCCCTGACCCGGGCTGAGCAGCAGCCAGGCCTTCTCCACATGACAGCCTGGCACCCAGTCAGCCGGCCTTGCCAGCAATGTCTGGCACCGGCTTTCCGAATAGCGAGCAGGCAGGGGGAACAAATAGCAGATGGCTTTCTCTATCTCCCCAACAATTTAATCGCAGTGGTCTTGGCAACGCTGACGTGCTCCGTGCCATCCCAGCACCTCGCCAGCAGGGCTGCAAGGGGAGCGAGCCGCCCGGCTCCGAGCGCAGCCCTTGTGCGGCCGGGCACGTGCAGGCAGCACACGAGCTGCCCGATACCTACACACGCGGACTTCAGAGTTCAAACACAGCAAGACAGACCCGATCAGCCCAGAAAAGCACCCAGAAAAGGAGAGCCGTGGCACTGGAAGTCAAAGGCGCGCCTGCTGCCGCAGAACTCCCCTGTGAACGTAGGCAAGCTGGTCTGACAGCTTGGCAAATGCCTCCAGCTGGGCTTCCCGAAATAGAAACGAGTACAATTAGTTGCTGCTTTGGAATTGTATTTCTTCGTTTTCTTTTTATGAATTGTAAAGCCAGATAATAATAGCTTCATGCTGTCCAAGGAAACGTGATGGCTATTTTAACAGGAGGTCCTCGGGTACTGAGAGGCTAGCAGAGACTTCATTTAAGCCTGGAACCAATTTCCACTGTTGTAGTTAATGCTGATCTGCATTTGTGTGACTCAAAATACGTGTCCTGCCATACCTAAAGCCAGACTCCTCTATTAAAGGGTTGTGGAGAGGCATTCTTGAATAATATGTGGGAAAGTCCAAAGGAAGAGAGAGCTGGTACTCCAGGGCAGAGGTGGCAGCTATCCTTCTGCTAAGGAATAGAGGCTATCACACATGGCATCTCCTACCAGTCTCACTTGGAGTTAAAAAACATCAAGACGTTTCAATTGCTCAAGTTTTGGGCTCCATAAGTAGATAAAACTAAAAAATGCAGAGCACCACAATTATTTTTTTTTTCCCCAAAGGGTATGGGTACACCTAACATCAGTTTTCTAGGTTAATCTACAGACAAAGGTTCTTTGACCTAAGGACCCATGAACTGATGAAGCAGCAGTTAGATGAGACAGTCACAATTATTTCCAAAGCTGAATAATGTCATGAACAGGAGAGCAGGCTACAGTGTGCATAGGGAGCCAAAGTTTTACAAATGGGAAAGAAATCCATTACAAAAAAACTTTATGATGTGTATGCAAGCTAACAATGGGTACAAAAAAATGGTGTATAACAAATAGATAGTACATAAAAATATATAAAGCAATAGAAAATAACAGCTTTCTCTTTTGACGTGAGCATCTGTTTTGATTTCATGCTTACAGCACTACTAAGTCCCAAACAAATCAGAAAAACAGTGGAAAGCGAGTTACGGAGATAATGTTGTTGAAGGAAGGAAGAAATAAAGGCAGGTACTGTTGATCTTTCCTTTCACTCTCAGTATTTTGATTCCCAGCCCCATAAACAGGAGGGTGGGGGAACTCCAATGCTATCTGAAACTTGGAAAACTTAATTCTGTTCCCCTGATTCAAAAGCCACAAAATGTTTATCCTCCTCTATCTCTTACGGTTTACCGCCTGGAATCAGAACACAAAGGGCAGTGGTTTCAAAGGCGTGGAGATGCACACACACAAATCCTTCTGCGTGGCAGAGCTGTGCTAGAAGCAGATAATTACAGCAAATAAAAGGCATCTCTGAATACAAGGTGGAAGCGAATTCAATTGCTAAGGACACTGGCTGAAAACAGCCCTCGGAAACAAAGAAGCAGCCACATTAGAACAATCTTTCATACTTGTGTGCAATAAGTAATTGAGTCATGGACGGGGTAAAGCCTGGGAGCACAAAGAAAGATCACAAGTCAAAGCTGGAAGCTGTCCCAAAGGTCCCCTATTTCAGCTCCCTCTTTGCTCGCCATTCTTCCCACTCAGGCTTTGAGCGTGGCACCAAACCTCATTATCGGTCCGTAATCGAGGCCATTAGAGCTCTTGAATTCAACCTGAATATGTACCCAGCGAAACCTGGTGAGGCAGCAATTATGATCCCTTTTGAGTAGTCAGAGTATTGCTTCATAAGATGCTGATACGAAACGGCCCGTTTGTGCCAAGGGGCCTGCGAGAGGGCTCACTTGAGAGAAAATGTTATCTTACACACTATAAATACATGAAAATAAGATTAGAGGCAACTGCTGTGACAGCAATTAGCTTGCCCTGTCGATACACCCCCTCACACTCTGCCCAGATTTTCAGCTCACCAGTGACTCAGAAGCAAGAATGACATTGCCAAACCTCCTACTTCTGTGCATTTCCTTCACCCTTCTGTTATCCAGGTATTGCCCTCATCCTCACCTGACACTGCTTTTGCTGTTAGATATACAATCAGAGATTTGTCTGGTATTTGTGAACTGATGTAGAAGACAAGAGCGTATTTATTGTCCTACTTCAACTACACAGCATCACAGCGAATGCTAATCAGTGGCAACATTACCAGAAAGGTTAGCATCTCCGCTGAAAATGAGCTGTAGTCACTTGTTAATGTGAAATCCTTCCCTATTACGTATTATTAATAATCCTAAGCATTACGTTAATTATCTGCGTTCACTCTTTCCAATAAGCAGGCACTGAGTGGGAGAGAAGTGACTGGTTTTTACATTATGCTGGGCTTGGATACTTGATAGTTATTTTTGAGAGAACCCGATGGTTCTTTTTACTCCTACTGTCTGCAAATGCCTTCCCCCTAATCCAAAGCTGGTGCCAGTTACAGAGCAGCAGCTACGAAGACATGCAAGAGATGCCTGAGGATACACTGCAAAGTGCGACTGCTAGCCATAATTTACTGACATGCAAAGCCTACTTACTTCTTTAAGAAAAACAGAGAATGCCAGCATTTGGCTGGGTGTTCTCAAGATCAAGGGACAACGTATTTCCCTTGGGAAAAAGTATTTCAATACATAGGCATAACAGGAAAAATATCTTTGTCTACTAATTCCCAGATTTGAATGAGGGTGTACAGAAAACCTAAACCAAGGCCTTTGTGCTTCCATTACTTCTTTTAGCTCAGTCCCTGGAAATCCTTCACGAGGCTGACTCCACACCTCCCAAATGATCCTTCTTCTCAGAGACATCCTCAATGAGCTACAGCAGCTACTGAGTGATGGGGTGAGAGAAGTCTACCAGTCTTTGTGCCCACAGTGAAGGCCTGAGCTCTGCTTAGGCTCCTCCACTGCAGAGGTCTAGCTGCTGCCACCCTCGAGCAGCACCGAGGTCCTGGTGGCAGGGGAGGAGACGTCACCACCACGGCCAGATTGTGTCTCTGTGTCACCGCCACCTGCTGAGAGCAGGGTTTGGAAGGCTGCACCGCTCCTGGGCACGTCCCTGGCACCCTACCATACGCTCCCACGCATACTCCCACTCCCAGATGGCCTCCAAAGGTCTCTTCCAACCCAAATTGTTTGGGGATTTTATTAATTAAGCCAAAGAACCCAAAGCTTTGTCACCCAGGCAGAAATGCACCTGCCTTCTTAGCAAAGAAAAAAAAAAAAAAAAAGAAAGAAGAAAAGCATCCCTTCCGAAGCAAAGACAACCACGACGAAATACTCCTGTTCCTCCAGCAAGTCACCTAAGCATTCAGAATACCGCCCCTGAGTTTGTTCCTGATGACAGCTATGCGTTTACACCTGCTGCTTTTCCTCGCCCTGAGTTTGGCAGGCTACAAGAACAGAAATGGAAATAATCTGAGACTAGACAAGCAGCTGAAATTAACAGGAACGAAGGAAGCAAGGGTGCAATGAAAGGCGCAGGCAATGTCACAGGCAAACTAAGAGCTAACATTTCCGGCTCATCAGCCAAGTACCTCTCATGTTAGGGTGCGCATTGTGTTGTTGCTTACAATTTGGAAGACGGCACTACAACGCGAGTAATTTATTCAGAGGAGGATAAAAGGCAGCTCTGGAGCTGCAACTCAGTGATGAGTCAAGTTTGAGAACATATCATTCAGGGCATTTCCTTTCCAAGATACTAAGTTTAGGTTATATCACCAGATCAACCCTGCAAATCCAGCAAGGGAAGAAACAAAGTGACCTGCAGCAAAGTAGTCTCTCAATTTCTGCCACTTCTGGAAAGACAAGATTAGGCAAAATGATTAATCAGCTAAATTGAGGTGTGTTACAGACAGGGACTGGGGCTTAATAAACCCTCAGGTAACTCCTCGCATTGAAACGTTGGTAGCAGCTCAGTAAATTCACAGCAACGTGGACATTAAACAGTCTTGAATCCTAGCACAGGTCTGGTAAAGACAGGGGCTTTTTTACTTGCTTGCCTTTAATACAGACTGCAAGGATTGTAGATCTGTTAACTTCTAATTTTGCTGTTTAAGTCTTTAACAAGCAAATCTACCGAACTGCATGTCTGTCCCACCTCGTGACGCTGATTCACAGGCAGGGCTGACACACAGGAAGGGCCGACAAGGTCACCAGGACCAGCCGTGTGCTGTGACCCTGGTGCACATGACTCAGGATGCCCAGAAAACAGGCCCCGAGTGGCTGCAGGTCACAGCAAGCCACTTTCAGGCAAAGCCAAGTCGGTGCTGCTCTGAACTGAGCCCCCTGCTATCAACTGCAGAGGTTTGGCAGCTGCTGCCCCTGCGGGGTGGGCAGCCACCCCAGAGCAAGTCATGCCTGAGGCCGTGACCCTCGGCTGTTCCCAGCATAAGTCATCCCCTGAGTCACAGCCCTCTGTTAGCTGGTACATCCCCAAATCTGCTGCTTTACGAGGCTGTGGGGTCACCGTGCCAAGTTACTGGAACGGCTGAATCACTGCTTTTCCAGAACGCAAGCTGCTGTCCTTGTCCCAGGTCTGAAGCTGCCCTTGCCTCAGCGTGCCACCCTTCAGCCCGTGCCGAGCTGCTGGGGAGGCTTTGGCACCCGCTGAGGCTTCATCACTGACAGAAGGCATTGAGAGAAAGGGCTCTGAGCAGAGCTTTAGGGACAGGGCGGATTATCTACGAAATAATAGGCTCACCAAGCTCTGAGGAAGGGAAGTCATCAGAAAAGCAAACTTCACTACGAGTGCAGCTACTTCTCTGAGTCTGAAAAGCAAACGCTTCCCAGTGGCTCTGTTAACTTTAATGATTAAACCATTAGGCCAGGCTCTTGGAAGGGGCCAGATCCCAGTTATTGAAGGGAATGAAGTGTAAGAGGTGTGATTTCAGGCCTGTCTCTCAAAACTACAGTAACAAGGCTTGATATAAACCATATAAACTGAGATTCTTACCTAAGGGCAGATTCCAAAGGCCAAGTAAGAGCTGGGAACGCTGCAGTAGAGGAGGTAGTCAGCCAGGAAAGGTGACCAACCATTCTTTGGGACAAAAATTGTCCTCCCAGTCACCGTTCCCATATGAGCGGTTGTCTTCTGGCAGCAGATCTGTTCCTCCTCACCCACCAGAAACTCCATCCCACCTCAGCAACCTCAAGGTTCTGGGGCTGAGGATGAAAAATACACCTGACTGTGAATGCCAAGCCTCTCCTGCACATCTGAGGCTGACATCTAGCTATACCGGCAGGTAAGTGCAGGATCAACACGTAAGGATCAAAGGAGACAAGACACTGCAGAGCACTACTTCTCCCCTACTTCAGAGGAAAAAAACATTCTAAAGTATCAGGAAACAAAGGACAAAAATCCAAAATACTACTTGATTTATTTTAAAATATATGCTTTCTAACCAAACGTTGTGCTGAGGAACAGCCTCATGATACTGAAAATGACTGGAAATGGCACAACAGATAAATGCCATGTGCAGCTCTCTCACATATTCGGCTCAACCCTTGTGTTCTCTAACAGACACCACAGGTTCCTCCATTCCTACCTCTAGCCCCTTTGCTCTTACTGCTTAATCCCCAGATAAATCTCTGATCCTCAGAGAATTCTCTCAGTAAGGAACAGCATAAGGCTGGGTTATTTTTTTTTGTTGTTGTTTTCTGGCCTGCTATACAACTACACCTTTACAAAATCCACCACCATTCAGCCGTGTATTTTTCAGTGCATTTTACCCAGAGTTGACTAAAGGAAGCAGACTCCCAAGTTTCACTTCTTGGCAGACATGAATAGTGAAATGATTCAAACATCGTGCAACAAATAGCATAAGAAAATGTTTCAAGACCAATAACTTCCGCACCAAAGCAGAAAGAAACAGTATGAGAAATGCTCATTGCTGAAGTTTTGCAAAAAGCCTATCCTCTCTCCACCATTCTCACACTGTAAAACACATTTTTGGGGCCCAGCCAGGTATTTACACGTTCCTAGGCTGGTATCTTCTACTATCAAAGTAACTCATCCTCTGCTGAGAAGCTAGCTGGCCTTACCTCCTGTGCTACAGCGGTCACTATTTCAGTTGACTACCTTTTTGCAAGACTTCTCCTTCATCCCTGGAGGCCACGCAAAAGAAATTTGCTGCCACCACGCTCACCAGAAGCAGGCTGATTGCACTATCCTTCCATGGGCAGAGCATTTCCATTACTTTGCAAATGTTCCCTTCTAAGCATAAAAAAATAAATAATATTATGCCATTATAAATATCCATTTTGGGGCATAAGCTGGAGCTTGGCACATCTTATCTTCATAAGCAACATACACATTCTGGAGAAAATCCCCAAGATAGGGGTCTGACCAAAAGTATGGCGGGCCTCTGCTAAGATGACAGGATGAGGCGCTTAAGTGCGTGTATTTGAAGAT
Organism: Anas acuta; assembly: GCF_963932015.1. NCBI lineage: Eukaryota > Metazoa > Chordata > Aves > Anseriformes > Anatidae > Anas > Anas acuta. Next base: position 54,156,695 of record NC_088983.1, on the reverse strand, counting down.
GAGAAGGCTACAGGGGGGATCTTCTTGCACCGGGTAAGTACCTTAAGGGGGATCACAAGGATCTGGGGAATGGATAAATTTGAACTAAGCAGCAACAGAAAAACATGTGGACAATCCTAAGCTTTAAAATAGAAGTAGAAAACTGGGGTGATTTATCCCAAGCGGGTTGCTATCGAGCCACATGGAATTTTCTGTCCAGAAGACTGCAGCATATAAATAATGCAAGAGCCAAGAAAACAAAAACAGATTGCCTGGATACCAGCGATACCCATGGATATGTATGGGATTAGATGTCTAGATATGATAATTTCGCTTCTGCACTGGGCTTACGCTCAGAACCAGTAAGGAATATATTTTCTCTTCCCATCAAATTACATGAAGTTGGGGAGATGATGATTTCTAAGAAACTGTAAGGAAAAAAAAAAAACACAGATACAGTCTTGATAAACAAAAGATGTGGAATATAAGCGGGCATGATTGATTTCTGACTGAAGTTACTAGAACAAGAAATCATTTTGCTCTCCCAATGGCCAAAGAAATAGTTTTGAGAAATACTTAAAGAACAACAACAAAATTAAATAACTTCTTTCTCTCTAGGGATAGCTGCAATCCTGGCACAAGCAGAAGAGAAGCGAGCTCTTTCCCAGACATGAGTGCAGCACAAGCAGCTTTGCTGCCTTGGGATGGGGCACACAGAAAAGCTCTGGGCATGCTGCAACCCTGGGGCCACAGAGGGACTGCAGCCCCCCCACCCAACAATTTTGTAGAACAGAAAGTGCTAAGCAACAGTTAGACTTAGGCAGAAGGGACTCAGCTGAGTGGAGTATTTTCCTCTGACTGCTCGAGTGTTACAGCGGTTTTTCAGCACCCAACATCCCAGAAGCATTTCCAGAACACATACAAAAATGAGACTCACTTACGGAACCACCCACTGCCCATGTGAAAGGACACAAAGGGAGAGCAAGAAGTCAAAGTGCCTCTTGCCCGCCTGTCAAAATCTAATCTAAGGTCAGGTCAATGCAATGAGTTTGTAGGTCTAGCTACAGAGGCAAATGGTAGCAAAGGACCATTACACTGAGAGCTTACACAGCTTACTTCAGTCACAACAGCTTTACCTCGAAATTCTTAACAGAATGTTCTCGTTCAGCTATCAAAATCCCAGCCAGTGGGCAGCAATATAAAATAATGGAAAACATGATTTAAAAGACTCCGTGTTTGAGGTTCTCTGATTTGTACTTCTGAAACACTGGCATCCATCTACCGTGACTGCGTGTATGACAAAGTCAACTAAGCATTGACTTATTCCTAATTTCTATGCTGAGAAAAACTAAAAGCTTCATTTACCAGGTATAGTACAAAAAAATTTCCTTGGAAAACATGTTCTGAAAAAAAAAAACAAAACAACAACAACAAAAAAAACACAAATCAGGCTTTTCCAGTGTTTCCAGTGTTTCTACCGGAGTTATTGATCTTCTGCCATTCCCAGATGTATGAAAACTACAAATTTCAGAGCTTCACCTAAAGTAAAACTGCCCTGGGTGTGACAAATTGAAAACTAATCCTCTTCCAAAGAGTTGAGAAATTCTTCAGAAATTAGAGTTACCTGCACCACAACACATACAACTCAGAGCTAGATGTGATTGAGAGCATTGCTCCTGAACTGCTTGCTAACACAAGTTTTCTTGAGGAAACTATCTTAACTTTTCCTTCTCATTTTCAAGTCCCAAGTGCCACGCATGTCTTGGGATATGGAACATCTCTGGCTTGTTACTGCTGCATAGGATTAGCAACTGCTAAAGAACATGTCCTATATTTGATTTATGCAGTGGAAATGCTATGCTACCCATTGGAGAACAACATCAGCACTCAAATTTCTAATGATAATGACAGGTGAAGTAATATATGGAGTCATGTAAAGTACATTCCCTCTAGGAAAAATCCATCAGACTTTCTAAACTCTGTCTGTCATCCTCAACTCTGCCTGCTCTTCACTTTCTTGGACATGGCTTATAATATGGCTCACAGGAACCACCACAGCATTTCTCTGAGAGCAGGAATTTGACAACAGGAGATGCTGCCCGACCAAGGAATTGGAACTGGACGATCACATCTGGCACGATCTTCTCATTAACAAAGTGTTACTCTCTTGTCTTTGAGTAGGTAAAAACCACAATTTTTGTCAAAAGCCTGACTGATTGGTGCCTCTTGGCTAGCTCACATAGCACTTGGCATCACACAGGCAGAGCTCAGATCCACCTAAACATGTCATCTGTGTACCACAGTAAGGCTAGGCTGGGACAACAGTTGTGGTATTTCACATACAAGTCAGATTTTCCACAAGAGATCAAAAGAGAAAAGAAAACATACAAGGATGTGTAAATATTACAATATCCAATTCATCAAAAATTTACCTGTCTTGACAAATCTCAAGCTGCATCCACAGACGGTACTGGCTAATTCAAAGCTAAACTTTAACAGTGGCACTGATTATCTTTAACCCAAATAGGTTGAAAACATTTCATGGCGTGTAAGAAGTTAGCTTACTGGATGCCTTTCTTAAGGGAATCTCTTGCAAAAGGCCAGAAACTGGTGTTGGTTTTTTTTTTTTTTTTTTTGTTGGATAGGGAGTTTTACATCAGCTGCTTACACCCGTTGATATGAAATTTGAATCTGCTGCTGTGGTTTAACCTCTGGTGCCTAAACTTTCTTGTACAAAACAGGAAGTCCTTGTCAATACAACATTATTTAAGCACTAGTCCAGCTAGCCTGCACTGTGTCTAGATAACTCAGCCTAATGAAGGATTATTTCCTGTGTTCGTGGCTGACAATACCCAAAGACGTTTTAAGGAAGAATTAACCGCTGTGATTGTTCTATGATAAAAACTGAGCTATATTAAGCCAATAGCATGGAGTTAATAATTTTAAATAAAGCGTAGAAGAGAGAATGGACGCTTTGCCACCCTCCTCCCCCTGAAGTCACTGAGGTTTCTGTCTGAGCCAGGAAAAAAATCCAGGTTTTCTGAGTTTAGGAAGTCTTCACTACCTCCACGGAGCCCTGTAACCTTACCTATGTGCTGCATTGCAGAGGGGTGTCTGGAGCAATGACTAGCATGTAAATCCGGGTTTGATTACAGGCTAAGCGGAGTTCTACTTTCATCCTCAGAGGAAGTCATTGGGCCAAAAGATAAGGATCACATCTCAGACAGAACTAACAGTAGGTCCTTGAGAGCTTCACCCCCAGGGCGCTGCAGGTCCCTGGAAGAAGCAGGTGTGTCAACAGTGACGCACAGCCTTGCAGCCAGCTGGCGGGTAAGGGTGAATATGCAGCACAGTACAGTGGTTCCTGGTTCCACCAGATGAACATCACAGCTTGAATTCTTCCCTGGTTTCAGATTATGGGACACAGACGCATTCCTTCAGTTACTCAGTGTCTTATGTGAACGCCATGGATGACTTACTCGATCATCAGCAACTAAATCATGGCTTAAACAAATACACTGTGGGGCTGCAGCACATTCATAGGCTTTGGGATGTAACAATCAGCTATCCCCTCTATGGAGGGAGAAACGCAGATGTCCACTGTTTTTGAAAAAATAAAAAATAAAAAAATGTTGCTGCATAAACAAGCCTGCATGTTGCAGATGAAGGAAATGAAGAGTGGCAGTACAGCACATCCAGTAACTCAGCCAGCTGTCAGTCTAGCTCGGAAAACAACAGATCAAAAGCAAACAATTTTTTCCCTTGTGCATTCATGCACAGAAGACGTTTTCTTATCATCATTCTTCCCGTTTTATAGGATCATCATTTAGATATGTAGATTATTAAAGCCAAACCAAACACTCCAGTTATTCTCGGACCATGTATCCTCTTCACCAGTCCTTACAGGGGCACAGTTAGAGGCCTGCCACTGTGTCATTTCTGGATGTACTGCTATTAGCTTCTACACAGAAACACATGGAGAGCCACACCAGACACAGATTTACATAAATAAACAAAACTAAACAATATCTAAGCTTTGCAATGCAATCTAAACAGCATTATCGGGTCATCTCTTTGATCCAATTATAGTCTTTCAGACTTGTAAAAGCATTATGATCTTCAGGTCTACGTAGACAGGAACTGGGGAGACTGTGACAGCCCAGCCTGCAGGCCACCAGCTGGGCAGCCCTGTTTAAAAAGATACGGTTTACCTGAGGAGAACCTAACAGGTTAATTGGAACAGATCAACAGCAACATCCCAGGCACAACACAGATTTATCTCACCTACCATCACCTACTATTAAGTAAAAACCAACACTAAAAATCAGAAAGCACCATACAAGCTTAATTTCTTCGCGTTTCTGATTGACACGAGTGCTTCTTGCAGCCATGTGCGATATTATCTCTTACATTTCTTCTGCAGTTTCTACAGTTTGCTATTTCCAAGGCAACCCCGCACTGGCATCCCAATGTGCTGAAGGAATCTGAGGGGTACAGTCAGGCATGGCAGACTGAGCCTGTCTGTAAGCCTGCTGTTGCTGAGCAAGTATACAAATGTGACATAATCTGTAATAAAAGAGTATTAAAAAAAAAAGTATTAGTCTTACTGTACTTGCAAGCTAAGTACTGCATGCCCAGTATGTCTTATAGATGTAGTAGTTGAGAAGCTCTCTCTTCCAATGATTCCCAAAAGATCACTTTGTATATACCGAAGTCCATACAGGTTGCAGAATGTACACAGAACAGTGATTATGAGAGCATCTGCAGAAAGCCAGGACCAGCTAAAGCTCCCTTTGCCATCACAGGGGAGGAACACCACTGTTACAACACATTTGAGTTCATCCCTGAGTGTGTACCCTGAAATAGCACAGGTGAATCACATCCTAAAAATGACTGTTTCTGTTCCTTCACTATAAAAGGAGAGCAAGGCAGTCAGTTCAAATGTATGCATCCAGACAGCAAAAGTCTACAGCAAAGGAAGATTAATCAATTTCTCCTTTAAAATAATATTAATTTAACATCTCCTATACAGAATCACACAACATCCCTTACTGTTATGTAGTGGTGAGGTATCTGAGAAAACTCTTACCCTAAGATTGCCAATGGGGTGCAATCATTTGGTAATACAAATGGCTATTAAAACCCTCCTCCATACTAAAAAATAAATTATCACAGTATTACTGTACTAAGAGGGCAATTCCCAATGCAAAAGAAACCGGATGACTCAGTGTATTAAACAGAACTTCTCACAGTGAAGGTATGATGTTCAGCCTCTCCAAATAACAAACAGGGGTCATAATAGATCAAACTATGTTCTAAAAAGTTACTGACTATTCCTTCAAAGTAAATTCACCCATCCAGTTCCTAATGCAAACTGTCCACCTCAGAAAAACAATGAACACCAACTCATAAAAGGGTAAGAGATGAGCAGCACCCAGCTTTAACACCCAGCTCTACTGTGAAATCCAAGTACATGATCATCAAGTTGTTGCCGTCTGTGCTGCTTATTTCAGTCCAGTTTGCAGCACTTCCATGCTTGCTAGCTTTCACAAGCACTAGATTTCCCAAATGCTAGCATAAGTAAAAGATCCTTCGAAGACTAAAGAAAATACACTGAAGTGACCGCACACGCTGCATCAATTCCCAGCAGCTCTGCCACCCTCTATTACTTTTTGGATGCGAGATCGTGTTCCTGTAATTCAAACGTAAACAATTACTCAGGAAGGTTATTCAGGCCGAAACGTACTGGAAACATCTGAAAGGCACGCACTCCGTTAGGCAGCTGAACAGTAAATCCTCTGACTCATCAGCCAAGTCGCCGCACTGATAGGCAGAGCACTCTTTCGTTTTCATAAAATGCAAAGAACTTGTAAGGCTGCGTTAGGGAAAAGCATCTGGCCCCTGAAGATCAAAAGCACCAACGTTTACATGATGAACAGCCACCAGCAGCCTCCTGGCAAGCCAGGCAGCGCACAGATAGAGTCGGGCTCTCTGACTGAGCACAGCCCTCCCGTCCCTCCTGGGAGCTGGGTCTTTGCCTTCTAAGGGCCTGCCTCACCTCAGGCCGTTGGCTTTGGGCCTTCCTCACCAGGGGGAGGAAGGAAAGGGTGGAAGAGGGTTTCACTCCCGCGAAACAATAGCCTGAGCAACGAGCGGAGATTTTTCTATTTTACGTGAAAAATTTTGTCACGTGAAGACAAAGGGGGAGTCCAGCTCCAGCTGCAGGCTGACACTGCCTGCTGACAGCCGGCAGTGACATTTGGCTGCACTGGGCAGCCGAGAGCCGGGGAATCCCTGCCGAGCGTGGTGGCACACCACTGTGTCCTCACACCCAGCACGGCAGCAGCAGGCAGGGAAACAGGTGAGATTTCCCTGATGCTGCTCCCCTACAGCTTCAGATAAGAATCAGCAAGCTCCTCTTTCCATTTCGAGTGCCTTTCTTCCAAATCCACTCATCAAGGGCTGCCATAGAAATCACCGTCAGTTGCCAAAAACATTTATGAGTATGTGCCACCACAGAAAATGATTTGGGTGAAACAGTGACTATGAGTGTTTAGCCAAGGGCCACCCTGGTAGCCCTGACTAAAAGGCGTGAATTTTCTGAGGGTCACCTCTCGGCAGCACTGCGCTTTCAGTGCCGAGGCTCCTCCATCGTGAGCGGGGTGCCGCGAGTTCCCGCCTGCAGCGGTTTGCCCATTCACTTAAAGCTGTTTGCTGTTTCCCTAGGGACAAGGGAAAAAAACAGACCCTGCCAGCTTTATCTCCACTCATGAATCAAGGCCCAATCTCTATGACTACGGCTAAATAAAACAGGGCCAGGAACCGTTCACCGGCTTTAAGTGCCTGAAATAACGTGACGACTGCACTGCAGCCAGCATCTCCTCCAGCAGGCAGTTGCTGAGCGTGTGTTTCGAGCCCCGTGGTGTGCCATGAGGGCACCAAGAGGTGTGGGAGGTTTCAAAACACACAGAGAGTGCTGGAGGACAGAGCAGCACACAGGGCGCTCAGCACGCTGCTCCCCGTCCCTACAAGGAGCAGTCCCTGGCACACATTGCAGCACAACTGACCGCTGTCCGCTTCCAAGTGGGACAGTCAGCAGTGCTGTGGCTGAGCTCTTTCTGCCCTTGTTTTACTTAGTGGCCTGTTTTATTTAGCTGTATCTACTTATTAGACATAGCCCATGGGAGTGCAAAGCAGCGCAGCTCTCCTGGGTACCCAACACGAGGCTAGGCGCTGATGTACGTGGGGAAGTGCAAAGTCCCACAAAGGAGATGGTTACAGTCAGCGATGAAAACCTGGCTCTGAACTACCACCTCACACTCCAAACCTCAAAGTTACTTTCCTTACTGGGTTAAGTAGCTCCCGCTGTAGAGGCAGCCTAATCTGCTGCCTCAGTCCAACTTCGGTTACAGGGTCTCATCAGCTACTTACTGACACATCAAGAACAGCTGTAACAACAACCCCTCCTGCAAAAAAGAATCACCTCAATCACTTTTCATATCATAGAAGGGAAAAATGCTGACTATATTTATTCCTGTTCTGAAGCCGAGTAGTTTATTCCTATTTCAATTGAATTCATAACCGCAAACTATGATTTTGCTTAACTCCTGGATTTCAGTGAACATGAATTGAAAGTGAAATTATAAACCTACTGCTGCATTCTCTTAACCCATCCACATCAGTATGCCCTTTTTATGCTGACTGAATGAAATATGCAAGCATTACAGCAGGAAAACAATATTATAATGTGTGTTCAGAGGAAACCGAATTCCTAAGAGCAAGTTGCATGCAACATTCCTGCACTGCCCTTTCCTAATTAATTCCGTTTCCGCAGAAAGCTAGCACTGCATGAATGAAGCAACCTCTTGAGAAACAACTACATGAGAACTAATAAAAGAGGACATGTTAAAATTATTGCCAGGAAATCTCTAAATCTTCGCCATATATTTTTACAATGTGCTTTCCTACATTTGACCTCAGCGCAATATTTATGAAATACAACTGTCAGAGAACTGGAGCGTTTCCTTTCAACGATCGCAAGGTGGTATGCAAATTGTTTTTTTCAGCTTAGCATTCAATTTTGGGACTTCGTCAAACAGAGATGGGAGTTGACCCACAACCAAAACAGTAAAAATGCATTTTAAAAAAGGCCTCTAGCAGTAACAGCTTCCTCCCCAGGAACACTTGCAAGCTTTCAGACTCAGACCTAAGACTGTCAAGGCCATACTTTTATCAGCCATCATTCCACCACAAGGATGGTAACATGTTAATTCTGAATACTAATTGATTCCTTGCTTTTTAACATGAGTTTAAATCTACCTACTCTAGTAGCTACAGCTCATGTAGGTCATACTTGCTCCCGGCCAAGCCCCAAAAGAGAAACAATCCTGCTGAAATGTCGATGACTTGGTGCTCACCACAAACACATGGATGCATGGAAGTTAACTTATTACTGAAATTTATCCAGAACGCATGGAGACCAGCGGCCACACCTGGCACAGGAGATGCTCAGAATAAATGTCCTGCTTCTGCAGTGCTGTGCTTCACAAGTGGGAGCAGCGTGTACCCAGCAGTAGGAGCTCACTGGTGCATCTGCTGCGAACTAAGCTAATGCAACTTTCTCACATAAACACATGTGCCATCAAATAACACACTCCAAAACCTTCACCGTACAAATACTACCCACAGTGAAAGAAAAAGAAAGTCCTTTCTTGCAATACAAAAAGATAAAATGTTCTGGGATGTTCTCCAGAGTATTCAGAGTGATCGTGCACTCAGATTACATGGATTTAAGTAAGGTCACTTCATTTCAAAAAACTCAAGGATGATCCAAAGGAAATATCAGTTTCATCAGGCAGAGCTTCCATGTGCCTGCAGCAAACTTTGAGAAACAGATACTGCCTCAGCCACCCCTAAGTGCCTCTTTTCTTACAGTATAGCATCTACTTTTGTAGATTAACAGATTTTTACAGAGAAGTGAGTATAATTTGCCAATTTCAAAATGCCAGCCACAAAATCCAGCTCAGGAGCCTCTGCACTGGACCAGAAGCTCTGCAGTCAGGCACCTTGTATCGTGCTGCCTGGCCAGGTGAGCACTGTGGCAGTGAGTGCCTTACACAAGGGTCTCTCTTGTGTGCTCCTCTCTCCTTGGTTCCTTCCTGATCAGGTCGGCAACTTCGCACTTTGTGGTGAGCCAACACCTTACCAGGAAATTACCTTCGTAACACTGTTATCTTTGAGGGAGAAGAGCACCAGCAAGCACTGGCTGTCCAGGCCACACCGGGTGTAGGCCCTCCCGCGGGGGTCTGTCCCGCCAGCCCTCCTCAGAGCTCCCCGGCGCAGGCTGAGGTAACTACTGCAAGGCTCAGCCCTTTCTGCCGGCACACACAAAGGCTGAATTGAATTGCTTCACCAAGTCCTTGAGATTGTCTGAATGGCCTTAATTGCATTAAGCCGCGCCTGTTTTGATCAGTACTAAGTGTAAAATTTTGTCACCCGATTGCTACCTCGCTTTGCCACAGGCGAGACCAGCAGAGCAATTGAAAATGTTTCCTAGAGACCAGGCATGTTGTCTCAGCTGCACGCTGAGCCCTTTCTAGCCCCAGAGACAGAAACTGGAAGTGTTTTCTCAGGGAACAACAGGGGCTTCTAAACGCATGGTAAGCTGGGTCATCCGAGGGCAAGTCTGTTTCAATTACTTTTTATTGTAAAACCCCAAAGCCCTTTGCTGTGCGGTGCTGTACTTTCTGACTTTGTCAGAGGACAGCCACTACCAGTTCTAGGTCAGTAGGTCCCCAGTACTGCCCTCTGGGTATATTTTCACAAGACTCCATGAAGTTAACATGTCAAACATCCCCACATTAAATCTCTCCTATTGTCTGTCGCTTCAGAGCCATATGCCTACGTCTGTTAAAGATACTGATACACCTTTTTGTTTAAAGGAAACCTTACAACGGCTTACTTGTTCTATACAGGTCTGTAAATGAGAGTTCATCGTCTGAACTACATCTGCCTTGCTCTGGCAAGTGAGAAACTGAGAAATTAGAGGCCCACGCTATGATGTCTGCTTGACACAGCCCCCACAGGAACAGACCAGACCGACAGACCACTTCAACAGAGGCTGGAACTAGCCTTAGGGCTCAGCTGACAGCATGACAGATAGGAAGTACATTGTGTTTATGATACTGCCATCATTTTTGTTTTCCCTTCTATTTCTTTTAAAGTAGATTAAACTAATGGACAAAAGCCCTCGTTAAAGGTGTCATGCCTAATAATGTGATTCCTACAGCAGCATTGGGTTCTTCCTCCCTGAAGAGGAAAAACACACATTCGGCAGGATTTGGACAGGATTCCTTTGTTCACTGCTAGTACATTTCTTAAATTGGACTTCCCTTTTAGCTGCTTCATTAATTTATCATAATCAATTCATGGAACCAGACTCCAGTCAGCTTAGATTATCCTTCAAGATTTCCACAAAGCACAAAGTCCCAGAACCCAAAGAAGAAAATTAACATTTTATGTCTCCTGCTGAGCCACCTGGAAAGATGTAGAGATTGTTTCTCAAAAGCTAGGACATTTTTCAAGTGTTTTTCTTCATTTCTGCCTGTCCATTATCATTTCTCACCCATATAAACCCCAAAGACTTAAAAATGTTGAAAAAACCCTCCTATGTTAGTGGAGTTTAATGTGAAAAATATAAATTAGAATATAATTTATTCTAATTTATCTCTAAATTATTTATTCTAATTTATCTCTAAATATAAATTAGAGATTAAGATCACTTTATGATCATCACATCCATGAAAAGACCACCGGAGACCACTGTGTCAGAGCAAAGTATCACTGTTTCAAGGGAGGCTTCTCTCTGGAAACAGAGAGTCGAGACAGTAATTCATATCAGGGTTGGATGGATTTCAATAAGGCTTCTGTTTGGAAACATCAGAATTATTAATTACTTCACAAACAAAGACTGGCAAAAAATATTCACTAACAGGAGCACTGTCAAAGATCTTTTAGTAGGAGACTAGGAACTCAGTCTACTAGGAAGGAAACAATGATTTTTTTTTAAGTTATTATTATTATTTACTTACTGTCTAATTACTTAAGGTCTAGGCAGTGGCCTTTGTTAGCATCTTAGTTCTATATAACTGGCAGGTAATATTTTACTGAAGAAATGCTAACAATTGTTTGGTTTCCCTTCTCTCTCAGTTTTCCATTCACTTCTGGGAACTCCCTAAGTAATACAGGAACACTGCAGGATGAAATTCAACAGCTGTGTAACAATCCACATCTCTCTTCAGGGTTCAATGATTTGGAACACTAAACAAAGAGAAGTATCGTACATGGTCAAAACTGATGCTTTAGGAATGCAAAACGTCACAGTGTACACTGATATTTACATAAACTATCACTAGCAGTCTTTATATAAAGCACAATAGTGCCTTAGTAATCGTTAGACAGCACCAGCTTTACTTTATCTGCATGATGGCACCTCCAAAAGAGATCTTTATTGCTAAGCTATGACATTGGTTCCATTTCTGTCTTAAGGAGAACAGACCATCACCAACCACTTGCTCCCCTTCCAGCTCTGGGCTTTCATTCTGTTCAGCTTGCCAAACACAATGCATTCAAAAGCCAGTCTGAAATGTTTGTAGGTATGAAGTTAAGCTATTAAAAAAAAATGATGTTCTTCAGCTCAGTTTAAGTCAGTTCTTTCGGAGGTGCTCATTTTGAAATTAAGGAGCACTCTGTGTACTGTCTTATTTAGCACATTACCTCTGGTTCAGATGTGCTGTGATTTCTGTGTTTATAAAGCCATATTTCCGTGTCATAATACCTCACTGATGCGAGAAAACGGTGCTTTGTTTTGTGCAGTCAGGTACTGGTGGGACGATATGCCACGGGCGGAAATTCCCAGCTGCCAGTCTTTCACACGCATTGAAGCAGAAAGGATGAATTCTTGATGAGAACTGAATCAAATATGCATGTGTTTTGCTAGAAAGGAAGTAGAGCTAATATCCTAGAGATGAAAACCAAGCAATGAGGAACCACAGTCAAGTCTCAGTCATTTGCACTGTGTAGTACATCAGACCACACTTCCCAGTTTTGATCTTCAGATGTCTCCACCTGTGTTTCAGGGAAATTTCAATAAATCAGTGAAGTAGAGGCTTAACGAAGAAGGACTTTTCTGGTCTCGTACAGCTATTACTTCAAAGCCTCCGATTATTTTAGCATTCTCTTGCATGTGCACACTCCACACATTCCTCCCTCCCCTTATGTCTTTATATATATTTATATAACATATTTATTTACATACAGATAGAGAGATTTATTATATACACATTACAAGGGGAAAATGTGCCTTGTGTGCTGCAGCAGATGACTTCAGCTAAAGCTGTTGAAGACTGCAGTCCCCACTTAATGGCTGCAAGAGATTTGGATAGGTAAGTCTTGGGCCGAAGAAGAAACGGTATTTATGAGACTAACAAATGTTTAGATTCATCTAGCTTTAAAATGACTATAATAGGACAAAACAGAGGAGTCAAACGGGCAACTGACAGCAACAGCAAATGAGGGAGCACTCGCTGCCTTTTTTATTGCAGCTTTCACAGTTCAAGCTCTAATTGGGTGAAACGCACAGGTTAGAGAGGAAGACATACAATTTCACTGAATACTTGAGCACATACTCTTTCTATTCCGTGTCAAAATGTTTTTTCTGCTCCTCAACACACAGGAGCACCAGTTATTTTCTGATTACCCCAGGCAAGGAATTTACTCCATCTGACTGATATTCAGCTTTTCAGGATGTTACTTTTTTACTTTGCTTATTTCTTAGTAGTTTCCTAACACACTGACTAGATTATAAACCGAAGAATGGTTAAGCAAATAAACAGAGATTAAATAAAGCCGCAGCAAAGTTATATCTTTAGGAATTAAATCCAATCCCCAAATTGCAGAGGCAACTCTTCAAAAGTCATGCTAAGTAGAGTATGCACATTTTTAGTCCAACTTCCATTTAAAGGGGATGACAAGTTTAGCAAGGATAATACCCTTCAAATGCTAGCTGATTGGAAAGGCAAGGACATTTGCTCAATTTGCCCACAGTATTATCCTCCTGGCTTGTTGGGAGCTGATCCCCTGCTGGGAGCTAACAATAAGAGTTTTGCTTCTGATGCCTGTGATTGTGGGAGCATTTTTCCTGAAGATCATGGGAAAGTTTGCTTTTTTATTATTATTTTTTATTTAGTTTAAACCACTGCAGAAAAAAAAAAAAAAAAAGATTGCTTTTGCTGCATAATTAATCTCACTATTTTTGGCTAATTCACAGTCAGCATATTCTGGAATATAGTTTTAAAATTTCAGATTTTTCTTTAACTCAGAAATATTATAGTAGATAATGAAGTCACACATTTTAGGGTCCCGAGAAAAAGAGATATAGTATTTTAACTTATATACCTAAAAGGAAATTTTGGAAGCCTAATATTCATCTACCTGCAATTCTACATCCAAAGACAACATTAAAATACCCTGATACATTTTTTTTTCTGCTTCTTTGCTGTTCATCTCTGCAGTGAAGTTGCTACGTGCTGATCTACTACCACTGCAAGTGCAGGCTGCCACCCGCAGCAGCAGGTTTCTAGCAGATGGTGCTTGGATATAGCCAATTGATACAGCAGCAAACTGGGACATCCCGACAGCTATCCCAACAGGCCGCATTACAACTTGCGGAGAGCTTACACAGCAAAGCTCGGTCTTATAGAAGGGCTGACGCTTTCCGAGGAACTCGTTAGTAGGACTGATGTGCTTGTGGTGCAAAGCAGGCCTACCTGTACAGCTGGTGGCTGCTTTCACCCATCTCCGCGGGGCCAGGCTGCACAGCAGGGCTGTGGGGTCAGCGGGGGCCACCGCCTCGCCAGGGTTGGGTGAGGTTTCCGTGCTGAGCTGCTTTTTCTATCGTGGCAAGGGAAAGAGCATTACTGCAAGGAGGAAGGGAGCAGGCAGAGGAAAGGGCCGGCAGCCCCAGGTGCTGGAGGCAGCGAAGCCTGGCAGGGAGACTCAGGAGGAAAACTGAAAAGCTGCAAACACGCTCACTGCATGCATCTCAGCAGGCTGAGCTCTGCCACACAGGTGCTAAATATTTTAGCACTTCTGATTAATTGATGGAGTTTTGATTTTTAAGTACATCGACACATAATTCTTGTATCTTGCTAAGAAGCAAAGGGCCATTTTTAGTTCAGTAACTTACTCTCTACATGCATTGTGCCCAGTTCTCTTTATGATGAAGACCCTTTCCTTTCGATCTATAGGCAGATCACCTCTGATTGAAATATTCTGTAAACAATTACCCCAATACTTCTACCTATGCTACAAACTTGAAGGAACATGTATTTAGCTACCGTAGTCTGGATTCTTTCAGTCCACAAAGTAGGGAAGGTAAGATACGTTTCCTTAGACTAAGGTATTAATTCTAAGGTATTCCCTTAGACTGCAGAATTAATGAGCTAAGACTAATAACCCTCTTATTCCCCAGTCTTATCTGATTGAAGCACATGGGGGATGACTTTCATTTCTTTATTACAACATACAATGAGGATGCATCTTTTAAAAAAAATGAAAACCCCACAATGAAGCAGTGTACGGGAGTCCGTTTCCTCCTGTTTGCTAATTTACCATGCTCTGGAAGGACTGAAAAGATTAATTCAGTCTGTGGTTTGGGGGATTCGCAATTGGTCCATAACCACATTTGTGTTGACAGCTATTGGGAATTCCTTACAAGGTCTGCTGAAAAGAAACCAGAATTGATAAATTACCACATCTATCTTTTTGGGCAACGTCTTTTGTAGGGGGCTTGCTTGCTTGTTTTTATTAACGCAGTCCAATTTCTTTATAGAAAACGGACTCTCAAAAGGAAAATTCACATGATCGAAGCCTCAACTGCAAATGGAGAAACAGTTTTCGTCAGCCTTTTCATCAGTATTCTGCAGCATTTCCAAGCCCCATCCAAACCTGGAGATCCTAGCAGGATTTGTACATACTGGTAAGAGATTGCATCTGCTACACAGAGCTGACAGTATAGACAGACACGAGAGACAAGGTGCAGATGCAGACAAGGAACTGACACTGGGAAATACAGTGACACGAGTTTTGCAGAAAAGCCATCTGAAAACCATTCACCTTGATATGTTAATGTCAACTGAAGAAGCAACCATTCAGACCGGTGGGTGCTTGGCAGAAAGCAAGCAAAACCCGAAGTATCATCAAAGGGAGCTTGCACTTCATCCTCACAGTGTTGTACCTTTCAGGTATTTGCACCCAAGTCCTTTCTCTGGATGCTTTTACTAGGCTGTTAGCGAGAGGAGACCCACGGAAACTCCCCCATTGCAGTGGTTGGCACCAACCCACATTGCGTGCTGAGCACAAGCATTCCTGCACAGCCCTTTCATACCATCATGAATACCCAGGCCGGTTTAAAGGGGGCCCCCTGGGTCTCTGACACTCTGATCTACACCAGAGGAATAGAGAAATATCCTTTGAATGATGAACTAAAGCTGACAGTCGGTCAGACTCCTCCTGTACTCAGCTGCACGGGCTTTCAGATCCAATACTACTTCAAATGCAGAAATTTAACTACAGGGCTCTTCACTGTCATTTGGAAAATAAAGCTGCAGCTCCGTATCCGTGTTCCTCATTTTGAGGGGAGGTTAGTAAGAGTTTCTGTTGTTTTTTTGTTTTACTGCAGCACTCAGGGCTCTAGCAGTGCGCTCTTGACCAGCTGTTACAGAGTGCCCAGGTGGTCACTTACTGCAGAGCAGTCTGGCACAATGGAGATCAGTGATTCTGTATCTCTGATCTTATAGGGGAAGCATTTTGGAAGCAATTGTCACATCCCTGAGGGTGGATAAAATGATTCATTTTCACAAGTACCACTATCCTGCTGCTGCTACTGCAATCCTGTTTCACTGCTAATTGATGCTTGGAGCGATGCTAATGAACTTCAGAGTGAGCTGCGTTCACCTATCCCTTTGCAAGGAAAGCTGGAAAAAGGTCACAAAATGGAAAGACACTGGAGAAGCAGGAGAGCTCCTAACAGTAACACCTTCGAGCAGAGAACATCTGTGTTTTTGTGGTTTCTGTACCCGATGCAGAAACACCCGGATACTCTGATGAGTGCTCACACCACAGAAAGCTGCAAACAGCTAAGAAGTTTCCATCAAGTAATATAACGACCCCTTGGGTAGGCCACCCTGCTGAGGGACCAGTGATATGCTTCCAGCTGCTAGGAAACAAGTCGGGTTTGCTGTACACTTCAACAAAAGGAGGTAGGAAGCAGAAACATATGCCTCATCAAAAACAGATTCACAGCAGGGCTCAGAAGTACCCATACGGTAATTACTTTTAAACAGAAAGTGAATGGCATTCTATTAATACTAATGCAACGCTGTAATCTCTGGTTTATACCCTTATTGATCTTGGATGCTCGCAACAGTAATTCAAGTAAGGCTGAATGTATTTCCCATTTCATTGCTTATTCACTTCTGTTTCATGGTTCTTTGTAGACAGGCTACAATTTCTATGCACATATTTATCAGATGTATGCTTTTCCCACTTGTTCATCAATTATGGAATGGCTTGCAGCTTCAAATCTGAAAATCCTGGTTGCCCCATTTTTCTGTTTTGTTTTGACTGACAAACTCAATGAAAGAAGCTTTGAAATAATAGCAGTTAATGAACATTTATCAAATTTGTAAGAATAAATTATTTAAGTCATCACCAAATGACTTTTTTTTTTAATAAGACTATGAAACATATGTTAAATCTTTGCACATTCCTGAAATACATACTACAGCATGGCTGTTCTGTAAATGTAAATTGATTGAGCACAGCCATCTTCACATAACGCATTTCAATTCAATTTTTTCTTAAGTTTTGCATTCAGAAGATTCACTGGGTGCTTTTACTTATCTCGCAATGATTTAATTGATACTTAGCAGTTAAAGACACAACCATGAAAACATATAGAAATGGATTTGTACAACCTATGAGGATGATACAGTACCTGAAGTGATTCCAGGTAAAAATGTATTTATAGAGATCTTCCCTCCTGAAAACACCCATGTCTAAATGTTCTCAATGTTCTTTTCCCTGTAGCAGTAAGCGATTTCAAGAGAGAAATTGTTTTCCACTAACAGGAAGACTGGTTCTGATTTCCACATCCATTATCTGGTTCTGATTTCCACGTCCTTTATTACACCACTACCAAATGACCCTACCAAGTGACACCTCACTGGCTGACCACTTCGATTTGCCAACGCAATGCTTTTGCACGAACAAAGCTGCAGGCTGACCTACAGTGAAAAAGAGCAGCCAGACACACGCTAACACAGCACTTTTTTGAGATAGGAATACATTAACATTTATCAAAGAGAACCAATTAATTGTGTGCTACCAGAAACAAGCTGTCCTGCCCACATCGGAACAAGAAGGCCTTATCTCCTGGGGATTTATGCTCCAAATCCCATGCACAGCTCCATTCATCATAACAGTCCTTGCTCTTCGCCCTTCTCCACAACACAGCCCCAGCAGCCACGTGCACCAACCGCATCCCTCCATCTCCCCCAAGCCCCTGAGGACTCACTACTTCATAGTTTCACAAAGTGCTGTGGGTAGGAAGGGACCTTAAAGCCCATCCAGGTTCCACCCCTCTGCCATAGGCAGGGATGCCACCCACCAGATCAGGTTGCCCAGGGCCTCGTCCAGCCTGGCCTTGAACACCTCCAGGGACGGGACATCCACAGCTTCTCCGGGCAGCCTGTGCCAGGGCCTCACCACCCTCTGAGTGAACAACTTCCTACTAACCTCTAACCTAAATCTCCCCTTTTACTTTAAAACCATTCCCCCTTGCCCTATCATTATCTGCCCAAGCAAAGAGTTGCTCTCCACCTGTTTTATACACCCCTGTTAGGTATTGAAAAGATACACCTGCTATTACGTTACTCCTCCTATTGCCATCCCTCTCCCTGCCAATATCTTTCCCCTGCGCTACCCAGAGCTTCCTCCCCATGTTTTTGAACAACCTACAGCATCCTCACCACCCCTCCAGTGCTGGCGGGTGGCTGCTGCCTGGCCAGCCCCCATCCCAACCAGAACAGCCAGAGGTTATGTTTCATTTCCCCACTTATTTCTCCATCAGTTTGAGGTCTTCCCTCTCCACAGCTGGAGATTTTCATTGACTCCACCGAGCCATTTCTATAGATTCAATGCATCTCCTGTTCTTCCAGATTCCTTCAAAATTGGTAAATGGGTTTAAAGGAAGGCGGTAGAGAAGATGAACTAACAGACAAAAGGACCGACAGAATTATCCTATACATGTCAGTACCTTAGGGAAGTAGCTTAAAAACACAAGTGGAAGGGAAGGAACAAGCCACCAACAAGACCCTTCCCAGTACAACAAAAACACAACCAGAGAAGAGAGGCTCCCTAAGCACGAGGTTAAGGAGAACAGAGAAAATCTCACAAAATTTGTCTCTTTCAGATCTCCTGCCCTGAGCTGTATGCATGGCTCCCACCTTACTCCAACAGCATGCCTAAAGTTTAGCCGTGTGCTGCTTTACTTTCATACAAAATAAATAATAAATAAACAAACATAACCACGGAGAACATTTGCAGTGACTAACTCAAGTTTTTGCCAACTTACTTTTACCTAGAAATATTCATCTTATTCTGCCACTTTTTTTTTTTCTCTTTTTACTCCCACGTGTATCTGCTCTGTGCCTACTTTGCACCTTATTGCAGTCTCTGCAGTTACGCCTACCAGCTGAGGACAGGCTTTGTACCTCGGGGAGGGCTGGTGGCATCTCCCAGCCCAGCCCTCCCATACGTCTCTGTCCAGGCACGGTGTTCGGAGGAAGTCACGCTCCTGAAGCTGTTTCATGCCACAAAACGTAATCTCTGATAACAAAAGTGCAGAAGAACCATTTACATTCTTTGCTTACTGGCAAGTAAAATACAAAGGCTTATCTTCTGCTGACTGAATGGCTTCTTTTATCAGTCCGTAGGGCCCTGCGTGCTAGCAGATCCCTCTGTTGTGCGATTCAAGTGTGGCACTGGAGTCACCTTAGGAAACCAGCCGGCCTTCACTGGTATTGAAATTGAAAACCCTGAGAACAACGGGAACATTTTTGGGTGTTCACAGCAGGACAGGAAAGGGAAATGAAATCCAAAAATTGAGCAGAGTTTCTACAGAAGCGATGGCTGGTTTCTCAGCCTGTCAGACTTCAGAGCACAGACATTCACACTTTGAATTCGAAAACAGAAAACCACAGCAGAAATTCTCCCCCACTAATGGCAGGAAACTATTACTGATGTGTGATATCTGCTGTCTGGGATTAAAGCTGTGGTCCCGCATCTTTCTTGAAACTAACCACTAGATTTTAGATCTGCGTCTGACATGTAGCCTTCAGCAGCAAGCCTTCTGCGAAGTTCAAAACTCACACATTATAACACAATGAACTTACTATTTTAGATGTATTCCCAAACTGCATCAACCAACTGTTAACTTCTCCCTGCCTTTGAACCCCGGGGCTGTCTCTGCAATACAGGCAAAACGATCCCACCGCATCGAGCTCTGTAATACAGGAATGCATCTGACACACCACCCTTAGGGTGCAACTAACAGGTTTTTAGCCTGCGGTCCAAATATATCCCTTACATAGCTCGTTCCTCCACAGCGGGCAGGCTATGTAAAGCTATTTTTTTCCTCAGATCCTTGAAGAGTCATCAGCCAGAAGGGATTGGAGATTTCTGCAGGCTGTGAGACTGCCAGCTCCATCCAGGAGGTATCGCCAGCTTCGCATGCCAACCTAAAGGAAGGAACAAGTTCTTTTCGTGGGATGAGCTTCTAAAATGCTATCTTCTCAACAGCAAGAAGGCTGCTCAGGGTTGTGGGGGAGAGACGGGTGTCACAGGCAAGAGTCTAAGCAGTATCTTCCTTCAGTTTGGATGGGCTCTTCAGGTGCTGCCCTGCGAGGCAGCTTTCTCTGCTGTGTTAGCAGCTGCTAAGCACAGCCCTGGGAAGACCACATCGTAGAATCACAGAATCATTAATGTTGGGAAAGACCTTCAAGGTCGTCTGGTCCAACCATCCCCCTACTTCAACAGAGGAGAACGCTGCTCCTTCTCAGCAGATCTGCATCAGCCTTCTGCTCAGCTGCTGCACAAGTACTCCTGCTATTGATTAGGGCTTCTTGCTATTCCTGCTGTAGCACGGTTAAATCGATCCTTTGTGTTATTATCCCAATACATCCACAGGTCTATATAATGAAAACAAGCAAAATAGGAATTATGGAGAAAAAACATTGCTTTTTATGGATTCGATTCTTAGCTTACGGTGAAGATAAAATATGCACATTTGTATTTTGCCTTCGTTGGCCACTCGGGGAGCACAAAGAACTAAATTAGTGCTAATTACCAGGAGCTAAAATTAGTCTCTCCTAGCCTGTGCAAAATACAAAGGTGAGTTTTAATAGCAGAGCAAAGGAATTAAGCAACAGGAATTCTGACAAGAGCCCTAAGAAAAGGACAAGTAAATTATCACCTAAGCCACAGCTCTTTTCTTCATAAAAATTCAGCGTAGGACAAAGAGGCACTACCACGTCTATTCTGCAGCACTAAAGAAACAGCATCCAGACCTCCAAAATTCCTGAGTCCTATTTACTTGTGATCAGGAAAGGCATTTGTTAAGTATTAACAGCACTGCCTAAGTCAATACCCTCTGGAGTTTATAATGTGTATTTTCTTTAAATGCCTTAGCTCCGCTGACACTGTCTGCTATATAATCGAACAAAAATGCCATACAAGAGGCAAGCATGTGGCCCACTTTGGAACATTTTCTTTCTAAACACTTCTTGTTTAAATTGAAAGAACTCAATCGTACAAACTAAATATAGCTAGGAACAGCCATAAATATGCAAGGGTCTCGGCAGAAAAAATGGCATGTTACGTGTCTATCCAACAGCTCTGGTATAAGGAATATGTATATGTAAACAGATATATATAAATATATATGTAAAATATTTTAGACTCAAAAGAATGTCTTGCTTATACAAATTACCATGTATGACAAAGTTCAGCAGTTTCAAAGTTTGAGTTATGCTAGCGCCACCTCCAACCAGATGGAAGCAGACTCAGCAGCGCAGAAGAGCGGAGAAGCGATGAGGCAGGTTGCAGAAGGGGAACGCTCACATTTTCCAGTAGCAGAAACATTTTTTAATCTCTTCACAGATGTTGGCCAATTTAAACAGCTCACGAGAAATACAAGTTAGAAAATAATCTGGAACATTTGGAACAGCATTCAACTCTTGTGTATAGTGCTCATTTTCCTTTCAGTCTGTTAAGCAAAGCTAATGAAGCACTAATAAAGCCTGTTTTCCTATGGCTTTTTGTCTAGTGGTTGGAATTGACGGAGTTTAGTAAAATACAAGCTTTCTTTGACTTTTTTTCATTATTATTATTACTGTGGTAGATGCATGGACAGCATTTCTCCCTTTGCAGGTTTTCTTGGGTTTAATAGAGAATAGGCTCCCACTGCAACTTTTTTTGTTGGTGAAGAACTAATCCGATTTCTCTGTTCCGTCTGGGTGGCAATATTCACAAAACTTGCAAGACCCTTACAGCCAGCCACCGAGACGATGCTTAAAATAGGTCAGAAGATTCAAAAGCTGTGAGAAGGAGTGGGACAATGAGGTTGGAAAGGGCAGGCAAGCATGGAAGAAGACCACAAGGCAGACCGAAGTTAATAGCCTAAGTCCCATTTTCCCAGATTAAAATGCACGACTCCAGAAGGGATAAAAACGACTGCCACGGGGAAAGCTAAAAGAGCCTCAGGAAACAAAAGCAACTGATGGGTGCAATCCAGAACTTGTAGAAAGCATTTTTTCTAATGTTTATTAATAAGCCAAACAAATTTCTCTCGTGAAATTTGTCAGCTGAACTATTGCTTTTTGGAGCCAGGCCTTCATTCAACAAAGCAGCACACGAAATATTGCTCGCTGCCCTTTGAGCTGTAGAGTTGCCTTGAGTGGCTACAGGAGATGAGGATTCAGTACTCACAGGGTCCCTCCATGGCCTTGCTACTGACTTCTAGCATCAGGAACATGCATCTAATCCTTTCCCTTGAGCTCCCACAGCAGTTTTCTTGCCTAAGTGTCATCCACCTCCTTTTGGAGAACTGTCGGCTTCGCTTTATTTAGGTCGCCCCAGCACGAGTTCCCTCTGAGGCAGCGCACAAAAGCAGAAGGCAAGACAGAACAATAAAAAAATAACAGAAGACCTCAGCCTGAACCCAACCTAAATGTTTATGCCCTCGCTACCAGTTAAAGCATAATGCAGAAGTCAGTAAACACGCTGCTTAAACACCAACGAGCCCAGAATACCAGGCAGCTCAACACGGCCGGCAGGCCAGAAGACAACTGATGTCTGGAAATAAATGGAAGAAAATCACTTTGGGATGAAGTTACGACTTTTACATGGGAAAACAATCACCACCACCCCCCAGTTCTGGTTTTCTGAAATATGTGCTAATATGTGTTTTCTATATTCTCTCTCCTTCAATGGAGGGTCCTTGGTCTTCTGTAAAACTTGGCTGGGGATTACCTGGGATTATCCTTGCTGTCAGAAGGAAGCCGGGCAGACTCAAGTCAAGGCTATCTAGGCCTGTTTTTCTACTGTGCCTACCAGAGATGTTAATAACGTATTTGCTAGGCACATCTATTTCTTCCGTAACTTTAGCTATCGTCTCTAACTGTCAATAGCTGCCCTGCAGGTGCTTTAAATCAGAATACAATTACTGGGTTCAAAGATCCACGTAAGCTACTTTCACAGTCCACTGAGATGTTTTGACCTTCGTAGGTAATTATACAAGTTGATTCTACTTCTCAGCCATAATCTTCCAAAGCACTTGTACACAGAAGTGCATTCATTTCCATACATTAGCCAGTGTAATACTATTCTATGTCCATGAAATTGATTTACTAAAACTCACTGTCAACATTTTCGTGTAAGAGGTGCATTCGTGGCACTAACAGGAGAAGCAAGTAAGAGCTGAGTAATTCTGCCTCCTCTCCACCATACCTTTCAAAAGAACATCAGGATTCATCACCCAAAGAATGTGCCATTACTGTACATAAGCGTACACGTGCACACTTACTCCAGACTGATTAATTATTTCCATAACAAAATAATTTCTGTAGAAATCTAAACAACGTTCTTAGCTTGCATTTATATGAAACGTATGCACAAAAAATAACTCTAGACACGGAGAGAGGAACCAGATGCTAGTATTTTTCACTTGTTATGAGAAAAATTGAAAGGTTATGGCAGAGTAAGAGTTAGAGAGAACTGCAGCGTCACGTAACCTTCATCACAGGGCAGCTCTGGAGCTCTGCGCCTGCACAACTACCACGAGATGCAGCAAACATCTTGGATGCCCACCTCAAGGATCACTACATAGGCTGAACTGAAAGAAATCCAACCCCTTTCTTTATTCCAGGGCACAGAGTAAATATTTCTAGGTCCAGCATGTGTGGCAGTGCCCACACTGTTGTACGTAACACCAAAGATAAATATAACACCATCTCCTCGGTCCTGAGCATCCCACTGCAAATGCCAACCAGGAGGCAACGACACAGCAAAAGGGCAGCACTTTGGGAGAAACCTCAAATGCCAGAAAGCATTTCCTTGTCCATCTCCCTCATGCAGGTGGTCACAGTTTTGCTGCGGTAAGCATAGCTGTCAGTACAAAGCTGTTGAAATGCATCTTCTTACAGTAAGTGCAGCAGTAGAATTTAGAGGCAGAATTCAAGTGATTTATGATTCATTTTTTTGCATCTCATTCTGCAGCACTGAAAGGCCTCAGTCCTCGTCTTTCTCAAAGAACTTGCAATTTCATGCATTAATGAATATTCATACGCTGGAAGTGCTCTAAGTGAACAAAAGCATCTTAGAGAAACGCCAGGCTGCAGAGCCCGAGATAATGGCCGGCATCTTCAGTTTGTCAGCGCTGGGGACAGCAACGCCCACCCCGGTGGCTAACCCGGGGCAAAAATAATGACTTACAGTTTGACGTGACGTTAGGTTAAATACCACCGCACCAGCTGCTCGCAGCAGTGCCAGCCACACAAAGCAAGAAGTGCCTTCATCTCAGGGCTTCCCATGACGAGCATGGACTTGGAGCCAGCATCGGTGACCTGACAAAAGCAGCCACCACCCCAGCATGATCCCCTACAAGGCAGGGAACACTAACACTGCTTGACACATCCTGATAGCAAAATAATATTTCTGAGTAGGAACTGCTGCACAAGTATTTCCACAGTCTCATTCATAGTTTTCAGTTCGTGCTTGACTGCCCCAAAATGTTTCTTCAAACTGAAGTCTGAGCAGAGATAGTGAAATCCTTTGTGCTATATCATTATACGCAGCATTCACATCCAAGAACTGAGTCCACTGCAGGCAAGGAAAGAGTAGAAAGTGATCTTTTGCTAATAGGCTTAAGACAAAATGACTCTAGCTGCTGAAACAGGATTTCATTTTAGTACTGTCATGCTGCACTGGATTAAATGGCTTGAAGTTACGTGGACACCTTGGCTGGAAGGGCTCGTATTACACAAGGTGAAAAGCACAGAAAGCTTGCCCATGACAGCTTGACTTGGATTCTTTAAAGGACTCAGCTACGAAATCGGGAACAATTAAGCCCTGCCAGCTTTTCTCTGCATTGTGCCCTTTGTCTTAAGGAATCCCTGAGAACAGCACAGACTGATAAGCAAAGCATTTGGAAGGATTACTTCATTTTGCGTTGAAAACCAACAACCTGTTGAATTGAAAGAGCATCTCGTGCACCTGTGGAGATGACTTAATTAGTGGCATTTTGTGGCTCCTGCTTCTAATTTCTAAGCTTGAAACACCTGGAAAATGCACACACAGAGCACGCTCTTGATCATGAGGACTCAAAAATGAATACATACAAAATTATTCAATATTGCAAGTGTTTTCTATATCCACGTGCATTTACAGTGTACAGCATATTTAAACAAACAGACCTTTCTTCATCAGGACCAATCAACAAGAGAGTGCGGTCTTCTCAGGCAAGTTTAGTTAGAGGTGAGAGAAGGAACAAACCTGAGAAGTGGGAGGGGAACAGGTTTGAAAGGGCAAATTTGCTGCTGAAGTCCACATCTGGCAGCGGAGCTGAAGGACACATTCTGATGGATCATCTTTGTGCAGCAGTTCAGCACTATTATATCCAAGTACAGCTGAATCTAGCCCAGCACACGTTTCATCAGATGTCCATCAGACGTTTTCTAAAGGCTGCTGTCATCTCGGTAGATAAAATCTAAACATCAGGTTAAAATTGCCTGGTCTGCAGGTCCCAAACCTTTTTCTTTCTCACCTCCTCACCAGGTCCTTGGATTGCGGCTGCCTCTGCAGTAACTGAAGGTGAGCAAAGCAGGAGAAATTTAAGACCCATGAGGGGTTTGCACTGTGATCCTGTTCCTGGTGGTCTACAGTTGCCTTTGTCTTCACTGCACAGCATGCAAGAGCTGACCACGAGTGCTCCATTTTCATACCCTAATTATCCTTCAGGCAGCTGGCAGCTGAAGATGTAGTACTTTTAGGGAAAGAGTCACCCTATGGCTGCAAAAGGCTGCAAAGGCTCCCGAGTGCTGTGTCCAGCAGTGGGTTCACTCCCACTCTGATACATGACAAAGGATCCTGAGTACTCTCCATTTCTTAGTTTCCTTTCCTAGAAGGTGGGAATTTAACCTGAGGCTTCAGAGAGCTGACAAACGGAGTGGGACCACAAGTCAGCTTAGTCCCATCTCCTGTCCCACATGCGGCCAAAAGCAGTTGCCTTAAGAAAACCCTAAGAGCAGGACAAGCATACTGACACACTGCCCCCGCTGAGGAGGATTTGTAGCTCCTGGGCTTCCTGACCCAGGGGCATTTGCCCTGTCTCTAGCAACCCCTCAGAGATTTCTGCTGCATCATCTGGGAAGGAGCTCCAGAGCTGAACCACACATTGCGGCTAAAAATCATCTCATCTCCTCCTCCATTTTAAAGCTCTTATCTACTGACTGTTTCACATCCCCCAGACTGTTTCCAATTTTCCTTTTCTTACAGGAATAGGACTTAATACCTTAGCATTTGCACTTAGAAACATTCGCACTTCTATAAAATATTCTGAGACAAAAGCTATTAAACTGAATAATACCACAGATAAAATTCTGTTTCTAAAGATCAGACTGAGAAGACCGTGTTTAGGTACATTCCCCTCACCCAGTCATCCCTTAGTTGGCAGCAACACATGCACAGGACCATTCCAGCAACCAGCAATACCTGAAGGACAATTTCAACGATTTGCCAAGGAGCCAGACTAGCTGCAGATTATCTGCAAAGCCTGCAAGACAGCACGATCCATGACTTTGCCTACAGCACCTGGAATAAAGCCATTAGAACTGGATAACACCTGAGCCAAGTGACCTGTCAGAAGAATATTCAGTAAATAAAAGCATTGTTATTAGCAACACATTGTGTGCAGACCAAAACCACAAAGGAACCCAGTTGTTCAGCAGACTGAAGTTCTCAGCACTGCTGTGAAAACACAAGCCCTTCGCTTGGGCATTCAATTTGACGCTGTGTTCAGAAGCGATTCATTAAATGGTGAAGGTCTGATAGGTCTTAAGCATGGGACACCCAACTATTTCCTTGTACCTTCTTCTGAGAGCCATAGCCAGCTTCTCGCCTTCTCCTCGAAGGCTCTGGATCCCACACCTAAGCACAGCAGCACCACAGGGCACCTGGCTGGAGGCAGCTGCAGAACAGACGTGCACCAGAAATTATTTACGCATGGTCATGTGTTTTTCTCTTGAATAGATGGGATTTGGGATCACGTGGATCATCAGAAAGGATACAATTTCTGGTTTTAATTTATTAGGCATATTTTTGTTAGCATTTCCAGTAGGCATATCTCTTGTTATCCGTCAGTGCGTGATAGTGTGCTCTGCTATTTGTTTTGATAGCCTGACCCCAAGTGATCTCTATCTAAAATATCAACTTTTTTCTTTTTTAAAAACAAAACTAAATTTGCTCTAACTTTGGTAAACAGCTCTGTTAATGCTGATAGCCATTACTGACCAGAACTGATCTTCCCTCGTCCACGTAGCTGTTCATCAGCTCCTGATTTTTTGCCAGAATTAAAGGAAAAATGACTACTCTTATCATTCACTTTGTGCATTTGTTTCTCTTCTAATAACTTTGATGACTTTTTATGCTACTGTATTAGCCAAGCCTCAAGCACAGCAAGTTCCAGCATGTTTCCTGAGAGCACAGAGCACAGCAGAGGACTGCAGCACTGAAGACAGGATTGCAGCCCAAGCTCCAAGTATTTGGTACCAGAATTTAGTCATGAAGGCTTAAAAAAAAATAAAAATAAAAATACATACAACAATGAAAACCTGATGTCTTACTTGATACCAGAAAAATCCAAACAAGACAAACCCAGGGGGAGCCAGGCTTTCATTGTTCTGCTCCCAGACGGGCTTGCTTTAAATGGATATTTAAGCTATTCAGATCCTGTATCCCTTTTGACCTACCTAACTATAAACACTGGAAACACGGGGTGCCAGCACCTCTTCACTGGAAGGGGATGGCACCGTGACACAAAGCACACAAGTGGACTGACTCAATTTGCCAAACCACGAGCAGCAGCTTTCAAGCTGCTCATTTTATTTACTTCCTGATATGAAACAAACTGCAGCTTTTATTATTTAGGCAAAGGGACTGTAATTCAGAGAAAGAAAATTTCATTATTAGCAATGTTTCACACTGCGTTGTGGAGATTTGACTCCTTTCTTCTAACCTAATGCCGTATTATTTCTATCCACCCACGAATTAATTAAAAATTTCCATGCTTACTATAAAATATTACACAGTTCAAATGGCAATTGTCTAGGGAGCTGATGCTGAGATAGCTGGGCTACCTGGTTACCAGGCTGCCGTTTCCTACATAAACTTCTCTTTTATGTTTAAAAAAAAAAACACTCATGTGTTTACTGTGTGTCATATTTACTAGGACTTGATCTGTTCCTACACAATGGCAGTTTCTCCACCATATCCTTTAATTCATGTCTTCCACTAGCTGTATTTGGAATAAGTGTTAATGGCGAACAATAACGGGATGAAATTTTAGGAAAAGATCAATGGCTGTGTTGCATGAGCACACGGGCTCCTGTCTCCGGGTGATCCCGCTGCTTTACAAAACCAACAACACACGTGCCCCAGAAAGAAAAAAGGTAACAGCAATCATAATTAAACATACTGCTTTGAGTGTAATTGCTATTTTAAGAATAGTTTATCCAGGTTCGTCTGATCACAATGCCAAAATGAGTAATTAGGCTGTTTGCACTCAATCTGGAGTGCCTGTACAAGCCGAATGCTAATTCAAAATGGACATATGTTCCTGCTTTTTCTTTCTGATAAACACTTCCAAGATTCACCTGCTCACCAGGCAGGAGAGCTGCGTATTGTTTCTGCAGAGTTAGGTGTGGCATAGCTGTGATGGTAAGAAAGGTCAATAGGCAAGAGGAGAACACTTCTCTCTTTCCCAGGCAGAGATTAGGCCACAATTCAAGAACGTATTCGAGCACATGCTTGCTTTTAAGTATATACTTAAATATCAATTCACTCAAGAGGAAGCAAAGGGTGTAAGGACGTGTTTAATCAGGCATGGGTAATATTTCCTTCCCAGGCTCAGCTGACCTGAAAATTAAAGGTCAGGTTTGTATCTTCTCATGCTTTTTGCATGTCAGTGTACTGACACCAAATTATTAGATACAATTGCCTGAGAATACATTTTGTAAGGTGAAGACCAAGAAAACAAACATAGCATGTCTGCAAATGTCTGTAAGGTATCGTTACTGTATCGTACCGATATAGGCACCTGAAAAATAACCAGTGGTGTTCAGGTAGTTACAGTGCTTCTGGTGGTTTGCATGCTGGAAGCCAGGAGCAGCACATGGAGCCCACCCGGGACAGGGGCTGTACCACCAAGAGAAGGAGAAAGGATGATCCTGCCCTCAGAGGATTTTAAACCCCACGGGTCTCAGTGTTTCGCTAGTGTTTCAATCCTAAATCGGTGCAGGTTGACATGAAAAAACAAATCCAGTGCTCTCAGCCTCATGTCCGAGTCCCCTCTTTGGGACTCCCACCTGCAGTTGAGCATCTCGTGCCACGAGATGGGGAAGGGCGCTAAATCCAGCCAGAAAAAAATAAGAAAAAAATAGAGAAATTGTTATTGCAAACATGCCAAGCACTGTTAGTGGAACTTCTACTTCTTACAAAGTTTATCTTATTTTGAATTGACTGTAATGTTAAAAAACAGACCTTCTGGCACGGAACTGGTACAGACCTTAAGCAGAAAAGGCAAGTCAAGATCGATTAGTGGTTTCTGATGAGAAACATTGACTTAGTGTCCTTACCACTGATGGATTCAAATCGAGCGATTAGTAATTAAAAGACAAAAAAAAAAAAATCATTAAACCAAGACATTTGCCTGAAAGACTTTCTGCCTTCACCACCATTTGATGGGATCTGAACAATCAGCAGCTCTCACAGAGATGCATGTTCCCTGGTAGATGTTCAAGATCTAAGGGACAGGAACCAGCTACTCGAGGTTAAGCATTTTTCCCCATTCTGAGACCTAGGAATAGGAATAAACTTCAGAATAAAAATCAAGACTAGAATTTTGCAAAACTATGACTTTTGGGCTATAGAATTTAAGGGAGAGAATTTATTATTATTATTATTATTATTTTTAATCTTCAAATCTAGGTGCAAATCATTAAGATTGAAGCTTTTCAAATTTGTTTTTTTTTTTTTTTTTTTTTTTCCTGGCAGATTTTGATTAGTCTTTGATTAGTCATGGAATTTACATACGGGAACACGACATTTTCCAAAACAATCTGACCACCTGTTAACCATCACAAGTGGATTTTGCCTACAAGTCAATACCTTATTTGCAATTTAGAAAAAAAAAAAAGTTAAATTACAGCAAAGAATAAAAGCTAAATTTTCAACTATGGCCGAGCCGCCGGCTCTCTCCTTGTCAGCAGACAGCACGTGGATGCTCAAGGAGTCCAGATAAGCCGTGAGGAACATCAAGATAAGAAAGCGGCTACTTTTCCCCCCAGAAAACCTGCTGTCATTTTGACCACAAAAAGGAAAGTTTCTCTGCGGACACGCTAACTTGTTAAAGGTTGCTCGAACTGAAAACTTAACAAACAGATCTGAATGTTTACATTTGGACATACACACATAATGTATACGTACGTTGGAAGGGATTTCTAAATGTTTCCACTGTGCACTGCTTGTAAAATTGCAGAGTTTGGAAAGGTGCCCTGACCGCTACGTCACTGCGTTTGCTGCCAGAGCAAGAAGGGGGCAAAGAAAATGAGCATTAGCAGGAGAACACCAGGCTGTGAGGCCAATGCTTCACAGGGAGACCTTCCTCGGCTTTATCCATCTCAGTATCACCCTCAAAAGGATGTGGATGGGTGAGAGAGGAGAAAAGACAGGCAGGTGGCTCACCAAACAGTATATTCAGGCTGTTGACAACTTCTCACAATTGTCATGGAGGCAAGGACATCACAATTGGAAATGTAGATGTTGGAAGCTCAGCTTATATTGCATTCAATCATTCTGTGTTCCAATTTTTGTTTCCTATATCCTCATAGGTGTTTTTAAAAATGTAAGGTAGTTAGAGGTAGCTCCGCGGATACAGCAGAAGGCGCCAGGAGCTCCCTCCCCTCCAGGCATGATCGTAGCTGGAAAAAGGCGATCAGCACCTGGCCAGTCCCCCAGAACCCAGCGTGGCACCCTCGTTTTCCCCCAGTAACATCACAAACCCAAGCTGAAACATTCAGAAACCCCCCGGTGTGCGAAGCACTGCAGGGTGCTCTGCTCACGCTGGGCAGAAGCTGTAGCAGCCTCTGGCTCTTACCTGAGCACTGGGGTTGAAACGGGCAGTAAGAGCTGACCGGTCCTTATTCCTGTGAGCAAGAGGAGCTCCCAGCTCCGAGGCTCCCTCACTGTTCTCCAAACTGTCTGCCAAAACTAAGCAAAGGCTGCTCCAACACTTCCAACGCTGGTCAGAGAAACTAAATGAAGTCCCTTATCTCTAAAGAGATCAGAGCCGGTAACGCAGCAAGCGCTGGAGGAGCCAAAGGGCGAGGCTGGCATCCTGGTTTGCTAGAGGATGATGATTTTCTCCCCCTCCAGCCTTCACACAACAGCCCCCCAACACCACAGGAAGGGGGGACAAGGAAAGGAAGGAAAAGGGCTGAGGACGGGCATCCTTCTGCATGTGTGGGACGTCCAGCAGCAAGGTACAAACTGCTGTCATCATCAACAGTGGCAACTGAAGAAATCACCTACAGGAGCACCTCTACTAATTCATATTTTACTATGTTTTTTAACGTTCTGTTGAGAAAAAGCAGAGGGTGGATTCATAAGGACAGCAAAGACTCATTTTGCACTAGTCACAAATGCGTTAAAAAACGTTTCTGTCGTCCGTTCAGCTTCATAAACAACTTCTGACAGTGTATTGAGGACCACGCGGTTATTTATGAAAAGGAAGCTTAATTCAGATGGATGACAGATAGAAAAGATTTTTAAAGCTTCTGAGTTGTTTATGATAAATAAATATATGCCTGTACAAGCTCACTTCATGATAAAAAAATATTGGATGAGAGTCAGTGGAGTTGCACAAGGAAGCGAACATCGTCCAACACATACAGAGGCCTATCAGAAAATTTTCCTTAGCTTCTTTGCACCCACTCAGATGTGATTCACTTTGTTTGTTTTTAACCAAAGAAAAAACAGCTTCAGAGGCAGCATTCATCTTTGCTCCACTGTTTGAGATTTTTACATGACCTCTGCATGTACTTACTTACTGTTAAAACTAGTACACAAGCTCCAATCAGAAAATATTAAATGATGTGTTTTATTTACACATCGAAATAAAAACAGAGAAGACCTATTGGAAAACAAAATCAGTGCAAGAGAAGTTTCACTGTGTTCGCAGTCTAATAAGATTCCACGGGCAGCACCTACCCCCTGGGTCAGAAAAGGGATTATTTCCTACCAGAATCACTTGCCAGGCCTTTGCAAAGCATTGCAAAATGATTGAGAGCTGACGATTCAAGTACAGAAGGAGGAGGAGTGCTTCATGCCCTTGCACTACAAGAGCTCACACATCACGTTCCTAATACCCTTCCACCCTCCTACAAAACACCAAAGAGGGAAGAACTCAGCAACTTCCCCCTCCCAGCCTTTGCTGCCCCCTCCTTTGTGCCAACACGACTCCCCAGCGGTGCCACCTGGTCCCCCCAGGGAGCACAGCTCGCTCCTTCCCTCACCCCCAGCCCCACACTCATCCTTTCGCTGTGCTGCCACCCACTCCTGGGGCCAGCTCTAAGCACGAGCAGCAAACCAAGCTGGGCCGGCACCAGTGCACTCCCTGGCCTTCTGCTGGGTTGATTTTGCCTTCTGCTGGGTTGGTTTTACCTTGTTCTGGTGTCTCAGCCCACCACGCCGCACAGCCGCACTCACGCCTGTGCTGGCAGAGCGAAGGAGGTACTGGCGGAGGAATGCAGCGACCTGCTGGGGAAGGTGGGACTGGTGCTCCTGGCAGCGATACCAACGCATGCCAGTTAAAAACTATTATCAATTAGAGCCATAATAATTGTCAGTTCAAGTGGCTTTGTTATCTTTGCTTTGGTTTCTAGTTTTATTTTAGCCAACAGAAAAATTACAAAGTCAAGGGTGGGTTTTTTTGTGTGTTTTTTTTGTTTGTTTGTTTGTTTGTTTTGTTTTAATAACCCATTGGCGACTGTGTCTTGAGTTGCCCTAAAACCAGGCAAGCTTTTCCAGCCCTCATCATCAATCCATGTCCCATATAGGTTCCTTGGTAGGATGTCTTCTGGACGCACAGAAAATCTTCCCAGCTACTCGCCAAACTGCTGGGTTACTTGCAGCACCAAAAGGGCCCTTTCACACTGTATGAACCAACAAATCTGCAATCTCAAAACCATTAATCAGAAGTGTTTGAAAGAATTAACCTGGCACAGGAGCAGTGGCAGAAACCAAAGCCAGCTTTATCCTAGATGGGACTACAGAGCAGCTTAACAAGGTTCTTTATATATTCTATATGTATTTTCTTTCATCTACACTTGCTAGTCTACCACTGCTACCATTGGTAGGTACCTAACCCTGTCTGGAGCAGCTGCATTTTAGAAATAAAGCAATTCATATGCTTCACAGGCCAAAAAGCCAAGAAATTCTTAATCCACACCTCTGGAAGTGCAAGGCTCATGGGGTGTTTAACTTCCAAAGTGAGATCCAGATGCCTGGGTTTTGCCGCTATCTTGCACAGATTTGTGGAATTTTGCAGCAAGAAGCGCTACTCAGACAGTTATATTTTAATTATTAAGCGTGCTTTCGAACTGCCACATCTTCATTTAGGTATCCTTTGGAGAAATGGTAAATTACTGTAATTATGACTGACTGTCCCATTTGAAACAGGGCAATCAGATGAATTATTTCCTACTGATGAAGTTTGGGATTAGAGAAGGTAAATGTGGTTGCAGACTGTGAACTAGCACGATGCTACCAAGGCAAAGTGGCTTGGTTTGTACCACCTAGAGAAGTGCTCTGGACAGCCAACGAATAACACGAGGCATGGAAAGAGCAGCCTGTCAGGCTGGACAACTTGCTAGTACTCATATACAGACTGCGTCAGTTCCCATTCCCCAGGGATGCGCCTCCCTCTCCTCCGACAAGGTCATTTGTACAGTTTTCCTCAGGATATAACGTGCTGCGCAGGCATTTCTAAAGCTATATATCAGTTTGAGTAAGGATTTACTCAACTTTCTGACACTAACATCTCCTACTCAGACATGTATGCAAGAACCATTCCCCTGCAGCAATAGAGACGCCGTGACCTGAACTAGCCATGATCTAGCTATACGTCCCCCCAGAATCTACATTTGCTGAATCGCCATAGCATCTAATGTACTTCTACTGCAACAGCAGAGATTTCTTTGGTTTTAGGATTGATATAGACTTTTTTAGATGTCAACATTGACACAAGTGACTTCAACAAAATCCCACCCAATTCCAGTGTACATGAATGCCAACAGGATTCATGCAACCTTTTTCCCTTCTGATTCCTGTTCTTACTGAAGTTTTTGAAGTGTTCAAGTTCTCAGAGGTCAGAAGTCATCCATAAAGAATAACAAGGGTTTCTCTTAAATGAAAAGACATCTGCCTGTCTCTGGCCACCACATTGCTGCACACCAGTGAGCCACGGTCACAAAGAACCAACATGGACTACAGGTTTGGTAGCCAAAGAGTCAAAAAGAAAGGAAGGGCTGTGGGGAATCCCTTCTAACGCAAGAGTCCTGGAGATCTCAGAGCCATCTTTGCTTTTCCTTTGTGACTTAAAGTGTTCTCTTAACAGAGGTCTTTCACGACCTACTTTCACAAGACTCAAACTCTATAGCGAGTAAACCCTTGCCAAGAACACTAAATTGTCACCAGTGTACAACTCTGTCTTAGCAGCTGTCCCCCAAACCATAGCCCCCTCTGAACAAAACAGTTGCATACAGCAACGCATCATGAAATGCATGCCCTGATCCCTAGCAGAAATGCATTGGAGGGCTGCAAAACTCAAAAATATGGGAAGAAATATTTCAGAAAAAAAAAAAAAAGGACTAAAATCTCGAAGTTCTTCAGAACACTGCTACCAGGCAAATTACTCAGAAAGGCAGCTCAGATACTAAGAATGAGAGCCACAGGCTCACCCATGGGAAACAAAGGGACAAGGAGACATCTCCCATGAAGACATTACATTTAGGCATGAACACAGGAGAGAGAGGAGGAGAGGAGGGCAAAGACAGTGCTGCAACACTGACGGGGTGAGCAGATCTCTGGCTGCGTGGTGCTGATTACAGGAGTGCCTGCAGCAGGAACGGCACCCCAGCAGCAAGGAACTGTTACCCTCCTAAACCCCAGGATGTTCTTTTAGGTGTTGCTGCATACCTTACTCACCTGCTTCCCAAAACTACTGTTTCCCAATTTTGCGCTCAACCAGTCCTCTACAAGTTCTGCTACCCCAGAAGCACACAGTTTTGCAAATGGTTTTGCAGAGCACAAGCAAACGACTGCTCCCGCTGTTTTTATGTTCCGAATGCCTCACCCAAAACGTTTTACGGCTAATGGGAATCTGGAAAATCATGCCCTACATCTCCGCAATATAGAGATATGCCAGCAGGTGGAAAGGTCAGATAACCACAGCACTCTACCCTTTTACCGTTTGTTTTGCTTTCAAAAATCTTTTCGGTCTTCCATTAGGTAATTGCAGGTTTCATATTCTCGCTCAAGGTTTATTTTCAAAACACTTCTATCACTAAAGCAATTTCTTTCTAAATTATCTCCGTGCCAAAAGCAATTTAGGGACTTTTACGTGACAGAAGAGAAGTGTTAAAATGTATTCTTTTCTTGCACACAAAACAGTGATATTTAACTACATTTTCCTCTCAATATTATAAAAACAAACAGATAAATCAACCTGCTGCTGCTTTAAAACTAGTGTGGCAGCGTCTCAATGCTATCATAACATTTACCTAACGTAAGCTCAGGGTAAATAAGAGATTTTACACATTCAGTAAGAGGGAAATACGGACTTTCCTGCACACGAAAACGTGCATGATGCTGGCAAAAGTAAATAATGAGATGCAGAGCCGTTAAGATGATGTTTAGTTTAAAAAATAAGTATGTTAGAGGCACAGGATAAACACCATAATTATATTCTCCTCATGATGTTTAAGAAGGACTGCTGAGATGCTCGGTTACATTTTTCCCCCTCTAATGTCCTGTACCATGTAAGAATCAGAAACTAAGTCTAGCACACCTGCTTTTTCCCTAAAAACATTCCTAACAAAAACCCTTCCTGAAAAGCCTTGAGAAAAACAATCAAATACAAATTGAAATGGCTCCATATTCATCCAACCTTTAGCAAAGTGTTCTTCAGATGCTAATATTAAACAGGAGAAAATCCCATAATTAAAAAAACAGCTATCAGAAAGACCCCATCAACGTTCAGATAATTTCCATCATTTTAAAAACAAATTTGGGACTGACTCATATCTGAAATATATCTCATTTGGTTTAGGCCGTGGTACACATACTCCATCTGATCAGGAAATGACTATTAAAATGGTGTTATTAAAAGGAAAATCAGTAGTTTCATCCCTGATATGATACTTGCTTGCCTATATAACTGCAATCAGAGCCAGTTGTGTAAAACAGCGCAGCAGAATTTCAGCTTTTCATGCCAGTGAGAATGTTTCATCAATCTCTTTTAACACAAGATCATGTCATTTTAGGAATAAGACATTAGCAAACAGAAAATTTGTTAAAACTCATCTTCAGAAGGATGAGAAGCCGTAACATATCCCAAGAAGACAACAGAGGACAGCTGAAGACACTCCATGTTGGCAACTGGTTATAAAAATAAAAAAAAACTGGGTATTTCTAAAAGGTGCATGAAAAGTGTGAAAACACGTTTAGGTTGCTCAAATAGTACCTACCTTCATAATATAAAAAACATAGGCCTGTCAGAGTTGTGCATGTGCACAGTATGCATGGATGTGGTTTCAACATTATCAGGCTGACGTGCTCCAGAAGGGAAACGCACCAAGGAGCATTGCCATCCCTGAGAGGCAGGCGAGAGGGGCAAGCTGCTGTACTAGTAGCAGGCGGTCTTCTCACCCCACAGCCGTGGTGCTAAGTAGAAATGGGAGCACAAAAAACCCATGTATGAGGCGCACGGGTCACGCTCTTGCCCCTAAGGGAAGCAAGGGGAACGGCTGAAGTGGCAGCAAGGGGCCAGGCCACCGCAAGTGTCTCTAGCTGAGTGGAAACGGTGAATCACATTTTCTGTGTTTTTGTTTTTGTTTTTTTTTACACAGTATTTGTTTCTTTTTATAAGATGATTTATTTCAAGCTGCTCTTCAGCGTAAACTTTTCCAGATATCATAGTGAAAAATACACAAGTAAAAACAACCCTATTCTTTTAAATGCACATCACTTTTTTTTTTCCATTACCTTGTTTTTAAAAAGCCATGAAACTATTAGTTTTTGAAGTGATGCAAAACTAAACCTGCTGCTCTGAAAGCCTGCAATTAAGTGGCCTGTAATCATTTTTCTCTATCTGGCTTCTTTTCAAAGCGTACGTCATTCTTTTGTTCCTCCTGCAGTATATTCTCACTGCAGCAGCAACCACGCTGATCCTAGGCATTAATTACTGCTTCGGAGAGTGGAGAGGAGGAGGGCAAACAGAATGAACAGAGCTAAGAAAACACCAGGATACATCTCCACAAAACCCTCACCAGGATATCAGAAGAAGTAGCTCAAGAAACCCACCCACGCAATGCCTATCAGAAGACCGATGTGTTCCTTTTAGAGGCTAAACCTTTTCACTAAGATTTCAATTCCTCAGTCTGAGGCAGATATTAGCACCAAAATCTATCTTTAGTTAACAAACAAACAAAAAGACCAAAAAAAATCACTGCTAAAAGAAAAATGATATATATAGGAACTACCTGCCCAGGTTATTTTTAAAGTGTCTCACTGAAGTCTAGTATTGACTGAAGCTAAAATTTATTTCCGCACCGTGGAATGTAATTAATATTATTATACAGGTTTTAATGCATCCTATTCATATGAAAGTAAAAGCTTTTGGACATCTAACAACGAGGTGTCTGATGGGTAGAATGAGGACAGCTGGAAACTGCTACCACGACCTTCTAACCATAAGCTATATACTAGCAGCTTTTCCACGTGAAAGTTTCTATCTGTAGAGTTGTCTTCTGTTAAAGGTGTTATTAATTCCTTAATAACTCTGTTTGAACAGACTCCCACAGCAACCAACATCTTTTGTACCATTACACACTCAGAAATGCTATTTATGTTGCATTTAGTACTATATTTTTTGAGGTGAAGGTTTGAATCCAGGCTAGTCCAAAAAATTCTTTTGAAGGACATAAAAGTTGTATGTATTTGGCACTTAAGATAGCACAGAATGATCTGAGGCCCCGGAGGGTATGATTTCTACTATCAGTGTACACGTTTCACACGCAGCTTTGTTCAGAGCCGTATCTCTCCGAGCCAGCTGAAGTTCCCAAGCCAGGCAGCTGTCCCAGAGTATAACTAAAGCTAAGAGCCTCAGTTACCAGCACAGGTACTATAACAACGCGCTAATACATCCACATATGCTTTGGACTGGACCTGCCTAATGCATAGCAGTCTCAGAGCAGACACAAAACGAGCCAGAGGTTATCACTGAAATCATGAAAGAGATCTTGCTGCAAGCCATTTACACAGCGCAAAGCCATTTACACAGCGTTTTACACTGGAAGAAAATTGAAATTTTAGTGACTGTGTTAAAGGATTAAAGGACCAAGGCATAGCACAACCCTTAGCTTTCTGACCTATACAACTACATACATGAGAATAACTCTACTAGAAGGGCCACAGTGATGAGAGAGAGCGAGCTGGCATGGGAAGAAACCAAGGAATCTAGAGCATTCAAATAAAATTCTGAAGGAAACATCATCCAAAATTATCTTGCTATCTCCGGCTGCTTTCCAAAGGAAACTATATTGCAGAATCTGGATTGAAAGAGAAACACAGACACTGCA
Organism: Anas acuta; assembly: GCF_963932015.1. Taxonomy (NCBI): domain Eukaryota; kingdom Metazoa; phylum Chordata; class Aves; order Anseriformes; family Anatidae; genus Anas; species Anas acuta. Next base: position 54,117,906 of record NC_088983.1, on the reverse strand, counting down.
TTGTGTGTACAAGCATACGCTTCAGAATTTGTTCTTGTACAGCCTATCAGACAGCATCCAAACTCTCAGGTATCATACGTGTACACGTATGTGAACAGATACAGACTTATGAGATTATGGGTAAACAGGAACTTTGTACGCTCCTGGAGCCTTACCTGCTCACGATTTTGAGTTTCATCCTGGTGTTAAGTGTAAGGATGCACGGACTTGAGGGGGTCTTGTCCAAATCGCTAATAATATTCTACGAGATTGTTCTAGTATGTCAATGCTACAAGAAAGCCTGAGGACTGACACACCTTTGAGCAGTTCCTCCAATGGTAAAGGCTACACATGTTGGGTAACATGCAGAGCTAAACACCAGGCTTTTCGTGGAACCCTGATGCCTTCTGGCATTACCAGGCTCCTTCCTTCTGCCTTCAGTCAATTTAATAATTTTTCTGAATAACACTACGGTAAGGAACCTTAGTAACAAAGCCAAGGCAACAAAAGCAAGTAACGATGGCTTGTGAACCCATATCATGAGTCAGCAGAGATATTTTGGTATTTCCTGATGCTTGTATACCAGTGTTTTTCATTTGAAATCGATTCTATCACATCACCACCACACCATAAAGCAATGCCCCATTTACAAACTGATGTACTCCTGTGACATGACATCCAGCAAGGAAGACTACCTGTTTCCCAGGTTCAACGCAACAGTTAATAAGAGTATAAATTGTAAAAACCTTTTACAGAGCACACTCATCTATCATGCTAATCTTGAAGTGTAAAGCACCCCACTTAACAGGCCAAGAATGCCAAGCATGCAAACTGATAATCGTTTAAACTGGCCCAGTTCTGCTGGATCCAGCTCTGCCAGTTTTCCATCAGCTATAAAACGCTGACAGAAACTTAAATTATTATGGTTTGAAGAAAATAAAGTGTTTTTGCGTGCAGACAGATTATGTATTAGAATGGGAATAGGTTTGAGAGATACAAGTTTCCGATGGCAAGATATGCAAATTCAACATAATTCATATCTGCTCTAGACTTCTAAATCACTTTTATCTGACAAATCCTATCAGCAACAGCAAAAAGATACCATAAGGCTTTGTTCTGAGACATTAAAATCTGTTATGTGAGAACATATGATCAAGTTTTTCTCAAGTCCATATGCTGCGACAAACAAAACAAAGTCAGCATTTACCTTCACCAGCTTCAAAATCCTAGGAAAGATGTTGTGTAGCCAGATACGGTGTAGGGAAATCAATTTTTTAATGGTTGGGAATTAATTCCAAGTCCTCTTCTATAAAGAGTGCAACATATATCATCTTGTCTTTCTCTTCCTCCTCGATTCAGATTGAAAATCCTCTTCTAACTGCAGTAAGCTCTAGGACAGGCAAGCCCACTGCATTCGCTCACAGCTTTGAACAGTTTTCTGTCCATTTATTGTATCCGGAGTCTCATTAAGTCTGGGTATGAATCATCATTTTAAGGCAGGCACAGAAGCGGTCACATGTACCTCATTTTACTGATTATTTGGTACATCTTCTCACAGACACAATGACATGCAGAAAAAAAATAACCCTATTCTTGGAACATCTCTGAAATCATTGTTGTTGAGAAGAGCTTGCTATTTCCACTAAAAAGTGTAATTGCTGCCTTAGTCACTAGCCCAGGGGCAGAAAGAAGGCCCCAGCCGTGCCTAGCCAACTGTGCTCAGGTTCAAGGCCAGTCTGAAGCCATTTGCCTGTCACAATTTGGTCCTGAGAGTCAGAATTTCATCTTCAGATCCTGAAATGCAAGTCATTAATCTAGGAGCAGATTATCATAAGCATGGTAATTACTCCTCTTCTCCACACTTCCAAAAGAAGCCTCCAAGGGCTCAATGTGATGGGTTTTTCAGATTAAGACTGGCAGGAAACAACAGTGAAAGAAGGCCAAGACTGCTACACACGGGGATCTAAAAGCAAGAATGGGTTTTTGGTTTGTTTTCTGCTTTGTATTTTTAAGGGGAGATGAGGAGAGAGAGACAGAAAGGGAAGTTAGTTGTACCTAAAGCGATTGGTGCTAAGTTAAAAACGAGGCTGGAAAATTGTGAAACACTCTTAAGGTATTTAACTCATTTCTTCTGCTCCTCTGCATCTTCCTCATCCTGGGTTTGTCCTCATAGGTGGTATATTAGACCTTCGTATGCTGTCTCTTCAAATTTTAGTCAAATTCTCTATTAAAACACAGAAAGAAGCAGCAAGAGCATGATCTTTATTCTCTTTTGTGCAATCGCTTCTTTGGTGTAACATTATTATATTGCTGCTGTAGACGAGTTTTACTGGTGCACTACTACAAGTAAGAATAGATCATACACCATTTTTCTCTGCAGCTCACTAAACCCCTTCAAGTTATTTCAAAGGATGCTACAAGTTAAAGACACTCTTAATTGCTCATCAGTACGAGAGTGCAGTAAGAGACAGAAAACCTTTACCAGCAGAGCTGCCCCTTCATTTCACAGAAACTGCATCCAAGGAATGTCAATGCATTAGAGGTGGCTGCTGACTCAGAGCATCAGGAAAGTAATTTCTCCATTAGGAAAGGCAACACGGTGATTTAATGAAATGAGATCTACAAATCCATCAATAGATTGGCAATGATTCAAACTGTTAGAATAGTAGAAATGAAAAGGCCTTTTTGCCTTATACTTCAAACGTTTCCCTGCTTTGGGGGCAAGAACACTTGACATAAAAAGGTTAAAAAAATAACAATCGATTCGATAAAGAAAATTGAAGCTTGATGTTAGCTCAGGCCATTAGAATAGCAAATCCAATGGTATGCTCTTTGAGCTCACTCCTTCATAATTTGAAATTTAAGAGGAAGCAACTGAGTATGGCTTGTAGACAGAAACACTATCGCAACTTCGTGTTTACTCTTCACGTACTAAGTAGATGCCTCACATACTTGACAGGCCTTGTTCTTCAACTGTGCTATGTCATCGCCAATCTGTCACCTCGTTTTCTCATCGGAAACCAAAAAGAAATTGTAATATCATCCTTAAATTATATCTCAACAGTAAAATTCGAATTGAAACTCAACCTCATCATCTTTAGAAGACTTTCCGCATGTCACGTGAAAATGGAAATCGAATCAGCTTTGCAAACGGTTTGAAAAATTCAATTGAAAGGATCATACCTCAACATGTATTTTATAACTTTAGGCATTAGAAACATTCTTGCTTCACTTCTGTTTTATTTTGATTTGGGGAAGGTGGGGGAAGGCAGGGGAGCATGTTGCAATCTACCCAGAAACATAAACATCTGCCAAGTTAAACGGGAACGTGGGAACCGCGCACACCACCGGCCTTGGCAATCAGCAGTACCGCTGGCTCACGTCGACGTGCCCAAACCAGCGTTAAACCAGCAGGAGGGCACTGAGGAATGCAAGCACCAAGCACCCCAGCAACAGCCCCACTGCTGCCCATGCTGCCAGTCTTCAGCTGAGGATGCTGCACTCGTGGTGGCGGGGAACTGCACAGCATGAGGTTGGGCTGGGGTGTGCTCACCTGCATCCACACGTGGCTGCAAGGAACACAAGCTCTGTTTTAATGCTTACACTGGAAGTGTCAGAATAAGAAGAGAGCTGTTGAGGGGTAGCTCTGCCAATGGAAGCGCTCAATTCCATCTTTCTGTCATTTAATTAGAGAGCAGATGACGATTCTCTAAAAAATCCCTTATAAATTATCGTAAAACACATGAAATATTGCTCGGCATCTGGAAGCTAAGAAATTCATACATTTTCATGCCTGATGAATAAACAAGAGGAAAATGTAGTAATGAATCAAAATATGTAAATGACAATTATCTCCAAGGTCACTGCATTTATGGTGTTCATCATATATTAATAAAATATACTTAATGAACATCCTTCCAATTATGACTGCATGATGTCCCATTGCAAATGCTGCAATCACAAACGTGTGAATAGGATTAAGCCCCTCCATAAGTTCCCATGTTAAAATTAAGCACGTGTGTGAATTTTTTGTTAGATCCAGGCTAGAACATTTAACACTGCACAACTGGACTCAACTTTAAAAAACAGTGAATGAGTCCACAGCATCTGCAGGTCATAACTTAGAGCTATTAACTTATCCCTTCTTAAATCATTAGTAAAATGTGACATTAATAAATGTTTTGATGTCTTTGCAAACAATAAATGACTCGTGATACTTGTTAATTATAGTTGAAGAATACTCTGAAAGTGTATTCTTCATTACACGTAAATCTGCAAAATTGATTTGAAATGTATGTGGCTAATTGTCACCAATTCTAGGCAAACAAGAAAAAAATTGCAAAGGGCTCTAAGAACTCTTGTGAATTTTGGTAAAATACTACTGGCACCACTCTCATCCTTAGCCTCAACCAGTGACTTTTTGCCCACACAATATAGCCCATTCTAAGAATTTGCTATTTGAGATTACAGAGGGTTTTTCTCTAGCTGTTAACAGATATTTGTCATGTTTGAGATTTCTGTGCAAGTCACTTGTGCATAATTAAACGGAGCCTCATGACAAAACCATACAAATGAAACAATGCATGAGTGTTTCCTGAATAGAGAAGGACCGAACATTCAGAGGAAGTTTTAGCTTAACATGAACCAAAAAGGGCTCCACAGGAAATCTCTTCCTCACTTCAAATCAGAGTTAATAGCTTAGTAAATGCAACAAGAGGCTGTCATTCCCCTGGCCGACTGACTTAATCCATAAAATTCCACTGCAAAGATAAATACTTTAATAATACTTACGTATTAATGGAAAACAATAGTTAAAATAGTAATTAAACAGAAAAAAAAAGTATTTGCTTTAACTTTCTTTATTGGACGTTATGTAATTCAAAGACTCAGTCTAAACCTCTGGAGTTTTCTTCCTTAAGGCAAACTATTATATACCAAAACTAAGAAAAAAAACAACTTAATACACATGAAACATTTTTTGGATCACTTCTTAAAACGAACAAACAAGAAACCTAGCCTCAGGTATTTTTAAAAAAAGTACATAACTCTACTGCTACATTCATTACCCACTTTGAAATAATACTTGAAATAATAATACTTCCTAATACAAAGCACTTGGGTATAAACAAGCTAACGGGGACTGGGGTGAAGAACAAGTTTCTTTTGCAAGACATAAGGCATCTGTCTGAACCCTAACCACCCTTTGGCTCTCTGCTCTCACCCCGCTAGTGCCCAGCCAGCTCCAGGAGATTCCTTCCTGGCCTCAAAAGGCTCAGCACCAGCGATGCCCAACAGCTACAAACCAGGCTAAAAGAACTGCACACACTCTTCATAGGGAATGTCAATTTAGGAAGCATAACTAAAGGAAGCAGGGCAACCTCTAAAGGGACTAAATGGCAATTTAGTTTTCTGTACAAGCCCTTTAATCCCAAGGACGTATAATTAGCTGCTTTTAACCTTGCAGCTCGCTGCTGCCAAATAAAAGCTGAAGTGCCCACTAATTCAAACCATATCTAAGGCAGTGGCTCAGCTAAAGAAGACAAGAAAACTACATGACTGGAAAAAATAACCAACTGTATTAATATAAAATGCAAAATATAAAAATATAATGTTGGTTATTATAAAATAACCAACCAACAAGACAGAGGAAGCATATGCATTCCCCACGATGGTAGCTCTGGTCCTCTCCCACACCTCCTCCATCACGACCCAGCTCACGGTTTCGAAGCAGCGATGCCCAGGGCCAGCACCCAGAGCTATCAGGGTGCAATTCCCAGCTCACAGCCCCTGCTCTTTCAGGTAGGTGTCCTCAGATTCCTAAGTTAAATATTTCAAATCATCTCTTACTGTGGCCGGACCCGTGTGCGCTTACACCATCAACCAGGGTGTAGACGTTGCCTTCAGGCGACAGGTAGCATGACCAGGTAATCACATCTCCTTCCACTAAAATCATCGATATGCAAACACTGCAGAACCGACCCCTGCTGCACGAAAAGTAGACTTTGCTATTTGAATACCAGGTGTCACGGAGTGCCTTCAGGTGCAATGCCTCTGCTATGTTTAATGATGAAAAAAATCAACATATGCAGAGAAGAGGGGATGTTAATTAAATATATTTTTATTTTCTCTTACTCCTACCCTTTTATCTTTTAGGCACTATCCTGTTTTTACTTCCATTATTTGGTGAAGCACGTAACAGGAAAACAATCTGCGCTTTCTACAACTCCTAATCTGCCTCTCTATCTCAAAAGGCAGCCATTCAAAACTTATCAAACAGCTAACACCCCTCTGAGGTGCCTTGTGTTCTCTGTGCTGCCTTTACACGCACGGTTCTGTCCTCCTTGCACACCCAACCGCTTCCATTCATGGTAAAAGCATGTGTTATTCGGTGTTGATTGATTAACGTTAATGGAAATACTTGCACAAATCACGGGCAGAACACGTACCGACGCTTCTAAAAAACTAGAGCAAGGTCTTCTCAGGACACTGTGAAGGAAACCAGGCTGAGGGACCCATTTTGCAAAACAAATGCACTGAGAGCAGCCAGGAACTTCAGCTTTGTTTGTCCCATTGCTCTCGTTTGCATCTGTCTTGTTAAATTGTATTCGAGGTTAAACGTTGCTAAATATATTGCCAAATTAAATGAGAGTTGTTAATTAGAAGTGTTGAAAGCACATACTCGATGATCATTTTTTTTTTTTTAAAACTACAGTACATTTAAGTCCCCTCCTACTCCCTTTGGACAGTAAGGGAACACAAGGGTTTTCACAACATAACTTCACTTCGCAAAAGAACAGCACTTTATGTTCCCCACTGGTATATATTGACCACGAAATATTAACATGTAGGGTGCCTGAATGAAGGTCTCTATCACGTGGTTGTGTTTAGAGGCTCTCCCCACTTTCCAGGTGCTTTGGAAGCTGCAGGAAAGCTTGCTCGGGCCACGCATCAGTCACTGGCAATGTAATAGCTTAATGACCATACTACTCATTTTATTAAGAAGACAGTCAGTAGGATAACTAGATATGAATAAAGTACCTAGTAGATAATTACGTAGCTTGTAAATAGATACTGTTTGTTTAAAAATAAAAAGATTGGTCTTGAAACACCAGCCTTTGGCTCTTACTCATGCTAATTATATCAAGTCAGGTAGAGGCAGACATTTTTCTGTTAATCCAATATTCTTTTCTGAAGTAATAAGAAGCTAAGAACACCCTGATGCACTAATATGCTCCATTTACAATAGGATTATAGGATTTGCTGTTTATAATTTTTTTTTGGCTTTTTTTTTTTTTTAAATATAAAGTAAAAGAACGGAGTTGCCAAGCTCACACGCAGATGGGGCCCTGTCACAGCAGATCACTGCAGACCACGCCTGCAAGCGTCTAAGGACCCTCTTTTGGGGGGAGCTGTCAGGACACCCCTGAGCTCCTAGAAGCCCAGCTCACAATCCCAGACGAGTCCATAAAGCTATGCACCAACAAAGCCCAGCTCTTCCACACCACACCACGCCACGTAGCCATGACTTATGCAGATTTTCAGATAACAGAAACAATTTACAAATACACCAGCGCTGAAAACTGGATCTTTCAGTCACTGTACAGCCCTACTTGCTACCACAAGTATTTCACTTAACGACCACTGGAAAATTTCGATTATCAGAGTTGTGGGACTTTTCTTTTAGACAATAAGTTAATCATTAGAACCTAATTTTGGTTAAACTATCCCTAATGGTAAGTTTCAACCGAATGTACTAAACAGCATAGAATAAATAATTTGTTTGTCATGGCAAATCTAGAAATGAAAAATGAGGCAGGGGTGGTTTTGGACCACATGGCAGCATCGTGGTTCAAATCCTGCTCTGGCTTCATCCCAAGCTGTTATTTGGGCTGAAGCCTTGCACAAACCTGCTGGATGTTGCAAACACCAGCTCTTACGCCAGGCCGAGGCGGCTCCTCTTCCATCATCCCTGTTGACAGCGTTTCATTTTGCACAAAATGACTACGTCGGCTTTGGGCGAAAGGTAGCGGTGACTCGACTGTCTGCTGGCTCCGGCACTCACCTGGAGGGGAGGCAGCGAGCTCTTGCGCCAGCAAATGCTGAGTTTTTGTCCATTTGCTTTACAAGGCTTTATGAGAGAAAAGGCTGAGGTAATCCTGTCCTGAAGGCTGTCTGACTGCTGTTAGGCCCTGCCAGAAGGACAGGAGGAAGGAGGCGATCCAAACCAGATTCCCTCACGCACCAGGCAATCCTCCCCATTAGACGAGTAAGCTAACCATCTCCTGTTTCACCTCCCTGGTTCCTTTGAAAAGCAGTGGCTGTACCACCATTTCTTTAGATTTCCGAGGTGGAATTAAGGCTTCGTATGGCACATGGGTAAAGCTGAACCCAGTTCTCTTCACCCTCAGCACTTCCCCACTCAAAGGAGCACACAGAAGTGTTTGCTTTAATTGATACTCCACAGACAAATAACGCCAGCTTTCTTCCAGACAAGTGTCATCCGCTTTTTATGCTCTAGGTAAGAGACATGTGCTAGTGCAAAACAGTGATAGAGTCGGTAATTGCTAGCCTCCATTAGCTACAAGCACTGTCAGAATTAGAGTAGGATTAATGCTGAAGTAAAAATTAAAGGAAAAACAAATATGCAGATCCCCTGCAGCTTTACTTATTGATCCGATCCTTACTGCTCTTCAGCTTGGCATGTTTAGTTGTGTTAAAATGCAAATGACCACTTCAAGATATAGAACGCATTTGGGAAATCGACCTAGAAGTTTCACCAACTCCCTCCAGTAATGCTTTAAGGTCAAACAGCAGATAGAGAGAATTCTTTGTGGTGTCAAATACAAACTAGTCTACACGACAAAGCATCCAAGGATCAGACAGCGTCAGTAAAAAGAAGATAAAACCAGAAGCAACACTTTAGTAATCTGATGGAAAGAATCCCACCGATACTGGAAGGTCAGCAAAATTCAGCTGGGGCTGATCTTCAGACACAGCCAACACAACAGCATTTTGAAATCAGCTTTGATTTCTCTCTCAGGGTGAGGGTGTGGGTGGCAATACAGCACTCAGTGTAAAGGGAAGTCCTTTAATATCTGAAATTCAACAGATGAAGCCCATCCGATGGTTAGTTCGCATTTCTTTAAAATTGATCTGTCCTGCTTAAAAGATAGAGGGGAGCAGTCAATATCGCAGCAGAGCTGAAAGCATTTGCTCTTCATTTCCTGCTCTGAAGTGCCTGCTGTCATCTCTCTGCAGCACACGCTCAGCCTGAATCATGGACTAATGTGATGAAGCCTGGTTACGCAGACTCTTAAGCAGCCCTCTTACCTTTCTCTGTAATGACCTCGATGATTGCAGCACTGCATCTTTTGATCGAGAGGTCAGAGTAGTTTCGAGTCTTGAAAAAATATCAAGTAGTGCCTGAAAGGCCCTGCTTTATTTACTTCCAACCACTTTGGTGGTGAAATCTCATTTTCTGACCTGGTTAGGAATGTTCCTTAATTCAGCTCCTAGCCTAAGAATACGGTCACATGCTAAAAAGGATGAGGACTTTCTAGGTGTTTTGAGATTTAAGATCATTTATATTAATCTAAGATTTACAGGAACAATTGCAACCAGTCCAGAGGCTGCTATAAAATTTCAATTTTGAAGGAATTTGCAGTCCTGTGGATGTTGATCCATAAAGTGAGAGCAGAAACCAGGATGGAACAGAAGGCCGAGTCGCCTTCTCTTCCATCCCAAATTTCTAGGGTGTGCTGAATAAAAATCAAGCTTACCTTTCTGAAGGTTTTCTTCAGGAAATAAAAACATCCAGGTTCCCATCAGGCTCCTAAATATTTATGTTTTTAAGTTCATGACACCTCCAAGTTTGTCACTTTTCTTCCCACTCTGGCCTGTTTGCAACCTCCCCCTTGGGCTAAGCCCAGCAGACGTGTGTGTTTGGTACGACTTGAACTGACAGAAGATGCAGAGTAGAACACGTTCCCTTCCCGTTCCTTCAATACAAGGACACAAAAATCTCTGAAATAGTGCTTGCTTCAAAAATCCCTGATGGAAGACAAAGAAGCCGGACCTAGCATTCAGCTCCAACCCCAGCCCTTTGTAGTGTTCCCTCCCACGCAGCACTCATCCTTGCCCCCTTCTCAATGGCAACCGAAGGAAACACTGGGCTAGTGCCGAAGTCATGGCACACATCCCTTCCTTGTACAGGTGAAAATAAGGGAAGCGAGGAGAAGCAACATGTTAGATGCAAGGAAAGCAAAGGAAGCTTCATCACACAGGTGAAAAATGATGATACTGTTGGTTTAGAATAAAACATTCACCGTACTTGAGAGAGCTGGACATCTTGATAGCAGCACTCAACTGGGAGTTGGCCTACATTTCTTCTCACTCTGTGAAATGGGCAAAATTACCTCTTCTCTTTTTTCAAGGGTGAGAGTTAAGGCTCTAATCATTACTATTTTTCCACGAGGCCTACTGTATTACTTAACATTTTGGATGGATTGAAAAAGAGATTTTTCTATTAAAACAGCTCAGATATCTGACCCTTAAGCTATTTGTAGGAGATCAGTTACTACTTGTTGCTTCCCCACACTAGCCACCTGATTGAAGAAATTGTGTAGAACTGAAGCTACGATGGACCTACCTACACTCACAGCACCTCTCCTTCTTGCCTTTGGTGAGAAATATCAAGTTTCTGAAGTCACTGCACCCACCTTTGCTCATCCAGAAAGTATGGTCTGGCATTCCCATCCACATACATCTGCCTCTAGAAACTTCACGTTCACCATTACTTGGAAACAAATCCCAAGCTACAGCACCTGTTCATCTCCTGTATTAACATATTGTTTAAAACGAACAAGTAACTCAATATTTTAAAACATTGTATTTACCATGTATGCAATAATCTTATTTGATCGCTGACTTTGATCGTTGTCACCATGAGTAACACTCCTCATTTATGAAATCTGCTGATTCATTTGAATGCTGTCCACCTTTACCCTGCATTCCTGTAACTGAATTCAATAATGCTAAATGGCATTTATTTAGATGGGTTTAAATGGATTTATCTAGACAGAATAACGACACTAACACTGACCTGTTGCTAGCGTTTTCTGAAGAGGGTGTGCTCCAGTGGGGCTTTGTAGGTAAACAAGTACAACACATTACATGCTGAGTTGCCCACTGACGCACTTCAAGATCATTCTGGACTTGCTTTGTGCTGACAGGTTTTGAGGGGTTTCTTCTCTTTGCTTTGAAAGTAAGTTCTGCCTGCCGCACAGACATCACAAGCAAGCAGATCCCTTTCAACTTCACCGTACGCCTACATCAATACAAACCTTCCCTCCTTTCTAAAAAGCTATTTCACCCACAGTGACGAACCAAGGCAAATTCAGGAAATTCAGATCGAGAAAATGATACACGGTGTAATTTTGCCAAATAACAAAGATGCATATCAGAGGCGTATAACAGCTTCTGAAAAGATGGTCCTATGCTGACTGAGGCATGACAGCAAGTTTCTTCACAGTTTTCCTAGAGTTCTTGGCTTAATTCAACCCATCTCTATCCACATACAAAACTTCTTTTTTTCCTCAAAGAAATCACAAAAAAGCAGATTCTTCTGATCATGGTTGTGTGGAAAAGCACTGGTCTTCTCCACAAACCCAACCTGCTTTAGTTATGCCATTCAAAACACAATGTCACAACATAAACTTAGGATTTTAGGCTTAAGGAATCCTTACCATTATTAAAAGCAATCTGAGCAGGAAGCCCCGCTGTGGTTTCTTGCTATTGAGCATCATAGATTTTAAGGACCCGTAACATCCTACACGCTTGATCAAAGAACCACATAAGCAGGATCTGCTTTAGGATTTGGAATAAAAGCTTTGAGTTGCCAAAGCAGTTTTAAGAGGCAGCAGAGACAAGGAAGTCTTTGTTTTCTTCAGCTGTACTTGTGCTAGAAAGAGATCAATAGGAAAAACAGATCTGACCCCAACCTACCTGCAGAGATTTTGTGAATAGAACATGACACTACAGAACGAGAATCCTCTTACAAACACTTATTAGTAATAGCAACTGCCAATTACAGCAGGGTAATATTTTACGAGTAATAGTCCTTCAAAGCCATAATCCTATTGCAATCAAAAACACGCCAGGACGGTGTTACAACTTGCATTTTTAATGTATTAATACATTTATTGTACTGGAACACAAAAAACAACCAACCAAACCAAAAATACAGACAACTTAAACTCACACCAAATGCTAGTAAGCCTAAAGGCAAAGAAGTGATACCTAGAGAATTCCACTGAAGAGTTATTTTTAGATAATCATCATTATTTCATGATGTCAAGCCAAGTAATACGTGCTATTATATCTGGAAGAATAAGAGACAAAATTAATAAGTGAAACCTATTCTTAAAAATCCAATAGATAAAGCATAAAATGGATATGACAATACTGCAAAGATAGGGGTGAGCTTTAAGCCTTAATTTTTAATAGTAGGAGCTTGATATAACTCAAAGGCATGAAGAGAGGGGAAGAAAGGAAAAGCAAAGAGGGGCAGAGTTCTTTGTGCCATGGCAATAGATTGGGCTCAACCCTGAAAACAGAACAACTACGGTAACACCGCTCCAGCTCCCTAGTCAGGTTAAAGACATAATAATTACAAAGCTAACAGCAAATTAGGATTAAGATAGTAATAAAACAGAAGTTTCCATTTAAATATAGAAACATTGAACTATGATCACCACGGAGCGTCCCCCTACAAGGCATACACAAGCACATTTTGCTGACCAACAATATTCTCCTTGAAGTTAACAGACACCAGATAGCTGATTTCCAATTTTTCCCAAGAGAAACTCCGCCTGCAGCCAAATTATTTCAAGTGACCTTCAAATACCACAACAATCAAATTAACTTCTGTCAGATTCACAACTTCACTCCTGCGTGCTGCCATCTCCCTCAGACTCAGCCTTTTAGTTTGCAAACTCATTTTTCACAGACAGCATGTAATGCCAAATTTGATATACCTATCAGCTCACAGGAAGTTCCCAGGCATCTTCTGAAAAGCATTTGCCCCATCTATTTTTCAGTTGGTTGGGGTGGGGGGAAACATCAAGATTGACTGAATAATTATGGGACCGATTTAAAGCACAATAGAGGCTGGATTTCTAATTCCAAATCTCTGACAGTGTATTACATAAAAGACTACATTCACTTCAAGACAAGTCTTTTAAACAGCCAGGGAAACTAAAAAGCTTGCTCCTGCCTTAAGGAATATAGAGGCAACCAAATTCAACGCTTGCTGCTACTGCAAGGCTCAGACTTCTGTTAGCAAATATTCTGTAAAGAACGCCTGCCGAAGTTGTGGGAGGAGCTGGTGGCGCTCTTTTCTCCAGCGACTGGATGCCCTACAAGTAAAAAACCCACACTATGCCTGACACACAGATTGCTCGCTGCGTGCACAGAGATGACAAAATTCATGAACTTCAGCACCCTTTCTCTGTGGTGGGACTGCATCACAGCAGAGATGTACTAAAGGAGAGGGAAGCACACAACCATCTACAGCTGCCAGGTGTCCGAGCAAAATGCAAGGATAATTTCTAAGCTGGCAAACTGAGCAATATCCACATGTACACGTGGACTGACCTGATTTTAAGTATCAATACAAAGACTTGCTAACTTACCAGTTAGCATTTCTTGAGTTATCTTCTATGTAACTTAACGATATTGTTCGTGTGTTAAATTAAGAAATTAATATAGTGTAGACAAGAAACAACCCAGGGACGAACAGTAACAGAAATAAGTAAAATGCCTTTGCTAAAAAATAAATGTAATGTGTGAGAGTCATGCAGCTACTGCATTTTAATTTCTACTTCAGCCTTAACATGAAAAGGGAGCTTTTGGGGAAGAAATCCCAGTAAGTGAATATATATTTTCTTCCCTTTAAATAGCAGTTAGACATATCATACGCATTTTCTTAATTCACTATCTGCTCTGCTACTGCTTAATGTATTGAGTTTGTATAAAATTTAGGGAACACGATCCTGTTTCCTGCAAAAAGCTTTCTAGACAGTGAACCAATCATTTCAGTGAGGTGCAGAGACACCTACTATTTCCAAGGGATTATAAATTCAGTCACCCTCAGTAAGAAAGCAGAACAAGTGCTCCTAGGGAGTCTTGGTAAAAAGTCCTCCCAAAAGGGATGTGGTGAGATAATTACTTTCCCTGTGCATGGAAAAACCCTGAAAATAATGAAACTGGAAAGACCAAGTTCGAATACACTCATCATAACAAATATCACGTGAATTGGCAAGCGCAGATCACATGCTTGGAAACGCTTAAACAACAGGTACCAGAGCTTGCACACTCCTGCTGTGCACAGCGTAGCATTTTTGGTCCCCACCTGTTTATACTGATTTTGTTTGAATAAACATCAGAATCTGTAGGTACAACAGCCAGAAGTCCACACCACAGCCTCCACCTGCTCTACTCCAATCTTGTCCCTCCACGTGCTTTGATAAGAGGCATCACCTCCACACACTAACTGCAGGGGAAAAAAAAAACTGTTAAAATTGGTAGATTTGGGGGGGTCCAGGCCTTGTTTTTATTTGCATAGCACCATCCTGCCGAGGTGGGAGCTGGTTTGGTGTTATTGGAAGCTGCCAAAAGCAGCGCCCTGCCCTCCCACGTGCCCGTACCCACTGCCCACCATGGGCACACCAGCCCCAGCAGCACGGCCAGGAAACTATTTAGCTGTGATAAGGGGATAAAAATAGCCTGAACTGATGGAAAGCATTTTGCTGAGAGATCCGCTGAAAAGAAAGGAAATGAAGCTGTTAAAAAGATAGAGCACGGAGCAGGGCGCAGGAGGGGGGGGAATATTCCTTTTGCTGCAGCAGGAGACCTGGCAGAGGCAGCGCGTTTTTTCCCCCGCTGCACTCGCGTGCCGCAGCTTGGGCTGAAGGCTGGGCGAGCTCCAAGGAGAGCCAGCAACCCTCGCCAGCAGGGCGACCGCGAGGACTTTGCCTTACATAGCGCTCCTGCTCACCTCGGGCCCAGAGCCCGCGGGTCCCAGGCTGCTCCCCAACCCACCCTGGGAGATGCACCTAATGCAAACCCATGTACGTGCTCTGCTCCCCTCTGTTACCGCTCCTGGGTTGCACTGCGTGTTCCTAACGTGGCTTATTCAAGGGGCTGATAGCTTGTGGAGAAGAACATTAATACCTTTTGTAGGCTGTTTTTCTTGGCAGCCCCTATTTACACAGTCAGGCCCTCCACACAGTGGGAAAGGAATAAAAACAGCAGAAAGCCAGCCCGGCACTACAGGGACAGAGAAACAGGTGCTTGCTTTAACTGGAATTTACCGCTTATTTTGGTGAATGAATAATATACCTGCCCATATTAGGCCACTGAAACACACTATTTTTACCTCTTTTTTGAATACTGACTTTTTGAAGGTCAAAATGAAAACGGTGAGGTCCGTACCTCCCATGAACAAGAGCAAGCTCCATTCAATGGCGTCCAAGAGAAATGGCAAGGACCCTCCATATTCCAGGGGAACATTAAGGTACAGAAAATGTACCACCTATGGACTGTCAAAGAATTCTAGAAATACGTTCAAAGAGAATCCCCTTTCAAGAGGGGGCTGTGCCAGCTAGTCAGAAGCTAATGAAACTCTGAAAATGCCCCAGTACCATCCTTCAGCCTACCCAGTTCGCCTACACAGTGAGTTCTCTCCTCTCCCCTAATAAGTTTTTCCTGAATCTCAACCTATTTTCTGATAAAACCCCAGGCACATAGTTGAATCTTGCTACATGCCACTGCAAGCAGACCAAGGAAGCAACTACTGAAATCGCATGCAAGCCTTAAGGAAGGTAAAAACTTGCTTAACATATGGGCATGGAGGTGGAAAATCAATAAAAATGAAGTTCAGATTGAACTGCAGAGAATATTTCTTAATGACTTAACTAATTTTTCTCAGTTATGCACAGCAATACCCCTTTTTTTCCTTCCCATGTCACTGGAAGACACGTCTGCACCTGCTCCCCAGAAAGATGGGTACCACAGCCACTTTTCCACTTTTTTTTTTTTTTTTTTTTTTTTGAGTATTAGCCCAACATAAAGTAATGCCAGAGGTAAGAGCTCAACAGCAAAAAAAAGAGCTGCTCTCACACAGTCAGTATCACTCCTATCTCTGCTCAAAGTTGCTGAGAACTTCTCTAGTCTTTTTCAGGAGGAAGCTTGTGAGGAGAAGCACCGAGCAGCTAAAAATAAAACCATCCGTTTCCTCTAGTTGCACTTGGCATTTCTATTTCAAAAGCAAAAATACACACGGCATCTTGGAAGCGTTTGGAATGGCAGGCGTTCAAAATTCACAGCTAGGTCAGTTAATATTTAGTGACAAATTAATGCTCTAAAAGAAATTTTTCACGTAGTATTGTTTTTGAATTAAAAACACTCAGAGCTGAACGTACAATAACAGGGAGAAGTTAATGACCACGGCTCCACAGAACCAACACTATTTACACTTACAATGCAGTACCTAGAGCAGATATCTGTAAGCCAATAAGCCAAGTTTATTTTGAATTACCATGCCAATAAGAGTATCAATAAAACAAGAAAAAATAAGAGAACATGTCTTGGAACAGGTCCAGAGGAGGGTCACTAAGATGACCAGAGGGCTGGAGCACCTCTTCTTTGCAGAAAGGTGGAGGGAACTGGGCTTGTTCAGCTTGGAGAAGAGAGGGCTCCAGGGAGACCTCATTGCGGCCTTCCAGTACTTGAAGGGAGCCTATAAACAGGTGGGGGAATGCCTGGTTACTTGTGTTAGTAGTGATAGGACAAGGGGAAATGGTTTTAAACTAAGATGGGAGATTTAGGTTGGAAATAAGGAGCAAGTTTTTCCACTCAGAGGGTGGTGAGGCACTGGAACAGGTTGTTCAGAGAGGTTGTGGATGCCCCATCTCTGGAGGTGTTCAAGGCCAGGCTGGATGCGGCTCTGGGCCCCTGCTCTAGTGGCTGTCCAGAGCAGGGGGGTAGAAACTGGATGATCTTTAAAGTCCTTCTCAACCCAGGCCATTCTATGACTATGATTCCTGCTCAGGGAAATCCTTAAGCAGACATAAAAGATGTGGGCCCACCCTCATTTCACACCCATTGATGCTTTCTTACTGTGGGCCGAAGAAAGGGCCCAAGCCTGGGCATTGCAGGCGGCAGGCAGTGCAAGAGGCTGCTTCCACCTGCACTGCCCAGCGAGGAAGAAATACTGGAATATAATCTACACTAAATCATAGACATCACAGTTGTAAACGTTACAGAAAGCACATTCTGTTGTGCTGTCTCAGTCTCCCTTTCATCCCTAAAAGCACCACACAACAAGTAGTTTTAGGAAAGACTTTTTGATCACGTCTGTGGACAAAGATGTCTGCAATTTTTATTTGCAGCCATTCGAAACAGTAAAACTTATTTTGGGAAACGCTGTCTCTGTCGCTACACAGAACAGGCGAGTTGATACGTTCAGTGACCGCTGTCTTTAGGAGCTCACTGCAAGCAGCACTTTTAAACAGCTACTGCACCCGCAACCGCCATTTCCAAGCGACACCCCACTCATTTTTTGCCATGCTAGCAAAACCTGCAAATTTTAATTGTGACTTGTAAGGAATAGACCGGCCCATTCATAACATGTAAACAATTTGTCTCCCAAAAAATGAGTTCTTGGACAGTCAAGTGCAGGAGCTAAACGTCCTACTGGTGGTAGGTAGCTCTGCGATACGATCGCCCCTTAAAAGGCAGGAAATGAAAGGACATTTCACATGTGTGTATACATAGATATATATAAATATACATATATATATTTTTATATGTATATACATACGCACGCACACTGCTTACCACCATTAAAACACTTCATCTATTGTCTGGCATGATGCATTGTATGGAGAGACTGTCCAGATGAAAAAGAGTTGCTTTGCTAAGCAGAAGTTTACACTGTATAAACATTTCCATATAAAGAACGTATATGGAGTTTCCAATGTCTTATTCTAAATGAAGGTTGCCCTTAGCCACCAGCTTCGCAGTGCCACTGATAATTCGGTTCGGGTCAGCTGAAAACCAAGCAGTCTGTGCTCTGACCCTATATCGGGGGAAACCCAAGTCCAACACTAAGAAAAATCCAGAGTACGCACTACTAGGTGCTGAGCTCTATCTGACCTGTTATTCACAGCTCTGATGGGACCTGCAAGTATTTTCCCAAGGTAATGGTTCTCCTAC
Organism: Anas acuta; assembly: GCF_963932015.1. Taxonomy (NCBI): domain Eukaryota; kingdom Metazoa; phylum Chordata; class Aves; order Anseriformes; family Anatidae; genus Anas; species Anas acuta. The sequence continues at coordinate 54,099,651 of NC_088983.1, read as the reverse complement.
ATATTAATAAGAAACTCAGCTCAGTAGCATTTAATACACAGTAGGCAGCTAATTATTAGGAAAAAAAAAAAGATTTTAAATGTATTAAGTTGCATTCCAGTCTGTTCTGGAAGCTATATGTTACCTAGTTAGATAACCACAAATATCTGAAAAACATTTAATCTATACCCTTAAAGCTGTTCTTCTTCTTTAAAAGAAATAAAGTAATTATTACAGACAGTTTAGGATGCTTTTGTGCCTTTAAGTGCAATAGAAGTCAGGTTGCCAAAGTGCAATAGAAGTCAGGTTGCCATTTCTTCAGGATCAAAGTCAAAATTAGACCACGGCGTGCGGAGGTAATAATGGAAGCAACAGATTCCCTTCCTACTCCTTTCATGGTTAAGTGAAGTTTGTTCCTTTTTTATTTTCTAAGTATGGTTAGGCGCCTCAAGCATGCTTGTTAGGATGGAAAAAGCGTGCAAATCCCAGACCTAGGACCCTGCCAAAAGTCTCTTTAGACAGTCAAGGCAGCCAGAAGTATGCTGAGAGCTTGCCAGAGCCATATTGGGTGGCTAAAATTAAATAAACAGTTAATAAAAAGATTTTGAATCAACCTAAATAAATACAAACTTATAGATTAACTGCCTTATCTGCTTAATAAAAGAGGATCTAAGATAGCAACTGAGCTCTTGAAATGCTTAGACCTCCACAGGTTCTGCACAGCAGATTTAAACACAGAAGTACTTGGTATTATCTCTTTCAATAAGATGGGGCTTACATTTAGGAAAAAAAAATCATTGACTCCTCTCTGACAATGATTTTTCTTCCTTTAAAACATAAACTCATTCTGCCCCCTGTTGTCAGAAAATTACAAATGATACCCTACAGCAACAGGCAAACAGCAGGACCTCAGCGACTGAAATATCAATAATTATTTACAGCAAAAGGGAGAATGCCACAAAGGTATTTTCTGAGTATGTTGCTGCATAACGAAAAATGTTCCCAAATTATTTTCTGCAGGGAGATGGGCATGCTTGAGGCAGTTTATTTTTTTCTGCTCAATATATATTATTTTTGGAAACTATCGCCAGGAATATAAAACCAAATGTATACACACAGCCAATGGTTTTGGTATTAAAAAGACTAGCTGCTCTAGAAAGAATAAAAAATTGTAATTTAAAAATCAAACGTTTGAAGGACTAAAAGACAAGTTTCTTCAAAGTTCAGAAGCCTTTTTGCTTTTGCCTCTGGCCGTTCACACTGAGCATGGAAAAGCTCCGCACTGGATCAGAGAAGCGATGTGAATGCAGACCCGGCTTATTTGTCACTGACATTTTCCCCACCACCACAAACCCGTGGGGATTTGTTATAGCCAACCTGCTCTGAGCAGATCCTAAACAGGGCAGCAGTGCTCAGGACAGCTGGGGAAGCATCCCATAGCTGAATCACCCACGGAGCTCCTGGTCTGCTTCAAGTGCTCAGGGGAGATCACAGGCCTGCGGCTGTGCTGAAGGGACCCGAGGAGGACAGCAAACCTCGTGCTGATCAAAATGATTCACAGTGGAAAGGAGCACCCAAAACCTTAGTTGCCAGCAAATGTAAGGAATTCCTAACCAGCACATTGCTACCCCTTCAAAAGCAAAGTGAACCAACTCCGCAGCGACAGAAAGGCACAGTTTCCAACATCCAAGTACGCCTAGCCATCATATTTGCCCTCACGTGTTCTTCTTCAAATAAAATTGGCTAAATAACCAGAAGGAATGGCTCAGTGGTCTAATCTACAGAAAAATACCCCCTGAAGCCACAGGTTTAAATGCCAGCAGGGTTGGCTCCTTCTCCTTCCCAGGACAGAGCAGATGGAGTGCAAGCAGCTCGCTGTGTGGTTCAGAGGTACCTGCGGCTCTCAGATGGTGCAAAAAGACAGAGAGGCTTTTTATAGCCCACTGGGGCAAATAGGAATCAGATCCATCCACCACAAAAAGCAGAGGGTCTGTCTATTGCCCTGAATCTATTTTCCTGTTTAGCTGCTTCTTGCAAGCAGCCGAAAGTTATTCTATCGGCAGCTTTCAGCCTCCCTGCTCTGCAAACACTTGCCAGTTTTGTTGCTGTAACCTGAAAGCCACTGGAAATGCTTGCTGTAGAGTGATGCGTGTGCTTCAGAGCAGGCCTAATACCGCATATATTTATTTACGAGCATCCTTGCTGAACAGAAGGGACTGATCAAAGGGCTCACAATTAGAATTTGTTGGTGAAATGGTACCTAGCAGTAAAAGAAACACCGCAATCCTGGAAAACACGCTTCGCGGTCACACTGGAGAAGTTACAAACATCTGCTTTCTACTCATCCGTGAGCATTTGCTTCTAAACAACTTATTGTGGTGTTTACATGTTTTCCGTTTCCATGTGAGAACAGAAGGAACCTAAACGATTGAGAAACACATTTTGGCTTTGCCTGTTGTGTTAACTCAAGTGTTCATAAATATGAAAAAAAAACGTTGCATATAATTTTTCCCTTCTGAGTGCCTAGAATTCAGTAGCAGTTGCGTTGCTTATTTCCCCGTCCCCAATTAATTTTGACAGGCTGCTGAGACCCGGCACCTTCTAGTTCATCCACCAGAAACCAGAGCGGAGAGCAGACACTCAAACATCGATTCAAGTTCAAGTCCGCTGCTTGACGAAGAGCCCAGGCTTTCTCTCCCGCACCCGTTTTTAACTAGTACTCTTTTTTTCAGCTGCATGTTTACAAAGCACACAGCCTAACAGCCAAGAACTCCTGTAATCCCGCCCTCTGCATTTGCCTATTATACAATAGGCATATAGCAGCAAACGGTGCCTGATACCCAAAATAAACAATACTCTTCCCATATAATCCGACTTTAGGAAGAGAAAGCGGGTTTATAAAGGCAGAGAATTTAGCAGATAGCCCAGATTACATGCAATCCTTACCTTTAATTGCCAGACATCTGAATTGCCCTAAGACCTGTATTGCCATAAAATCCGCATTATGAATCCAGCCTCATGGGAATAGCATCTGGCAATAAAGCACTCACAGGAGTCCCTGCCTGGTTCATCTTTTTCCAGATATTTGGATGGAAAACTTAAATGACAGCACCATTAAATAGGAACTGAGAGAGAAGAGACATCTCTCATTTTGTTATTGTTGCTGTAAACCAATTAGTTGGTTGCATTCATTTGCACATGCTTAGAGGAAAAATTATTTTTTTTTAATTGGGTGTTTGCTATAACGCTTCTCATGGACTGTCTCACATGATATACCACGAACTGACAGTATTATTATCGTTCCTTTAATTGAGTTGAACACACTACTGCTAAAACATCCCCCCTCTCCTCCCCCCCCCCCGGAGAAAAGAAAAAGAAAAAAAAAGTTAATTACCCTGCAAGTTATTTTTGAAACCCTGAAACAGAGGAGCCTAGGTCACTACCCAGAATATTTGACATCTTCAGTAAGTGCAACTTCTAAGTGTAGGTGACTGCTACTAATGCACGGTTTGGACGGGAGGGTGCTATCCAGACTTTTGTCTGCAAACTCTGCCTGAGTCTCGTGTAAGGCTTGTACCTTACTGCTGTGAAAGAAAGAAGCAGGAGAAGCAGTTAGCATCACTTGAGAAAAGCCTTATGTTTCCCCAAGTCCTTTATTGAGATTTTCTCAATAATGGCCACGGGATGCTGAAAAAACAATTCACTTTGTGTTGCGCAAAGGCATTAAAAACACACCGTAATTTCCTGATGTCCAATTTCTCTAAGTATTTATCAAATTAGCTTGACACAACAGCTTTATATGGGATTCCCAGCAGACACACACAGGGCAGGAATACTACATTCACTTTCCCCTGCGATGCTATTTGCTCGTCATTAACTTCTGTCCTGGGAACTCAGAGGAGGAAATGACTGCATCATTAACAACCCTCCCCTAGGTATAGCCAAGAAACACGTGTGCTGCTATTGGCAAATGCTCCATCATCCCCACACAGATGAGCATTCATCCTATAAAGGCATTACCAGTCTCGCATCTTTATGGACTGCTGCACAGATTCCTGCATCCAGCTATAGGAGCAGCAGCAGAGGCACACAAACAGTGCACGTAGGTTCAGGCAAGCCTAACAGTGTGTTACAGAGACACTGCTTTAATGGGATGGTTAAGAGGCCTCTTCTGAAATGAACTGAGCTAGAACTACAAACAACACTGCTAGAAGAGGAGGAAGAGATATGATCCATTCAGAAAAGCCCATCTTCCATCTTCAATGTAAAATCAAATCTTTGTATGTAATACCCTAAGTCCAATGGCTAGCCACAAACCCCAGCTATTCATTTTATATAGTTTGCGTCATAGCTTTTCTCCAATAACATGTAAGAGGGGAAAAAAAAATGTTTAGCATCACTGGGATTTCACACCTTTGTAAAGATCTGTGGTGACGCTGGAGCCACTGCAGGTCCCCAAGGTGCAGGGACTCGGGACATGCAGCTGCATCCAGTGAGGAAAGCTGCTGCCTTCCACCACCACCCTTAGGACACTCAGGGGACCAAATCCACCACATTTCACAGCTAAAGCCTTCTCCTCTGAGGTGACATATCTCCCACACCGTGCCCAGCAGGTCAGGCAGGGAGACGCTCAGCCTCTGATGTAGGAAGTCCTCTGTGCCCATGCCTTTGGGTTGTTTTCTGCTGTGTACATTTGTACAAGGCTCATACCTCCACCAGCAGCACACAACGTTCTTCAATTCACGAACACTTCCAAAATTCACCCTTCTCTGCTGTCTCAGATCGCCATCAGTATGTCTAGCTGAAACTCAGAAATATCCAGATTTCATTTCAGATTTACAAGTGTTTGAAAGTTTCAAACTCCACTGGAGACACATGGTGTTTTGTTTTTTTTTTCTTTTTTTTTCGTCCTCACATTCAATGAATTGAATGCATTTTGCAAGAAGTCAGCATGAGGAAACACAGAAGAGCAACTTGGGAGCTTTGGGACAGCTTAGCGAAAGTGGATTACAGCTAGCTGTGTAATTTCCCAGCACGACGTGAAGCTGTGCAAACGAGCAGTTCCTTACTTCTTGCAGCACCCAGCAGAGGGCAGCTGGTCCCTTCCCATCAGTGACTGCCCTGTGCCGAGGATGCAGAAAATGCCCTCTCTTATGACATCTCTCAGGTATCTGTTTCAACAAGACTTCTGTGGGGCGGGCACGAAGGATATACGCGCTCCCCTCCTCCATAACCTTTGGCAAGAGGAGCTCACGGAACTGATGTACAAGCCCATTAGAGCAGTTTTATTGGGTAACTGACATATTTTACAAGCAAATAAAACCTCTGGTTAGGTGACACAGCACGCATGTGGTGAGGGCAAAGGGAATCAACACTTGAAACAAGGAGTCCACTTCAGGAGGTGTTTGCACTTCTCAGCAATGCCCTGGATGCTGTGACCTGTGCTACAACACGGGGAAAGCAAATCCACCAAGAGGGGATGTCTCCATCCACCTTGCTCAAGTTGCCTCTGATGCTCGCAGCTCTCTAGGTTTTGCCTGCGTTAACCTACCTGCTCACATATACAGCCTGAGCATCCCAATAACAATGTTATCAAGAAAGTCCTTTATATGGAAAATACAGAGATGTGTTACTAATGCACTGGGTCAAAACTGTCCTTTCTAGGTCTTTCCTGTTCAGGTGCTGGGGGTGTTCTCCCCCAGTCAGCACCACAGAGCACACACTCGCTCCTTGAGTTAGTATTTCTTCCGTAATTTCAAATCCAACCATCTCACGCTCAGTTTGACAATATTTTTTGTAAAAACCCTCAAGTATGTATTTGCATACAAATTCCAAAGAGAAATAACTTCCTTTAAAAAACAAACAAACAAACAAGGCACCCATGTATCTACAAATACCTGCGGCACTACTGAAGCCCAGCCACTGCCAGGGCTGGGGGAGAAAAGGACAGCGCACACACCTCCATGGATGAGTCTGGACACTGCGGCTTCAAGTAGCCTTGGGAAGCGTGCCAAGACAGTTGGGATATTCACATCGAGCCAACAAAATCTTAGCTTCAGTACTGAGAATGAAATCCCACTGCAGTAGGATACTTCTGGCTACCTTACCCTCAAGAGCACAGAGCTGAGCCAACCCTCTGAGGCAGGCTTCCTCCTGAATCAGCGTGCTGAGAAAAACAAAACAGCTCAGACCTTAGATTATGCCTTCAGCTCCAACTTACTGATGACTTTTGTGTTCCCCTTGCCCCCATATAAAAGCCAAAAAGACCAGTGAGTCAGTGTTAGCACTAACAGGAGTGATAAATGGGATAAAGCCCCCTCCCCTTTTTATTATTCCTAGTACAGCATGATAAATTATCATATATGCTTTCACACTGAAAAAAAAATCCTTTAAATGTGTCAAATCTTATCAGCTTACCAATATATAAATTTATAAGATCCCTATAGCATTAAATAATTCAGCAAGCACTGTCATCCTTTCTGAAGAAAAAAAAAATGTAGCTGTTTGTTGCAGCTGTGTCTCACGTACATGAGAGATTTCTCAAGGGTTTTATGGCAAATGAGCAAGCTGAGGATTCTGCCAAAGGTTGTATTTGTCACTTTTGGGCGGGTGGAAGGAGACCCGTCTCTAGATTACCTCATCATTACTCATGAATCACAGAGACTGCTGGATGTCAATAAAACACATTAACGCTACGCAGCACCTAAACCAGTATGCAGGAATACAACCTTACGTGCATTTCCCTGATGCTTTTCTACTCATTTTGTAAATAAGGGGAGATTCCAAAATACATTTTTGTCAATTTTCCAGGGCTTGAGCAGGAATAACAAGATTAAAAATGCTGAACTATCGCTATCTGTGAAGTGTGAATCTTCACTGCCGCGAGCCCCCGTCGCATACCCTACCCATCTGTTTTAATTCTCTCCTTGCTGTTGGAAAGCACCCTTTTGTCCTGCCCTCAGGCAGAAAATCGTCTTGGGGGAAACCTGGAGGTCACTTGTCTGTGCCTTCCTACCATCTGCACCCCGTGCCAACCGCCTGGGGCTCCCCAAACTTCCCCCCCGTCTGCCTTCCCCAGGTACCTCCGCCGCCCTGCCCGGCCAGGCGGCTTTCCCTTTAGCAGCTTCATTAATAATTTACCCGCTGCAGGAGACAAGTCCCTTTGCAGACAAAGAAAGCGGGCTGGCAACGCTGCAGCGGGACTGATAACGTCGTGCCGGGATCGCGAGGCTGAGGAAAAACAGATTATGAGTCTGGTACACAGCAAGTGGCCCAAACACAAAACGAGAAGATGCGATGATTTAATCGGTGCTATACAGCAGGAGAATAAGGACCAGCAACCAGACCTGAAAGAGACGTGCAGTTAGCTTGTGACAGGCGTCGGGATAGAATATATTGACAGTGTGTGTTTTCTGAAGCTAATTACTGTAATATAATTTACCACTTTGAACGCCTCAATGCTAGGAATCTGAAAGATTCTCAAAGAGCAGACTGCTTTGTGTTGTTATTTTGACAGTAAGTCTGTTATATTATTATTTATAACCAATTAGAGAGCACTAATTACTGTTTTTACTGCTTTGTTAAGTTCTGGAAAATAGTGGATAAAGGAATGAGAACAAATGCACCAAAACAAGCTATGGAGAGGGAAGCAGCAGCCTTGATTATTTAATTAGGTTGGCTGAGAGGTTCTTAGAAACTGCCAGAGATGACAGACCGGGGAAAGGGAAAACGCGACACCTCCGTTGTGACTAGAAACTACAGACAATATAAATGTTTAGTTTTTAATTACACGGATGTGGAGGATTGCTACAGGCTACGACCTGCAGATCCCGCTAGATCTGCTGTACTAAGTATGGTTGGACTGAGTTATTACATGCATGAGAGACCATCAAGAAAACCTGCAGGAAGTGTTTTTGCTTCAGCAGATGGTACGTGTCCCTCCGAGCAGTGACCAAATGCCCACGCACGGCATTAGTGTGAGCTGCGCCCTTAAGTCAAACATCTTTTTTAATGATAAAGACCTGTAATGAAGCTTTTAGAGTAGTATGTGCATATAGGCATACAAGCAAATCCTTCAAGGGGAAACATCCTTAGCCACTACTCCATCCTTTCTGTCTCTATCAGTTCTTGAAGATGAAACTGCAAGCCAAGAAGGCCTTTTCTGTAGGAAACGGCTTGCTGCAGAAGAGCAACGCTGCATAAAGCTGGCAAACAAAATTAAATCGAATGTATAATTTGGTTATTTGACCAAGCCAAAATCCATGCCCAGCAAGTTGGAGCATAATATCCTCTAAAAGTTAGTCTTCTCCTAGCCTATTTGGCCAAATGTCAGGCCAAGAGAATGAACTTGGGCGTTTGGCATTTGAGAGCATTAACCTCTTTTTAAAAAGATTCACGGCACTTTTAATTAAGACCATCTGCAGCAGTTGCCAGGTAACTCGAAGAATGAACACGGCCAACATGCAGTGGTCTGGCAGCATCGACTGCCCGTTTTTGTTCTTTGTATATGAGGGTACCGTGCATAGCGTTAAACAGATGCACGCTGTCAGAATGGGAAATAACAGGGAGATAACTGCTGCAGATTAGTCCGTGATGGTTTCTTCTCTCATCTGTTTTTCTACGAGATGTATTGTTTCTGCATTAAACTAGCTCAGGAAAAGTAAAATTGAATAGAAATCGTACGGGGAACTCCTTGGCAGTAGATAAGCGCGTGAGCTGATATTGATTGCATTGGTTTGCAAAGCCCATTAACATCAAATGAATGCAGCTGACCTTGAGAGCCTGCGGGAGCCACAGGAAGGAGTCGCACCGAGTGTGGGATTAGGTAAGCGCTGCGTCTCAGCTCAGCAAACATGGAGACAATTTGATAATTATATTCCTTTTACTTCACAGCACACCGTGAGAAGGCATTTGCTCTGTGTTATGCATGACAAAGCCAGTGATTCCTTCTAGTTTTACTCACAGCAGTTTCTATTTCAATAACCAAATGCTGCTTCATGCAATAAACTCCTCAGAACAGAACACCTGGAAAAGGAATATATTTACGTTTATTATGCCTTAAAGATCATGCCTTTCTATTTCCTGAAATTACTGCAAAAGGAGGGAAAAGAGAGAAAATCCTCTAATCCACGTGCGAGTTCGGGTCACCTACTCTTGCCTCCACCTTTTCAATCCAAAAATAAGGATTTCTAACACAAAGAGAAAGAGGTGGTTGCTGCAGTAAGGTCTTAAAGCAGGGAAATTGTGGTTTAGCTCATTTCTGGAAATTCATTTCACAGCTGAATTCCTTTTTATTATTAAGTTTTCATTTGGCCGTATCTGAAGTTGTTTAGATCCATATAAATCTGGGGGCCTGATTGCCACTGCAGCTCCCGAACCACTCAACTGTGAGAGATCTGCAGCCATCCCCTGCCTCAGCTCGTCCATCCTAATCCTACTCTTCAATTAAAAAAAAATGTTTTCAAAAACGTACCGTGCTGTTTCTCGTAGGCAGCATGAAGCCAACCTTTTGGTGACTTACTGAGTGTTTCTGTGATTAATAAGTGTGACGGCTTGTTAATTAGCTGGCTAATCACTTTCCACATCTATCATCACGGTTTCAAAAAGCTAGTAATTTACTGGACCAAATCAAGTCAGGCAATATTCATTTGCTTCCATGACAAAGTCCACCGATTTCAGGATTTTTTTTTTTTTTACATCCTTAATTCTACCCTTTCTAAGAAAAACAACACTTTGCAAGGACATCACCTGGAGAGGCCTGATGTCAGCAGAGAAACCGTTCAACCAAGATACAAAGAGTAATTTCACATGAAGCTTCAAGATGAGGATTTTGTTTGTTTTATTATCACTATATTAGAGCAAGAGTCATAATTCTGTGTAGATAGAAACCATTCTAAAAATGACTCGAGCCCCACAATTTCCGTAAAATGGCTAGGAATTGTCTTTTGTGAGCACTAAGCCGCATATATATGTTTTTTTTTTTTAAGCGTTGCTTTCTCAGACAAGCTAAGCAGCTGACTTCCAGAAGACTGCCCAAATGAGCAAGACTGTGTGGTCTAAGACAGTAAACATGGTGCTTAAGTAAGATACCAGGTGGCTTGCAGCTCAAATCAATGATAGCGTCCAATTATTAGAAAATAAAATGACCCACTGAAGAAAATGGCTCCCATGGGCACCACAGCTCAGGCGCACATCTTTTCTTCTGGCATGATCTGCATTTTAAGTCCCTACAATTGCTACCACGAACCTGTCATCCTGTTCCTGCTCAAGAACAGATGATACTTCTCTGCTGAAAGCACCTACGAATTCGTGAGTATGCATATTTGTTATGATTTCACCATCTCAAAGAAATGACCAAGCTACAGGTTTCATAAATTACTTTCATTTTACAGCATGTCTGCTTTATAATTTAATCAAAATATGAAAAATGATGAAACCTCCCCTCCAGTTCCCTGTACCAGCTGAAATTCTCAGAGATACAATAAATACATTGGGTGCTTACACTCCCAGGATATTTAGGCAAATGTACAGGCCACCATTTCCCTGCCCTGTGATATTCCAGGAACGCGGTATCACACCCACACCTTCTGGAGAGCACTCACAGGACAGCTCTTCCCCCATCAGTGCACACACACCGGCTACCAGATTTCCAGGCACAGAATGAAAGAACAGAGTTGGAATTTGCTATAAAAAGGAAAGGAAAGCAGTCCTCTTCCTGGTGTTAAAACAGATGTATAATCAGGAGACAGAGAGGGATCCCCTCGCTACATGACAGAGCAGCAAGGCCATGTCCGTAGCAAGACCCAGTGCCCCAGCTCTACATGAGACTGGCACTGTGACACAGCCTCTGGAGGGGACATTCCTACTGCTTTAACGACACTGTCTGATTCCTTAAGTAGTTCAGAAAACAGTATTACAGTGAGGCCGGACTTTCTGAAGAGGCAGAGTTACGTCGATCTTCTTTACTCAAGAACACATCAGCTCCCATCACATTTTATGGCAGCAAACACAATTCAATGATACAAACAAGTCTTATCTCAGAACCATTGCCACTGCCGCTGGGAATGAGTTAATTGCAAGAACAAATTAAACATTAATCATTTAAGTGATTTAAATTTAAGTTGTTCATGCTGTTTCATTGCTCATTTTAGCATTAACATATGAAGCCGCTCAAAGCCACTAAAGCATATGCAGCAACGAGGCAAGAGAGTAAAACAAGTCTGCAGTATTTCTGCTCTTCCCAACTCAGCTACAGAAGCTGGAAAGCAACTGAAACGTAGCCCTGCACATTGAGGATATTTCCAGGTAGGGCTTCAGGCACCTGGATGCAGTTACAGGGTTTGTGAACTTAGTGGTGGAAAACAAGCTTAGCGTGGCACACATTGTGGAAGAAAGGCGTTTTCTTAGTGAGCACACATACAGCCAACCTGTTCCACGCTTGTTCCAGGTCTTGGATCAGACTATCTTTCAGAGGTCCTTCAGGACGTATTTCTATTTCAGAATATTTCAGAAAAATGCCTGCTTCCGACCTTATTCTACACCCCTGAGCCATCATGAGCCAACATACTTCTGCTCAACTATTATACTTAGAGTCAGTAGATTGGGTAAGTGTATTATAATAACCAAATACATAACTTCCCTTCTCCCTCATGTATGCAATGCAAGCTCCCAGCAGGTTCCAGTGCTACAGCCTTCCCTCCAGGGACCTGAAAATGTTTTGTAATGGGGAATTTAACTTCAAAGTGCCTCTGTGAATGAGATGCGGCACTCGCTATTTTTCCCCACTGCATGTACAATGAAGCCATAGCAAAGGAAGATTACATCAAAGGTCAGACACCAGTTCGTTGATGCAGCTGAAAGAATCCTACATGTTCCTCTCGCCTCAAGTGAGGAAAGAATTACCAAGTAATTCTTATTAAGTGTGAAGTATATTCAGGTAAACGAATCTGATCCCTACAGGATTTCTGAGACTTAAACTACTTCGAGCTACAGATAGCTTTTGACTGGGATAATTTCTTCCAACAGAAGGGGAGGCATTTCAATCTAAGGAAAAAATAATTATTTTCCGCTGCTCTCACAGAAGGCATACTGTGGTGCTCTCCCCTTTCCAGAGCAAGAGGGATTGATGTTTCAATTGAGTGCCTGGCGTCTCTGGGGGATCAAAAGGGATAGCAAAGAAACTTCCAGTGGCAAAAGTCATCCTGTTTTCACTGCTATCAACTTTGTTCCGAGGCTATTCCAGTCCTACATATTGCAGGTGATGAGAAGCTGCTAACCCTTAGGAAAGGAGGTGGGTCCAATAGGAGAAACTGGAATTTCAGGGCTCAGATACACACCTACCTAGCAGTCCAGGCATACCCCAACTTACTCAGCAGTGATCAGTGTTTCTCATTAAGTGCTCTGATCCCCATGAATTTTCTGTTTATTTGTTCTTTTTATTTCTCTTCTCCCCTCAATAGAGGAATGGTCCGCAAACTACCGTTTCCCAGAAGCGAACTATTGAAATGTTTCCTTCCTCTTTCCTGGAGTTTAAAAACAAATAAATTAAGAAGAAAAATCGATGGTAACAGATGCCATAAAGCACCAATAACCCACTGCCAACGTTCCACCACGAGGTCACGCCACGAGGGACTCCTGAACTCGTGACCTCCCTTCGCTCACTTAATGAACAACCACATATGAGCAGGAGAGAGTCATTCGTTATTATTTTACAATAAGCAGAGATGCTAATTCTCCAAACTGCCGTAATGTGTGCTTGTTTGCGTTGCCACAACGCTGCATTTTAAATGTCAATAGGGAATGAAACTGTGAACCACCAGACACCGTGATCAAAGTAGTCAGCTGAAACCGCCGAACCATGGTTTATTAATAAAGAATAAAGAGAATGCAAATAAACTCATTATAAACTGGGGTTTGTAACAGCCAAATTCCCAAAGTAAAAGTTTAAGCAATGTTCAAGTGATTATCTGTATAATTAGGAACATATAGCCAAATACAAACAACCCGATAGCCGACCCCAGCACAACTAGCATTTAGATACAGACCGCCCACACGTGCAATTTACTGGCACCAGAGGCATGTGCTGAGCCTAAAAATACAAAGCATCCAAGGCAAGTTCAGTCATTACTGAAGACAAAGGCTCAATTCCATATTCTACATGAAAAATATTAACAGAGCCCACCTGCCATACCACCCTTGGACACTCAACTACTTTTCTCCAGAGGGATCTTCATGGATCCCACACGGAGGTGCAATCAAGTCCCTTTTTCAGCTGTAGCACTTCTCTTTCTGTCCTTTTCAATACAATGCAATGATTTACTCTGTATTTCCTTATTCTACTTCTGTTCAAAAACTGAGTACAGTACTCAGAATTCATAGAAAAACTGCTTCTGGAAGCAGCAAGAATATTTAAATTACGGTATTACTGTTAGATAAAATGGGGAAAAAGTCTCAGAAATTGCTAAAGATGTACACCTCGGGGATGCAGGCAGTGCATGGGGTCACAAGATCACACAGCTGTGTTATCTACCTGCAGGCCAAAGTTTACATCTATGAGGGCAATGCAGAATGATTTACATTACAGATCATAACTCCAATTTTTGCATCTCTAAGCTGTAAAATTAACCAGGCCATTTTTTTGATTGCTGGAAGACTATTAAAACCCAATGAGGTCTTTCTCCATTTCTGTGTAATCCAGACTGCCAGTTTAGTCAAAGTCTTCATTAAGTGCCTAGTTTGGTAGGATGAATCCCTCCAATTTAAGCAGCATTAAGTAGTGATTAACAAAGGAGCTACATGAATGTAGAGCAGCAGCAGATCTCTCTCGATACTCACTGAAGCATAACGCTTACAGAGAAAACATTCATAGAATATCCCGAGTTGGGAGGGACCCATAAGGATCACTGAGTCCAACTCCTGGCACCACACAGGTCTACCTAAAATTTTAGACCATGTGACTAAGAGCACAGTCACACACTTCTTAAATTCAGACAGGCTCAGTGCAGTGACTACATCCCTGGGGAGCCTGTTCCAGTGTGCAACCACCCTCTCAGTGAAGAACCTCTCCCTGATGTCCAGCCTGAACCTCCCCTGCCACAGCTTGACACCATTGCTGCAGGTCCTATCGCTGGTGATTATGGAGAACGTGTCTGTGCCTTCCCCTCCACTCCCCCTCACGAGGAAGCTGTAGAGTGCGATGAGGTCCCCCTTCAGCCTCCTCTTCTCCAGGCTGAACAGGCCCAGTGCCCTCAGCTGCCTCTCTAGGCCCTTCACCATCTTCATCGCCCTCCTCTGGACACTCTCCAACAGTTTCACATCCTTCTTGTACTGCGGTGCCCAGCACTGCACACAGTGCTCGAGGTGAGGCCGCACCAGCGCAGAGCAGAGCGGGACAATCACCTCCCTCAACCGACTAGCAATGCCATGCTTGGCGCATGTTAAATAGTTGAAATCAGGTTCGGGAAGTTCACCTGCTAGAATCATAGAATGGCTTGGGTTAGAAGGGACCTTACAGACGATCCATTTCCCAACCCTTTGCCATGGGCAGGGATGCCGCCTCTATCAGGTTGCCCATAGCCTCTTCCAACCTGGTTTTGAACACCTCCAGGGATGGGGCATTCAACCACATATACTGTATAATTCCGATTTAGGAAAAAAAAAAAAAAAAAAAATTTAATTCTATCAACCAGTCTTGACTGAATTAGATACTAAGGCTTGCCTTCAATTTTAAGCACTGATATTTCGTCAAGGCACTTGCTCTCATTTTAAGGTATTACTGGGGAGATGGTGGGTCCCTACAGTACAGAGCAAAGACCACAGAGTCACACAGATGCAATCAGATAGCTGCTGCAGTTTTGATAGCTGATTGCTAGCTCTTAGTCAAGTGGCACAGGATCATTTGCCAGATTGCAAACATTACGCTATTTGCAAAGGATATACGTAAAAGCTTTAAACACATTCGGCTTAGTGCAAATGGAAACGGTATTTACCAGCCTTCACTGCTTCTAAAACCGTTCAGTGAATTCTTATTTACAGGAAGACGATGGGGATCTTCAGGGTTACAACACACAGCAGCTGTCTCTGCACAAGTGCCAGCCTTGCCGTTAACAAGACGATAAATTGACTGATTACTATTTCAGTACTATTAAGGTTGAACCGAATTATGCCAGGATTCAGATTCGCGGTTTCCATCAGTTATCTTACAGCTTGGAAAAGCAATTGGGCCAGGGGTGACTATAGACAACAACAACCTCCTGTAATGCTGCTAGAGATGGAAAAGAGACGTGCTGCCACCACTCATCCCCTAGCACTCGTGGCAGCACAAGATTCTCAAATAATTGAAATCAAGACAATTTTTCAAATACGAAGAGAAAGCTAAGGTTGGCAATACAGTACCCAGTCTCTACCTGCAGCTGCGATAATGATGACACATGTCAC
Source organism: Anas acuta (assembly GCF_963932015.1). Taxonomy (NCBI): domain Eukaryota; kingdom Metazoa; phylum Chordata; class Aves; order Anseriformes; family Anatidae; genus Anas; species Anas acuta. The sequence continues at coordinate 54,084,237 of NC_088983.1, read as the reverse complement.
GTCCACATCTAGAAGTTCTGCCTTGCGGAGAAAAGTTCCTGTAAGGCAGCACTGCATGCTCATTTTCCCAGGCATGAACGTCCCAGTGGATTTAACTAGAGCTGCAGATGCTTAGCTCACCGAACTCAGAGCCGCCAGCGCATGAAGTGGAAACAGGGCTTGCTATACTAGGCCCTTGCTACATCAACTATAATTAAACAACTTTTACCAACATGGGTTTCTCTGAACTTCTTGTAAGTGGATTTTTTTTTTCCAAGGGTAGGCCAAAATTTGGTGGGGGATCTCAATTTCATGAGCTCCAGTGAGTCAGGAGGAAAGGTGTGATACTGAGTCCCAACCCATCCCACACTGACTTTGCTAGCAAGAGGGCACAGCACAGCAGGGCTCGCTTTCTCTGGGAGCCTTATCCTGTCAGACAAGTTATCTAAGGATAACGTTTATGCTTCGCTTTAAAAATACCTGAGATATCGTCAATGTCATATTTGACATTTATAATTGAACCACAGTCACACAAACAATGTTACTGGCAATGTTGCTTATCCTGTAGTAGAGGTAACTGTGCATTTTGTACCTATTTAACACTTCAACAAGGAAATAATGAAGGTGCCAATGGAAGATGAAGTTGTGCAACTGCCTTATTTTTAATTAAAGCACAGTACAGACAACTGTGCGGAACGATACTTATCTTTCACCATTTTCCAAGGCTTGCTTATTTTACCAGCAAAAATCCTCATTAATTTAAGCCAATTTGGCTCCAAGAAATTCACCTTAGATAATGCAACAGCATCAGACTCCTTTTGCAGCACCCTTTTGCTGGCAGAGAGACCTTCCTGTTTCTGAAAACGACATAGCTACACTCAAACAAGTAAATAATTAAGACAAGGAGCATGCACAAACCATCCTGAAGATAAAAAAGCACTGGTATTTGTACATTTGCAGTTACACAGAAGAAACGCCACCCACACAAACAGCCAAGCTTCGGCTCCCCAGACTGACTCAAATCTTCAGCCATGCAGAGCAATGACAGGGAGGAAACATTTGCATAAGCTTGTAACTTGAGCGAGCATGATATGGGTGAGGGGTGGGAATACAAAGCAGTTTGCACTGAGAGACAGTCATTCTAAAACACAAAAATACATACTTACAGTAAAAGAAAATAAACATCCTGGGAAGTCATTGCAGCTGCTGTATTTTAAAAGACGCACATGCCTGCTACGTGCTTTAAAATAGTTGTTCTTACCTTCTAAAAGCAACAATGCCACCAGGAAATCCTCGTGCAGTTCAAGTGTTGAGAAAGGAATGCTAATCCTGGCAGCACAGTGTCTGCATATGAATGAGCCCCTCTTTGGGTCCCTAACATTTCATAATCTTTCATGAACTCGACAAGCAGGAGCATTTCATCCAGCACCGCTGAGATCTGAGCCATCTTGTCTCAAATGCTGACAGTTTATACAATTTGCATTTATTTTGGAAAAAAAATGATACCAGTCAGTACTATTTGTCTTGTTATACACTGGAAAATTCAATGTGTGTGTGTAAGCTAATGGAGGATCTTAGCATTTTCTATATTAAAGAGGAAATTCATTTTGCAGCTCCACGTGCCACTACTTGGTGCAAGAATTAGGCTGGCTCTGTCTGGCCAGAAAGTGAAATCCATCTCAAGTCCCTCCCCGTATCCTCCAGCTCGCAGCCTAAAACACCGCCACCCGGCAGCATCCTTCTGCTGCTTCCCACTAATGCGCTCCACGGCCCAGGCTGGGTGTATGCAGCGATCTGTTCCTCCCAACTCTAATTGCACAGCGGGGAACTCAATAAACCTGTATCTTATCTGAAAGAGAAGCCGGTAATTGCCTGAAAGAAATGGATCTGGCTGCGGAAGGATATAAGACGGTGTCACGCTTATTGTTGGCCACCCTGATAACTGATGCGCTTCCCCCCCTGCTCCCCAAACACACGCTTGGCAGCAAAAAGCAAAGCGCCTTTGGGTTTGGCTGTCACACGTGCAAAGCTGCTAGCAGAGGAGGAAGAAGGGAAGCGATGGAGCACCTCAGCACCTCGCAGGGGCCAGCAGCCTCCTGGCTGCGAGGTATTCACCTCCAGAAGCACAAGCAAAGCTCAGAGCATTTGATCACCACCACCACCAAATGCATGGGTGTTGCACTATCTTAGCTAATGTATTAGCATCTAACAAAGACTACCAAAAAAAAAAAAAAACAAACAACCCTGCAAATATTTATGCAAAAAAGCCAGCCAGCAAACGTTTGTTCGCATCAAAATAAAAGCCTACTTTTAACAGTTATTTACTATTTTCAAAGATCAGCGTGGCAGAAGGAATGCTGGCAGATCAATACATACTCTCACTAGCTAACTAATCTTCACTGCCTCCTGAATAATTCAAGCTCATCAGACTGCCGAGCTGTCTGGCCCAAAGGTTACACGAGACATGCATCCGTCTGCCAAAAAGGTGGCAAACAGTTTGCCATTCCTCATCCATCCCCTCCCTCGGTATTTGTACAATAATGGTAATCAGCACAAAGCCTTCAGTTAAATCATAACTAATCTGCAACCCTCTGCCCAAATATTTACAACTCTTATTAAAATAAAACTCAACCCCTGCAGCACACACAGGCGGGAAGCAGGAGGAGCACCAGCCAGGAATTCCTAAACATTGCTTTGTAGCAAGCTACAGGCTTGCCTTTTATACAAACAATAGTTAATCATGTGAAACAAGGATATACTCAGAGAAATATTACAAGAGAAGAGAAACTGATGCGAACGTATTTTATTTACCAGCTCTGTTTTTTAAATCTTGCATTTATCGGGGGCTTAGGACATTTTATTATTTTGTTCCACCACCATCTCAGCACTAAGCCAGGATTCAGCTGCTGCCCAATAACCACACAACAGTCGTTTTTAAGGGTCCTCAAACTAACAAGAGCGAATACGCCTGTCAGGTACAGATACCTCTTCTTCTACAGTTAGCTAATCCTAAGCCACATAACAGCAACCTTTTCTTCTGTAATATAAGGACACGTCACTGAAAAACGACTAACAGAATTGGTCAGCATATCGCTGTTTTTCAAAATGTCACCACATCAAAGCCAAAAACTATTCACAGAGCGTGCAGGAGCCTATGCCTGAGATGGAGCTGGACTTAGAGCAGCAGGCATTTCAGCCCTCAGCACTCGGAAGCCCTGATTATACAGCACGTGCAGGTGTCTGTTCCTGATAAGATTTTTCTGCCACTTATCTTGACAGTGTATCTGTAATGGTTGATTTTCAAAAACACTATTTCTGAAAGAATTAACTTTTTCAGCTAACCGGAGTACAAAGAAGTGCACAACGAGAGCTGACACAGCCGCCTGGGTACGGCGCCCAGGAGCAACGAGCACCTTCTTGTAACATGGCAGGGGGAGAGCTGGCAAAGTTGAAAACCAGTACAGCTGAAAACTCGGCTGACATTTCAAACACCACATTCCACCTACGGTACTCATCCCTACAGCGTGTCCCTGAGATCAGAAACATAGCCAAGTCCAGGATGGACTATTCTAGCAATATTGATGCCTGTTCAGCAAAGCTGTCCTTATAGAAGGCTAATTGGGTTAACACCCATCTCTGACTAATGCAGAAGATGAGCATTATTCCCATTATAATGGGATCTTCTTTTGATATCAGGAATTAGTCACGTCTACAGCAATTTTAAAATGAACGCTAACCTTGGAGAGCGGGTATCTCATCTCCACTGGCAAAATCACGCAGGATTTCAAGCTACGATTCCAGCTGAATGCGATAAATGACTTGAAAAAATTGAAGCTCGCATCGTTGATTGCCAGAAGGGAACTGGCATTGACAGGTTCCTTCCAGATCAAGTGTCTGCTCTCCCTGAGCAAGGCCATACGTGGTATCTTACTCTCTGCTAAGCTCACAGCACAACCCAGCAATGCCATTAGCCCATTAACTCAAGCCATGAAAGATAAACGATGCTCAGAAGCAGCAAATATGAAGGAATGAGCACAGTTAACAGCTGCTAACAGAAATGAAGGCATGCACCCACGTATTCGTAAAGGGGTCCAGGTTTTCAATGGACTCAGAGGCTTAAAGAGCTGAAATACTCAGCGATACCTTCATACCTTCTTTTTCGTCCTACTGTCCATAAAGCTGACTGTTGCAAAACACAAAATATACCAACTTAAAGGGATAAATATTTCCTTCTTCCTGGGCTACGATGCATCATCTTACACATTTCATCATCTGCTTTACACTGTTCAAAAGGTGTCTACCCCAGGAGTCAAAAAGCCAGTCATTCCTTCCACATCCCACCACCTGAACAGTGTTTGGAAACCATGAGCTTTCCTAATCCCTTATAACCCAGCTCCTGCACAGTTTTCTCCTTCTTCCTTAAAAACGCAAAGAGTCAAATGCCTTTGGGATTAGTGCAAATACAGGGAGAAATTAAAAGGAGTTTTACATCTGACTTTTAAGGATGCTTCTGCTCCACACAAATCTCTCTGTAGAGAAAAAGCATGCGCATGGCGGATGCATTTTGTTGTTCAGTTCTCTGTTCTTCCTTTTAATCATGGGCCAGCAGCAGAGATGAACGCTTTTTGTAGCACTATACATGTTCACCAATGATGTAGGCCAAAGCAGGATTACACATCGTTAACACAGACCTTTGCCAACACGTTATGTTACGACATTTAACATTGTTCTCACCCTTGCTTAGAAAAAAACACCTCATAGAACTTTATTTTCGTTATTATTAAGAGTTTACATGAAGATGTTTCTGTTCAAGTCTATGTGAACCCCCTGAAATAAGGGTTCAGATCCCAATACTGTGTGTGTACTACCTCAGCCTTGAGGAACTCATTCCTTCCCAGCAGAGCCCAACCTCCATACTGCCAACTGATTCAACACCAGGCTATGACCACAAGGCTGAACTGCCTCAGCCCTATAAACCTTCCTTTCAAAATCCTCTACAGCTGTCTTTTCATTCAAGAAGTATCTTCCAATCCCATTACTGCTTAATCCCTTTATAATCCAATCAACCTCAGCAGCATCATGTCAGCTCTCTGTGTCAACACTGTAACCCGGTAATATTTCATTCTGGGGAAGAGCAGCGTTTTCCATTTCCAGAAAAATTGTAATTCCTACCCTTGACCCAGCTTTGCAACGGATTCATCTTCAATGGGCATAACCACCTGCATTTTCTGCATATCTTGAACATTACACGGGGGTAATAAGGAATATTAAGCTTAACCAGCTATTTCTATGGAAACGAGATACGTGGCAGAATTCACATAGTACTTGGGTTTGTTTAAACCTCTCTCTATTTTAGTTGTAAAATCAAATTTTGTTGTCAGTGCAGGAAACTGACACAACAGGGCAGAGTTCAGTAATCAGGTTGCTTTTCACAGGTAATTTCTTTCCCTGCTCCTCCTATTCTTCTAGAGGATGTAAATTGCCTACGAAGAACATACCCAGCTGTACATCATCTGGGCTACAAAAAACACCCAGCTGTATCTCTACAAAGCAAACACCCAGCTGTACGTCTTCTGGGCTACACCGTTTGCACATATTCTTGCTAACACTTGGTGCGTTTCAGGTAACTGTGTCCCTTGCCACGAGGAAGCCATGAAAGCACTTCCAGGGAGGCTTTGAGCTGTCGATAGACTCCCTTCCACCCCAGACACGCTCAAGCAGACACAACACTGGGGTCTTTGCATATCTGCTAAGCAGACCCAGCAAGTACCCAAACCCTCCATGCCCATCAGCGCTGGGCCACTATCCAGACACCAAGGTTTTCCGAGCTTCTGATTAAATTTTCATCATTTTTTCGTATGGAATTTTCTTAATTTCACAGAAGCTAATAGCGAATAAAATACCTACAACTTCCAATTTAGCTACTAAAAAGGGGACGTGTTAGGGAAGAACACATTTGTTAGCTTTCTACATTTGTTTGCTATTTTTGCTGGTCACCACTATTTTTTCTAAGAAGTTCCTGCTTAATGCAGCCACATAAAACAGCAGGGAGCTCCAAACGTGCCCCCCACTCTGAGGCATCAAGGGTTTCCTCAGCACAAGAAGGGTCCCACTACCGTGGGGCATTTCAGGTGTAATACAGCATCCCCAGCATCATTTATCATCAGCCTTATGGTCCACAAGAGGACACAATCCTGTAACCATAGAAACATGCCTGTTCCTCTGGACGTTTTATGCTAGTATATTATAAAAATAAATAAAATGAAGAAGAAGAATGAGACGCTGTTTGCTCTCTCCACAACATTTCATCTCAATGAGACTTGGTAAGAAGAGGTGTTCATTTTTAAGCAGCATGGTAACTCCCAGCCCTCTGCCTGCTCTCTCTCCCCACAGAAGAGGGCACAAACACAGCACAGCTTTGTACCTGAGCCCCTTCCTCACAGTGTTTGCCACCAACCCACTCAAAAAGCAGGCAGCAAGCACTGCCCAGCAGGCAACGCTGAAAGCCACCACCACACTCGATACAATTTGTGACCTGTAGAAACGGAAAGTTTGGTTTTTTTCCCTCCCATAAAGTCACTCTCCCCAACACACAAGGCATTTTTTAGTACCTTCTATTTTTCCACAGGATCCGTAAATCCATCCCTCGATGCTCTGCACAGGGGAGCAAAGGACACAGCTTGGTGGGGAGCACTCTCCCCATCCTGCTCAGCCCTCTTCTCCTCCACCACCCCAGTGCTTTATTGCAGCCGACCCCAGCTGGATCACGTCAGGGCTTGATTCTGCAAGGACTTGGAGATGCAGTAGGTATGGTTGCCAACTGATAAAATGCTCAAAAAATAGTCTGCTATTCACCAAAGATATAGATAGGTGCATATATGCATTTAATCAGGAAAAATGAACAGATTTTAAAAGCTATTTTGCTATTACCCATGGCCAAGCAATACGAGTGAAACCATTTTGACAGACTCTTCAGTTCAGACTGCTGCAGAAAGAGGCTTAGCTTCTGTTAAAGAACATCAAATTAGATCTAAGTTACTAACAATGGCTATTTTGTGGATTTCCACTAAGTGCTTTTTCCTACATACCACATTTTGAAATATTCTCAGCATCCTAAGCATGGCATGGTCCCTTTAAATCTCTGAAAATTCAAGGTACTCCCTTGGCAAAGGATGAAGTGCTCAGCTCCATACACAATCACACATTTACTGAAATCAGATGCTACAAAGAATAAAATCTCTCTCTCTCTCCTCTGGCAATAGAATTTAATAATTTTAAATCAGTAAAACATTTTAAAACATTAAAAACCATTCCAGCATATATAACACAGGATTTACCGAGCATATTACTTCCAATTACAGCTAATGATTGATACAAACCTCTAGCCACAGATATTTGTGGAAAATGTACATTAGTCAATGCTAATGTCAAGAAATTACGCGCAGAAGTGAAAACATTAGAGCTACGAAGCTCCTAGAGGAACTTTAATCACGCCTGTTTGATATTCCCTGCACTATGCCGTGCAGCTCTGAATGCTCCCATCAATTCCTACATGTGTGTGCAAATGTAGCCAACGATGAACTTGTTAGAGGAAGCTTCGTATCTCATTAGACACGAGAAAATTAGTGCGAACAGTTATTGTGTGCATCTCACGAGCTTTGTAGTTCTTCATATTTTCGTGGTAGTGTTTCATGAGCACACATTGCACTTCATTTCCTTTTTTATATACAAATAAAACCTCTTTGGCACTGAGGAGCCATTTAGATCTTAAATCTGTACCTATTCACTGGTATTTGGCATTTTTAAACTATTTATTTCATTTTTTAAAAATAATTGTATGTATTTTGTCCCAAGATGCCTAATCAGTCTTTTTTTTTTTTTTTTAATAAAAAAGTCTTTTTTTCCTTTCCAATATGTATTAATTATCCTCCCTCACTAAAGGAGACTGTCTTGCCTGTCCAACGATTGATTCTGGACATCAAGACAAAGGTGAACTTTTTTTTTCTGTGTTCTGTTTTAGATCTGCCCATTAGATACACATTTTGGTGCCAAAACGAACAAAATGCCAAGCAGGTATTTTAAATTGCTCAATAAAGTTGAATTGCAATGGCTCATAAAATGCTGACTTATTAAAGTTGCCACCTACAGATTTTCAGCTACTCATGGGTAACTGCCAAATAGCCAAATTTGGCTGCAAAGCACAAACAGCTCTGCTTAGGAAGCATTATACCAAAGTTTAATTGCTCCTAAAACACCAAATAAATGATTTCTTTGTACGGTGACATGAAGCCCCCCAGGCCTTGCTCACCAGGTGCTGCCCCTCTGAGTGCACCCAGCTGGGGATTCGCTCCAAGTTGTGCCTCTTCACCTCTGACTTTGGCAAAGGTGCTCGAATTTTAAGCTGCCAGCATGCTGGTTTGGTATAAAAGATGTTGAGTCGAGCATTTTGCAGAGGTGCTGGTGAGGAGGTAAGCAGTCACGTTTGTCACTGCCATGGCTTCTTGTTCAGCAAGTGAAGTTGCTGAGGGCACCGTGTAAGCAGGCAGCACTGCTGCCGCAAGGACCCTACCTGTGATTGAAGAGGATCGCTCCTCGGCTATAAAGAACCCTCATTTTCTTCTGTGAGCTCCAGGTTGTACTCGGGGATCAGATTTGACAGTGCTGTCAATCATCTGCCACAAACATTTAAGGCAGGCTTATTGACTGATGAAACTCCTTTGTTTTAGACTTTAAGGGCTGATTAACTCTGTAACAGGTATCAAGAAGTTGCTACATCAGAGAAATGTGCTTTGTGAGGAAAAAAACCACCACACACACAAAACCCAAAAAAGCTCAAGCCTAATAAAAACAAGTTAGGCTGCAAATGCATTACTAAGTGCATCACCAGCTGCAAGCAGTTACACCCCATAAAATGTCAGTAACTTCACCCATCAGATTTTGGCCTAAACTTTTGTAGCTTAAGTACTTAGCTTGTTTTCACAAGCTTAATTATACAGCGTTATTTTGGATTTTTACATAGACAGCACAAAGTATTTCCTATTTCATATGCACATAGCAAACACTGTCTGTGCAATGCACCACCTGAGTGACAGCTTCCTGCGAGCAGCTGCTCCCCATCCCGAGCAGGATGCTCAGCTCACCAACTTTCTCTCTTCGTCACTTAGGAATTTAAAAAAAAAAAAAAAAGAAAAGAAAAAAAAAGAAAAAAAAGAAAGAAAAAAGCAGGTCCACATAAGGCGTAAGCCTTAAGTTCAAAAACACACCGGGACACCTCAGTATGGGGCATAAAATCAAAGGGAAGAGAGGGGGCTTCATGGAGTTAAAGGACAGAAGGAATCGCTGGCACATCTGTTTTCCATCCCTAATGTCGGTCATTAAGTTTCAAGCTGAGACCAGTAACTTGAAATTGATTAAAGCTACCTCCCACAAAACCATCCCCATATTGAATTAAAAGCACCAAGAGAGGCTATGAGTTTTGATTGACTTTTGCAAGGTCTGATGCCCTTACTTCTGAAAATATTCTGCCTTTCCCACTTACATCACGTGGATTCAGCTCCTAGGTGTTGGTTTTTGTTATAGCTTTTCTATTATTCAGTATTTTGCACACTGAAGTTATTAACATACCGTAATCAAGCCAACTTTATTTGTTCCTTTTGGTAAGCAGAATATAAAACATACATGACAAAGAGAAAAATCCACAACTAAAAGGTCATTTCTAGCACTGACTGAAAATTTAGTATATTAGGGAAAGTAGATTTTTACTGCCTCATCTCAAACAAGACAGATAACCACTGATTCAGCTAAAAATATAGTGACTGACAGCCATCACAGACTAATGGCGTGGTGGTGAGCCAAGTGGCAAGCACACATACAGCAGACAGGTTTCAGCAGGTCCTGCATGCCCACGACCCCAGCTTTGTGGGATCTGTAGGTTCCCTGTCACTGTGGGTGACTGTGGCAGCTATTTGGCTAATTTAAATGCAGGCATTCAAAATCAAAAGAAAATGGAGTCGAAGCAAAGGTTAAACCAAACAATTAAGTGGTTATAGGCTTTTTTTTTTTTTTTTTTTTAATTGAACTGATGCATTTCACTTCACCCAGTCACTGGTGGTTTGCATTGTATGGACAGAACTCAGCATTATTTTCTTGCTCAAGGGGCCACTGTGCATGTACATACCTCCAATATCAAGGTCTAAATCCAGTCTAAAATTTACACTTCTTTTTCTATTTTCACGATGGCATCGAAGGTGTTAGCAGCTCATATATAAACGAGTATCTCCAATATTTCTACTTACATAAAACAACTAAAAATACTCTTAACAGTAGTGAAGGGTACAGCGATTATGATTGAACAAACCCTGTTTTTCACCTTGAGCTGAATAGGAACACAAAATGCATGGAAAAAGAACTGGGCAAGTATAAAACTTCCATACACTTGTAAGCTTCTTGTCTCCAGTTAGCAGTCACGACCTTCTTTCTGTGGCAATATTTCTGGTTGCTTCTTAACACACTAAGTGATGCCCATGACCTTACTTCATCTTGAAACCAAAGCAACCATAGGGTGTGCATACTGCCTGGGTAGGAGGTCACCTGGGACTTCCATGCGGTATACCAGCCACAAAGCCGTGTCAAAACATTTAACAAACATTATAAAATGGAAGCTGAACAGCTAGAAGGAAATACTGCTGAGATGAGCAGATGTGACAGTGATCTGGTTATTGTTTTAGCCTGTCAGATGAGTATAGATTTCATAAATGAACTGATCACTCAACATTAAATGGTGACTGGGACAGAAAAGCTTAACTGCTTCTCTCCATGTTCAGCGGTGCTGTTCGTGAGTTTAACAACGGGTGAGATTGGAGCAGGGATCTGATGTTGCCATCGCTAAGCACCGCTGCACTGCTCTGGTTCACGCCACTCAAGTCCGGAGTGCCCCAGTCTGCTGGGCATTTTTACATCTCTTAAACTGTGTTTCTAAAGCTGGTGCTGCACAGATAAAAAATATCCTGATATTCATTGAGAGCTGACTTAAAGGGATGTCCTGTATGCCAAGTTAAATCCTTACAAGGTAAAGGTGTAATTCCTTTATTTGTTTTCCTTCCAAAGGCTCTCTCGGGTATTGTTTAGCCCTACCAATTTCATTCAGTTTGCACCTATATACAGCAGTTGCCAGATGATCTCAAGACGCTTTCTCAAATCTCTGGGTGCAAGCTTTCAACAGGTTTAAGTTCCTGTTTCTGTGATATGTGAGTAGCAGAGAAAGACTGAAAGCGTATGTATGGGCATGTATGGCTCAAAAATTATAGGCACTTGATTTTTATTTCTTGCTAGTCTTTCAGTCAATCTCACCTGAAAGGACAATATTCTTCTCACAATGTCTCAAACTCAGCCCAAGGGAAAAAAACTTCCTGCACTGGGACTGGAGAGTCAAGTGTAAGCAGAAAGGACTGCAGCAAAGCGTGGAGGTTTTTGCAAACTCCTTTAGGAGGACACATCCTCCTTTGCATCCGATCTGCTCATTTAGATTCAGCGAGTACGAGACATTTACATCTCAAATTGGCTTTTTCCCATTAGAAACCTATAGAGCTCGGTTAATTACCATTAATGAGAATGTATTTTTATGCAGTAACTGTTCATTTATTCTCACGTTTCTGCTACCCCAGCGTGTCCCCATTGAGACAGTGACCACCATCAGCCCCCTGAGGAGCACAGCACAACAGCCGTCACCCCAAGTCCCTGTGGCAATATGGCTGTGGCCGTACCAAGCTGGGTCCTGCGGGGGAATGCAGATGTACACCGGCCCCCGAGGGACTTGCCCATTTCAGTCCCATTAGCATTTGTGGGAATTATGTGCAGAGCACAAAGGCATCGGAATGAAACTGCCTTGTAAGACCGAACCCACTGGCAGGAGCAAAAATCAGATGTTTCACATTATTTCCACTGGGAAGAAGATTGGCTCCCGAGTCAGTTCAATCTACTCACCTGTTTTCATGGAAACAAAAGCTCAAAAGGTAAATGTTGAAAACGGAATATCCTGCTTCTCGGTCATCATTTCTCAACAGAAAAAAAAATGCTTGTTTTTGTGCTCTGCTTCTCCTATGAGATACTTTTTATCTGGTAAATGTCAAAGCTTCTTATGAATACTAGCTCATTAGTCCTCAGAATGCTAATGAGTGGTGGCAGCCTACCTCACTTGTGGACAAGAAGAATTTCGCCTCCATCACCAAGGGACTGTTTCCTGGGCCACCTCCTAGCGAAAAGCACACCCACTGCGGTGGAGAGCATCTCCTTCCCTTCTGAGCTAGGCTGTCCGGAATTCAATCCGGCTGGGAAGACAGAGCACATTAAGCAATATAATGAAATATCGCTCACACTGCAGTGACAGCTATGACAAAACTCTACACGAGACCGATACCTGACTACACAAATCGCAATTCCGATCGTACAGTCAGTGCATCAAGCAGCTCAGTGACAGGTACATTGCAGGCTCAGAGGAAAACACACAAGTCCTGATGCACAACTGCCTACACCATGGGGCAAGGCTCAAACAGCAGTGGAGAAATTAACCACCTCCATACGGTGACTTAGACGGAACTAGCTCTTCATTTCAAGCACACCACCAAGCTGAAATTAATATCCAGGCACGTCATTCCTGATAACAAACTAGCAGTGTGCAACAAACGTGTACTTGATAATGGTTTTGACAAGTTCAAGTTTTCATTTATTTCTTCTTTGCGAAGTGACATTCTCTCTGACTTCATTTTCAAGTAATTGTTTTTAACTTTTTCCCCATTGTGTCAAATAAATTTACAGTAGGACATTCCTAAGACAGAAATAAACAATTTTTAGTTTGATAATTTTCTAAACTCTATTTTAGTCACTTCTCATAATGAAATTCACTACCTTTAGTGATTTAACATCAGCCTAAAAAAGGCTATGGTAGATTTTCTGATGAAAAGAACGTGCAAGTGTTTTGTGGTATTTTACATCCTTCTTACACCTTACAGTATTTCCCACCTTTCTACATAGAAAAAGGGGCCAAAGTCCCTGTATCTGGACCCAGAAAGAAGCAGCCATGTCTAACCTAGACATGGCCATTCAGAAATACCTGGAGCAACATGCCTGATGGAGGAACCTTCCAGGACAGGCGACCTTTTAAAGCATTATTTTCAGAGCTTAACAATGAATTTCTCAAATCTCATAGCCAGCTGTGAAAAACAAACTTCCTTCCTTTCTTTGCTTTGAAGATATCACCTTTTCATTTCATTGTTTCCTTCTTTGGCTCTATGCTGTGTGAGAGAGAACAGGAGTAACTGAGCTTACTTTCTCTGTAAGATTATGTGCCTCGTATATCTTGACCAGAGCCTCTCATCTCCTCCTTCACAAACACGAGCATCCTGACCTTCACAAATTTTCCCTTGTAGGGACTTCTCACGTCTTTGATTATTCTCTTCAGCTTTCCTCTACTCCCTATAGCTCCTTTCTGAGCGATGTGCAATAATGCTCACCCAGCTCCGGATGAAACTTCATTGCCAATGCACGCGGCAGGCTGAGACGTGCTGAAACTGCACTATTGTATCATCTGATGTTAGGCCATTTGACATCTTATTTACTTTTTTGGTAATAGGCACCTAAACAGAAGCTTTAATAAAACGAGATACAATAATGCTCACGCTTTTCTTTTCTTTTTTTTTAATATAAATGGGGGTTTCTATCATTTCCCCATAAGGATGATTTATAGCCATCTTGCCTGTGCGAACTACACAATATCAGCATTTCAAAACCAATTACAGTAAAACTACTCCCCAGGCTGCACCTTAAGCCATAGGTTCCCATAACAAAGAGCTCAGCAGTAACACCAGTACAGGAGATGGGGGGCCTGCCTTCACCTGCCCCTCTCCTCTCGCCCCACCATAGCTCCCGCAGGGCCACGCTCCCGGCCGAACATCTTCATGGGCTCCCCGATGCCACACGTGGCCATGCTGAGAGGATGATTTATCATCATCTCATACCAGCACCATTCGCAGCTGCAGCTGAACATTTCAAATACAGAAATTACATTTTTAGTGTCAGTGGCTTTTAAGGCTCCAGTAATCTGCTCTTCAGCTGCAATTTAGCATTAAACACTACACAATTCCTGCACCAATGCAGGTTACTGACATGTAATCTAATCTTCCTTCTTTGCAGTTTCCCAAAGTCTCCTTATTCTTTCTTCAGTAATACAAAGAGGCATAAAGGCAAGAGAGGCCTTAATGATAAACAGTTTCGGAACAGTTGACTCAATTGGTTTCCAAGAATCGATGTAGTTAAATGAGAACAACTCCCTGGTGAACATGGAGATTAAACAATAGCGGTGTAAAAAGAAAAAAAAACACCTCTTGCTCTTCATGCACGTGGACTGCCGCTAGTGCTACTCCAAGGATGAATGACAGCTCTGAATCTTTTTCCTTATATTTCTTCACGACCGTCTCTGGCACAGTGCCTTGCCCTTGGCTAGCATGAGGGCAGTGCAGCTGAGGGAAGAGAAATCTGCAAAGATGGGCTCAGCTGCAAGGAGCCGGCTCTCCTGAGCACAATGCCAGTAGCCAAGATCCAAACTCAAACCAGGAAAACCTGATGATCCTTTCTCTCCTTGTTTTCAACACCACCCTAACATCCATGACCATGGGAACCCGAGTCTGGATTTTGATATTCCGCATCTTTCCCCAGAGGTCACAGCTTCTGGATCCTGTTAAACCAGGTACACCCAGAAGATGCACACGAACTACCTTAAAACACTACTTTGAGTCTTTCTTTCAGAGAAAAAGACAAGCCATCTGACTGAAACGTCACCAGGCTGAACTGGGCCTTCGGGCTGCCTTCCTCCACCAGCACTGTGTGGGCCCACTGCACGGCCAGAGTCACTTCATGTAGTCAATTATGAAAGACTTCACATTACAGTTTTTAAGCCGTGTCACGTTATCACCAGGAAATACGCTTAAGGGTATTGTATCTAAGACAGATTACAACAAAAATTGTGAGAATAAACCCTCAGCCACGAACAGATATATTGGCTGTAGTCTCCACTGATGTGCTTGCACTGATGGGCAATAATTATGGTTCACAGTTGCTAAGAGGCTTCTAACAAACCTCTCAAAGTAATTAATCATAATTAACATAACCTTAGCTATGTTTCAAGCTTTTGGTCCTCAGCTCATTATTTATGGGCCTCTCAAAATCGTTCCAGTACATTAATTTTTCTATTTTTAAGCAAATCTATAAGCGAAGCCTAGCAAATGCTAAAAGAATTACACTTTCCAGGTTATAAATGTAGGTAATGTAATAGCTTAGACTTTTTTTTAATGCAGTATTAAGTCATTAATTTATGGTCTACAGAAATGATTAGAATCAAGCAGGACCTACTTCATAAAGGAGACATTACGGACACTGAAAAGCAGCAGAATTTATGGACAGTGAAGAATCTGAAAAACGTAACAGGCATTTAAAGTATTCTGTGTACTTGTTAGAATTAATAATAATTTTACACTGCTACAGATGCACATGCTTCTGAACGCTCTTCAAGCATTTTTACCTCACTCTCACTTGAAAGATATAATAAAGTTAGAAAAATGCATCTAAAGTGAAGTCAATTTGATGTGGAAGTACAGAAAGAAATGTAAGGATGCTCAAGTCAAAATCAGCAAAATATAGATATTTCAAATTCAGATAACTGAGAGGTTCGTTTTGTTTTAATTCCCTCTTCGATTTAATCAGGTTTGTCATTTTGGCATGCCTGTAGCACCAACTGCCTGCAGTACTACAGGACGACACCCAAACCAGCCGTGCCCAACTACACAAGACAGCGTGGGTGGTGCAGAGCTACTAAGTGGGTTTATACACATTTAACACAGGTATGACTGCAGGGAACTGTATCCAACTTCTAGAGCTAGCATCGACCACATGCAGGCACATTTCATGATGGTATTATAGAGCAACTGACGCCTGATACTACAGAACCCTGTCCACAAACACGCAGGACACAAGACCACCAAACCAACTAACAATCATCTGAGCTAACAGAACATTGGAAGTCCATTTACAACTATCAGAATAGCAAAAGAATTGGGTAATGCAGTGCTTTTGTTGAGAAGTGTAATGAATAAATGTCAATAAAACGTGAAATGGAGCTTCCCTCCCTCCCACACATTTCCCCTGGTTCTGTGCAATTAAGAACCTTATAGCTCAATGTTGTTCTCCTCATCCCCTGCAAAATTTGGAGGAAAAAAGTGAGTAGCCCAGTAATGCTGGTATGATTTATCTGTAGTGCCGTGTGAGCAGCACACAAGCAGCTGCTGGAGGCAGCCCAGGCGAGATAGGACCCGCTTCCTCAGAGCCACTTTGGAGTATGAAGATTTAGCCCTAAGTGGAAGGTGCTGAAACATGGAGCAGGCACCCTTCCCCCAGCTAGTCCATAGAGAGCATCCCTCCATCAGCTCCCACGGCAGCAGTGGAGGTATACCTACACGTTACAAGTTGTCACAGCCTCGTCAGTAAAAAATACTAAGCGATCTTCCCAGTCCATAAAGCCCATAGCAAAGATGAATTCCTAGCTCCTTTTTAAATTTGCAATGTGTAGAAATGCATTCATTAATAGGAAATGAGGAGAGATTACTGGCCAAAAAGGAGCAGTCAGTCATAACTTTTGTTAATAGGACTAAGCAGAGGTCCTGACCCATAGCTCCTCTTAGAGCTCCTATTCAAGCAGCCAAACGGCCCCTAGAGGCATTTGAAGAACAGGGTGGCTAAATCAGGCAGCACAGTTTATCGCAGAATAACAAAACACAATTAAACCCTTTGTCTTTCAAGACTACAAAGAAGGGTGCAGTTCTGAGCCCGAAAGGCCTTAATATGCTTTGTAAAGCAGACTTTTCACCAGAATCTGGCTATTAGCCAGCATCTATCTGTGTCACTCTTTAAAGATAATCTGGTTAAACAGCTACATCTTTCCTTATTATGTTTTTTGTTTCCACCATACACATGAAAATTAGCTTAGAGCCTGAGAGGGCTAATTTACATATTTAGGGATATGTTTTATCATTGTGTGCAGATAGGATTTGCAGTCCTTGCTGAATGGGTTGTGTTACCAACCCCCTGGCTTTTCTCTGCCCAGAGAAAGAAAAAAAAAGGGCATTTGCATCATGTTAGCAGAGAACATAGCCCAGCTTTTTGTGGGAAGAAAAAAAGCCTTGAATTATCACCCCTCCCTAATAAAGCCAGGGAAAATTGAAGCATAATAGATGCTGAGAGCAAAATTTTCCCAACATTAATAAAATGGTAGGAAGAAGTACCGACTTCTATCCTCTCATTTTCAGGTCACTGTCTTTGAGATTGGGCCCTTGTGAATGTGATGTGAATCCAACATGAAAGAAGCACAGCATAAAATTTTTTCACCACCCTGGTAGGTGTTTGTAACAGTAAATAAAAATGGATAATTTGCACAAATCATGTTGTCAATCACGTCAGCAGCAGCAGCAAGCATTCTGCATCTCTTACAATTGTACTTGGTGCCTACCTTCCGGCAAAGCTTTGAGAAGCGGGTCTGAGATCTAAAATTGCAAAGCACCAGTGTATATTTACCTCTCTTGGAGACAAAAAAAAAGACTTAGGGGAATAAAACACAAGAAACCCTGTCTTAGCACTATTCCAGTCTATCTGTTTGAAGAGGGAAGTAAAGAAGCAATTCTAGGATATTGATATATTACCACCAATTTACATCTTTTAGTATCTGTGGCAGAGGAGAAAGAAAAGGTCCCGATAAAAGGTAATAATGGAAGAAAGTATGAACAGAAATAGCATTTAAAAATATGAATATCATTTGCAACCCTGCTAAAACAGAACGGTCTATCAAATTCAGTAGTGCACTCCATTGGACCAAATGGCATCTCAGCCTAGGAAAGGGGCTACGATCACATCACCAGTGCACCCTGTTCTGTCTGGGTGTCACTGCAATATCAGGCTGTCAGTGGTTTTTATATACACCCACATAAAGTATTAAATGACATTAAATTGGTACTTTTTACATATACACACGCACGTGATTAAGCAAAATGCCTGTACATATAATGCTATAAAAACATCACGGTCAGAGTAACTTAACCTACACTGAAGTTAACACAACAAGACACAAGCACTAGGAGAGCAGCATCTATTTTGGGAGAGGGAAACTGAAAGAAGAAGAGTTTTTACCTTGACTGTATAACGCCAGTTAGGCTGGCAGAAAATAGTAACAACATTTCCTAGAAAGTTTGCAGCACAAATATTCCAGCTTGTTCAATTAGGAGCAAAAATACAAACCTTCCATATTCCTATTGAAGTCAACGGAGCTGTGGCTTCCATGAAGTCCTGCATGATGCTGTTCATGTGGACTCTGCAATGCCTCACCCATAACAACTAGCTTATTTCGCTAAGAAACTGAAACTCCAGAAGCTGCTGACACATGAGTGTCAAGAATCAGAGAAGCTGCCAGGTACAGGTGCAGGCAGGAACCCGGGACCCTTGCAGGCTCGTGCCTGGGTTTTGTCAGCCAAACAGGTTCAACAAAACTCCACAATTCTCAGAAACCAACACATTCTGTCATGATGAAGTTACGGGTGGATTTTTCATGTTCCTCTCCAAATACTTGCCACAAGACCCAGCAGCCCAGCTTTCTCTGCAAACTTCGCATTTGGTGGAGCATCTCCAGCTGGCACCTGGCAGCAACTCCAGGTTCAGGACACGAGGGCTATTTGTTAAGTTTTGTTTCATACTTCATGCGTTCTTACTGTAAGATTAATAAAATAATATTAGAACGCACGAGTTCAGTCACCATAATAATTTAATGTACATACCTGGAGGCGTAAGTATAAGCAGTTAAATCCACCCATCTGAAACACGCACCTGAAAGTTAAGCCAACTACCACCAATCATACAGCTTCAACTTCATGCAAAATGCTGAAAATACTTTTATTAAAAGACAAGAAATATTAGTATTTATTTATATATATTTATTTGATCCTGCATGTCAAATGTTATCACTTAAAATACCACTGAGTCCCCTCTACGTTACTTTTTTCCAGTTCCACATTGATATGAAAAACTTAGCCAGGGAACAGGTCAGTAGTAAGCAACTCCCACACGTAGAGTTTAATCACACGATTTTGTTTACTAGTTTTACTATGCCATCCCATTTCCTAATTCTATTTGCTTTCCCGCTGTGAAAATTCATAGACTAGTAGGCATCTCCATCTCTGCTAACAAGAGAATTTTATTTTTAAGACCTTACTTAAATACAATTACTGTATCTGATTCAGTGCTTTTCACTTGGTTATTAAATACATTCTTTGAAAAGCTAAGTTACACAGGAAGTATCTTTCAAGTTTTATTAAAATTAGATGACAGCTAAGGCCAAAACAAGAAAATGTTTTAAAAAATTGAGGCAAAATGAAATATTAACTGATAGAGAGGGGGGGAAACATGGCTTGCTTTAACTTCAGAAACTAAGATTGGTTCACATTAAAGCCCAGGACAGGGGTAAAAACAACAATTTCACTAGCAAAGATCACTTATGCTCCTATGAATGTTTTACCAAATCCACCAGCAACACAGCATCAAAAGACAATTAATCTCTCTAACCTCTTCTTCAAAAACATGTATATACGCGGATATACAAAAAGCAAAGGTAGCTGACAGTCCCAAAGCTACAACAGCTATAACAGCTGTCAATAACAATTAAATTTAACAGTAATATCAGCTATAATTCCTTTGACTATGGGTACAAAGGAGTGTAAGACTTACGAATACTCTAAGTTAGAATTATTTCCAGCTGTGTCTTGCTACTTGCAGTGGCAAAATGAATTTCAACCGTATATTTTGGGCGACATCCAAAATACAGCGTTATAATTAGAGGGAAGAACATCCTGTCCAGACAAATAAAATAAAAGGTATCCAGAGGAGTAAAGCCGGAGGGACTGCACACAGCAGCACGGCTGAAAAGGGAGGGTGGAGGAGGACCCTCTGAAGGGTGATGAATACTGGAACACAGCTACAATTTGTGATAACATTTAACCCTTTGCCCTCAATTTAGAAGCTCTAAGACATTAAATGAATACCAATATGTCAATAGCCTAGGACAAACACAGGCTCGGAGAGAACAACACAACCCCTCCGCCTAACAGCATCCCTCTTTGTCTTCCAGCTCGCAGGAGCAGCCCCAGACCCAGGAGGCTGTAACCCACGGCCGAAAGCTGCCGGGGCAGCCAGCACCTGCAGCAGAGGCTCATCTGCTGTCCTCTCGTCCTACGCAGCTGCCCCGCAGCTCACCGTGCTTGAAAGGTCCGTCCGCGAGCGCCGAGGCAGTATCTGGCACTGCCGCAGCTGTGTGGTGAAGTGGCTGGCATGGATAAAATAATTCTCTCCTAGGGAAGGATTTATACAGTATGCAGGACATTAAACAAACCTATGCAGCTACTAGTTTGAGATTATAAATTCGTTTGACTACAGACAACAGCTAGGTAAAAGGCAGTCTAGTTTTCCTGCACTTTCCCAACAGAGAGAGAACAGAATTGTTCAATTCAGGACCACAATGATGAAAAGAAGTTCTCAGGACGACACACTGGTGGGAATTAAGGGGGAAACAGTATGCAGAATGGAGTCCAAAACAGGGTGGTGGTTTTACTCGGGTGGGCTGCCAAGCTCCACCTCAGCTGCTCTCTCACTCCCCCTCCTCAAAGGGAAAGGGGGAGAAAATGCGATGCAAAGGGCTCAAGGGTTGAGATAAGGATGGGGAGATTGCTCAACAATTGTTGTGACGGGCAAAACAGACTCTGTAACAGTGTCCATAGCACTTCGTCTCTACCGCTCCTTCTCTTATCCTCTGTGCCGTGGGGTCCCTCCCACAGGATGCCGTCCTTCCCAAACCGATTGCTGTGGGGCTGCCCACAGGCAGCAGCTCTTCAAGCACTGCTCCCACATGGCTCCATCCCATGGGGTCCATCCCCCAGGAGCAAACTGCTCCAAACTGGGTCCCCCACAGGCAGCAGCTCCCCCCAGACCCCCTGCTCCACGTGGGCTCCTCTCCATGGGCTGCAGCTCCGGCCCGGGGCCTGCTCCTGCGGGGGCTCTCCATGGGCCGCAGCCTCCTCCAGGCCACATCCACCTGCTCCACCGGGGGCTCCTCCACCCATGGGGGGGCTGCAGCGTGGAGATCTGCTCCATGTGGGACCCATGGGCTGCAGGGGGACAGCCTGCTCCACCAGGGGCCCCTCCACAGGCCAAAGGGGACTTCTGCTCCAGAGCCTGGAGCGCCTCTCCCCCTCCTTCTTCAATGACCTTGGTGCCTGCAAGGCTGTTCCTCACTCCTCTCTCTCCCACAGCTGCTATATAGCAGCCTTTTTTTTCTTTCTCCTGTCTTAAACATGCTCTCACAGAGGTGCAAACAACATCACTTACTGGCTTGGCTCTGGTCAGCAGTGGGGCCCTTACCTAACATGGGGCAGCTTCTGGATTCTTCTCACAGAAGCCACCCCTATGGCCCCCTGCTACCTTGCTATGTAAACCCACTACAAACAGGGAAAAGTTAAGTGCATTCCCTTTAAGATCCCCATGAGTAAAATTGCTAACACCTCCAATATCCATTACACTAACCATTTGGCCTGCAAAACCCTCTGAGGAAGGGACGCTGCCAAGTCTCTGTTTCTAACATGACTACCACGAGCTACGTACGCCTCCATCCTGCCACTGCTCCAGTGCTGCCAGCAGAGGTGTGCGTCTTCTCGTGCCCTGCTCAGATCCACCTTTCAAGAAACACATTTTTTTTATTTTTTCAAGTGTGCCTTGATGCTGCATGCACTGGGCTGCCCGATCTGTGATGCTGTAGCAGGCCAGGTGGTCTCAGATGGGGAGGCAAGTCATCTTTGTTTGACCACAGCATCAGCTGGGAAGAGTCCAAACTGAGAGACTTCATCCCCCTCCCACCTCACTGTGACACCCAGCCCAGAGCACAACCAGGCTGTGCTCACTGCTGCACACCTGAGGCAGGCACCGTGTTGTGCCACGGCTTAATCACCAGCAGCAATTTGCTCCTTATCACTCCCGATGCCGTGCATTTCTTCAAGCTGCCTTGCCCTGCCATCCGAGGGCTACATTTTATTTCCAGCTCAAATTAAAGTCTGCCGAAATCCATCATGGTCTCGCCTCCCCGCATGAGGAGTCGTCTCTTATCTCGCAGTGGGGGGAAGTGAAAATGGGCTCGGTTGCCTAGAAACCTGAATGAGCATCTTTAAGGGAAAAGCAACTTCTGGGCTGTCAGTGCAGGAGCAGAGAGTCCAGGCGAGGTGAGGGGATGGTGCCAGCCCCTGCGCCTTTCACCTCTGCTCTGGACAGGGAGGCCCTTTCCTGAGCAGACCTGTAGGTACACAGACGCTGGTCTAAAACTGACCTAAGATTTAGGATTTTTAAACCACGTGGTTTCAGGTGCTGCTGCAGAGCATCAGTCCCTGGGTCAGGAAAGGCCCTTCCTACTGGGCCACAAGGGTTTGAGCAGCTCACGCCCACGGGGAAGCTGTCATTCACTTAGCTCTGTGCGTGGCACCACAGGCACCTGCTCGCAGAAAGGGGATCCAAAAAGCAGCCAAAGACACATCAAGAGGGTGTACAGTAACAACGTATTGCATACAGTGTTATTCATCCTACAGAAACCACAGGCTGGGTTGCCCTGCCCTCAGAAAGAATGAATTGCATTTGTACTTATGCACAGACCCAACCTATTTGTCATGTGAAATATGCACACATATACATATGTATACATGCACGCTTCTAAATTACAGCATTTTCTACGTATGTACTGAGGATGTTTTCTTTTAATTTACAAAGAAACACATGATTAATAGTGTTCTAAGAGAAGTCTTTCATGAAATTTGGTATTAGATCTCCAATCTGTTCCTATGAAAGATGTTTCTGCTAATGAAGGGAAGATCTTCAAGATATGCCTATAATTAATGTTCCGCATATCCTGCATGTTGGTTATGTTGATAGCTACGTCATGCAAGAATCTGAAAACCAGTAATTTGAACATTAGCTGAATTTTGAGCCTACCAATATTAAAGGCTAAAAGCACATAGTGAAAGATGATGAAGTACCAAGGCAAAGACGCATACCCATGAAGAGTTTCCAAGCAGAGACCTCCACTCCTCGAGCAGCTCCTGCTGAACGAGTGGATGGCACGGCCCTCCCACAATGAGGACCTTCCAAAGGGGGCCGAGCCACGCTAGGACTGCACCTCACATGCCAGGAAGCCAGGTACGTGGAAATCACTGATTTGATTTTGCTATGTATCCATTAAAATGGGTGCAAGACATATTATGCTTCTACTGAGTTAAACAACAACATTACAAGCAGCTATGAATAGCTACAATCAAACCCTCTGTGCTTTGTCAATCAAAGCACGTCGACTATGACTAGCTATAATCAAACCACCCTTTGCATACAGGATTTTATATGAAAATAAGTATATTGAATTCTAGAGTCATTACCGTGTTTGTATTTATGTCAGAAAACAAAGAAATTGACCCCAGTCTGCACAAACCTTAGTATCTCTCCTATTTGCACAGCAGTATTTATTTCCCTATCTTGCAGAAACCCCAAAGGGTGCTGCAGCCTTCAGTTGTTCAGTAAGTGATCAAACAACGCTCAGGCAAAAAGGAAGAATTCATCAACACAACCAGGAGCTCTGCCCTGCTCCCTCTTTTTGGGTTGTCACTGCTAATCAAATATCGCACCTACCACACACCCTGAATGTTCTGTATTAATGCAGCCATCAGTGCCCTGACAAAGCAGTCTCAACACAATAAAACTTAAAGCAAGAGCCCTGTTCTGACACTTATTTCATGTTCAGCTATCCTTGTCTCAATTTACACCTAATTTAAAATCATCTGCTTGACACGCCGGGTCACGTCGGGAAGCAAGAAAGCTCGTTCCCAAGTCCTGGCCCCAGACAAAGATGAAATAAACCCTGCTGCTGGCTAGCCCACCTCGCTGCCCACCAAACTCCGAGCACAGAACCATCTGCACCTTCCCCCAGACGTGAGAGGGACATGAGCACAACCGGCTGGAAGCGAGCAGCACGTCCTAGCACACGGGTGTGCGGGAGCCGGCCGGCAGCTCCAGCCCCAGCTGCAGCGAGCCGTGCCCCCAGCTTCCTCCCCCGGGACCACGTTATCAGCACATTACCAGCCAAGGAGGTGAAAACAAGGGAACGGGACTGGGAAGTGAAGGAGGCAGAAATCAAATGAAAAATACACAGCAGCTGGTCAGTGAGACTCGATTTTCAAATCTAATCTCAGTTTGTGCAGTCAATGGGGGAGAAATGCCACAATTTGCATGACAAGAGCCAAGTGAACTGAATAGTGGCAAATCAATTCTGCGAGAGAAGATAAAGCAGAATATACCTAATATATTAGCAGCAAGGTAGAATTCAATTCCCATAATGTCTGAAGATATTGATTAAAACTGACACTTCTGTATTATTATTATTATCGTTCCTCTTCCACTTAGGACTTGGAAACAAGTGAGCCATATAAAGATGCAGTTGTCTTCTACAAATGGAAACATACTCCGCTGTTGAAGAAAATAATGTCAAGTCCACATCCATTAGAAGTAACAGCCCTAGAAAATGTTAGACCTGGGCATTTCAGCATGTTACAAGGAATTGTGCTCACTTGGGCGCAGGTGGGGATTCAGTGACTTTAATTTGTACCTATCAGTAGAGAAGTGAACAGTGTAGCTGAAAGGAAATATTAGTTCTTATTTGCCTTGTAGTTAAAATAATCAGCTAACACTGTATCTCTGACTTCCTTCCCATTTATTCAGATACGACTGTCAATGTTGACTTGCTGCTGAATTGAATAACCTTCATAATCACTACTGGGTTTAATATTAAAATATTCTCAAAATGGGCACTTGTCTTCTATAATTTAAAACAACTTCAGCTCTAACAAAATCCATCTTCGCCTCACTTGGTCATTACCTCATTAAATAATTTCATCGTTAAAGAAGACATTCCAGCTGCATGAGCCTCGCTGATCTGACAAGGTAGGCACAAAAAAAGGAAGTATCTACCTGTGATGTTGCTGCCTGCCACTAAGCAAAAGGTAATTGAAAAGAAAAAAAAACACCCAGTTAGGCATGCTGAAGAGGCCACACTGCTTTTTTTAAACAGTGAACGTCTTCAAACATATTGGAGACAAAGACCGAGGGAAGCTCAGCCAGTGCCAGCGCTGTTTATGACACGTAATCTATTCAGTGCAGCACTAGAAAAGGACAGTCGACACATCTGAACCTCATCAGTGCCAAATCCTCTGACATTGTTACCAGCCCAAAGAGAAACCACTTTCAACGTGGCAGATTTCAAGGCAGCTTTTCCCTGCGAGGTGCAGAAGCCAGCCAGGAGCTCCACCAGCTCCTCCTCAAACCCCCTGCACCTCCTGCACACAGCGACCTCTTCACGGTCAGCAGCAACCTGCCACCGCATGGCCCCAAGGCAGGATGCCCTTGCGCTCAAAATTTGGGGGGTACCCTGACAGGCACTGGGGGAGGCTCATGGAGCTGGGGGATGCTGGAGGTCCCAGCCGTGTCTCCACAGTAGCGGGGTCCCCCTGGGGCTGGGCAGGCCCCTAGCAGCTCACACAGACATGGGGTTTCCAAACCTGACCCGTACACCAACATTTCCTTCAGCGGGCGTCAGACTTGTAGTCAAACATACTTGTCTCCGTAACCAACTTGAGATGCAGGCGACGCTTGCTCCCTAAAGTGGAATTATATCTTTATCTGCACTGTAGCATATTATGCTGCATAATTTTTACAGCAGTTCTGCTGTCACAATCATGAAAGGAAACAAGTCTTCTGGATTTAACGATGGGGATAAGGGGGAAAAACAGAACAAAACAAGCGCAAACGTGTCAGCAGCAGGGCGCTAAGCCCAGTTCCTGTACCCAAAAGTCAATGCATGATAGGGTTTTGAACAAAAAAGGCTCTTTTTTTCCCAGTTTGCTTCTGATAGTTCCTTTGGGAAATAAAGCTTCACAAAATTATTCCTCAGATTTTTTTGTTTGTTTTGTTAATTAACAGTGCAAGGTTTATATCTCTGTGGTTGCTGAATGGAAGCTCAATCTCAAAAAGACATACCAAGATTTTTTCATTATTATTTTTTCAATACATAGAAAAAAAATCTATAAATACATGATCTAAAATTTGGTTATCGTGACAATGTAATTATGTAGTCCTGCCTTTAAACTGATTCAGAAACAGCTTGGAGTACACATTGCAGAAATTCAGATCATTTTTGCTTTTCTGATATTGGTTATTCACTTTTAATTTTCTGGGTGGTGGAGAATGAGAGTCTATCAGCTCTCAGCCCGGAGCTGCACAGAACTGGACAGAAGCATCCCACTATGCTGGCAACGTCTCAGCTAAATATTCACGCTTTTAAGAGGAAACGTGAAATACTACTCATTTTATTGCCAATTATGCAGGCTAGAATAAATGAAATATGAGGGAAAAAAAAAAACATTTCTAATGCCATTAAAATATGGTGATGAGTAAACCAGTTTGAACAAAAGGAATTAGGCATCAGGACGACTTTTTTGTTCACAAAAGCCAGATGAATAATGTAGGATGAATAATTTATAGGTTAAATTTCTAAGTTACCAAGAATGGATTTTATTTGACTCACAGTTTGTAGATAACACCACCACAGATCCTATCTGAAATGCAGAGTATTAACAGTTCACAAATTAAGGGTGCTAACTATTCTAGGTAACCAAAATTCAATCAAATTCAACCACTGAAAGAAGTATTTTTTTTGCCTTCCACATCGTGCACATCACTACCATTTCCTCTGCAGTGATAATATGCACCCTAGTCTCTCTTCAGCCTCTTTTTCCAGCCACCTGAACAAAAATGGCACTGTAAGGGACCTGGCTTACCTTAAAGTTACTACAGATTAAAGAGAAAAGGACCAAAATATTTGACCAGGATTCCAAAAAGAGGCAGGCAGCAAGCCCCAGCCTAATAACTCACGCTGACGGGTAAGCTGCCCGGCACGACCTTGCTCTCCTCCGACAGCCCCAGCGGTCAGCTCCTGGCACTCCACCAGGCACGAACACCGTGTAATATGCCCTCATGCAGTATGCATGGCCTCACGTAGTACAGATTCAAATATTAATTATGAAGTTTGCTCAAATCCTACTTCTTATGAAAAATATTCTTGCCTATAACCTCCTTAGGTAGACGACTGCTATGTTTTTGCCAGGGACACGAGCATGTGATTGATTAAACCAGGCCTATTTCTGGGTGTGTAATTAAGAATGCCTATAGCAAGAGTCCAGATAAAGGGAAACATTCTCATAGAGACTTAATGAAAAAAAAAAAAAATCAAAGTTCTTATAATTTGTTCAAATATATACCTTCTTCTGCTTTCAACGCTTAAACTGATTATTGACATCCTAAATGTCATGGCTATTCAGATGCATCCCAGAAAACCTGCCCTGAATCCCTACCTGCTGTGAATTAAGAGGACACCTAAATGTTTCAGGCCAGGTGAATGGAGGTAAAGAAATACAACCCCCAGGGCAGCAGGGCACTAAGTCCTTCATTGTGGCTGCTGTCCCACTGCTGGTTTGTTAGGAGGAAACCATGCTCCTCCTCAAAATCAGCTTTGGGATTTAAAACTCACATATTAAACATCGGTATTACATGACGGATAATGAGCTAAACTAAGACATTAACAACAGCAGCCATGACAGACAGGAAAATTCCTTCTTTCACATATTTAACTAAAAAAATATGTATAAAATAAATGAACACATACCTCAGCGTCTTAGGTACTGTATTAAAAAGAATGGTGCAGGTTAACATGAAGCTACAGCTTCAAATCACACAAGCTCCTTTCATAACGCCTGTTTACAAAAAATTACATCTAAAAATAATTAACTCCTAGGAATTTCAACTAGCTTTGCTCGCAGGTCTTATTTTTAAGAAGGCTGGTATTAATACTTTGCTCTGAAGAGTTCAATTCTCGCTCGATTAAAAATAGTACAATTAAATCTGTTTCTGCCAAAGAGGGAAGGAAGTCAATTTTTTTCTAGTTAGCGGAACTTTATATCTGCTAACTAATTTTGTAGTTAAATTGGGCTAAGTGAAAGTAAAACAAGGCACATTTTCTGCCTCCCTTTAGGCATAAAAACCTGTGTCACCCCAGCAGTAACAAACTACCCGAGCACATTGCTCCTGGAAAAGGAGAGGTTTTCAGGAAAGCTGGTGAGCGCTGCCATGAATCCATCTGAAAAGACGATGGAAGTGAGAGCCATTAAATGACCGAGGTAACAGCAAAAAGAAAACTAACACAGACTAAGTCCGTATTTCCATTGTTGTTTTCACACTGCTGATTTGCTAAATGACCCGGCGAGGACGAAGCACATGCGGGCAGGGTGCAGCTGAGGCTTACAGTGCCTGAGCTCATTTCTGCCACCCCATTCCCGTCCCCTGCCAAGCACATTACAGAGGATGACACTGCTGTCTCACAGCTCCACAGTGCTGCTGTTAGTGCACCAAGCTCCAGACCAGGGCAGGCTGGGCTTTACCTAATGTACAAGTCACCCAGCAGCTTCTCCCACTGCCTGTACGATTTCATCAGCTTATTGACCACAGTTAAAAAATTGATCCCAATTGCTGCCCTTCTAGGCCAGTGGAAATTCAATATTCTGGCTGGAAACCCCCATTTGCATTGCTCAGGCACACCACGAGCAGCTGACAAGGGGAGCTTCCAGCAACAGAGCAGGGAGCCTTTCACTGACAGCAGCACCACGAGCACCAGGTCCGGGGCTGTCTGCAGAGAAGGAAATGCTGAGGAACAATATGACAAACCAGAGCAATAGATGGGGAGAAGGAGATAATATCCTTTAGTATCAGTCAGGGGCTTCACCAGAAATACTCCTGCCAGATTATTTTCTGCAGCTCCCTGAGCCACCAGTTTCGGAAATGAGTGGTTCGCTGCATACATTTACAATGAATAATAATCAACTTCTCAGCTTCTCATGCCTTTTTTTTATTATTATTCCTTAATCTTAATGTACCAGCATTCATGTATCAAACATGCTTTTCTGATAACAAGGCTTGAAAGCGAGGATCACATGCAAACATCAAACAATACATGCAGAAGAAACGATCCTGGTGTTTCGTTTGAAAAAAGCATTTTACATGTTTCAATTATAAATGACACTATTGACAGAAGTGCAAAATACATCTATTATACTTATGCGCTGGTTTGCCACTGCCAACCCGAATGAAAATTTTATTTTACATATATATTTAACTGTGCAATATGAGGAAGTATAATTCCAGTCTTCCCTCCACTCAGTTCAGATGCACTGTACTAGTTTCTCTTTTAAGTCATCCATGTCTTCGTGATTCTTAATGAAATTTATTTACTGAAGGTCTCCTGAGCAGCAAAACAGGCAGACGGGTATCAGTAAAAAAAACAAAGCTTTGAGAAGTCAGAGTGGTCACAGTGATCTGCAGTTTTCTGCTGCATCGCTCTGCATCAGACGAGTAATCCATCGTTAGGGTCCATTTCCAGGAGCGGTCCATCTGTGCTCAGCACGACCACGTTGATGGGATCCGTGCAGAATCTTTCACCTGATCTTCAACAGCTCCAGAGAAAAATGATATTTTAAAAGGTTTTTAAAAAGAACAAAGCCAATAAACTGTGAACTGCCATGACTGAAATGCCATCTCTTGACATCTTTGGTACACCTAAGTTGTATTAGCTGCTTTCTGCCACGCGTACGTAGCATTTAATAGGATGGAAACGAATGAAACAGAATAGGAGAAAATGGATTTTCACCCATGATATCACAGCACAAAAAAAAAATCACAGATAAGTGGTTTTGACAACACGGGTATCTACAGTTCCTGAACTCTTTCTGATGTAATCCATGTGTTCTAGCACAAATGCCTGAAAGAGCAACACGACAACTCCAAAGAATGAAAAAACCTCCCCATCCACTCTCTATCCTTTCTTGAGAAAGACTACAGGAAAAAGCCCCGAACCCTAATGTCCGGCAAGGGAATCCTGTGGGAAGTGTCTGATCGGAGGGGAAGAGAAACAAGCCAACTGCTACTGAACAAAGTGTTGTATGGACTCAAGACACCATAAAGGCTGATGGGATAGGAAATCCCTTTCTCGTATCGCAGACGAGCTGCAGGAGAGAGCAAGGAAGGCAATGGCACTGCTGCCAGCCCAGCAGGCAGGTGGCAGCAGCAGAGGTGGCCCTGCTGCTGGAAGCCTGGGCACCGCGGCACCTCCTGGTCCTTCAGGGAGCCCAGGTCAGGGAACTCGGCCAGCACAGCCGTTCACATCTTCGTTGGTGAGCAGGGAAGCTCATGAGGAGTCTGCACGCTCCCATTCCTGCTCTCCTGGGGTAAGCGCTGCTCCTCCGGACATCTGCCGGGCCTCTGCCCCAGCAGAAAACCTCTCTGCAGGGCTTCAGCCCTCAGACCTGAAAGCCAAACTGACTTAGAAGCAGCAAAGAAAGCGAGGCAGGTAAGAACGGCTTGTTTCACGAGCCCCTCTGGTATCTATTCAGCATTGCTACTGCTTGAACTGCAGTCAAAATATTTTCAGAAGTGTACAGAAATGGCTTTCAGTCTCTGTGTTCAGAAGTATAAAACCAAACACTCCACACACAGAAAACATGGCCCTGAAGTCTCACAAGACCCCAGGTAAACACCCATACTTTGCACACACTGTGGATGTCCAAAGCACTTGTGTCTTGAACACAACACAGCAAGAAAGAGGTGTGCAAGAGAGCAGTTGCTTTTTGGTTGTTTTTTAATCCTCCCCAAAGCACACAAAAGCTGTCCTTAATTATTTGGCTCACAACTCTAAAGATGGAGATTGCAAGAAGCAATTGTAGCATCACTTTTACCGAGCAATGTAGCAGATCCCCTGGTGCGGAGGAGGACCCAAAGCAGGTGATACAGACAGACGGGGCTACATCCAGCCCCCGGGCTGCTCCTGGCACTGCCACACGCCTTCTGCTGCACCATTCCAGGCACAAGCACTGGAAATGGTTTCTTCCCAAGCTGTCTGTGCCACGGAAAGCTTACATTCTCTCCTTCCAGACTACATGACAATGAGGAAAAACACACAACTGCAAGAACAGCCCTTGTCTATTTCCTGAGACTAGTGCCCGAGGGTGGAAGGGGTGCAGGAGAGCACAGAGAGGAGTAAGGACTGATTACAGGCACGGGAAGAGGAGTCACGACTGTAGGAGTCTGGGGCATAAGGATGAGAATACACGGGCAGTGAAGGAGTAAAGGGTATGATAAGGTAGGATGAACACCTAGCTAGTGCAGAAATGCACTGGAAATGAAGGGAGAAAGCACAAAGTTTCCTGTGCAAGAAATCAGGTGAAGCAGCAGCATAAATATATGCATAGGTAGAAGTTGGAGCTTGAATTACAGAGGTGATGGATATAAAAGGTACAATGAGTTTCAGGGAGAGAGCTGAGCTACGTTTGACAGAACACTTCCCTGGCTCTTGTGCCACAACCAGAAAAAAGCAGCAGAAAAACCCCACAGCTATAGGAAGCTTCAGTCAAGGCAGCACTTTGCTTCCTGAGCAGCCACGGTAGCATTGCTCTGTTTTCAGCTAGGAGGAACGCAGAAGCCTCAGCCCTTACTGCTGGTCCTTATTCCAAATCACCCCGAGCTGCTATTGTACGATCTCTGAAGCGCGGTTCCAGTATTCTTATTTTGCAAAATCTGAATGTTTCAGGTGTTAAAGGAGAAAGGAACAATTGAACGGGGACCTTTGGAAATGTATCTGACCCGCTCATTATCCCCTTTCGCAGACTTTTCCAATAGGCAGATTTTGAGCTGCCAGATTCATTGTTCAGGTGGCAGGGAAGTGAGCCACCAGGCTCCCTGAGGTCCCAGCTGCTCCTGCTCTATTGCTATCAGGACTCCTATTAGAGGCAACATATCCTACCCTGATTAAAATGTTCCCTGCATGGGCTTTACACCAGCCTAAATCTGCCAATTTCAAAAGACTTGCCCTTGATTTATATTAAAGTAAATGAGAGTAGAATTAAATAGTTCATTTTTTTCCAACCACATTTAAATCATAAACCTATAATCCGGCAGCATCAGGAATGCTTTATTTCCAACACCCCTATTCATTTGTGAGTAATACAATGCCATGTAAGACTTTTTTTTTTCTTAAACAATTTCCCTGGTCCATTTTCCTTTGCTTCCTGAAGAACCTCACATCAATACATAATTTTACTGCTTTGCATCATATACTTCAGGCTGTGATTTGATGGTGTTTTTTGCAGCAAGGACAGCTCGAAGAATTCTGAAGCCGTGCAATTTGTTTTCAGTGCCCACCACACGAAACCACCTCCCCAGTTTCGTAGATACCATTGCTTGAAAGTCACGCAGTGAATCAGAAGTGGGAACCACCTGGATTAACAACTCACACAGGCTCCTGAAGTTGGCACTGCAGCTGGAGCTCCTATGCTAAGGAAGGTCTAGCAGACATGAAATGTTCACACCACCCCAAAAACATCCACCGGGTGGAACCTGGGATCTGGATCCAGACACGTTTAAAGCCATTTTCATATCCTCATTTGTTTTCTGTCAGAGAATTCCTCATACACTCAAACGAGTGAGCAGAACAAGGTTAACACAAAGCTGGAAGCGTCCCATGTGAAAGCCTCCAGCTACTTTTTTTCTTCTGATTTCAGGATGTTCAGCTGGTAAGAACTTGTTCAGGGCTCAAAGTCTTGAGGCCAAGTTTTTCCACCCACTGATGTGATGTGTCCCACCTCCAGAGCATTATTTATTATACCCCAATTTTATTTTATAGAACTTGGGTTTTATTACACCCCAGTCGCTATTGTTGTTTTCATTGTGGTATCACAAACGTTCACCTGCTCCCTCATCATGATTAGATACTGAGGGGTTTTTTCCTACTTGATTTTACCTCACCGATCTTAGGACTTCTATTCAGTAAAAATAAGATTTGGTTGGTTTGTCTTTTAATATATTTTTGTGTTGCTGCAACATAAACTCTGCATCCGTCCGTACATACTCTGTCGTATAAGCATCACCAAAGGAAACCAGGCTTATCTACTCGAGTTGTTCCTCTCCCTTGTAAGTAATACCTCTCCTACCAACAGCATATGGTACCCGCCGATAGTGACACCCCGCTCCCAGCGATAGCACTGCCCCGGCCCCGTGGAGCTGCCCTCAGCTGGTGAATCAGCCTCTGCCAGCCACGTTACTGCTGCTCCCTTGGCAGCCAGAGCGCTCCTGTGCCGTGTGCTGCCAAGCGAGGATGCCAGTCTTTGGCCACCAGCCTTTGGGATGGAGCCAGATGGATGCTTTCTGCTGCTCCTCGGCTACATCAACTTGAATAACAAGGAAGTACAGACCGTAGGAAAACAGCATTGTTCTGAACTGAATAAACATCGGCCTGCCATACAACAGTAAAACAGCCTCAGATGAGAAATTAGAGATTTGAGGAAAGAGACACACGAGAGAAAAGTGAATAAACCAAAGGGACGTGTGGTTTGAGCAGCTCTTCCAGCAGCTGCAGAGCCGCATCTCCCCCTGCTTCCCATACACACACACACTCAGGGCTGGGACCACTTCCCCACATCCACCTCATCCATCAGGACGCTGTCTGTTCCTCGGCTTCACGAGCACTGACCTGGGGCAAAGCAGGCAGCCTGATGGGGACCCCCTCGCTTCCCAGGGGAGGCAGGCAGGACAACAAAGGGAAGGGTAACCCCCAGGGACAGGCAACGCATCGCCCGTCACACAGCCTGCCGGCCTGCGATGCTGCCCCGCCTGCAAATAACAACAGTCTGTGCGTGTCTGGCACGTTTACCCAGAGAAATCTGGCTTATGTTTTACTGTGAATAATTAGGACCAACGTCCCAAACTCTGTTACTTCAAGGTAGCTCTGATGAGGGCTCCAGGCTTTGAAAACTGGAGTAAAACAACAAAATGCAGGGCTTTCCAAACCTAACCCTGCCCTGCACTGGGGAAATGTACCATCAGGTGGGACTTAGAATAAAGAAGCTCTCCATATAAGCTTAAAAACAAGAAACCAGCCTGCACTTTGTAATGCAACCTGAACCCAGTTCAGATATTACCTATGTAAAGACCTGATTTTTGAGA
The DNA here is from genome assembly GCF_963932015.1 of Anas acuta. Taxonomy (NCBI): domain Eukaryota; kingdom Metazoa; phylum Chordata; class Aves; order Anseriformes; family Anatidae; genus Anas; species Anas acuta. The sequence goes on along the minus strand of NC_088983.1, from coordinate 54,049,998 downwards.
CCTGTACCAATTTTCTTTTTTAATTACAGGAGGATCAGTGTTTCAGTGGAAGGTGAGAAGCACTTCACTGAGAAATCTAGAGAACTGGCTTGATTTTCCATTTGATTACTTTAGCATCAACTCTCCTGGCTTTAAATATGAATCCTGCCACATTTGGAGGTTTCACAAGCTCCCGGCTCTGCAAATCCTGAAAACACACGAGAATGCAAACAATGGCAGAGCTGGGAACTGGGCATATGGGCTCCTGGCACCAGCTCCAACCTTCAAGTCTCAACCAGTGCTCCCGCGATCCAGGAATCAGAAGGTAATTAGGAAAGCCTCTGCACACTTCTTTTATTTTTATTTTTGAAACAGAAACATTTCAGTACCATGTGGCAGCCCAGAAAGTAATGAGATGCATCACATGCTGCGAGCTGTCATTTCCCACGAACCTGGCACCGGCGGTACCTTTTTTGGCACGAGGTCCCCAGAGGGCACAGAAAGAAGCCAAAAGAAGTCACAGAAGCCCTCAGCTGCTCATTCGTGCTCCTGCGGACAGGCGGAGAACAAAGACTGGTTCTCCATATGTCCCCGAAGGATGGCTTTGCCCACACAAGGGAGATGGCAGCCAGCCCAGCCTTCGACAGGAGCGTCCCAGAAGCAGGATGCAGCAGGAAAAGGAAATACGGGGGACTCTTGCATGCTATGGCTTTCCACCCTGAAAATACAGCGCTCCAGGCAGCTCCCTGTGCGGATCCTGCAGCACTGGAGTCACTCCTGCAGCTCGTTCCAGCTGGGTCTGGAGCAGGTTTAATCATCCCATTCCGGACAGCTATGATGGAAGTGATGAGTTACGTGAGTCAGGGCTGGTGTCTAATCAGCATAATTCATCTAATTCGATGATTAACCTAAGAGGGAAAAGTTCCTTTAGGCACAGGTAAAATAGCGCATGAATCACTTCTTGGCAACGTGAGTAACTCATCTGAAAAGGGAAGTTGTGGCTTGTCGGAAGGCACAGACCAAGTTTAAAAAGGAAATGCAGCAAACATCAGGTGCTAGGACACAAACTGCAGGCAGTCCTATCTCTGCCCACCGCAAACCACGTTACTGTCACCGAAAACAGTGTCAAACACTAGAAAATGCACCGGGACACACTGCCTACATTACAGCTGTGCACCAGACACTGCTCTTGTGTAGCAGGGCAATTCTGCTGCAAGTAGTAACGGAGAAGGCTCTGCAGACAGCATTTTACACTTCTGGTAACATTTCAAGCCTTTTTAGCATTGACTCCCCATCCCATCCTCCGCATAGTGCTCCCCGTAGCACCCACACGGCAGACACGGCTTCCACAGCACAGGATGCATTTTGCAAGGGGCTGATGCCCAACACCTCCTACATGGTGCTTCCAGTTTCTTCCTGCAGCTTTGAAGATAGAACAATTTCCAGAATTTCCTTACGCATTTCATACAGCCCAATTTCTGCACAAAACAACAAGCTGTTTGTGTACTGTCACACATTCCTGTAAGTTTAAGGCAGCAAAAGCCAGCACAGGCAGAGGAGGCAGCCTGCCTGGGCTCAGTTGCTGCTACCCTCGCCCCATTTTCTCTGCCATGTCATTAAGAATTCACAGGGCTCGACAGAAAATTGGATGGGCGAATTCACCGAGGGATAAGAAAATAAAATAAACCCAACAAACCAACCACACAAAGAAAAACTTTTCCAGGGTAAGGAAGGTTAGTTTTAAGTTCATCCAAGTTTAGACTGCAGAGCTCTCTCTCTCTGTACATGAAATGTCACAGTTCCTTTCAGAAGCATAAGAAGAAACCCAGTAATGTCACATCTGACTGCTGAGAGTTGTCCAGCCCTGATTTCAAGTGACTGTTTGCCAAGTAAGCCAGTTGCTGCAGCACTGCAAAGGCACATTAGCTAGTCAAAGGTTTCCAGCATATCCTAGCAGTGTGACTACATACACAGATTTTGCAGCCTGCCTGTACACTTAACAGCCGTGAAAATAATTGCTGCAGAAGTGATTTATCCCCTTCAACCTGATCTAAAGCCAACAGAGATCAGTGAACTCTGAATAAAAGTATTTACAGCTATCCCAAGCTTGTGCGTTATTGCCAATAGAAAAATTATCTTTTGCTCCATACTCAGACAGCTAATGTGCAGCACATTTCATTTTTATTTCTTAGCTTCCAGTAGGGAAGATGCAAATGCTGAAACTCTTCAATAATCTGCCATCACATAACATACAGCTAAGGAGTAAACTGTCTCCGTTTTATTAAAATCCAAACCAATTACTGCTCCTGTTATGAAATATATTGCTGCTATATTTTTATCAACTACTAATTCGGGAGTGCAGTTACTAAGTTGTTAGGACTCCTCTACAGATCACCCCCAGCAGCTGAAATCCCTGCCAACACCACCCGTCCTGCTGTGCCTGCCCCTGCAAGGGATCGGCCAGAGCTGGACCATGACGACAGCCTCTCAAGCGCTCAAAATGTAACCGGGAACGACAACTTGCATGAACCTACAGCTCGCAAACCCTGAAGAGGATTGTTAAAACAACAGCCAAGGGAGAAGCAAAACAGCAGGGCCAGCTGCGGGGGACAAGTGTGAAGGAAGATGATTATTCCAGCTTGAATATAAACTGTCAAAGAGGAAAAATAAAAACAGTTTGTCAGTAACAACCCACGCAAGGCCGTGTCAGAGTGTACAAAGTCATTTAAGGTGCTCTCAGCTTCAGCTGACAGACCCCAGCCAAACCAGGCACCATGATGTAGCCAGGCTCTGAGGCTGAAGGACTGATGATGATGAAATAATCAATGCTCAGCCACCCCAGTGCAGTTCTTTTCCTTTTTTTTTTTTTTTTTTTTAATAGAGCCTTGTCTTTCATTGCAGCACAAGACCCCACCAAACGCAACCTGACTGCCACTTGTTTTTGCAATTATATCAAAAAATAAACCCACAGCAACATGACTCAGGTCAGCTGGTGAGAGTGGCTGTGATGTTTGGGAAATGCAGCCTCTAAGTCCTGAAAAGTTCTTTTAAATTGAATTGAGCAACTGGCTTATGAATGGGTGCCTCACAACAAGTATCAGCAGTAACAGCAATTACCACTGTAAGATAGAGCGTATGAATGCCAGAAAAATGCATTTTTATTTGTCATAGCTAATATTTACCCAAGGTACCTGCCAATTTACTGTGCTGATTGCAAACTCCTGGTCGGGTTAAATCCATTTGTTCCATAAAGCTCCCATCTAGAGAATCTTTGGTGGCAACCAAGGAGCAAGAGGCAATTCAGAAGTACAAGAAAAGGCCTGAGCAAGAAAGTTAAACAGTTGTTTTGCATCACACACATACTACAGGGCTTTGTTCCTCCTCTATATGAGCTCTGGGTACTCTCTACAGTTACCAGAACAATTAAAAAATAAATAAATCAACGTGCCTTTCTTCTAAGCAGATACAAGTTTCAGACTAAGTTTGACCATAAGCAATCAAGAGACTATCGATACTGAATTCAGCTTGCGCTGCTGAGAGCATTTGCACACAAACCCCACTTTTGGGTGCTGTGTCACGGGCACAACGCTTTGGCTAGTACTTCAGACAAATCCAGACGTGAAAATCCCAAGGTTCTGTCATTGATTCCTAAAATCCTATCATTTGCCTTTTCTGGTGGACATTTACTCATCTATAAAACATGTATTGCGCATACACCTTCTTTGTAAAGCAAGAATGGTGCAACACTTAAATATTGTTCTGTAACTACCCCTGACTTCCCCAAGCTCACCAAATGCCACTACCTGATGGCTTTGTGTAGAACACGACTGAGCTCTGTCACCGAAACACCAACCAAATAGCTGTGGCCACGATAACAAGGGCTTAAACCCCTCAGTGTAAATTTTCCACTTTGCTGCACTCGATACCACAAGCCAGCAGCAACCCTCCGAACGCCACGTTGAGTAAAACAGGCAGAAGGCACACAAGTTGTCTGATTCCTTTTCTATTTGCGCACAAGCTCTTCTGCTATTCCTGGTCCATAATTTTTTTTAGAAGTGGACACCTTTGATTGCTTCCAAGCTTTTAACAATTTCAATTTATCAGACAGAGCACATCTAAGCAAACGCTCAGCTTTAGAGGCATTAAAAGAGGCATATCACAGTTTAAAGACAGCATCACATGCAGCATGTGTGTTACAGGGAAGTAGATACCACGTACTATCACATCTACTTCCCAAGAAGCTTAATCACACAATACATCTCCTAAGGTCAAATTGTTGACTTTACCGCAATTGCTACCTCCTCAACACAAAACAGCTCATATGAAAATTCCCCTTCCCTCCCTTTAAAGTTGCGTTCAGGTCATTATCCTGAAACTAAAACAGGTGTATCGAGTCAGGCTTTGTTTTTTTTCCAAATGTATTCAAATGACAATCTTTACACGTCTATGAAAAACAATTTTTCAGATATCTGCAGGTTGTCTTAAAAGCCCATCTTATAAAGCAATTTCAGAAAGAAAAATCCCTACTCACACTTGCACTGCAAAATGTCACGGGTTCAGTAGTTCAACTGATTTCTTCGGTGTCTGCTTGGTTTTAAGACTGTTACACGCACATGCACACCACATAATTGTAGGTACAATACTTCCCCTTATTATTTAATCCCCTGGAGCTATAACTGAAAAATGCTAATATTACTTTGCATGCTTGAAGCAGCTTGTTAAAGAAAGGCAATTTTCTCATGTGTCAAAAGATTCCAGTCTCATGAGATCCTCTGGTTAATTCATAAAGTAATTTAATCATAATTAAAGCAAAATCGCATCTTACCCAACCATCATGTTTTGCAAGACAGTTTTAGCTAAAACCCAAAAATCCACGCTGCCAGCAGGAACCGAGTAAAATCCCATTGCAGGTGAAGGAAAAGGGGGAACAGGAGGCTCTCAGCAAATGCAGGGTGGACAGGCCATACGCCTCTCTACCAGACAGCTCACTTCTATTTTATTTTTTTTAACGTTTTTCCTCCTTAAAAACTCTTACAAGTCCCTCACCCCATAACCACTCAGAGCAATACAGAAATGTGGCTTTTGCTGGTCACCCACGCAGAGCTGTGCTTTCGCAGAAACCCCAGAACGGACAACATGGACATTTTGTTTTCTCCTGGGTTCCATGCAGCCCCAGAAGGAACCACATACACAGTAAAAACATCAAAATCGAGATAACCAGAATCATACCCTGTACCTCATGCTGGTTTCCTGGATGGGCTGAATTAACAATAAATACAGCATGCAGTGCAGCAAGGAGCTGCCTCTGAGTTGGACCACAAAACTCTGGGAAGGAAAACAGACCAACTCTTTTGCCTTTTTTTTTTTTTTTTTTAACCTATTGAAAACAGATGTATAATCAAATACAATAACAAGCTGTAATCTAGCTTTCAGAAATTGCTAGGAGTCAGCAAAACCGCATGCAAAACACTATGTTACTCAAAATGATGACATACACCAGTAGCTACACAAAAATTTGAGGCATCAAGACCATGTTAGACTCCAATAAAACTAGGTTCAGTCCCCGTGCTCGGGAAAATAAGAGATAGATAAGAAAGCTCTGCCTACTTGTGCCAAATATGTTGCAGGTTGGGAGGGGGGGGGAACCAACAGGAAAACATACTTAAAAAATCACTATCTTATTGCAGAAGGAGCATGCCTGAAAAAACCTCCGTTTGGTAACCACTCCTACTGCACTTTGTCGATAAGTTGAGGGGTTTGTAAGGGCACGAAAAGTGCTTCAGCCAGCAACAGGAGAGCTGAGTACTGAAAACGTCAGGGAAAGGAGTATAAGAAGCACATGATACTCCACAGCTCTGAGTGGACCATAAAAACAGATAACCAACTTGCATTATGCCTTTCTGACCCATCAAGAATACCTGAAGTGAACACATAGCTACACGGTGACAGGCAGGCTAGGACACAAGACCAACCTTGCTTGCTTGATCTCTCCTATAAGGGCACAAAGCTGCTGATCAGACACCCTGACTGCTGTTCCTGGCTTGGCTAAAGCCTTTTTAAACAAAGGTTTCCCCTTTTTAGTGCTTCAATCTCCTTCCTCTTACTCATTTCAATGCTGTTGTGTTATGAAGAGAGGGGGCAGTATCTAATGAGTCCCACCAGAGGACCCTACTCCCAGCTGAAGCTCCTAACCCCCCTGGTGAATCAACGATATGATTTATAACTGGGTGTAGTACAGGGCGCAGAGATGAGACACCAGTAACCCAACTGGGAGTGCAGATAGGGAAATCACTAGATGTACACTCACGCTGTACTCTACAACACAGTGCATGTGTGTGTGTAAAGGACCTGTATAGCTCCATTTCATGTTTCTTCTCCCTCTTGAAGAATGCTGATGTCCTACCCTTATTCCTCACTTGCTATTTGTAAGGAGTTATCAAGTTGAAGTGCTGTCTTTTTCTCTCTTGTAAGAAGAGAGTGCTTGAGCCTGTTGATCAAACACATCCCCTGCTTTTCCCTGTTCAGGCACAAATTTCCAGACTCAGACTCTGAACGTAATTTCTGTTCCTCCCACACCCTGTGCGTGTTGCAGAATTTTACCGTCACATGCCAAACGTGCAGTAAAAACTTTTGCAAGTTATTAACAGTCATGATGGGTACTTCAGTTTTGACTGCTTTAGCCTTTTGAATCGGCCTGTTTTGGTTTTATTGGCGTTGCTTTCTTCTGTTCATGAGAGATCCTAACCGTGGGAGATCTGGAGAAAAACGGGTTGAGGCAGGATCGCATGGGGCAGCCCTTCTCTCTGGCAGGCCAAATGGCTCGGGGGAGCCAGCCCCAGAAAAGGGGCCCTCAGCCCCCCAACCCTCCTCCTTCCTCCACGCGAGGGCATCTTGTAGGCTGCTCCCAACACAGCCACCTTGGGCCACTCCATCACAGAGCCTGGCTGAGGTCACAGTGGCCACCCCTGCCCCAGGCCCTATAAAAGGGGCCCCCTGCCACTGGCCCGCCACTCGCTGAGCTTCGAGGCCCTCTGACTGCCAGCTGGTGCTGCAGGAAGAAGAGCAGGAGCAAGGAGGCGAGAGGCAGCCTTCATTGGCGTGCACGAGCAGCAATGCTGTCCGGGCAAGAGCCAAGAAGAAAGGCAGCTAACGAGAAAGAGAAGTATCATGGGCAAAGGGATCGCGCCTATGGCACAAGAAACACCAGTGCCCGCGACACCTCAGGCGTGCAGCCCATGTATACTTACTATCCGCGGTACCATTGGCACCGCGAGGACGCGGGGAACAGGCCACCCCGTCAGCTGTACAGTGACAGGGGGCCTGGGCCTTCCCGGTGTCACAACGGTGGCGTGGAGCAAAAGGAGCGGCGCCAGACAGACAGCCGTGGGGAGCAGAGGCGTGCCAGTCGTCCAGATTACAGCGCGGGACCCAGCCGTGGCCGTAAAAAAGACGGCAGCGTGGAAACCTTGCACACAAATGAACCGGACAGCGGCGTGGGTCCTAGGCACGGAACCGGACGAGCCCCCGGCGCGGCACCCTGGCCCGAAAACACTCCGAGTGCAAGGCGACCCACGTGGGCAGTCCCGGGAAAGGACTGGCTGCTCCTGCTGCCAAATGCCGTGGAGCCCATGGAGCTGGGTCCAGCAGAAGAGGCAGAGGAAGCCATGGAAGTGGACCCGGCTCCACCAGATCAGACCTGGAACTGCCCCGGCACGGCTTCGCTGTCTACCATCAGACAGCACAAACAGTGGCGCAGGAGTGCCCGCCCGGCTCCCTACTCGTCGCGCCGGCTCCACCCCAAGCATTAGCTTGGGGCCACCGAACAGCACGGACATCCCGCAGGGTCACCTGCAGGATGTCCTGGCAATAAACACCTCTTGCCAATTCTCAGAGGTTGTGAGAGTGCTTCTTTCCCATCCCCCAGCCCTTGTGCGAGAGGTGGCATCTCCTGCACAGAGCCTGGAGGAAGAGCACGAGAGAGGACCCAGCTTCCTTGGGGCTGCTGCGCTGGGGTGACAGGAGCAGTCCCCATGGGTTTTAATCTTTAACACTTGTGAAAATAGACTAAAGGGTGAAAATAGACTAAAGGGTGAAAATATTAGGGTATAAGCAATTATAGGTGGCTAATTTCTTATAATAGAAGTGAGTTTCTATATCCGAGTAATTGGAGAAGGCTGAGGTACTCAGCAACTTCTTCACCTCTGTCTGCACTGGCAGATGGCCTTCCCAAGCCTTTCCTTTCCCTGAACCCGTAGATGCAGGCTGGGGGATCAAAGTCCCACCCACTGGAAGTGAAGAGCAGGTTCGAGACTACCTGAAGAATCTGAACAAATACAAGTCTTTGGGACCTGATGACATGAATCCCAAGGTCCTGAGGGAACTGGCTGACGGAGTTGCCAAGCCTCTCTCCGTCATAGTTGAAAAGTCCTGGCACTCAGGCGATGTCACCGGTGAGTGGAAAAATGGAAACTTCATGCCCCTACTCTTCAACAATTCAAACAAAGAATTGAACAAAGAGCACTACCTTTCAACAATTAGAACAATGAGGAGACATTTCTGCTCAGAAAGAGCAGTCAACCCCATCATCAGAAAACTGGACTAACGGGTACATTATTAACATTTTGTTTTCATCAAATTCAACACCAATGCTATTTACTCTCTATTCAAACCACAAAAGGGCCCTGCTGATATCAAGAAAAGTCAAGGATTTGGAGGCAGGTCGCACAAGACGATATATTTATTCCTGCACTGAGGCACTTCCTTCCTAACCAAGTAAAACATTGCTCATCTCAGCCTACCACTGAGAAATCCTGGTTCTGGTATCTACAGCTCCCAGCCCTCCCAGGATAGCTGCACAAAAATTGGTGGGATTGAACTTCTGTTCCTCTAAATATATATATAAATAAATTTAAAAAAATAAAAAATAAAAGCACCAATACCAAAATATGCATTTGCATGAGCATGCAGCTCTCCAGAGCTGATTTATACCTTAAAAATAGTAGTAATTTCTTTAAGACAACACCTGGAGATTTAAAAGTCCTTTTCTTTACTGCTTGCAGTATACCGAGAGGCATAGATTACGTTTTGGGGGTAAAATTCACAAGAAATACTCCTGTACCAGTTGAAACTTTTCCAAGCAATTCCGTAATTATCCCTGCACTAACCTTTGCTGCAATCGTATTTTCTGTAGGTTGGCTTGCGCTGGTGCTGCTGCCGACAACAGAAAAGCAATTGAGTTTTCCGAAGTGAAACAGAGAACCTAATTTAGCCCCAAAGACTTTTATTACTGGTTACGATGTGCAAAAATGAGAAAACGCAGCTTGACTTTCAGAACATATTGCAGTTTTGCTCAACTGGCAGGGTTTGAAACAGTGTTTTTTTCTCTCTCATTTGCAACCACAGATGTCCTCTGCAGTAGAATTCCAGTGGTGTTTTTACTAAATAAGTTCCAATTATTACTCAAATAATTGTCTTCTGTGAAGGGCTTTCTTCAAAAATCCCGCCCTTGATAGCCAGTCTTTGCCTGGTCTCCATGTAAAAAGGAGCCACAATACCAATGACACGGCACAGAGGTCACCGAGACCAGCTCCAAATTTAGAATTATTCCAAGTTCTCCAGATGGAAACCAGGTTGGGCTAAGCAGACTAGTAGAAAATGCAATAACTAGCACTTCCCACTTACCTTTTAAACATAAGAAAATGGTGTTTCTCCTTAAAATAAAAGAAAGCTGAACTCTTACAAAGTATGTCTTAGAATTAATTTTGAGCACACAGCTAAAAATAGCTTATCAAAGCATGGCCATGTTCCTGCAGGAATACAAACCCCAGCATAGCCACATGCCTTTGGGCTCAGTGGTCCAAAGCAGTTTTGGGAGCCCTCATCCCACAGCTGCTCATTTCGGATGAGCAGCACCCAAGGGTGGGGGCACTGAGCATCCCTGGCCGCGTGGTTAAGCGCATCAGGAGCTGCTCTGGGTGGCAGGCAAGCAAGTCCCTACTCCCAAGGAAAGGTTTTTAAACAAATGAAGGAGCGGGCTCATTTTCAGCTGGTGTTTTCCAACATTTCCTTCCAACATTTCCCAATATAGATTCTCCCAACAGTTGCAAGAACACATCTGCAGCTGGTGGAGGAGGCTGGAGGGGAGCGAGATAGGCAGCTGCAGGCTGAGCTCCAGCTCATGCCCCACCGCCACAAATGTCAGAGCACAGCCTCAAACAGAAGCCAGGGCTCCTGTTTTCCATGACTTCTCTCCAGGATGTCTCCTACTGGCATCCACAGACATTTCTTCCAAGCGCAACAAGCCATCCAGCTGGTAGCTGTGGATGCCCAGGTAATGTTTTCACCTTAAAGCGGTCTGCGTGAGCATGCTTCATTTCAAAAGCTTTCCCTCGCTGTTTGGATGAGACGTGCTTGCAGCAAAAAGGTGCCGAAATGATCCTTTTTAGTATGCTGCTGAGTATTTTGTTACGGATCACACCATCTGTCCAAGCTAGGGAATGCAAATGAATCTATCAATTTTTAAAATATAAACTTAAAACGATGCATGTGATATTAAAAACCCCCATTCAAGCACCTTTGGCTGCATGCTTATTGCTTGAGATCTGCTATTGAAAAAGCAGGATTATTCCTAGTGCGTGTTCCAATTTCATAAAAGAGCTCCCCATTATTTATAGCTTCACTGGTCTTTGTATGAAAACAATACCTCTGGCTTTATCTTCTGAGTATTAACAGATACAATATGCAGTATTTGGTTGATATTAATGTGCTTACAGCTTATTACACAGAGTTAATTAAAATTTGAATAAGGCAAAATCTGGAAATTCTGCATGTCTAATTGGTCCACGAAAGCAGCTTGCCGTACAAATAGCTCTGTAAGAGCATTACGCTATCGCAAGGCAGCACACGATTCTGCTCCGGCTCCATTCGTTTCCAGGAGAACTAGGAAAAACCGCACGGCTCTGCGGACAAGCCATTAGCTCGTCATCTCCAGGGAAAAGGGTTGGCATTTGAGCCCCAGCCAGATGAGACCTCAGCCTATTTCTCCTTGAGCAATACCTGCCACCACACGAGACTGTGGCACAGCTGAGGTGGGATGGCTGCAGCCACCCCACAGCCCGAGCCTGAATTTTTGAGGCACTGCAAACCAAAGAGCTTGGAATACCTCCTCTGGGGCTGCATAGGCTGAAACTGCCAGGCTTCACGCCTTGCACACGTGTGTGTGTGTGTGAACACACCGAGCCATACTTCTCCTCTGAAGGTTTTACAGCCACGAGGCCGTATCATCAGCTGGGCACAGGCTGACATCCCTCACTCGCGCTAATGAAGCTGTGGTAATTCGTACCAGCTGAGGATTTATCCCCAGGGAACATATATTGGCATAAGTTATGTCAGCTGCCTGCCTCCTCTTATATGCTGCTCTGTCATCCAGCACAAGCTCTAGCTGCTTCCACACCAGCCTCAGACAGGGATTTTGCTGAAAACGTGTGGATAAAGCAAAAGCAAAGCTTCAAATCAACATCGAGATCATGCTCATTTGCACTGGTACTGCAGTCACCCGAGAACAAGTTCTATGGCATTTCGTACACATAACTTCTCCCCGAAGCTCATAGTTTTACTTGAGAAGTGTTTGACCTCTCTCTCAAAATCCATTTCTCATATCCTACAACCATGAGAAAGTTTGAAAATTTCACTTCAGGCACAACAGAAGAAAATAAGCTGAGCCCTCACATTGGCTGTCATAACTGGAGGAAAACAGCATTTCTCCAAGGCTCCAAAATCCAAAGTTCAATAAAATTAATTTTAAAAGTACTAGGGATTATTTATGATCAAATCATATCTTTGGTTTATGAAAATCTGGAGGATAACAAGTCAATGAATTTAAGCGTTCTCTTACATTAAAAAAAATAATAAATCCATGGATTCGGTCTACCAAAAAACAGTAAAATAGGCATACAAGAATATAACAGATGTCCACAAGGCTTTAAGAGTCCCAAGTCAGCATCAGAAAAAACTGAGCAACATTCCACAGGGAAATAAATGAAGGTCCAACAGCAAGTGTGCAAACACTGCAGTGACTTTTACACTTAGAATTATCAATCATATTCATATCCATACCATTTCACAGACTGCAAGATTAAGATTGTAACAGTGCCATTTTCACTTTCATTAACTTATAAGGCATTTTCCATGGATATACCATCATAAATATATGTCCAGCAAAACACAGTAAACTTTCCCTATAAATTCATATATTTAGGCTCAAGAGTGCAATATGAAGTGTGCTATGGAAGGCATCACTAGGTTACTCACCCAAAGCATGGGACAAAATCTCCCCTCGCCAAGAACAGGAGCACCTTTAACAGCTTCACCAGAGATTGAGCATTTGGGATTCATTCTCTAGCTACAATTCCAAGTGAGAAATGACGTCTCCACAAATCAACAGAACAGAAAGAGAAATCAAGGATCAGCTTGTACATTATCTGCTTGTTCTCAGGGCAATTTCTGCTAGTATCCAGATTTTATCCTCTGTGTAGGGCAGCATGAAAACCTCAGTTCTCCACCAGAGGAACCAGGAAAGCATTCAAAGAGAAGTAAGGAGACTGATATTTCAAGTTGCCCGTGTCATTCTGCAAGTTTCCCATTGCCTAGCTCATCAGTCCTACTGCCCACTCTTGCCTTTGGCAATTAAAGGTTTGAGGATCCTTCAGACACAGATTCCCAAACTGTTTTTCGATGTGAACGCTGCGATGAGGGCAGAGCAGTGAAATCAGCAAGGGCAGAGCAGTGAAATCCATGGGAGCCTCCTGCTGGTAACTCAGGGCCTCCTGCTGCCTCGTCCCACAGCCAGCACGCTGCTGAAGACCTTCTCCTTTGGATGCACATCTGAAGAAAGCTACATCAGTAAATACTTGGCCATTCCTTTCTCCCTGAATCGTACCCAACCTTTCCGATATAACCTCACAGTCATGGAAGCGAGGACAAGATATGCTGAATGCATTTTGTTGATACATACATCAGTCACAGGCCTGAAGGACATCAAAGAGGCCCTGCAGAGCCTCTTTTTTTATTTTTTTTCCTGGTACAAATATTTCTATCTAGACTTTCTCTTTAAAAAAATAATAATGCTTTTTTTTTTATAAGCTTCCTTTAAAGGAGATTATATAAAAACCTTTTAGGCTAACAGGATACCAAAAGATTCCTGGAGTGCCTTAAACTGGTATTTGCTGAAATATTTATATCCAGCTGAGACATTATGCTTCTGGTTGGCCATGGTACAGAATACTGGCCTGATACACTATTAAACCTAAATCTTGAGCACCCCTAGTTTAACAACAAGGACTGCAAAGCCAGTTGTGATCTGAGTAGGAAATAAAGTAAAGAAACCCCCTGCTCAAGGTGGTATACTTGGGTTCCTTCGGGTGCCTTTAGCTGCAATTACGGTCCTTTTGCATTTTGGAACGGACCGCCAGCCTGTATATTGCATTTCCATAAAAGAGATAGAGGCTTTTGTTGCAAGCATTTGTAACTCACCATTTGAATGTCTAATCAGACACAGGAGAGGTAGGTAGAACATATAGAATATAGCTTTTACACTTGGTCATTGTATTACGATCATACCCCTCAATCAATAACATATTGTAAACCTAATGGTGCATGACACGGAGCAAGGAAAATGCAGGTACAAAAACCGAACCACCTTATTTTCTCAGTATATGATCTGTCACGTCTTCTATCCAAGTGTTGATAGAGGTGCTGATCCCTTATTACTTGCAAGATGAAGTGTAAAGCCCTAACAATGCTTTTTGCAAGCCAGGATAAGCCACAGGCTCACAGGGCAAGCTTTGGCACCCGGGGCGAGCCCAGCCGTGTGCTCAAGTGCCCTCTCTGCCACCCAATGCAATCAGCAGCACAGCATCCCTGGACTCTTCTGAGGTAAGACTTCACCAGTGACAAGCTGGAGCTCCAGCTGCTCAGCTTGGACATTTATTTAAAGCTTGGAGAGCTGAAGTGTAAGTGACAAGCACGGTTGGTTAATGTGTATTGTTTAGCTGAAGCCATTTCAGCCTGGGAGCAGGGAGGAAATTCTGCATCAACCTAGCCCAGGTAGGAATTGATGCATGGTGACAGTAATCCTTTTGGACACAATTAATTAGGAGTGATGACCAGGACTTGAGAAGAACAAGCAGAAGCTGTCTGGGCGGCACACAGTATCACGACAGTTCTTAGTCGCATCCATCCTTGCCTGTGTACATGATGACCAGCTGCAAGCTGTCCCTCACAGCAGACAGAAAGGACGTTTTCTCTCACTGCAGGTATTTTCCACAGGGACCTATCTTTCACAGGCTCTGTCTCACTGCTTTCAAGCAATCAAGGCAAATTTGGGGCCCCTGTTTCTTACCTGGTGTTACAGGGGCGAGGAAATCACTGTATGTTCAAGACACAGCACAGGTTTATCTCGCAACACAAAGAATTCATGTCACTTCTCTGCTTAGATAAAAATATCTAGGCAAAGATGAGGAAAAAGTAAGCAATAAAAAAGCTACAGAACTAAAGATGCTGCAGTTTATTAACGCCTACTTCTTCTTTGTACAGAGACTATTTTTCCTCCCCTATTTGCACTGTAGTACTTCCAAAGATTAACCTTTATGGCCAAGCTGACTTCTGACATTTAAGAAGATGTGGTGTTATTTATTTTGACATCAAGTTCACACCGGGTAAAATTAAAATTATCAACGCAATCCAAATGCATAGGAAGAAACAAAACCAAAGCAGGACTTTAAAATTCATACCGTGCTCCCCACAATTAGCTTCGTTTTCCATCAGTGTAGTCTATTTATATTCTGTGTCTTCTCCGTGCTATTCCAATTTAAACAACATTTTAACTACCCTTTTTCCATGGGGATGTCTGGTTTAAATTCTATTCACAACAGCTATTTCTCTAAATTGCACTGATGTACGGTTGTACCAATCTTATCAGGATCACTGGACTAGTATCACATTTAATACAAGGTTTTTTCATCGCTTTTACTGTGACACGACTTACATCAAGCCTATTTACAAACACTAAAGGGGTCTGAAGGAAATTCTCATCAGCCAGACAGGCTGGCAGAAGGATTTGACAGCAGAGCTGAGACTCAAGCAACTGCCTATAGATCTGCCTTAAAAAAATACACCAAGAAAAGCAGCGTAAGTGAAATAAACAGCACTACCAAGAAAAGCTTAAGTGGTAAAAAAAAAATACACAAGGCCTGGACAATTGGGTACATATAGTTACATCCATCTAAACCACAGGATTGAAATAGCAAGTATTTAGTAAGACAAAAAAGCCAAGCATTTTGCATGGACCCTCCTAAGAGACAGGGTTTTGCCAGCAGAACGGATCAGGCATCCACTGAATGTTACTTAACATCCTTACCGGTATGCACAGGCGAATGACAATGTGGCAGCAAGAACAGCTACGAAGGAAGAGATCTCCTAAAATAGGAGGCAAAGGGATCCATTTTGTAGTTTTCATAGAAGTGCTGCTCTTGGCACAAGCAAAACAGATTGCAGCGCTTCCTCCTGCCTCCCAAAAATGATGCTTTCACTACATGTCAGTCAGAAACTAATACACAAGAAAGGACATCTCTGAGGTTTTATTTGATCTACTTCTCTCCTATAACATACATGACCGCTTTTTTGCCTTGTTAAGGGCTGAGGGTGGTGAGAGAGGACGAGCGAGTAGGAACTGACTGAAAAAGTCTCCTAGGAACAATTGCTCAGGAGCAACCTTGCCTCAATACTGCTGCACAGCCACACAATGATTTAAAGCATCAGGCTACCATACAAAATCCACCGCCCTCAAAAGATGGATAGGACAGCCTCTTAGCTCCCCTACCCCATTCTTCCCATCCACGTGAAATTCAACATAAATCATGTTACGGGATTGCTAAAGAGGAAAAATAAGTAAAGCTTTAAAGGTGTATCAGACATCAGTACAAGTGTTTTCCTTCCACTAGGAAAACAATTTGACCTGTATGCAGCAGACATTTGAGAGACAGGTGCTCACTAGAAACGCAAGATAGAGCTTTCTTCCAAAACGTCTGGTTTTGGCAGACACTGACTTATGGCATCTGACCATTTCTATGCTTAAACCTAAGACATCCAGATCAGGAGCATTCTCATCTCATGTGCTCCAAACTAAGATCTTACAGTACTCCAGCAGTCAAGCCATCTCTGGTAGGAACGATGGATTTATCTCAGTTTTCCAAATCACCAATTCCACCTTGAAAACACTTGAATATCAATGAAACAAAAATATCATAATCATTTTACTGGACTGAGGATGAAGATTGAGAAGCCATTGAATAAAAACTGCTGGCGTGACCCAAATAGCTGCTATAGCAGTGCAGCAAGCTGACCAGATAGCAACACCTTGCTCTCAATCAATAGCAATTTCCTCTTGAATCTTTCTCCGTGTAGGAAAGAAAAAGCATGCTTCTTTAAGATTTCAGTCTGCACTAGAGACAATAAAGACTGTTCTACTTCAGCAAGGTGTGGACAGCCTCATTTATTAGACACAGGGTGCTAAAAGGCAATTTGAAAGTGTTTGTGTTTATGGTAGTAAGATCTAAGAGTCCAGCCCGAGCCCTTGGCTCTGCAAGAAATCAAGGGAAGATGCACACATGCACACACACCCCTCACAACCTCAAGTCTTCGCTTTCTATGCACAAGAAGCCCCTGTTTGCCTTCCCCAAAGGCACAGCAAACACAGACCTGCTTGGGCTGCTGGCAGCAGCTGCTGGCACCTGCTCACCCTCGGATTTGAAGGCCTTAGTCTAACAAAGCCCCTACCAGTTGCCTTTTCAATAAGGAAGGAAAAAAACCTGCTGGTAGACAGAAAAGTTTAAAGCAAGGAGCTTATTGACTATTTTTTATTGTGCTTAGAAACTTAATACCAGATTAAGATGCAATCAAGAATAGGATTTTATAAGTGTATTACTCTCCAGGGAGAGGGCCAACAAAAGCATAAAAGCTATTCTTTTGAAAATAATGCTTTTCATACAGCTCTGCAGTGCTGATGTCAACACTTTGTCATAGAACCAAAGCCACCTAGTTAAAATAAAGGCTCTGCTATTCTTAGGCCCGCAGCCTCCTCTCCTCCAACTTGGCTGCCCTTGCTCTGCTGCAGCCAAAAGAGAATTTGTCCCAGGGCTACTCGAGCGCAGCATTTTTCCAAAGGACAGGAACTTACAACGATAAAATTAGAAGAGTCCTAAGTGGGAGGAAAAGGAAGAACACGGACTACAAAGGGCAGCAAATTTACTATTCCCAATAGCTGTACCCAAGAAGCAGCAAAGGCAGCTGCCTGCCAGCAGTAAATTCCTGCATGAGCAGCAAGGTCCTGCAACACAGCCATCGCTTTTCCTGGCATCCACGGGGCAGGCACAGCCTCCCTTCAAATTCCTACTTCTACTGAAACGCCTGATAGCTGAAACAAGGCATTAATTCAGAGCTGCTGGGGGATTTCAGTAGCGTACCCTGAGATCTGACAACCTACCTTCTGGCTGATGCCCCTCTTCCTGCCCAGCTCCCAGTGCCTCCAGCCAGCTTCCAGAGGGCACACATCTCACTCCTGCCCCCAGATCAAACCAAACTGAGTTGCACAGATGCTGTTCCATGAACACGTCCAGCAGCTGTGCTCAAGACATTTTTGGGAGAGAAATATTATGGTGGCTTCAAATATAAGAACTCAAGGAAAATGCCATTTTTTTTTTCAAGATGTACTTTGCCATCCTGCAGGAAAACGAGCCTGTCAGCAAATCACAGCCTACAGCGAGCTTCAAAGTAACTATGTACTTCAACAGAATGGAAATAGCATTTATTTGCATCAATACATAAAACAAACATCTTGTACTTGTTGTAAGCATCTTAACATCATTTAATAGAAGCACTTTGCAAACTTAGCACTTTGCAACGTGTTAACAATCTGAGTAGATCCTTAAAAGACAAATATAAACTATGAATATTTCATGCACTAAGTTCTTCAGAAGTCTTTGGGACTATTGATTACTTAAACCCATTAAGCGCTATTTTGATCTTAAATAGCTGGAGATGCCTGCCAAGAGATTCAAGCCAAGTGGTAATAGTTATTTTGAGAGCAAGCAATTTTCAGCAGTTATCATTACTGATAATGAAGTTTGCATTTTAGACGCAACTATTCAGTAAACAAGAGCTGCTAGGAGTTTTGTCCAAAATATTTTATCTTATATTTCCTACTTCCCCTGACTGAAGCATGCTTGAGCAGCCAGTGCTTACCAGGAATAAGGACCAGAAATTACAAAATTCACGGCGTGAGTTTTCTTACCATGTTATTTCTCCTTGCTTTCATTCAGAAATTGCTGAAGATAGGCTTTCAAGTATACTTGAAAAGACACAGAAGGGGAAACCGATCATAGCATTAACTGTGATCAACAAACAGGCAGTAGCTCACTTTGTTTATATGCTTTTCTCCCAATTCTCCAATATTTAGTTTCAATACAATAAATGTATTTGTACCTAATGACCAGAGAAGTATAAATATCCAAGTTCTTCCAGAAAGTAAGGTACCATTCTTTAATTAAAAATAGCGCTGAGTGCCTGTCATCTACATCCTCTCCTTTATATTCACTCCAATGTTCAAATCAAGAAGCAATATTATATATGCAAAGTCATCCTTTGAAATACCCTGAAAGCAAAAATAACTCTTCTGAGTTCCGTGCCTTGGCAAAAATGAAGGCAGCAATTGCTGCCCATGTTTTGATGTTGAAAGTGCTTAGTCCGACAAGTCATACGAAAAATATTTTGCATGGCTAAAACTAAGTGCTTGAAGAGTGAATGGAGATTGACTGTTGTTTTTTTTTAATGGCATATTAAAAACAAATAAACATAGGGGTACAAACGAAATCACCCTGAAAGAACAGGAAGTTTGCCACCTGCCTTACGGGAAGCCAAATGAAGTGCGTTTACCAGCAGTGCCCAGCTCCGTCTAGTCTTCAGGGTGGGCACCTCTGTAACTAACTCCTTTGAAGGTCCTGCCTTATTTACGGAATCCCAGAATGGCTTGGCTTGGAAGGGACCTTAAAGATCTGCTGGTTCAACCCCCTGCTATACAGCGTTTCTCTTTAGTACCTTGTAAAGAGAAATGTTAATTATAAATTAATTATTAACATTTCTCTTACAAGGCATGAAAGTAGCCACATTTATTTGAGGAGCTAGGTATTTTCTGTATACAGCCTTTTCTTCTTATCCATACAAGGTTGTATATTTTACATGGACCTACATCAAAACAGTACATTTCCCCAAATAATGCATCAAAGGAAAAAATAAAATCAAATCTAATGCCAATAAACTGATTTCAAATATATCGCAGTTTAAAAATAAAACAAAATAGAAAATAGACCCTTTCTTACAGTGACATAATGTTATTCTGGAGGTAAAGGACTGCTACAAAGCAAGTGGAAAAAATACAATCCAACTCCTCTGAGCATGGCAGTCAGTGTGCCCTTACTGCCGTGCATCCGAGCCACAGCTACGTGGCTGCTGGTCAGTACTGCAGAGCACCTGCAATCTCCTGGTTTTGCCAACACAGGAAACGGGAATCAGCGATCTCGCTACAAAAAGGCAGCATGAAAAAAAAAATAAAAAATCATTTAACGAAATCAGCCTAAGACAGGAAAAAAGCCAAGATATATCAACAACTTCAAATATTTTGATCTGAATGATCTCACCTACAGCTATCCTCATTGTCTCACTGAAATCAGAGGAAGTGCTAAACAAGAGGATGGAGACAAATTTGGCTTTTATTTTTCTTAAAAGCATGCCTATCACTATTAATAATAAATAAGGATTTATATTTAAACACACACAAAGAAGATGAAATTAAGCAGTCAAGGCTTACAAACCAGAGGCACACTCATCATTGGTCTAACCTCCATCCCCATGTAAACTCAGATATAATTGGTATGTCTCCAAACCACCAGACTTGCCCAGCTCTTCATTCAGTCCTTCCTCCAGAAGAACAAGGCACTGTTTTTTGCACTAGTGCGTATGAGGGAAGCTTGAGACAACTAAAATATTATGGAAAACTATGAAGGTGACACAGTCACTTCATAGGTGACTACAAAGTGCTCTAAAAGTGCAAAGCATTATTTTCTACAGAATAGGTAAAGGGGGGGCAGGGAAGAGAGATCATAAATTCACTCCAAACATTAGCAAGAGCCACACACTTTTCATCAGATCAGTAAGCAGCTAGAGAGAAATATGAGAACGGAACCAGGGAAGGGAACCACTTCTTGGGCAGAGCCAGGATTAGCTGCTCTGGTTGACCCCCAGGAAGCAGGGAGTGTAGAGAGCACTTAGTAGGCCAACAGGAGAGGGAAAATATCCTTGAAACCAGGTAGCGTTGCCATTTCCATTTCTATTAACACAGCGGCCATAAATTTGAGACGTAGTGAATCACGAGACGCGCAAAAGGAGGCAGGATACTGCTTCCCCTGAGCTTGCACCAAGCTGCTAGGGAGCAGTGAATGTAAGTGCTTTATAAATATTTCTGCAGGGCTGTAAATACCAGTTCAGCAGGGAATACCTGCTACACATCTGAATACAGAAGCTAACATGGCTGTAAATTGGAGGAAGAGCTCTTTGTGTCACCCAGAAGCACCGCTGCCTCAAATGCTAGCTCAGGTGTTCATTAGGCACCTGCTGAGAACAGTAAGCTGCTAGCTCCAGCTAGAAGCCAGCACTAACAACTCACACGGAGGATGCCAATGTGAAGTCCAGCTTCTAGCCGCATAAAAACCATGGCATCAACTTCAAATGCCTCCGCTTACTTACTTATGTAAATGCTGAGATGTTCTAGGATCCCATCTTTGCCAACTGCCAGGCAAGAACACATTTTACATCTTTTCCAAAACATGCACACGCTATTATTTGGAAAGAGGCAAGAAGAAAGACAGAAATGAGGTGGTTAAAAGCCATCCCATGTTAGGAAAGGAGTCCTTTCATTCAGATTTTTCACCTTGCTGGTCCCCTTGAATGCCATCTCACAGCCACGACTAGCTTCCCCCCTCCTTGACTGCTACAGTGCCCCATTAGCCTCTTTAGTCATAAGCTGTTGCTAACATCTTCGACTTCATCTCCCGCTTTAATCTGTCATTCTGGATTTCAGATGCAACTCACTAAATGAAAATAGCTGTAGTAAGTGATAAAATTTTATCTGTTTGTGTTTACACAAAGGATTATTCATTTCACATTCAGGATCTAACATACAGATAAGCATTACTGCAGAGGCATAACTGGGAAAGCTAGCTAAATAAAAGACCTCAGGGTGCCAAACCAATTATATTGCTCTTGCTCACAGTTTTTTCTACCAGCAAAGCTATTTTAAACTCCTGTGAGGAGAAATAATTATTTTAACTCGACAGCTGGAGCGACTACAGTTGCAAAGTTTAAGAGCAACTGCAGAGGTTTTGTGAATTTATGCATTTGATCTTCAAGTCCACAGTTGTGCCAAACAGAAGCACACTTTGTCATAAATAAGGATAAAAAGACAAAAGTAAGTAGGGCACTTACCCTACTTAAAATCACTGTTGTGCAGAGGCAAACACTGAAAGTGTTTCGAATTCGGCCTTTGTTCGAAAGGGAAGAGAAAAAAATGCACAAATGCACCCATCCAGTTCTGACAGCCTCTCTCTCAGAGGAAACATTTTAGTAGATACAGCTTGGTTCTTTTAATTACCTTCAAGGCGCAGCCCTGTTCCACAATCGGATTAATAGGGCTTGTTACCAAAGGAGTGGAAGTTTCCTCTGAAGAGCCATCCAGGAAGGAACGAATGTGTTATTTTCCCCACTAAGAACAGGAAATTCTTCGCAGGGGAAAGGCAGTCTTATTCCGTGAAGTGGGGTGAAATAAGTGTAAGCTACTACAGGATTTTAAGACAAACTATGAAATAGAAATAGCAAACAACATCAACAGAACAAAGTACACCGCGAAAGTTATGTACTGTTCTTATTTCTGCTTCAGCTGACAGCACAGACACATTCATTACATGCTTGACGTGACGCTTTCTTAATGCGAAGAAGAAAAGCCTACTGGCAGCAAACAGCGGCTGGATCAGGCTGATTCTGCCCCTGGACAAGGGCTCCTCCAAGCCCCAGGCCGTAGCAGCTGGAGATGTGGCGGTGTGATCAGGGACAGGGTCAACTTCAACCATCATCATCATCGGGGAAGGCACTCACAAAAATGCTTCACGTGACGTTAGCTCTAGCTGTTATCAGGAACCAAATAGACTACTGTGACACATGACATAAACACCAGCAATGACTTGGCCTTTTTTGTTTGTTTGTTAAACACCACTGCTTTCTTTCTCCAGCTAATAAATTTGCATGCAGCAATTCACAGGCTTAGGCTGAAAATGGAAGACCAAAGGATCCAGCCAGCCCTCATACTTCCATTAATACGAGCAAGGAAAATACTAGGGAAATAACAACCCAGCGAACTCTCAACACCAGCAACAAAAATCAGCAGGAGGACACATACAATTGTTTGAAAATAAGTTACTGAAATAGTATTCTTCACCTTGAACTGCCTATACCAAGACAGACCTACTGTAGAGAGACTTCTCCAGCTTGCTTGCTTAAACTAAGCGCATTTATATAAACCGACTTCACTACTTGATTATACATCTGTGAATGCTATAATGAGACTCATTTCAACCTTTTAAGCTTTGGGTTTTCTTGGTCACTGAGAACACGACTGAACTTCATTTGAAGCTTGGAAAAGTGAGTATTAACCCTATGCTTCCAGTTATGCTCATCACGTTCTCAAATGGATACTAGTACAGCTGGGGCTAATATTTAAAATAAAGAATTAATGTAGTATGGAAGGAAGCTTCAAAAAACCACAAACATGCAGGAAACCACAACCAAAACACCATATTCTCTAAATTACAAGTACAAATCAAGAAGAGGTCATAGCACACCAGCGCTGCATTTCATCAGAAAAGTGGGCTCTGTTGCATGTTCCCTTTTAGGACCAATCCTTAAATTTTAAATACAATTAAGGGAAACACACAGCCTCAAGAAATGGACCGTGCAGCATAAACTTATGAAAGCTATCATCAACAACACTAGATTTTATAATTTTGGGGCTATCTGAGCATTTTTCTATTTTCAAAACATATTATTTGCCTTACCTGTAAATGGGGTTTACATGACCAGAGATGACTGTCTCTCCTCAGCAAGAGAGAGGAGAGGGATCCTGATGTACTAGCTGAAGTGGCAAAGGCATTATATTCACTGCAACTCTAACCTTTCAAATAAGTAGGCAGCTAATTACAGAGCAACTGTCCAAATCTTTCAGTGGCATTCAAGTGAGGAAACAGGCTATGATTTTATTTATTTTCAATGTAAAGCTCTTTCAGTAGTGGGAACAGCTGGTAAAAGTAATCATTTGGCAAGGTCTGCCAAGGTCTAAAAACGTATTCGCCGTGGTAGATTACATAGTTTTAACCAAAATGATAGGCTGAAACATACAAATATTTATAAAAGAATAGGGTGCTTTATACACACGTATTGCACAATTTGGAAGTGTATGCGTTTATACACACACCAGTTTAGCGTGCTCTAAACATAGCCTCTTCATCTCATACTTCACTATTTAATTCTTTTCGCTGATCCCTCCTCATGAATCATGCATGTTTCCGTTGATATGCACAGAAATAGATGCATTTCAGCATACAGATTGCCAGCCACATCTGCAGGTAATTGCACTGACCACACAGCTCTGCATTCACTCAGCGTGGCACCAAGGCTAACTTGGAGGTTTATGAGAATTATTATGCCTTAGATATAGCAGTGCATTTCTCTGAAATATACATCTTGGTTGATTATTATTTTCCTGTGTCAACAAACCACACATTACCACTTAGAAGATCTCAGTAAGTAACATATCAATCTCATCTGTATGAGCCAGCCTTGATACACACATCACATACCCCCTGCTTACATTGTCATGCTCATATGTTCAGCCAGATATACACAGCCTTCAAGGTGGTGTGTTTTTGTTTTGTTTTTTTTTTCCATTAATAGCTACGGAAGACATGGTTTAAGCCACACGCAGAAGGAATTACTTGTGTAATTCCTTCCACGCTAGGAGACACAGATGAAACAGGGCCCTTGGAGCTAAGTATCACCAACACACTAGCATGGTGACCACCACCACATTGAGTTTTCCTCAGCTTCCTCAAACTGTGACTGAGCAATGGAGACTCTTGCTGGAGCCAGCATCAGAAAAACATCACCCAAAGCTGACAGTTGCTTGGTGAGCCCCTCGAAGCACTCAGGCAGGGAAGCTGAGTTTTGTCGTGCTGGTACCACCCCATTCGGCCTTACCCCATAGCCGTGAGTCACCCATTCAGCTTCTGAACCATGCCCGATGTCAAACACTGAAAGGCACCTGGGCATCCTGAAGCCCTCAGTTCTTGGTGATGTTGTGCCAGAGAAGCATTTTCAATCACCTCCAGCCAGGATGGAAAAGCGGCCACATCTCACATTGAGAATGAGGAGTTCCAGCTCAGAATCAATTTTCTGTCTGGATATCTGTCAGCATCCTCTAAAAATCAGCACAGTTAAAGCCTTCACAACACAACAAAAGTTTTAACTCCAGCTTCTGTTCTTCATCTTGCTCTTCATAAGCAAACATAGGACATATCATACATGAACTCTGAACTCCAAGCCTTATGTTCAGCTACGCGCTAATATTATTTTGCACTGAGCAACGTTTCTTCCATGGAAGACCTGCAATCTGGAAATCCAGACCATGTGCCTGCCATGGATTCATGTCATTAATAATGAAAATAAATAAATAAACTGAGATTTGGTAGCAATCGTAGCACAGAAAGTCTTTGTACTCTTAACTTATTACTCTTGGAAAACATGAAGAGATTTACAGAGTACAAGTCTTCAGAATATTTAGTCAAAAGTTTTCTTTATCATCAAAGGCCTAGAGTGGGGATCCAACAAAAACAAAACACAATCTACACAGAATTTGAAAATAAGCTGCTTGATGTGAAAGTCAGATGGCCCAGAAACAACTTCTGCTGGCTATCAGCTCGCAGGCCGCAATGCCTTGCTCGTTGTCTGGCCCTACTTCAATGCCAAACCTTCTCAGTAAACAATGGAGGTACAAGGACTGGATGTTAAACCCAGAGAGCATAGCCACAAGAATCTGGTGGGGAACATGATGACAATACATGATCAAAGCATGCATTTACGAACTGATTCAGTTTTGAGTCTAAATTTCAAGATGCATATTCAAGAGCAAGTCACACAGATTGTTCTTGCCTAGGACAGGTATTTCAGCTACCAACTATGCAGGTTAAGCAAGCAGAGAGCACTTATAAGAAGATTCCTTCCTCTCCAGCTACTGTCTTGTCCATTACTCTCTTACCAGTGTGCATTTCAAATCAACTCGCAGTACTAAAAAGGGATTCCTTAATGTGCCATAATACAAACACCACCACACATCATTATCTCTGTGAGTAAAGTCGCCTCTAGTGCAACACAGTGAATGGTCAAATTAGTGATAGACAGTGCTCGTTTTCCATAGGCATCACACCCACCCCAATAATTCACTAAAAATATTTATTTATTTATTTATTTATTTATTTTAACTGCGAGAATCAGTACCACAAATTGGCAATTCATTATCACATAAGCAATCCTTTCAACTGAATTTGAGTCCTGGTATTAGCCTGGTGGATTTTGGCAAATTGGTACCAAACTTGCTAAGTTCTGGTAATTTGAGTAGGAACTGTAAGCCTCACCTTATCGTACTCAAAGCAGCATGACCATAGAGCAATCTGCTTCCACAGTATGCTAGGATAGTTCTGGTTTCTAAATCACTTCCAGATTTGTTCGTGTACACATCTCTAAGCAATGTCATGAAAATCTGAACATTCCTGATGGAAAAGCGTTGTGGTGTATTGTGGCTGAGAATCATAGGACTTTTCACGTCACGCCGAGCCTCAGTCCTTGCCTCTAAGCTCTTAATTGCAAGTGACTGTACTGCTGAGGAAGGACATCTCTGGAAACACGGTACTGGAAAACTCTCGTGTTCTCAGGCAAGTAGTTTTCCTCTTTGCTTACAAGCAAGTCTTCAGCAACCATGAGCACAGATCACTGCACATTGCTCTTCTGAGTATCATCTACATACCTCATAGGATCTTACGCTGGGTCTGAAGTAGCAAGGATACTTCAAGTCTGAAAGGAAAAAGGGGCAAAAATCAAGCCCCTTATGCAAGGCCTCTAATAAGGCTAGGTAACCTAGCTTTTCTTTAAAGTGTATCACCAAAATCACAAGAGCTTAAACTGAAAATTATTCAATGGATCACACACTGAAATTCACAGCAGAAAAGGACCGGCGTAACTCACATCTGTGAATTCCAAGTACTTGGAGAAATAACACAGGCTTTAAAGCACCACTGGTAGTCTACAGTAAAATGAAAGCTAGATTGTGAAATAAACCCCTTCCCTCCACAGAAAACCAACTATGAAAGCAATTCTTCAGCTTTTTCCATTTCTTCCTCCAGTAACTGTAATTCATTTCTCAGTCATGGATGGACCATGGAGGTAATGCAGTACGAACACATCCAGAAAGAAGGAAAGAGTACACCCAGAAACAGCATAAACCATCACAGAGCTGTTCCTTGCCTAGTTTCTTGCTTCTCCATTTTCATCAACTCACTGGAAAAGGAAGGATCGAGACAGTTACTGTTATAAAAACGAATGCATCTTCATGGAAAGACCCTGGCCAAAAAACACTGCCTCTTATTCATGGTTCAAGTTTGTCGTGTGCCTTTCCACAGAGAAATGACGGAGCTCTCACCCCAGAGATCTTGCAAGCTATTTAGACAAAACAGAAGGATGAAGGCTGGGGATAAAACAGCATGCAAAGGTGCTAGCTGTGTGTTTGACTGTTCAGCAGTTTAATACAGCTCATCATTCTCCTTGTGTGAATGCACTTGAAATACAGGTCACAGCCAAACCCTCGATGTAATAGTAAATAATACAAATTATTATTTTTAATAAGACACCTATATTACTTCTCTGCCAAACTTACTTGTTACAATTGTGTTTCTTCTCCACACAACACAAGGTTTGTTATTTAAGAACCTTTCCTGTAAGGCTGCTGTGAGCAAAGGGAGCAAGTTTGTACCACTCTCCTTCACTCTTTGCACAAAGATTTCCAACCTGGTGTGAATTTTGCTTAAATTCATTTTCTAAACACACATTGCTGTTCTTGTAGCTTCACTTGAGCATATATCCTAGCAAACTGCTAGAACAGCATTTAGAAAATGTCAGCTTAGTACAGTTTTCCAAGTAGGCTCAAAATACTCGAGAGGAAGGTGCAAAGAAGTCTTGACTGTCTTCTGCTAAGCCAGTCCTGCTTCATTGTACTTAGATCTCTTCCATCCTCATCCCACATAGTTCAGCTTCACTGAAATACTCCTGTATTTTCTCTGTTGGCCCCTGCACTAATGCAGAGGTTTTCTGGGTAGAAAAATCTCCCCTGTTCAGAAGTGAGTGCACATCCCCCTTTCACCTAACCAGCCTATCACCAAAGGAATCATCCCCTTGATTGCCCCAACAGTACATTAGCAGATACATATAGAATATATACACACTCATTTTCTACCACTTAAGCTTGCCTGCCTGAAATCACAGCTGATGCCCACTCAAGCAGCTTTCAACACTCAGAACCCCTGCTAATTTCAATGCAAATTCCCCACTGAGTACTACAAGGTCTGGGGTCCTGCAAACATTTACAGCATAATGAAGTAACCATGACACAAACCAGAAAGAATACCAGTTAAATATGTCAGCCGTTAGCCATGTGAATAGGAATTAATATATACGTATTTTCTAATCCATGAAACAACTACAGGTTCTGCATTAATAAATAGTGCAAATGTAACAGCACTAAAAACCCCTTGGAGCCTGTACAGCCTTCTGTAAAGAAGCTTAACAATTACACCAACAGTAGAAAAGCTAATGGTAACTTAATTTCAGGAAAAATCTGGTGTGGAAATCCATCACAGATGACCTATCTCACAGCTCAGTTCTTTTACATCCTTGATATTGCTTATCTTGCTGGGATATCCTGAGGTGCAATCTGCTTCAGTGCCTTCAGAAAGGAAAAAACATTAAGCTTCAAGTTACGTGCCAGCAATAGAAGAAATACTATAGCAACTGAGTGAGGTGTAATTACATGAAAGGTACCCAACTACGAGAATATCGTGCATCTCCACTTCCAATCATCAGTTTTACATTTTCTACACAATGCCTAGAAGATAAGCATCTGGTATCGTGTGCTTATCAGCACACACTACCAATTTCATGCAGTTTTGCCTACAAAAACAAGATTTCTGAATTGTTTTTACAAGCATTTGCTATCTATCAGTAGGATTTATCATTTAAAAGGGTATACAAGGCATCTAGCGATTTAAAAGATTTTCCTCCTCGGAGTATTTTTTTAGATATGCTTGTGTTCGTATGAACCTATTTCAGTCACTACAATAGGAAGCTGATATCGACCAAATTAACAACCTAGTACTCCTGTAACTACATCATGAAATCATACTGCGTACTACTCATTACTCTTTTCCAAAAGCAATACCCAAATTACAGCGTGTGAAATGAATTACATTAGTTCCCTAATTAGATATTCTTTTCCTATTACCAAAAAATTGGTATTTGATGCAACGCAAGCGTGCGCAACACATTAATAACCACAGTCAACAATGTGAAAGGTCGCAAAGATAACTACTCATCACTGTAGAATCTGGGCAGGTAGCCAAAACCAACAAAAACATGGATATTAAGCTACCATCAGTAGTTATGAATAGTTGTTGGCTTCCCAAGTTCAACACTAGGCAGTGTGTCAGATGTTTGAGGTCTGCCTCATGAAAGCCTTCATTTCCAAAGGGTTTGTAGCTGCACGAAGTTCTGGGTTAACGCAGCATATGCTGCGGTGCAATATGACTGACAATGTGCATAAGTTGTAGGCACCCAATAGTTAAGACACTCGAGCCTAAAACTTAATTCCGAGCAATTTGCTGAAGGGCACAGACATGTTTTCCTCTCAAGTGATAAGGATGAAAAGTAACCTAATTCAACAGTCATCATTTTATTTTACCTTTGACACTGTCTGCATAAAAAGATACCATAGTACAAAAAAAAGAAGTCTTCCTCCAATCGTTAAATAGAAATCAAAACAGACTGTTTTCATTACTTAAATGGCACTAAAATCCTACCTGGGAACCCACACTCTATTAAGAATGGCTGTGATGATAGTAATCAATGTAACAATGTAAAAACCATTCTAGATTATTAATCTTAATTGGCAACAAAAGGTGTCATTAAATTTCATCACAGGAATTGACTTGCAACCAAAAATTCAGCATGCTATTATCTTACAGAAGAAAGTCAGTCATTCCAAATTCCCAAAAGAATTTGGGCACAATATCCGGGCATCCTTTAATTTTGCTGAAAACCCAGGCAAGCTGTAAGGACGCATAATGCCGTCCTGTTGTATCCTCCAAGGACCACGCTAATGGTCTCTGTATCACCACCCCCAGCTGGTCGGCTAGCGCAGCACTTACGGGGCACTCCGGAGCGAGCACTCCGTCCAGTACGAGGTTGGTAATAGCACGCCTCAAGGTTCATCAGGGACCAGGGAGGTCTGGGAATTCAGCATGTGTTGTGGCACAAAGGCAGGGACTGTCCTTTCTTGTCCTCCGTGTAGGGAAATTGTTGAATCTGGACCAGTTTCCCAGGACTCCAGGATTAGATGCAAGGAAATGAATGAATGATCAGAGTTATAACTGTGGAGCACAGGGCACTCAGGAAGGCTGTGAGAGAAGAGACCCTGACTTCTTCTAACCATTCTGCTAGCTTAGACTCTCCCACTTAGACAAGGTTTGCTGCAAAAAACACTAAATAAATAAAAATTTGCTCTGCTTTGAATATTTGAAGTACACCTACCGAAAAGGCTTACTATGTCAATTGCAATCCTAACCGCTACTGTAGTTCATAGAAGTGGAATGCATGAGACCTTTACACTATTGTCCCCACCCATCCAAAATCATGACATTTGCGAAATAAATTAGAAGTTTACTTTGAAGACACAATGTAAAAGTTAATCAGCATATTCACTTGGTTTCTACATGTACCTTGATCGTAAAGAAGTCATTCTGCACCGTGCAGCCACCAGCTTTTATTGAACAGCATATGCAGCCATGATACATCACCTTAAGGCAGAAGAAATGAAAACAGGCAGGGGGAGAGGGGAGAAGCCTCTATTTCATCATCTCTGGCAACACGTACAACTGATGCAGATTAGATGGAGCTACTTGGCTGTCTTTACACCCTAACAGCATGAGGAATGGCTTGCTGCCATTTCCACACACTCCTCTGATGCTACAAGCCTGTTTTATGAACACATACATCTTCTGGTCACTATCTGCAGAACGCATCAGGATTTTGTACAGGTAGGAACAGCCTGTACTTCAACAGAAAAATTAGAAAAATACTCTATTCCAGAATGAATAGAGTATTTCTGTTAGCCCATATAGCAATAAGGACAAGCATACATTTTAACTTTTAAGATGATTTCCTTATATGAGGTGAATGCTTGCATTATTTTCGCCTTCACGTTGCTTGCTTTGCGTTTTAGCTGCGGCAGACAAGAACAAGTATTTCTTGTCATTCATGAAGACTACCCACTACAATTTCCATTTTTACTTGTGGCAACAAATAAACACACACACACAAAAAAAAAACAACAAAACAAAACAAAAATAAAACAGAACTGCAAGAACTTGCCGGAGCAGGAGGAAAAGCACAAGCCAGCCATAGCTCTCCTCCACCACCATCCAGCTCTCCCTGATCCGGAGATCAGCCCAGGACCTCGGACCCACATTGCCTAAATGCCACCAAGGGCTATGCTGCCAGACAGATTCATTTCAACTACCAGAACTAATACTCTGCTCTTTACAGGGGTGCTCACATGCACCAAAAAACTGAATAGCTACCACTAGGAGCTGAAGATATATTATCTGCAGGTCAAACAACGACAGAACAGTTCCACAAGACCATCATCAAGATACTGCATGCATGATGTTACTGGCTACACTGTATGTTAAGAAAGCTTGATTTTATTATTTTTTTTGCTAGCATATCACTCAGCCCTGTCGTTTCTAGGTTTCAAGATGCTTTGCAAACTGAATTTTGCCCTATGTTACAGATAGGAGAGCCCAACAGGCAGAAACCTTTTACACTACCTTATGAACTTTCCCATAAAAAAGACATTGTGGGCCAGGAAAGCCAGAAGAACCCTGTAAGGATTTGTAGTTTATACCTTATCTGTCAACAGTATTGCCTCCTAAATCACACGGTCAACAGTTAGGACACTGTCACGAGGCAGTATGTATATTCAGGCTCATATTGATTCTGTCACAGCATTAAACATCTTCACTTCAGATTCAGCTACTGCAGATGATACTAGACCACCCACTATCAAGATTTAATGTTCCTGGCTCATCCTAAAGCCAAGGTCTATCTGCACAGACCCTAGTCTGTACGCTCATCCACCCATTTCAGTGTTTCAACATGCTGTACTACACCCAAAGTTCATATGAAGACTCTACAAGGTGAAAAATGTCCCCTATACTTAACTTTCATCCTCTGCCAGCTGATTATTATGACACATCATTTGACTTTAAAAAGCATGCATCCATGTATTTGCTTTCCCACTTGATAAATATTTATGAAGATTTTATTCCAGTCCTAACACATACACAGTATAACTAATCTTTTTATTTAGTCAAGGAAAGGAGGTTAAAGGAAAACAAGTTTAAAGCCAGGCTGCTCCTATTGCTGAGCACAAGCTCCCAAAGTCAGCATTTTGAGTGAAACAGTGAAGGTTTGGAATGCAAATTCAAAGGAAAAAAAAAATTAATCACAGAAATTCCAGGATTCAAGCACCTAGGTCATGTCACAAACAGCTTTGCAGCACTGAGATAGCAGGCAAGATTAACATGAGTTTCACAACAACGAAGCGTGGTAGGAACCTAAAATTACAAAAACTAAGTATGTTTGAAAGAAAGATCTCTTCTGGTGTTTAGCGATGATTTTCTCCATTTACTAGCACATGAGCTGTAAGCCTAGGTAACATTAAAGCAGTACTTTAAGCAACTAACAAACTGATGCAACGTCTACTTAATTTAGTATTTTATATTGACTTTAATCAAGTCATCAGTTCTGGTCGATAGGGAAAGAACACACTTCTTTCAATAACTCAACTACCACCATCTCATTTTTATGTTGTAGACCAATGGGGGGAAAAAAAAAAAAAAAAGAGAGAAAAGGAAGGGAAGCCCAGTTCCTGTCAGCCTTGCAGCAAATTAACTACAATCCAAGTTATCTTATCCAAAATCTAGCCATGTTGTGCTCCAGTTTCTATCCTGTCTTATTTTTATGTTCACAGGCTGTGCCTCGAAATTTTGAATATCACAGCACTAAATCGAGACATTTTAAAAAATCATTACCTTGTTTGATGTGATACAGCAAAATCACTGATGGAAACAGTAGATACTGGAATTGGAAAAACTCAGAGAAATACACACAAATAACACAGGCAACTCCATCTGCCTTGTTACATTTTTGGAGTAGTCATATCAGATGTATGTTGTTTATTCAAAACAAATCCTCCAAGTCACTGAAGATCTGATAGTCGCTGCTGTCATCACAAGGAAGAACTGAAGACTTCAGAAAATAAACAAACAGTGCAAGCTAAATGTTTATAGCATGTAGATTTCTAGTTTTCCACCTATAAATGAGTTTTTTTTTCTGTAACAAGCTTAGCTCGTCTCTATTGATTTCTCAACTTACTCTATTATCAAATCTTGGAAGCTGTTCCCTTACCCCTCAGCTCCCTTGAACGCATCTCCTTTTTCAAGAGCAGAACACTAAAAAACAGCTAGACAAGTCTGAGTACATATTTATTACCATCAGCGTGCGATAGCCTCAAGAGACATCCATGCATCATATTCAGTTAGCAAAAAAAGGAAGCAGAGTCTTCAATACCATGCTATTTTTTCCCTAATGGGGTAAGGACAGGCTAATTTGTAAGGCAGTTGATTCCTTTCTAATGGATGAATGACAGCCTTCTGTAAAGGGAAGAAGGAAGACTGTTCTCTCACCGAGTTTCACTGCCACTGGAATGTGCCAGGAGCCTCTTCCTGCCAACCTAAGGCTCCCAAAGACAGGTCTGCTTCCCATCAAAAGCTGCAGCAAGCTCCTGAGGAATACCAGGAAGGTCTGGATATCTCCACTGGCTCAGTCCCTCCTATAATACTATGCATTTGCCATTGCCACCTAAGACCGTGGTTCGCTGTCTTCTATCTCTGAGTCACTTCGCATCGCCAGAAAAAGAGGAGAGAGAGAGTGAACTGGTCAAGGGGAAAAGTGCCACAGAAAAGGAGAAAAAAAAGCTCATAGATATACTATTCCTTCCAGTTTTCATCTGCAAAGAGAAAGGAAGTTTTGACTTGATCTGGAAAACATGAAGACCAGCGAGACACCACTCTGAAAGCAGGTTGCAGGTTAGAAGAATAAGTTCAGGGAACTTAGTCCAGCAGTTTCCTAGCAGTTAGGCCAGTGTAACTTTGAAAAATGTTAGAAGAAAGAAATACCAGCTTTCATTTCCAATACAGCTATTTTACTACTAGGTTGCATTATGTTCTAGATACTTCTTTCAGCAATCCTTTGAAAATGATACATGAACTTAAATTCAGACAGACATAGCAAGGCTTTTGACACGGTTTCCCATAGGATCCTACTGGACAAAATGTCCAGCATACAGCTAAATAAAAACATCATACGATGGGTGAGCAATTGGCTAACGGGCAGGGCCCAAAGGGTTATGGTGAATGGGGCTGCGTCAGGCTGGCGGGCGGTCACCAGTGGGGTCCCTCAAGGCTCCATTTTAGGGCCGGTACTTTTCAATATTTTTATAAACGATCTGGATGTAGGAATAGAAGGCATTTTGAGCAAGTTTGCTGATGACACCAAACTTGGAGGAGTTGTGGACTCGAATGAGGGTGGAAAGGCCTTGCAGAGGGATCTGGATAGGTTGGAGAGCTGGGCGATCGCCAACCGCATGAAGTTCAATAAGAGCAAGTGCCGGGTCCTGCACCTGGGACGGGGAAACCCTGGCTGCACGTACAGACTGGGCGATGAGACGCTGGAGAGCAGCCTAGAAGAGAGGGATCTGGGGGTCGTGGTAGACAACAAGTTGAATATGAGCCAGCAGTGTGCCCTGGCAGCCAGGAGGGCCAACCGTGTCCTGGGGTGCATCAAGCACGGCATCGCTAGTAGGTCGAGGGAGGTGATTGTCCCGCTCTACTCTGCGCTGGTGCGGCCTCACCTCGAGTACTGTGTGCAGTTCTGGGCACCACAGTATAAAAAGGACATGAAACTGTTGGAGAGTGTCCAGAGGAGGGCTACGAAGATGGTGAAAGGCCTGGAGGGGAAGACGTACGAGGAACGGCTGAGGGCACTGGGCCTGTTCAGCCTGGAGAAGAGGAGGCTGAGGGGAGACCTCATCGCAGTCTACAACTTCCTCGTAAGGGGGTGTCGAGAGGCAGGAGACCTTTTCTCCATTAACACCAGCGACAGGACCCGCGGGAATGGAGTTAAGCTGAGGCAGGGGAAGTTTAGGCTGGACATCAGGAAGGGGTTCTTCACAGTGAGAGTGGTTGCACACTGGAACAAGCTCCCCAGGGAAGTGGTCACTGCACCGAGCCTGACTGAATTTAAGAAGAGATTGGACTGTGCACTTAGTCACATGGTCTGAACTTGGGTAGACCTGTGCGGTGTCAAGAGTTGGACTTGATGATCCTTAAGGGTCCCTTCCAACTCAGGATATTCTATGATTCTATGATTCTATACAATGCTTTCCCAAGAGAAATGCATAGCCAAGAAATGCATCTCTCTCACTTGCAAAAAAATCTCCTTCATCTGCACTAGCACAGAGCCACAAGCATGCATCAATATGTTTTAAGACGTAGATACAGTACTACAGACAATCCAAATTTAATTTCTTTCTCAAAGAATACATTATAGCTTTATTGCTACTTGAAGTCATTACTAATATTTTTCTTAAATATCTGAGAACTGCTGCAATATTATGCAAGCATAAATAACCTTATGCCACATCTGTCAAACTAGACCATAAGCCATCAGAAAACAAACACCAAAATAACAACAAAACCCCAGCATTCAGTGCCTAAAAGCAAATGCTGAATAAATGCATGTCTGTCTCTCTAATGCCTGCCTTTCCGACAGACCCCTGAGGTAAGCTTAGCCTTGTGATAAGGACTAAAATTAGTAAATAAGTCAGTATTATCACCGAGTCTGTTCCCTCTGCACTCCTGCCCCTCCTTCTTCCCACTGCCTTTGCCTTTCTTACCCCTCCCTTCACCAGGGATATCAAAAAAGATAGCCGAGCCCTGGTGTGTCAGACTCGCTTCCAGGCACAGACACTGTGACAGGCAGTATCTGGCCACTATGAGGTTCCCAGCTAGTTAGGTTTTAAAGAATTTAATATCACAGCCCACGCATTATTCCATACTACAATTACTTCAAAGCCAGAGGCTATCCATTTGCATAATAATGAACATTTTTCTAAAGAGGTGCGCAGCAAACTACACACTAATGAGTTCTAGTGCATGTTATCTAAAAGTCACACTTGCTGTATAAAAATACTTTAATTAAAAACACAACCTCTAATTTTTACCTACTTGTACTTTTTAAGTAACAGACTGAGACAGACACCTGCTCTATTAAACAAACAACAACACAGGGCTCACTTCCACAACACTGACTTGAAGAAATGCACTAATTTATTTACGTTGGACTGCTCACATGGGTAAGGACTGCAGAAGCAGGCTGGCTACGTGCGCTGTGCATCAGTAGAAAGGCATCCTATAGCACAGAAGAGATGGTTTTGCTACATCTCAAACAGAAAAAAAAACATGGGAAATAACGGATGTTTCTGCTAAATCTCAGCAGCAGATTCATCAGCACTGTAAAAGAAAGGAGGAACGGATGAGCGCATTTCACTGCTGGAGAATCATCTCCAAGGACACTCTGGAACCTGATCATTCCAGAATAAGTTTTGATAATCTAACCCAAAGCAGAAGTTTCTTAGGCAGCGAGTTGTGTAGCATCCTATAATCCATGTTTGATAAGAGCGCAGCAGGCTTTCCCTTTTCAGCATTAAATACTTTTTTTTTTTTTTTGAATTGAGTGTTCTTTATGCTATAATGTATATGTACAATGCACTCTTAATATTATAAAGAGTGCTTAGACTTATATAGTATTTATATTTACTGCTGAAACTTTTGGCTTTGATATCTTTGAGGTTAGATTGATGGAGCTGTTATGATCCTAGCAATCAAATCCTCATTATTACAGCAGGACGTGCAGAGTTGGAGTAACAGGGTCGCTCACACATAGTACCTCGGGCAGCACAGACCAGGACAGCACCGTGAAAGTCCCCAATGCAAGAGCTGCACAGCATGTGCAAAAAAATGAGAAAACAAAAACTGAACACCTCAAAAGCTTGGGGAGGGCTGCACCACCGAGTCCAGCGTCAGAGCTTTGGCTCTGGAGCTGTCCCTACCATTCCCCAGGCCCCAACCAGGAGCTGGACAGATGGAGAAGACACTGCCCACCCGCGCAGCCCACCGCTGGCTGGAGACGCCCCCCAAACCAAGCTGCCTGGATGAATTTTAAAATGTCCTGGCTAATTCATGCCCATTAGAGATCAGGCGAATGGTGTCCCATGCCTCAGGGTGTGAAGGCCCTATCAGCGGGGTCTGAGGCCAGCCTGGCTCATCCCACCGCCCCGACACAGCGGCTATCGATCAGCGCCGCGGGCGCACGGCTCACCGCACAGGCTGCTGCGGATCTGTCCCCACAGATCACACCAGCGTACTCTTAATCTGTCATCACCCGAGAGGAAAAAAGGGCAGTGTAAAACGAGATGCTATGGAGATGCATACAAGCGGGGACATTCTTGCAGGTGAGGGCAGCAGTTTGGGTGTCTTGTCAGCACCAGCCCCCACCCCTGTGGGGCTAAAAGGCCCTGTGTAAATGCTCTTCCACACAATCATTTCCAGAGGCTTTCCAGAATTTGGTAATGAAACCACCTGCTTTGGCAGAGAGACAGGCTCAGCTCCAATGAACATAGTCTAATTTATCCCCCTGCTATACCCTGAGTTAAGATAAAGACCCAGAGCTGGAGAACAGCACCATCAGGAAGTTTGCAAAAGGCACTGTAAAGATTTTTAACAGATTTCCAGAGTCTGTCCTCAGCAGCGTAACATTTCACACAACCAGTCCATCAGTACAGAGCCACAACAAGCAGCAGCTCTTTGTCAGTCTCGTCTCTCAGCTGCCTGCATCTCCTCATCAACTTTACTCTCTCTAACAGAAGCTTGAAGATGCGTTAACGTGGAAGGCCAACACTGCCCTTGGTCACTTAACCCATCGATAAAATCAGGATATTCAAAGCACACCCAAATGTTTGAGAAAGGTACGATACAAAGTTGTGCAACAACACTGTGCTCATCAATGGATGCTTTTCATATCCTTAGAACTTCAGGTGAACTCCTAAGTCAAGGCAAAGTTATTTTAGGCTAGTAAGCTTCACTTGAGGTGAGGAAAAGAAGGGTCTCAGTGAGCATAGGATTTTTTTGTTCATTGTTTGATTCTTGCTCAATGTAAGAAGTGTCCTTTTGCATCAAGCTAATGCCTTTGAGAATTTAATTGAGCATTGTCAGGCAAGAAGAGGATGGAAGCATGCCAATGCACATACCCCAGAACACTCCAATATACAGGGATTCCTTAAAGCTAGATTTACTCTGATGCACACAAACTGCATAATGTAGTAACACAAACAGCTTGGCAGATACGAGATAACCACTGCACATCAGGCAGAAGTCATTATTTGGATTTAGTTATCTATTCTTGAGGTATCCCCTTTCCTCCTTATGATATCGCATAATTAACATCTTGAATATCTTGGGAGGCACCCCTTCAGGGATAATTGTTTGGAAGGAGACTCCAGAACTTTAACAACTGAAAAACAAAATCATGCCTAATATACAAGATTGAAGTGGTTCTGACACCGCCACAACTATAGCTTTATTCTCTGGGAGAGAAAGACCAATGTGATACCAGTTATTTACCAAGAAACTTAATTTCAATCATAGACCTAAAAGAAGTTGACCTGAAAGAGGTTTGTGTGCCATGTTAGCACCTAAATCATTGGGACATAAATGGGAATCGCTGTTGTTCTCTTCTCTCCAGTTTTGCAGTAGTTGTAAACTTTTTTTTTCATTTTCAGGCTCTGCATGCCAACATTCACTCCTTGAACGTGAACATAGCTGCCTCAATTCAACCTAAAACGAAGGTGGATTTTGATCTTTCGCTTGGATCACTGAACACCACATAAAGTGCTACCCACATAGCCACAGAAAAACACTGATCTTACAAGTCTCAATATTAAGGTGACCACCAAGAGGAACAGAAATAACTAACCCAGCACGCCTCTCTTACACAGCCCACCCGTACATGCCCCATCTGTTTTTGGAGCCGTCTGTACCTGCATCACAACTTACAGCATATGTACATGTGCTACGTATCATTTACTCCCTTTCACACAACAGAACAGAGGTAAAGACCTGTAATATGCACAAGTATCGGTAAGACCTGAAGAAACCACACGTGAGCTTTTTCATTTACAGGAACACAGAAGGCTTGCGGGAAGAGGACAGGGCAAAGAGCCAACCAGCCGACAGCACCACACCTGAGCCAGCTCTGGATGAGACGAGATGCCACGGCCACCTCCAGTGCAAGCAGCTCACCACTCGCAGCCTTGTCTTTGACAGGTCTAAATCAGCACAGCTCCTTTGGGCCACATCTTAATATAAACTGACACAAGTTGGAAAAAGTCATCCCCAATTTTAAAAAACTTGTGCAAGTGCAGTTCCTTTTACCAGCCAGATATTACAACAGGCATCAACAGACAAGATTCACTGTTTACCTTATAGAAATACATTTGACAGCTGTAGTTGGCACCGATTCTTCATCCAAGAAATTTCGTTAAGACTCTAGCCTGATTAGGAAAGGACTGGCAATAATGAAATCACACTTACTCCTACAGCTTCCTCATTAAAACCACTACAGAAACAACTTTAAGAGGAAAAAAAAATAGAAGAAAAATAAATACAAGATACTCTGTAACAATCACGAAGATTCAATTTTACATCAATTTTACAATATGAGCAGAACCACTCATTTCTTTGAGCCAGTTTCTTAACAAAGAGTGGCTTGAAATAGTCACAGACAGCATGCCCACAAAATGGCTTTCAGGAACATCTTAAATGCAGCAAACATATGACCTGCATGCAGAAGCTGAAAATGAGACAGATCACCAAGACTCATCCATGCAACCAAGCCCCAAATCTGACTTACCAATATTAAGTTGAAAGTAGGCATTTCAATGATCTTAATTACAAGAAAAAAATACGAACCCCACAGTTAAGAACCAAAATCCTTCATCGATTGTTATGCTTACAGAAGGCTTTCAGTATTTGTTAGATGAAGGCATGCCCATGACTTTCTTCCGTTCTTCCACTCGGTGAATTTGTATTGCATTTCTTTTTCCAGAGGAGACCAATTAGCAACGTTCTCGAAGCACCACACCGCAGCTTGCCGTTAATTCCATAAGCTAAGGCTTGCTGCAGTTTATAGGGGTTATACTTGAGTGCTTTCACACTGGCTTGACATCTCAACAGCAATCAGCCGCTTTAATGTCTCGGCACAAACACCCACCAACAAAACGGCACTCAGCCAACGTTGCCCCACCTTAAACACTACTTGTTCTTTGTAACAGAAGGTCAATACCTGAGAGACCGCTTATGCTTTTTAAGCTGACTTCGGCAGAAGTCAGAAGTGTAACAGAGCTACTAATCCGAACGGGCAATCAGAAAGACTGGGAATGAAGGCTAGAAGCCAACTGAAGAAATATTTCCTCTCGATCCTCAACAGAAAGCGTGTTTAAATGAGAACACAGGGAAGAAATGTCTTCGATGATCTAGGACAGCTGAAATACACCAAGATTACTGCAGCCATGTCTTTTACCTGCTTTACAGCGATGTCCTCAAGTCCCCTCAGCAAATAAAAACCTAACTGCCCAGTTACTGGTGATGACTGACTGTCCATTTTTGCTAACATAAAATAATCTACGCACAAATTCAACAAGCCTCCAAAATCAGCTATGTCATCTCTTGCATTGAAAGACTTTGTTGCCAAGGTCACATATTGGTATAAAAACCGCTCGCTTTATTCACATTAGTAATCTGACTACCTTCAGTTGGACCACTTACACGGTTGTTCAAGCCGGTCGTATTTTTTAGGGCTATATTACAACTTCCAAGGAATTTGGCTTTGTAGTTCTCACCACAGCCAACCTAAGTTGTGCTGCTAGATGCCATGCTACCCTGAACATTAAAGTACTTTTAAAGCCTGGGTGGAAAGCTAATTCCACCTCTACTGATTTCCGTGGTGAAATTTCTAGTTCAGCTCAATTTCTAGTTCTTGCAGATCAGCCAAACTGCAAAAAGCCAAGCTTTGTACCACTAAACAATAAACACAAATACTAAACCTCATCTCACTTTGATCAATAGAGGGTATGAAGTAGATACCTAGAAATATGCTTACAAAAAGAAAAAAGCAAATCAAGCAACGTCTTTATTTCTATACCATAAATGAAAACCTAGCTTTTTGGTACTTTACTTGGGGAAGATATGCCAGATGCATCGATTGGCATATATACACATACTGATTGCTTACTGCTTCAGAAACTCTAAAGAAAGACTGACTTTATAGCCATAATATATATCATTAATAAAAAAAAAAAAAAAAAAAAAAAAAAAACATTTGTCTGATTTCAAATGAGCTTGGTCTTATTTCTTCCAGTACTAGTCTCATTTTTCAGTAACAGAATTAATCATCAGTAGACACTTCTAACAGCCTTGGATCACAAACACATTTTTTTCCAATAAGAAATCAAACAATTTTAAGCTTAAGAACATCACAGTTTACATTATTATTCAACTCCACCATAACAACTGAGTCGTGTCAACACTTTTATTCCAAAATTATTTTTCCCAGTAAACACAAGTCTGAAGCTCTCTTCAGTAACCTTTCCCTGGAAAATTCAATAGGAAATGAAATGTAATACTCTATTAAGACTTGTTTTGCAAACAGAAGTGAGAGAGATCACCCAAGCATGAAGAGTCATTAAAATGGATCTTACATATATCATTATAAATTTAATAATCTCCATGACGGCTAGAGTTCAAGTTAAAATGAATGTCAGCAAAGCATGACCAATTGATGTTATCCCAGCTGCCACTGAGCCTCACTTGGGGTTATATTATACTTTCAGAGACCATATACTACATGTGTACCAAATACCCAGAGCCAGGAGCAGATGGGAGATGTAGGCTTCTATACCTATCAGCAAGGAGAGGCATATTAATTTTGGGGCATCCAAACAGTCAGAGTCGACTTTGGTGTCTCAGGTCCCAAATGTTTTTCCCATCTACTCGATACACAGTACACTACTGCATGCCTGAGGAGAACATAAAATATGAGTGGCCTCCAGAAATAAAGTCGATAGAAGGATTTTATTGCTGCCCTTATTGATTTTCTTCAGCTCCAAAAGGCTTCCTTGAAAAAGCAGAAGGAAGACCGTGTCAGCTTATCAGTTAACAGATCACGCTTGGTGCAATTAAAATATATTTTGGAATTCTAGTTGGTTGCCCAAATAAGTACTCCTGAAATGTCATTCTTCTGAGGAAACAGCTATGTTTTATCTCATTTCTGAAAGTTTTCCAAGCTGCTTTGATTTCTAATGGAGTGACAAAATCCACTCTGACTCTTCAGTAGACTCGAAGAATTTGTGACACATGCCTCCTCCTCTCCAAAATTAGACAGCACCGTTGAACAGCAAAATAACATTTGATGGTCCGTCTTACCCCCCACCCCAACTTATTTCACATGAAATACAAATCATGGATAAAAGCCACAGGGAAAGGGAGCTCTTCACACAAAGCCAAGTAACAGCATTATTTTTTGTTGGTGCTGTTTTTGCTGTTTTAAACCAACAAACAAATCTGCATGGAAAACAATACAAATGATACATACAGCAAAAGCATGTGAAGTGTTACCGTCTGTTTGACTGGTACCAGGAAAACAACTTTGAAGCCCCAGTTGTTCACAAGCTACAGTTTTTCAGAGATAGCAACTTCATTTAGGTCAACTTAATGCACAGAGCCAATCAATTACCATTAAATAATACAATGCCACCTTGACACACCAGGCTTCCACAAAGCACTTGTGCAAAATGGGATCTGTCAGCTGACATTATGTTCCACTGTGCATTTTGAGTTGTTTCAAGTTGGTCACGTCTGGAAACCACATAAAAATGATAACATTATCATCAGGACAATAAGGACACTGACAACCATGCCACGCTTTCCGCAAATTTACTGGCCAAATCCCAACAAAGCAATTTTTTTAGTCTCCCTAGCAATACCAGTAAGAGTTAAAGCTACAACAAATCAATAATTTAAGTAGACTTAGCAAGAGTCAATGTACCTCATTTACACCACAGATCTCTTCACCAACAAGTAGCCAACATTCTGGAGATATCTCCCTTACTTTACTCATATTGCAATTTTCATTCCCCTCAGCTCCTTGCTCCATACATTGCAAGAAGTCTGAACAGAAAGACAACTTTTTTTTTTTTTTTTTTTTTTTTAATATATAGCGAGAAGAGATCTGCTGCGGGCTAGGCACAGTGAGCAGCAACTGCAGCTGACAGAAGAGTTATAAGGAGCTCTTCTGCCACTTG
Organism: Anas acuta; assembly: GCF_963932015.1. NCBI lineage: Eukaryota > Metazoa > Chordata > Aves > Anseriformes > Anatidae > Anas > Anas acuta. The sequence goes on along the minus strand of NC_088983.1, from coordinate 54,006,947 downwards.
CATCTCATCCAACAATTTAAGCAGAGAGGCCTTTTGTCACTTACCCTTTTTTGATCTTCCAGTCCATGTGTCACAGGCTTCCTTTTCTGATGTTGGCTGGATTCAGAGCCAGGTTCCATTTCCCAGCTACACATACTCCTCCGGCCTCTCTCAGCTTTCCCTAAAAATCCATAGCACGAACAACAACAAAAATCTAAAAGTAACTAAAAAAAAAATAGCAAGCGGACTCCTTCAGACCTCGTCCATGCTTTTTGTCATCCTTCTCAGTTCCTGTCTGCCATCAGTGCTCATTATCTGACCGGGCAGCCCCTCCGTGAGCCTCTATCTTCTATTTCAGCTCAGGCGTGGGGTTCCCTTTCCGTCCTTACAGAAGGATGACGGAGCTGAATCCGGACCCAGTACTTCGTGCCACATTATTGCTCCATCAGCAGCCTCTTCAGTGCATTGCTGGCACGGGTAATTTATACGTCAATAAAGGTGTAAATGTGCATTTAATCCACTGCGTTGAGATTATCAGCATCCCTCTCCTGGGCCGCCTCCCTCCCATAAATCAATGTAAGCACTTCCCCGCGATAATTGCCTTTTGCCCATCTAGCAGGTGCTAATTGCGTACAACCAGCCGCGCACGCCTGTCATCCTCTTCTCGTACGCATCCACACCAACACCTAAGAGGAGAGGGGAAGCAAAATAAATAAATAAAAAAGCGCATTTTGAGCGGGCTGACCGGCCGCGTAGCTGCAGACGCTCCCTGCCCGCCCCCCCAAGCCCCCCAAACGCCCCTCAGCGCCTTCACGGGGGCTCTCCACAGACCGCCCGCGGGGCTCCTGCGGCTCCCTCACCCCCCGGAGCCCCGCGGCTGCCGGGCCCGAGTTGCGCCGCGGTGCCGGTACCTGGCGCTGGGCAGCGCGGGGCTGGTGCCGCCCGGCTCCGCTCCGGCTCCGCTCCAGCTCCGCAGGGCTCGGCTGGGCTCCGGCGCTGCCGCCGCCGCCGCTCCTCGCCCTGCCGTTCCCCGGGCAACCGGCCCCGCCCCCTCGCCCCCCACGTGGGGCCGCCGGGCCAATGGCGGCCGGGGGCTGCGGCCGCGCGAGGCAATGAGAGCCGCGCTGCGGGCGGGAGGTGCGCTGGCCCCGCCCCCGTGCCGAGGAGGCCCCGCCCCCGCCCCGCAGCGCCGCCCTGCGGCACAAAATGGCGCTGAAGGGCCCGGCCGGGCAGGGGGCGCGGAGCTGCTGTGAGGGGGCGCCCAGAGAGCGCTTGGTGCTCTGGAAGCCCCAGGAATGAGAAATTAAACCAAATGGGGAAGGGCCGGTGGCGTGTTGGTACAGGAGGTGCTTTATAATGCAGTAGGAACTCTGCTTCTGTGCGAGGTTGCTTCTTTTAGCACATCGTTTAATGTACCTGGAGGAAAGGAGGTTTTCTCTCTGAAGGAATCCTTGGCTGTGGAGAACTACACAAGTGTCACCCTCTGTTTGCTTCCTCTGCACGCGTGATGTGTTGGGCGCTGAACAGGCAGGTGTGCTACCACCTGGCCTGCCGATTTGCATGCCAGAAACTGAACATTTGCATTACTGGTTTTGTACTCCTCAACTGCAAAGCAAGCACAGCGATCTTCCGCGCCTTCCAGTTAAAGGTCAGCTGCAAATATATGTTCCTCTCTGGCTCAGATTAGCGAGACATCCAGCGTTTTATGAATCAAAGGAGCACAAGGCATGTTTGTATTGATTAAACGTTGCAGCCGCACCGAGAAGCGGTAACACACAAGATGTTGCACATATGTACTCTCACCGCTGCTTACAACCTAGACAGGCAAAGACAAGAGGAAAAAGAAAAAACACGTTTTAATCTCTGTTTTAGAAGCAGGAAGCTATGGCGCAGAACTGATGAAAGGCGTTTGCCAAAATCGGCTCTCCAGACTAACATCAGCGTCTTAACCACAGGCCATTCCCCTTCTTGTTGGTTCTTACCCTTTTGATGTGTTGCAGCCTGCTGGATAGGTGAAAGTAATCGTGTTAAATTACAGACTTGGACTCTAAAAAGATAATGATCAAAGCCCAAGTTCTCATGTCAGGGATGAGAACTGAAACCCGGAGCAATTTCATGAGTTCAATGGACGTTAACACAGTAGTCATTTCCTTATAAAACAACAGCTATCAGTCATTGTCCTGTAAAAATCAGTAACAACGCTTTTTAAATGCACACCTTCGGTTCACAGAGTGCCATTCAAATCCCAGTTGCCATTAAGAAGCCACCTATTATGTTCAGAGAAATGAAATGTTGCTGCGGTAGGGGCGCCAGCCTGGGACTTGGGACTCCCGAGTCTGTCAGATTTCTGTCTCCTAAACCCACGCCGGTTACTGGTGAAGAACACCGGGTCCCACAGGATAAAGCTAAATGCCTATCGTGGGGATTTGCACTGCAAATGCAGTAAGTCAAAGACTGTCTTCTACCAATAACTCCATATGAATTTTAACAAAATAAGCCCTTGGTCTTTGCTGAAACTTCCAAATCCACAAGAATTAAAAGCAAACTAATAACACTGAACATGCTTTGGGGTTGTGGGCTCAGCAAGGACAGTAAGATCTGGCCCAATGCATTTTTAATTACCACTGTGATACAACACTCATTTAAATTAGATGAAAACTACGATGCCATAATTGCGCTGCTCACCATACGTGTGAAATACGAGGCTTCCTTTGTAAGCGCATATTTTCTGACACTACAAAATGTCACTGAAAGTTCAGTTATAAAACAATAAAAGATGCCTAAAAATGCTGAGTAGTATTCTTACTCTTAAATGACTAGCATTTTAGAATAAGTAAAAAATAAGTTTCCCAATTAGAAAACAAAACATTCACAAACAGCTACATGCAATTCATCATCTAAGGAATTTAAATAATTTAACTTCAGATAATTCAGCTTTGATCCTTATACTGTAAGAGTCAACATTTCCTGAGGTGTTTTCACAGACTTTTCAGAACTATCTTGAGTTCATTTGTCTGTGCGTCTGCTTCAGGGTCTGGTAAAACATCGTTATGAAACCGATGGCTGCAATGGTAGGGATGTTTAGAGAGCAAAAAAACAGGGATGTTAAAATAAAATAGCAAGGCTATCATTAATTTTTCAGGCTCTGTTACAAACCTTTTAGCTTTTGGCTATAGCTAATCAAATTGAATGTTCATATAAGTTCCGATTTACAGCAATGAATTCTTAAAAATGTCTTATTTTGCATATTTTAAATACTATTGTATAATGCATGTACATTAAAAAGAGTTGTTGCTTTTAAGAATCTATTTACCTCTATGAAATCCAATATTATTAGGTTTAGTCTTTGAAAGGTTAACTCTTTAGATAGCTAATAGATTTACTCTGTGACAGCTAGATGCTGTCATTCTTTTTTTCCCCCCCAGGAGTGTTTTATTTTAATTTTTTTTAAACTAATAAAGATTTCTTTATACAAAATGAAGTCAACTGCTCATTTATTAATGGAGCAAGATCGGTATCTAACATCTTAGAAGCTGCTTCACCAAATTACTTCTTCTGTGATCTGAAAACCATCAAACAAAAGAGAAAGTTCAAATGCTAAAATTAAATGGGAGATTTGAAAGAGAAGGGGCAGCTGTTCACTAAGACTTATGGCTAGCCTACACTCATTAGAAAGCGGGTACCCTGACCTCTTTGGGAAAAAGTACTTAAGTAGATTCCCCAGTATAGCTCATAAGGACAGATGCTTATATGTCATAACATACCATAAAACCATGTTTCTAGAGTATTTTTTTCTGAGCTAAGACTGTTTCGCAGTGCCTTGTATTTACATTGGAAACACTTTAAGACAACCCTCTTGATCAATTACTGCATTGCTAGCCAGCATTTTTTTTTTAAATTTCAGAGTTGTCGCTTGAATTCCATGACTACAAGACACATCTTCTTAAAGTAAGTAACTTCATGCATGGCTTGTATGCGTGCACAGTTAGTTGGTATTTTTTGTAATCTGTCATTATTACAATCTTTGCAGGGATTTGTTAGGATCACTGTGAGCCACTGCCCTGAGATTTACTATGACTTACATACTGCAGAAGCAACTTGCTCCTTCCTTTAACCAGCAAATACGTTCTTTCAGGATATCAGAATTTCCTAGTAAAAGTGGCATTTGCTATGCTGTAATTCCCTCAGTATTGATGGCATTATTTTCAGAATAAGCAAGTACTTACTGTGCCTAAGGGCTTTGAAATCTTGATATTGGCCAGCGTGCTTTGGAATAAAACAAAGGTGAGAAGATGCAATTTTGCTCACATTTGTTCAATCCTTACTTTTGCAGGTGAGGCTAAAGGCAGGCATTGGTTGTTTGCCTGTGCTCTCAAGGTCTTCCCTGAGCATCTGCCAGATGTGGTGGCATTCTTAAAATTCTCTCTGCTGTTAAAACGTCCTTGGCCTCTGAAGCCTGGCCCAGCCGCCTAATTGGAAACAAACCCTTTCTCAGGCTGTCAAAGGAAGTGGGATGCACAAACCTCACATCACACCAGCCTGGGCCCACAAGTGCATTGTAACCAGAGGATTCGTGCTTGGCTCTAAGGGCACAGTTAACCATGGACAACTTCACAGTGCAAAAAGCTTATTAATTGTTATTAAGCTTATAAAATGGAAAGGGAAACCAGCCAGCTTCAGTCCATCTCTGAGAAGCCAGCCTGACCTGGTATATGCCTCATGATTTCCGAGACAGAAATCTTTATTTTGCTTGAACAGGGCACCCTGAGTTTGTCTAGGGAGATCTACATCCAAACAACTTGTCCAAAGCACATTTTCCATGTCTTCTTCTATCTGAACTGAATCTGTCTTACAAGTTAGTCATTCAGCCTGTGACACTAAAAGGTTACAGACTGCATACAAACATGTTTAATGAAGCTGAATACTGCAAGCATAAGCAGCAAAAATATTTTGTTTATTTAACATTTACACACACTCAAGTAAAAGCTTGTTAAGTTTGGTTGGCTAAGCTTGTTTTCAAAAGGGACCTAGAAGGCTGAAAAATTTAAACAAATCAGCATATGCATAACAAGACAATCATTCATGTTAGCATTCTAGTTTAGTAAATGATTAATTTTCCTTTGAGGAAGAAGTGGTGCTAAAACAACGCTAGTCTAATATCTAGTAGCAATATTACAAGCAACTCAGAACTCCAGATTATATCAACACTGTGCATATGTAATACAGGAGAAACTTTCAGAGTCTGAACTTTAAAGAGAAATCTGAATAAACATGTGCTTATTTGAGTATTTAAATACAAATTCAAACTAGCTACTCTCCACAATTGGCTTGTAGATATCTGCTCTGCCTGCATAACAAGCAGGTCACCAGAGTTTTCTACGCACATTAAAGGGCTGAACTGGAAGAGCGGAATAATAGCACAACAGCAGCACAAAGGAATTATTCTGAAATAAATCAGCTGTGGTTGGAAAAGTTCATATAAACTCCAGTGGGATGGTGAGAAGTGCTGCAATATCTTTTTAAAAATATGACTAGCTACTCTGCTCTGGACAACTGGAATCAGGTCATCGTGGATGCTTTAACTGAGCTCTGAATAGAGGTTTGGTGGTAACATGGGGGTCTGTACCGAGAGTTTTCTCTTTTCTACTTGTCAGTAAAGATTGCAATAACACAAAGCCTTACCCAGCTGGGAGCCATAAGACCAGCACTGGAGAGAAAACTGAAACCTTCTGCAGAAGGTCGGTCTTTTCACACTGGCTCAGAAGACAGGAAACTGATCCTTTCCTCTTGGGGACAGTGAAAGCCAGTCAGTATGAGGATGCCTGGTATGGGTTAAGAGGGCACTCACGAATGCCTGAGAAAAACAATTTTCTGCAGATTTTAATTAATGGCTACAGGAGAGAGGAAAGTTCTTATCTAAGCAGCATAGGAGAGGAGGACATTCAGTATCCAAAACAAGAAGCTGAGAAGGTAGCCCTTATTTCCTTACCCTAACTCTGTCCTTAAATAATGCAGTACTGCAATGTCTTGAAAAGGCTGTTGGCTTGTTTCGCACAAGCTCATTAACAGTTTGTACCCTCTACCTGATTTTCCCTGCAGGGAAAAAGAAGTTACTGGGAAGGTCCCTGCACAGCCTTGTGGTTACAGAAAGAAATTAAGCTGGAAAAAAAAATAATCCTTGTGCCCCAGTAGTAATGTCTGCACCAGTTTTTGAGAAGATTATTATGGGGTGTTGGATTTGGGCATATTAATTCTGCTAAAGATGACTAGAGGCTTCTACAGGTTTTAGATTATAATGGAAACAGAAGCAGCTGAGTTCATGGATGACCTAGTGGCTCCATACAGAAGCTGGCAGGATAAGAAAATCTCCAACTGGATAAAGCCCTGAGAAACTTGGTCTGATCTTACAAGCTAACCTTGCTTTGAGCAAGGGGTTGGGCCAGATATCTGAGGTCATTCTAACCTGAATTATCCCATGAACCTATAAAAGCAGAGAATATGCTTTACAGAAATGAATGCTGATGTTAGGATAGAAAAAATGGTTCCCACCCAGAAAACAAATGATGCATTTTGGAAGGACTGTGTTATGCCAGTTATTTTACAGTCTAAAATTACACAAATCTGATAGTTTTCCTAATCTAAACCTATGGAGAGTAGTATGAATCTTTCAGCACTGGTGCAGCCCAAGAAGATTCAGCTGGATTTAACCATTTTAATTGGGGAAGCAGTGGGACTGTGAAAAGAAGATTTAAACCATTGCTAAGAAGTTTTTACGTAAACTATGCTAATAAGAAAAAGTCTTTAAAAATAGACATTTACAACCTTAAGTTATCTGTACATCAAAGGAGAAAGCATTTGCCTCGATCCTAAGGTAAGTTTATATCGATCACTACAAAGATCACGGAACAGGTGAGCTAAGGGACGGAAGGAGAGCAGTTGTGGATTCACATTTTTGCTTTAATATTAATATTTTGCACTTCTATAATCCCTTTCATCTAAGGATTTCAAAGCACTTTACAGACATTAATGAATTAAGCCTCACAGCAGTCCTGAGAGAAAAGGTAATGATTGAAAGATTGTAACTCAAAGAGATTAATGGATAAAAGTGGGAAATAGCATTCCTAAAATTTCAGATAGCACTTAGAGCATATGGAAAACCCACTATTTTCCTCTATTTATATCCTATGCACCTTCAAGGCAATTCATCATACTGCCAAAAATTGTTCAGAAATGTTTACAACTGCTTATATACAGACAGAATCTGTTTGGATACAGCGACAGAAGCAGAAATAGACGAGAAATAGATTAGTTTGAAAAAAAAATGGTTGTTTTGAATATATTAAATTGACAGAGGCAACACATTTTACAGAGTACGTTTGTGCTGAAGGGGATTTGCTTTACAAATTACAAAGTTTAGGACCACACCTTCATCTGAAATTCTGTTACTTGTTTTGATGCTGTTGATATGCATTTTGAAACGCAAACTAGGATGCTTGACATCCTCCTCAATCTAGCCACAAATCCAAACAGGCAGAGGCAGACTGAAAAAGCTCCTGACTTGAGTTTCCCACCATTACAATACCATAATAGAAAGGTAAAATCCCTGCTTATTTTCAGGTCTTCATTGCAGTACTGAAAATTGTTAACTATTTTGGCCTAGTCAATAAGAAGATGAGGCCGGACAGACTATAATTTGATGAAAATATGAAATAACATAAAAAAGATCAGTGGAGTTAGAGAAATATTCACAGAGACCACAGCACATGGAAGGAGTCTTGGCACTTACTGGAACTGAGGCAGGGAAAATGCACAGTATACAATACATTAAAATGCACTTACACCTTTAACGCCCAAATTCCTCTGCCTTTGCTAACCTGGTAAGTTTCCAACATAACCAGAAATATAATTGTCTTGATAGTTAGCAGAATTTGTCACAAAGGATGAAAAACCCTGAGAAATTATAAAAACCATATTTTTCAGAAAGCATACAAAGCCTTTAATGCATGGGGTCCTGGAAGTCCTGGAATTTGAGGAGGAGAGCAGGTATTCTATGAAGCCTTGCATCTTTTCTTCCCCTTTTATGTTTTCATTGGTCACAGATACACTTTTCCTCTCTAGCATTATTTAGTTCTCCAAGACGTAAACAAGTCATAAGCAGAATCCAAAGAGAAAGTGCCATGTATCTTCTAAGAAGATTTTGTGCTGTAATCATTTAATGAGAGATCTCTTGATGTACAGCCTTTATTCAATGAAAGAGTCAATCATGTTAAGGGCATGTAATTTCCTAGCTCAGAAGTTCTTGCTGTCCTGGGGCATTAGGAAATGAACCTCTTCACAATTTTTTTTTTCAAGGTCTTTTTTTTTTTTCTTTTTTAATAATTGATTATTCATACTCTGAGCAGAACTAGAAACTAAGAAGTATCTGCTTACAGAGAAAATAGGTTCACATCAATCAAGAATACCCATACTTAACAAGTGGAAGCTCATTTCACACTAACTGTAAAGAGCAAACAAGACCTGAATTCTGATACATGGATACTACCTTTCATTTACTAGTGTGGTAATCATACTTCAAGAGTAACATCTAAGCTTTATTTTATTTTGTTTATTTTTTTAATTTTTTTTTTAACACTGTAGGAGGGCAGTGCTCTAAGTGTTCAACCATAAGAGCTCCTCAATCGCTTTGGCCAGCAACTGCTTGTTTCAAATAAAGAGCGTCATTAAAAGACTAGCCTCCCCTTTGCTCTGTGCTGCTACATCTCTCTGCCTCTTCAAGGAGTATGGCAAGTTGAAAAAAAAAAACAAACCACCCAATCCCCAAAGATAAATCACTGTGCAGACTAACCAGGAATAACAGTATTATAGGAAAGCCGACAGCATCTGTCCCTCTAAAATTACCCCAAAATATTAAAACATAAGAACAGATATACCGAGTCATGCCAAGTCTGTTTTGTTCAGTATCACCTAAAAGTGCTCAATAACCAAAGGCTGCGCAAAGATGTAAGAACAAGCTGAGCACAGTTATATTTCTCTACTGTACATTCCCTGCTCCAGCAGCCTGTGGCTTGTAGCCTAAGCCAGGTGAAGCCCTCTAGCTCTTGTATGAGGCAAGAAATGAGTACTCACAAGTCTTCCTCTGAAGACAAACAGATGGCCAAGCATAGGCACCCATGCATGGCACGTGATTTTGTCATCTGTTTGTATTAAAACTGGTGAAAATGCATATGAATTCTCACTGGGTAGGGGGGAGAAGACAAAGCGAGCACCTTCTCGGTGGTACCCTGTAAAAGGATGAGAAGAACTGGACTCAAGTTGAAGTACAAGAAATTCTGTTTCAATGCTTTGAATGTCTTTTTAGTTTAGGGGCGATAAATACTGGAACAGGTTGCTGACAGAAGTTGTGCAGTCTCCAGCCTTGGGCACAAACCTGGACGATCTTCTGTAGCTGATCCTGACTGAATAAATGGTTAAACTACAGGATCGCCAGCACTGCTTTACAACCTCAGTTACTCCATGATTCTGTGAAATACCCTTGAATAGCCAGCACTAGGATGTTGCAAAAGATCCACATCTAAAGGATTTCAGTTCTTCCTGGTTCAAAGCAAGACTTGGAGCTTCATCTTCTGTAGCCCGAATTCCTGGATGTTGTCTGTTCTCAGGCCAGTCATTCTCCTTAGCTTATGTTTAGACATTTTGTTGATATACGGATAAGACAATTATTCAATACATTTATCCTTAAGTTGTCAGGTTTGAGCAAGCTCTCACATACTTCAACAGCAAATGTGCCACCAACTTTAAAATAGGGACCATCCCAGCAAAAATATATTTTTTTTAAGAAACACCTTGTGAGTCACAGATGGTTATGCACTAACAGCTCATCATCAACAAAACCTGATTTTTTCAGCTCCAAAATACAAATTAAAACTTAAATTAACAGTTTTAACAACTAGCAACAAACAAAAGGTTTTGGTCAAGACACTGCTTATTCCAGGTTAACAGCAAATGCTATTACTAATCCCCACATCAGCTCAGGCAGTCTCTCTAATCTACACCTGAAAACCAATAAAGGTAGAAAAAATGTACATCTCAGCTGTAGTTTCTTTGTTCTGATGTATAGAAATACCTTTGGAGTGCTGTAAATGATGCATTTCTACCTTCTAACAAGCTGTTCCCTTACCTTTGTTTTTTACTCCCAAAATCTCTCCTTGAGAGCACAGAAGCAAGGATATTTGAACTCCACATCTAAACTGAATAATACTTATTCAAAAAGCAACATGTAAGGAATCCTAAGGATGGCTGGTTCTGTCTTCATGGCAGGAACTACTGAAACCCAAGAAATGAGTGTTTCCTTTGTCAGAATGCAACATGCTCTGCCTGTATTGTTGTTTATTAAAAAAGAATTTATACCAAATTCCTATATGCAAACATTGAGACACTAAGAAGAGCAGCTTTACAGCTTAAAAACTGTAAATAACACCTTTCCTTTTTTTTGTGTCACACATTCAAAATCGAACTGACTCTCCAGTTTGTGCATCTGTTCATTTACTACTAATATTGGCTTCGCTGTTATCCCATCCTTGTAGGGAGACAGTGAACCTGGATTGGCTTCGCTTGTGTTAGTCACTCAGAGAGCTAATGCTCAATTATAATTTAATTATTTCCATGACACTAGCATTACCAAGTACTAGTTCAAACACCTGTTCTAAAATGCAACTGATGCTATAAATTCTGCTCTCCCGGATACCACAGATTGGCCAGGCAAACTCAAGAAAGTAGGAATAAGGTGAAGATGAAAATTCAGGTGTTCCTAGTCTAAGTGAGGCATTCAGCATCCCAGTGCGGTGTGCAGCTTGGCCTCTGCCTAAGTGCATGATCCTGGAGGGACACATATAAATAACAGCAATGTTGGATGCACATCAACCATCAGGGGAAACTTGCACCTGAGGTGAACACCTTTCTGCCTTTTTATAAATGGTGAAAATAAAGCTGAAGGAGAGTAGAAATGAGATCTAAAGACTGAAGAACTGATATCCAAGTTAACCACAACCGGATCGCATTTATTTTGGCTACTGTCTTCTTTACATTCAATATCTTACAGACTTCTTGGAGCAAGTAATCTTTTTTTTTTTTTATGATTGTAGTGAAGTGTCAATAAAATATTCCTCTATTTTTCTGTGTTTTCACCTAAGAACCAGTCGCTACTGTTCGCATCTTATAGGAGAAAATTCTTTACAGGAATTGCATGTGGAGAACAGGTACTTGTAAAGAAAAAGAAAGTTCCTTACCAAAAATACTCTAGATCAATCATGTAAATGAAAATACGCTTCCCTCTCACTTCCTCATTTATTTATTTATTTATTTCCTGTGTGGGTTGGGGAAAGAGTTGAGCAAAGAATGTTATGACTATTGACCTGAGACAGTCTCCTGGAAATAATCTAACAGCAGGGAGCAGCAAGTCCTTTTCAAAACCACTGAAGCAAGAAAATGCTGTTGACCGAGCTATTGTGAGAGATTTGAAGGAGGGGAGAGGGAAAAGAAGATGGAGAAGAAGGAAGAGAAAGGATGAAACTACACTTTCATCTCATACCTAACATTTCTTTAAAAGTAAACCGCGTATTTTCAAGGCCATCACTTTTATGCCATCTCTGCCGTAACTAACCCTCATTTCAAAACAGATACCTGTTTTTCACAGCGGTCAGCTGGCTTTCTTAGGCTTATGGCTGCAGGATTTTTGCTCACAGCATACAGTGCTACATAGCTACAGATTTTCCCTGATCTGTGTCTCCTTATAATGCCCTGTGGTGGCTTTGAAAACCAAGACTATTTCTGTGAACTTATCAGTTTATGTTCCTCTCCTGGGGATGCATCTTTTCAGTAAAAGGCCGCTGTCTTTGACATAGATCTTCTGAGATCTCTGTGTGTTTTGAAAAAGCTAAAAGAAAAACATATTCCCAGTCCTGATGAGATCATCATTAGCCACCATTGCCAGGACCACTTCCACTGTAAAAGTATGGCTTTGTAGGAACCCTGAGGGTGAGGACGACTGTGCTGGGATACATTTTGTGTGTATTACTTCAAGATGCTACTACCAGTACCATTTGGGTCAAACACAGACTTGGCCCTAGGCAAGCAGATAACAAAAATACTGTTTGCTTTATACAGGTGATTTTTCTCTACTAAAACCTTTTTTTTTTCAGAATTAAAATGGGCAATATTGATATACTACTGAATCTGTACCTAACTGTGATTAAAAATGTAATAATGAGCCTCTGTACTCTCTTAAATAAACAACATTCACCATCTTAAATAACTTAAGAATGACTGTAGACCAGACATGGTCATGATAGAGAAAGTTCCCACTCAGGATTTGGGTTTTGTTTGTTTTTAATGATCTTTGGTTCTTTTTGCTGACCTTCCATTCCTTTTGTGCGTGTGCACATGCACACAGTAGTTTCTCACTGAAATACAAAACCCTCAATGTTAATTCATCTTCTGAGTTAATCCATTTACACTGAAAGCCAAGAGACTGAAATTTTTGTTGTTGTGGGCTGACAGTTAGGAGCTCCATTGGGAAGCCGTAGCAGTGGATTTGACCTTCCCTGTTCCTCATCATTTTCCCACATTGTCTGCTAATCTAAACTGTACAGAAACAAAAGGGGGTTCATTAGCGAAACTGAAGCTGTAAATGAACTCTAGCTTTTATTTATGGCATTTTTTGTTGAAACAGAGGCTTTTTTCCCACCACCTCATAAAAGAGAGTGGATTCATTAGATACATGCTCTAAAACATCAAAAATCATCTATTATTATTACTCAGATATGCATAGCCACTATTCACACAAGGCAATTTCATGAATAAGTTAGTACACATTTACACTTTTAACCATGATATCACATTACAGGAATATTATTATTATATATATATATAGAATTTCTCAGTTATTTTAAGAGTAAAAGCCAGAACAGAGCAGGTGGGTTTTAAGAACTTTGAATAGTTACTTATACAAGAGATTTCCTATACTGTACCAAAGGCAGATGTTCTACAGAAGCACTGATATCAAGGTACAGAAAGCAAAATCTAAACTACTGATGAAAAAATGAAGATACCTTTCCACATATTTAGGTATCAAACAACTAGCCAAGAAAATGTAATAAAAGGATAAAGAAAAAAAATAAGCAAAAACGCCACAAACCACCTTTGGGATGAAAGCAAGCATATGTAATGGGAGCCCAAAGGGTAATATATTCAGAAAGCTGTAAGTGCCTGAAAATGAAGGCTTAGAATGAAAGCACTTCTTCAGCCATAACTCTAGTGTCTCTAAAGTAAAGCTATAATCTTTTTTCCTATGTTCTGATGATAATCCAAGCACTAAGTGTCAGTTAAGAAGATGTAACAGCAGAATTTTCAGTGGGCTGGAAATCTTCTTTTGTTGCCTGTTTTTGTATATATAGGAATGTTAAGAACAAAATTACTATTGTCACTGCATTTAACTCATCTTTGGTTCACTACTGCTTTGACAACCTTCTAAGGAGATTGACTGAAATTAAATGATACTTAATGATACTTTAGAACTCTAATTGACTGACAGTCTTTCTTCTTCTTAAACCAGAAATTAACACCAGAAAGGTTAAAGCCCAGATCTATGATAGAAGTGTGAAAGAAGGAAATCTGTTAGCAAGCATGAAGGGATACTGGTTCGAGCTTCTGATTCCTCTCTTGTATTTTGAGGGCAGGTAGATAATTGCAACTGTTTGGAGTCCAAGTATTCCTTTGCTTTACAGTTCTTCGCTTTTTTTTTTTTTTTTTTTTTAAAGGAATACCAGGAAAAATATTGTACATTTACCTATTTTACCGAAAATAGAAGTATTGCGAAAGGAAATAATTTATCCAAATGGTCCTCCCCATCCACATGATAGAGCTCCTACAAGGATATTCACGCTAGTGCATGCAGCACTGTATACAGATTGAAATGCTAACAGGAACAAGCAAAAAAGGAACACAATATATCCACAAGTTACTTGTCAAGCTAAACCTACTGTCTGGGTTACTTCGTAACTGGATATTTACATGGTTTCAGGCTTAAGGTAGATTATGGATTTGAGTGGAATACCCAAATTTTGAACTGGTTCACTCTCCAAAGAAGGAGAAGAAGAAATTTGGATATGGATTTACTGTATTCAAGACTTCCTCTTAAAGTGAGAAGACACTGGCTGCAATTCCTAACATGTATACAACATTTTATTGTCTTAAAAAAAAAAAAAAAAAAAAAAAAAAAAAAAAAAAAAAGGTATTGATGCATATATATATTGAGGTACCTTAATTTAAATAACATTTGTTCACTGCTCACATGTGACAAACATAGCTGACCAGATGACCAGACAGGGGAAAAATAGCCATGCCAATCCTACAAGGATGGTTTTACACAAAGATTTGTAAATCAAAAAATACCATAGTCTGCTTGTTCAAACAAGCAAGCTATCAATTGTCATTGGAGAGGGTAACTTCTTGTCAAGTAACTACACTCAGGGTGTTCTACCTTGAGTAACTAACTGAAAGATCAGATGCAACTCCGCTATGCTACACCCTCTCTTCATACTCTCCATCTATTCACGTGTTGATATCTAATCTGCTGAAGACGATTTTCCTGAATAACAAGGGCTCTGTGCACTGAATCACACTCAGGAAAACACTTCAGTTTCTCAAGTTGTTATGCAAGCACTTCATTAACACAAAACCTTTTTCTACAGTTACTGGATTTGCCATCCAATATTTAAGAACCTAGTGCTCAAGAACTAATATCTCATTTAAAGGAACTCTGATTATTGAGCAAACTTGTTTAATGCCACTTTAAATGGCTTTTAAAGGAACAACTTCTTCATCCCTCTTTCTACAACTGGAGATATGATTAATACAGGAGACAACTTTCAACATGGGACAAAATCTTCAGCCACTGTTTAGTGCAAGCTGGAGGACAAAACAGACCAGTCCTCATTTAAACACAAACATTTCCTTTGGGAATAGTCCAGATCATTGCATTTGAGTTTTTAATCCATATATGTGATTGCTTGTGTATGTAGACACACTACATCCCTTCCGGAGAAAGTAATTTAAAAATATGAGTAGAGTTTCAACTACACTAACGAGAAGACCTAACTGCTTGTTATACCATTCACCTTCCTTACGTGGGGCTTCTGTGTTTGTTTTTTTTTTGCTACAAGTAAAACAAGGAGGGAAAGCTTAGGACCCAAAGTGTTCTTGTCCCAGGGTATTTCTGTACTGTCTACTCTGTGGTAACCAGACAATAAAACGCTTCAGTCACCCACAAGGAAAGCACTCCAACTGCAGTCATGCATCCATGCATTTGGGTATTGTCTTCTGATTCCTCAATTTCAGACTTTGCTAGAAAGCACACAGCAGCAGCAAGTTTCAATTACTCACATCTAAAACACTTACCAATACTGACGAGCCTGAGCTGTGACATTTGAATCCCCCACTTCTGATACAGAGGCAGTATCTTTTTAAATTTTCTAATGCTGTCTGGTTATCGTTATTTTGAACATAGCTTTCTGCATCCTAAAGAGACGTTTAAAGCAGGAATATGGCAAATGACACATCATTTCTTACAAAGCACGTAACCGGTAGCTTTTCTCAGCAAAGAAAAAAACATTTCTGCCTTTAAACTTAAAAGAAATGAAAAGCATCCCCTGCTGTCAGAAGTGATGACAGAAAGCATCTTTTCAAAATACTAAGTGGCTGCTCTATTTATTCATACCCACAGAAATTACGCGTTAGCTTGCCATGTGCACAAATGGATTAACATCTATAAATTGCAAGCAACTCAGTAAAGTTTAATTCTGTATAGTGAACTCATTTTTCGGCTTGTCAGCTCTCTTAGCATCACTCGCTAAGTGATAGCATTTTTTTCTAAATTCGAGGACTCTTCCCTTACATTTTATAACAAAAATCGGTAATAAGATTTTAAGGTACAAACAAAATCTTTTTCAGCATTTACTTTGAGGTTCTTGCTGGTTTCATTTCACTAGCACACTGGCTGAACAAATGTTGGGGTAACTGGGTATTGATAAATTTCAGGCGAAATCAGGACAGGATCAATCAGAAAACTAGCCAAAGGCAGAAGTTTATTTGTGCCTATGTTTCTAGTCAGGCATGAGGAAGAATAAGTGATATGCCTCTTTGTCATTGTGGGTTGTATGCTGAAGTTGCTGGAGTTGAGGGTGCAACATGCTGCAGGCATGGAGACCATGGCAAAATTGGAGGAAAAGGCAAGAGGAATGTAGCAAGCGGTGGCTCACATGACCTTAGAAGAAGACGGGAGATCATCTAAGGATGTGTAGTCATATAAGGTATTACTACAGCAGCATCTCAGCTGTTATAGCAGCAGCTAACTAGTACAGACTTCAGCCCTGGAGCCATTTCTACATCAGTACACGCAGTTATAGTCAGAGGTAATCTTGCTCTTCTATTTCACCCAGAAAAAAAAACTAGGGAGTAGGAAGTTTTGGGTCCAGAGCTGGCATTTCTCTTATTTCACGTTCAGGAAAAATAAATCATTCCTATTTTGCTGGTCACCTATTTCCCCTGTTTACCCTCTTAATCCGTGAAAACAAAGAAATGTTGAAACACGTGCTACTGGAGTTCACTCAACATTTCCTATAATTATCCCCGCTGAGAAACTCATTTTAGAGAATTTCTTTTTTGTTGTTGTTATTGTGTGTTGTTTTTTTTTTTTGTTCCCAGAGAAGGGAAAACAGATTAATTCCCTGGCAACAAAATTCTAATTAATCAAAAATGTGGCTCTATTCATTCTCTGCTTCTTCATTACAATAAAATATCAGATGTTTACTGCTGAAATTATAGTCTCTATTCAATGTGAAATCAGGTGGCTCTTAAGATTTAATTATAAAAATAAAAATTATGTTTATTGACTCTGCACAAGTGTTTATCTTGATCTGTGATTCACTGATTACAGAAATAAATGATTTAACATGAGGCAGGACTTTCTGCAAACAACTGGAGAAACACGCTTCCCCCTATCCCAGCAGACTGCCAACCATCCCAGCACACAGTCCCGGTGTCAGCAGCAAAGAACTGGCTTTGTACCACCTCAGCCTCATTCAGGCAATTATGTGAAGGAAAACAAAACTTTTGAGACCAATCTGCCCCATGTATAAAGGCCACTTAGGGCACCGCTCGTGCTGTCACTACAGTCACTGAAAACAGGCTTGCTTTTTGGTACATACAAGCTTTCATCGTGCCTGTTCCAACACAAACAGCAGCTTTCTATGCTAAGACCCCATCGACCATATGACTCAGTTTTCTTTGCGAGCCACATCTCTGTTCTATAAAAGACACATTGAATTGTTCTATTGAAGATCACATTGGCCAATATTCCCAGAACTGGGAGCTTTTGTCGTACTGTTATTGAGTGAACCTGACCCTCCCTTCTGAGTCAACCCGTATCTCCCATTCAAATGAAAACATAACCCTGGTTTTGATTAAGGTATTTAATTTGCTTAAAGCATGTTAGTTTGTACATACTGTGATTTTAAAAGGAAAAATATTGAACCCTACCCACCTGATAGTGCCTATCTTTCATCATGTTTGGATATGAAATCCATCTGTTTAGAAGTGAAATCAAAACCAGCAACAGTGCTTTCTTTTTTGAAATTTCTCTAGATTTTTTGAATCTGGTGATTTGGAAAGTGGAAAGACAGATGTACCTGAATCTTACACTCCCACTCCCCCTCTCCCTCTCCCCTCTCCACCCCCCCCGCCCCCCCCCCCCCCCCCAAAATCCCACATTTTGACCTTTCATTTTAATTTAAGTAATCTGAAGTAATTTGAATAGACTAAAAGCTATGCACACAGGGCACATATTCTTGCATCTACAAACTCAAGAGTCAGTGAAAACCTGGGCATTTAACGTATTATTTCAAATCATTTTATGCTTCTGCAACTTTTGCAATAGTTTCTATACATACTTACGGATATGGGCTACAGTTTAAAAGCATGTGCCCAGCACTTTGCGACACTGAGGAAGGTTGGATCTGGATCTAAAGTCTGTACTTCGCATTGGAATGCGCTGTCCTCATGAGAAAACCTACGTCTCAAAATCAAAGACTTCCATCCATTTTTACCCCCTGAATTTGACCCTAAATTAGGAAACCTTAGACAAAAATTCAGGTCTAAACCTTAAGTGATATAAGTGAAGTGTATTCAGGTCATTGCCGATATGCCTGGTACTGAGGAGCCACAATTTACTCTTATGGTTTCTGCTATTTCCAGAATTCACCACTATCCAAGTTTATGCCTTGATCAGACTTGGTCAGTCCCCGTGGAAAGACATTTCTTCTATGCTACTTTCCATTAATAAAAACATATAAAAATGATCACATAAACAGAAAAGAGAGTACAGCTCACTGCCCTTCCACATACTGATGGGAGAATCTTTTAAACATCTTAAAACTAAATAACTTTTTTTCCCCAATTCTTTCACTCTAATGCAAAAAATGATTTTAGCTAACATATATATCGTCAGCAAAGACCACAAGGTTGTGGATATGATCACATTGATTGTCTTCTTGTAGTCACTGATACTACTATACACAAAAAAAAATGACCCAAATTATTAATTTTCAATAGCACATATAGTCTCGTGAATATTGTATACTAGCACAGCTACTACTTGTGATTGGCATTCTCATCATAGACAACAGATATTATATGATTGTTCCTGCTGATTTGCTTGTGGCACTTCACCAGAACACATAAGCTCATTTAAAATCTTTTTTTTCCAGATCACTGTGTTGTTTTTGCTTTGCTTTCCTTTTGAATTCACTGTATGTGCCAGCAGAAAACAGACATTACTAATCATGGATAATAGTTTCATCAAATAATTAAATATTTAATAACTATAAGCTACTTCTAAACATACAAGTTCAAGGTTCTACACCATTTAGCAAGATAAGTTTTGAGAGTGAAAATAACAGTAGATAAATTTCATAAAGGAAACTATAATTAGTCATCCCCCCCTCAAGTGATATGAACAGAAGTTGTCATATTCTGTCAGCATAACATCTAATATTCACATTCTACTGGCAATCAGATGAAAAGGAGTCTTTTCTACATCTGCAGCCTGACTGTACTTTTGTACACTGTATATTTGCAACATACTTTTAAAGGCAGGCAGGTTTAGATGTAATGATGTTGAATTATGTTTATTTTGGTACTCCTATCGTATTATCTCAGAAAGATGTTTGATGAAAAGCAGTGAGGACGCGCACTCAAATTTTTATTATAACTAGCTGCAGGGCAAGGAGTAGCAGCATAAAGCGGCTCAGCATCCCCAATGTAACATGCTACTTCATATAGGAATAGGCACAGATTCCTTCTGTACAGCTACTTTACTTAAATTGTTCAAAAGGTCAGAGGCTGTCTTTTGTTATTGAAAAATGTACATGGACCACATTGACAGTGTAGTTGAGTGATTTAAGTTCTTCCGTTTATTAGCTCTCCTTATATTCCTAAGCATTGCTATTAATCTCATTTTACAGACAGGGAACACAGACTTATTAAGCATTAAACTGCCAATAGAAGCAAGATCTGATCCCAAGCCAACACTTTTCACTACCTCAGACTTACTGAGTAGCATGCCTCCTCACCACAAGATCGGGAGTAGGCAGTGAGTTCCACCTAACACGTGCAAAGAAGGGAGGTGGGAGCTTCACCTCCATCCCTCTCTGGCCTCTGTAATTTTGATGAGTAGCACTGCTTTCTCCTCAGGATTTTTCAGTCCATACCATATTCTGGATTTAAGTAGTGTGAAATGCGTTCACCTGATTCATGTCAGTACGGAACAATGCTAGGACCTCATGGTATGATGAATGTGACCTTCTGTCTTACTTAGACTGTAACTACAAGTCTAAGAAAAACAGAGTGGTTAATGTATATAGTTCAGACTGAGCCTTTTATTACAGTAGTAACAATTGGTGTTTCCCACAAAACACAGCTAGAAATCTTCCCTGCTAAGATGCTTGGAATTCTCTGCACAATGAGACATGACCATCCTTGTCGTATCTCCTCAGCATGGCCTTAACCACCGGGAGAATATACTCACTTCTTCCACTGAAGCTCTTTCACTCCTTCAGCACAACAGGCTTTTTAACAAGTCAGAAACGGAAAGCCCTTCCAACTGAAGAGTGAGGGCACACACATGCCATTCTTACCCCACACCAAACAATACACACGTAGTTTGAGTTAAATATTCACTGGAGTTAGCACCAGACCCTGGAATTACTGGCAGACCTTCCTCGTGTATTTAGTGGTTGTGAACAGAAAGAATACCAAAGCAGAATCTTCAATGCAGCTGACACTGCTGGATGCTACTGAATTCAGCCAAGCAATAACAACAGCAAATGGGTGTAAAAACAGCTGGTGACAGTCCCAGCCCCCTGACAGCCCTTCACGCAGGGATGGAGGAGCTGGGCCCGTCAGGTGTGCGCACACGCTGCTGAGCATCATTTCACACTACACTGTGCAACAAAGAGAAGGCTTCCCTTTCTCAACCTGACAATGCAAAGGTGCCCTTTACTCGAGAGGATGCACAGCAAGCTTTCTTCAGGATAAACGGCCCTTGAAAAAGGTGCCTACATGACTGTTAACAGTCTATTATGCTTCATCTCATGAGTGTGGTATGCCGAGCGTCTTTCCAGGCCCCTGTCATTTTAATGGACAACTCTCCATTGTGGCTAAACACCATATCGGTCCCTTCAGGGGAAAAAGGAGCAGACTCTGCAGAATCCTCTACACCTGACTGACAGGCCAAGATTTGGAGTACGGCCAGGAGGGAATTCACAGTGAAAACCCGAGTTAATCATAATCTTCACTGGATGCAAAATTTCCCTGTGCCAGATTATTCCGAAGAAAAAGGGCTCTTTGTTAGAGCACCACACATTTCCCTGCATTCTCCGCGGAGTTCAAAACAAAACAGAACAAGATAGCTAAAAAATGAATATTCAAATGCATCTAAGTTTTTTTTTCTTTTTCTTTGTATCTTCACAAGAAAATATCCTCAGAGAATTATTGCTTCTGTGAAGAATTGATGAGGCTGCCAAATGAAACAAACTGGATTTCATTTTGATGAGCATGCAGCAATGTGTATCTATCATCCCCTGTGCCTTCTTGGAGCATGGGTATACAGTACTGTGTCGTACCATCTATGCCAATGACCTCATCTGCAATATTATAATGCCCAGAGAGCACCCTAAATGTATTTGTCTAGTTATTAGCCTTAATTGCTAGGCTCTCAGCAGGAATACAGTGAAAAGATAATAAACTCAAGTTTCCTTTCAATAAAAGATTATTTTTTCATACAGTTCTAGGTTAATTTATATTTGACCAAATATTTTCCTTAAACAATTTTCAAAAGAAATGAAAGATGGCTTTCATCTTTTTGAAAAAATACTCTTAAAACTTGACATTAATAATTTCCATTTATTTCACCTTTTGTGATATTTTAATGAAAATCTTCATTGGCTTTGGTAAAGGACATTTTACCAGCCCCATAATACAAAAATGTTGATTAATAGCAACATGAAGTGATACCTATTTTAAATAATACTAAAAATAGTGCTTGACATATTGTCTACACAATATTGTTCAATTGCATAAACTGAAACACACAGGGCCTAAGAGACTATCAATGGATGGTAGTGTCTTTGAAAAGTCTATAAAAGTTTGACTGATTTAGACATTCTTCCTTGCTCTTTTTCCTTAAAGTACAGCTTGACTCATTGGAATTTATAGCACTAAGTATTTTCTACAAATAACAAAACTCACTGCTCTCATAGATTAGGTATACATATATTATATATATACACTATATATAAAATATTATATATATTATATAATATATATATATTTAATGGAAGCCTAATGAGAATCCAAGCAGAGCATAAGCTCAGCTGGGATTTTAACAAGAACAACATGGGCTAGGATTTATGATCAAGTACCCCCTGACCATCCTCTCTTTGCAAGAGTGGACACACATTTCTGCTCTTACTATGCCAGCAAATTATACCTTGATAGATTTATGCAGCAAGAGATTTACTGAGGAAGTCATAATGAACCTCCGAGTATAGTTAAGGAAAAACAACTGTCAGAATAAGGCAAAGATAATTACTGTTGACATGTTTAATCCCTTCATGGCAGATGAAATAATTCAGCTTGGTTAAGATGCTATATCCAGAATATAGAGAAGTGTTTCAATGGAGATGGCATTTGGAACAGAAGATGGCAGGTGCAAGTAAAGTTTATTTCAGATATTACAGGCTTTGTGGTGGATTTACTGCACTCAATCAGCATTCTCTCAGGGGAAAAAGAAAAAGGTTATCTTTGTAGCGCTGAATAATTCCCTCCACACAGAGAGGATACAGGAAAATTAGCTAATGGAAAGAAAAGTGTTTTTAACTCAACAAAATCAAATTTAATTGTACACAGAAGAAACTCCAAATACTGTATTTCCTTTATGCCATTATAATACATGTTATTTCCAAGATATAAGGAATTTTATTACCCTTTCCACAGTGTGGAATCCACAGCACAAATTAGCAGCCTTTCAGACATATTTACTATGAGGATCAGTGAACACAGGGCACATGGTACTGAGTACCTCCGAAAATGCCAGACTTCTCAAGTTTCAGTATCATTCAGTAAGTAATCCTTCCAACTAGGAAGATGGAATGCTGACTCCCCGCTCAATGCATTCACCAGTGTATCTCAAACTTCGAATTAACACACGCTCGTGCCCCCATGCGAGTACCTATCACATGCCCATCGGTGTGCTGACAGACTGCAAGAACACACCTCTCGCAGCTGGGGTTTTCCAAAAGCAGGCTTAAAAGAAAATTAGTGTGAAGCAAATAAGCCATCAGAAGTTAGAGCAAGAGAACCTACAGATCAAGAAGCACTATATGATGAACAGGTTAAAGGCAAAGCTGGCCAGAAGGTTTAAAGCAGGACATGTGAAGAGCAAACTCAAAGAAGCAAGCTTCAAATATAACACGGTACAAAAACTCTGGGGAAGAATTTCATTGAAATGGAGAAAAATTTTGAACAGAAAATACTATTAGCATTCTCAAACCAAATTCATTCTTAATGTAAATCCTCTGAAACCAGTCAGTTTGCTCTAGAAGAAAATATCTTCCTTGGTATGAACGCAACATTATTCCAACAGATTAATTAAACCAAACAATTCAGTGCAACAATATTGTAAATGTGGTCAGTGGAATCACAGGTGCAAAGAACGTCTGTACAATGTCAGTAGGGAGTGTTTTGTTAATCTTACAGTATAAAGTATTCTGCCAACGATACGCCATTTAACATTATGTATCATTTCTCAGCAAAGCACTGAGGGGGGTGCAGTATGTTTAGGAAGCTGTTTGAAAGAATATTTAATTTTGGGCATATTTATGCAGTAAGAAACCTTTTGAATAAACTTAGATACTACTTGTTTTTTTTTTGTTTTTTTTTGTTTTGTTTTGTTTTGTTTTTGGTAAGAACCTAGTAAAAATCAGGTCTTTAGAAAAAAAAAAAAGAAAAATAAAGAAAAAAAAAGAAAAAGAAAAAAAAAAGCTTTGTAGACTGCTATAGGAATCCATTCTTGATTACACTAACTACATGAAATTAAATGGAAGTGATTTCAGTAGCACACTTAGGGAAATCGGGTCTTCCAAAGGCTCCTGCAAACAACAATATAATAACAAGCTCTATTTATTTTTGCTCTAGCACATATAATATTTTGACAGGGAATTACCTTTTAATGGCATAGTCATTCCAAATTTCTGGTGGAACCGCAAAGTCAGACACTAATAATATCACTCAAGCTTGACCTGTATGTAACAGTAACCTTTGGGGTAGCACGACAAAGCTTGTAACATCACCTATAACAATGTTCCCTCGTGATACCTACCTAGTAGTGAGAGAATACCTCTTTTCAACATTCCACAGCTGGAAATGAATACCATCACAGCCCCTCATAACTTCTTCATTTGTATGCAAATGACAGCAACATTTTTCACTTTTTACACACTTCTCAACCCCTTTTTATTGTTCCTCTCCTCACGAGCACCCTCTCAATCTCCAGTGCTGAAAGGATATCTAACATGCAGAAGCTTGGGCTGATGAACATGGGAGACGTCAGGACAGATCCTTGTACAACCAACACATAAAATGTGCAATGGATCTGCAGGTTTGGTAGAAGTGCTGTGGGTTCTGACACCGTTACAACAATGTATTTTCAGAAGAGTGATGAGCCTGTATTTTGGCTGACCCATGAACTTCTGACTTCAGTAAGCTAGGTGGAAACCAGACAATGTAGTTTTCCCTTTAAAAATATACCTTTAAGTGTAATTCATTAGTTGAAGGACATGAAGTAAACAGGCCTTTGCTCAAATTTGTGCTTTAAATTTGGATCAAGGAGTAACATTTACAGTGAAAGATCTGTCCGTATGTTTCTTTTTGGCAAGTAGCAATCCTCTCCACTCTTAAAAACACCAGTTCACTTACCTGGCCATAAGTCTCACTTAGCTCATCTCTCAAACGTTGAAATAACAAAATTTATGTTTAATACACTAAAATAATTTGGATGTGATTCCCTGTAAGATGTTTGACTACAAAGAGTACAAGACTACAAGAGCATTTGAAGTAGAAACATGTTTTGTACCTCAGGTACTCTAAACTCTTTGCTCTGTATGCCCTGTAACAGTGCTAACAGCTCAGTGCCCTGTTGAACCTCAGGTGCATTTGGTTCTGTGCTGTTATATTCTTTTCCCGATAAACCACCACAACAACAAAAAAATACCTGCAGAAGCGAAGCACCTAAGCACTACATTTCTTTGTACCATCTTATTAATATTCTTCCAGTGTAGTTTCTGGTGCATGCATAAGGCTTTAATTAGCACTGCCTGAAATTAGCATGCTTAAAAAAACATTTGTTTTCAAGGAATTCCAGTTTCCTCAATGCTTGTTTCCTTTGTAGCTTTCACCTAAGATTTTGACCAACTGATTTAATTTCCCTTGTTTCAGAAGATAATGTAACAAGTGATAGCAAATAAGCTAAAGTAAAATTGAATCAAGTCATGCAATAATATGCCTTAATATGATTCAATTTCACGCAGACTAATGAATACAAAATTAGGTAAGGCTAGAGAGCAGCATGCCGCAGCACTTTCTGGATCAGCCACTGCCACCTACCGCCCCCGGGTGCTGCAACCTGCACCCAGCTGCCTCTGTGCTGCTGCAGCAGCCAGATAGGAGCTGCCAGGCATTAACCTCACTTTCCCTCCTCAAGGGCACCAGTTCCAGAGCAGGAAAGTGTCAGCAGTGACTCCTCTGGGTACCTATACGCAACTCAATTTGCATATGTCTCTTGCACAGCTGATCTTACTGACTGCCCAGGCTGCATGCCCCCGCCTATAGAGGTATGGGGTGGAGAGAATACACGAGATCACTTCTAGACATTGCAGCCGACTGAAAACCCGCCTGTCACATTACTTGCCATTGATTCTCTACTGCAAATGTTTCATCTTTGAAAGTCATTTTTAATAATTTAAGTATTTTGTGTTATGTGCTGTATGAAATTAATCGTGTAATTTTTCTGGGTAGTATGACATGTAACAGCGCCTCAAGCACGACTATGTGATATATCAGCCGTCTCTTAGTAGACACAAAGGAGTAAAAGAAGTCTGACCTCTAGTGAGCACAAGTGATGATGCCACTCCTGAGAGAGACGGTCCTCAGTTATCTTACACACGCTGGAAAACTTTTATCGATAGTCCTGAAACGAAGACATATTTTTGTTACAACATAACCCTGAGCAAAGATGAGAACAACTAAGTATAAAAAGTTATAATCCTAATTACTGCAGAATTTTGAAGTGACTGAAGAAGTTTACAGATTTAGAAATTTAGAATCTACTCTTCCTTTTTTCATTGTTTTTGGATAAATGAATTTTCTTATCCATACTTAAAATACCAAATACTCGTTTTAACTCTGGGAAACTTTTGCAGTATTTCAGGGTATACGTATATTATGAACTTGACTAGGAATTCTTATCTGCAGAAAAGTGTAGGTTCACCTAGGTGCCCATCAGGCATATATTAAGTCATAAATAAGACTGTTATCTACTGCCTTTAAAATTCACTTGACTAAGAAAATGAAGTACTGCAAGAAAACAATTACAAGATATATGTAATCACAGCATCACTTGCAAGGATTCCCACAAGCTGTATTTCATCAACAGAATTGGATGCTTAATTTCAGGCACTTTTCCTGCTTCCACAGGTGACTGCTGTTTGCAAATTCACAAACACAGCCCCAGAAAGGGTAATTGCAAAACAGTTCCTTGAGGAAAGCAGCCTGAAAGACAGGCAGTGGGCAGACAAGCCTAATGGGTCATACAAAGCACCAAATCTTTTAAATTCATGTAACAGCAGTGCTGCCTTCACTTTTCCAGTGGAGACACACACTCAGCAATACTGATGATTACAGGCTGAGGTGAGAAGGCACCTCTGTGTCCATCTGCCCCCATCTCCTGCTCGAGCAGGGGCACCAGAGAAGGGCAGGGTACCCAGGACCACGTCTAATGGCTTGTGAACAACCTCCTGGAGGACAGTCCGCAGCACAGACGTGCTCCCTGATGTTCATGGGGAGCCTCCTGCCTGCCAGTCCGTGCCCATTGCCTCTTCTTGTCACCAGCCACCCCTCAGAAGAGCCTGGCTCTGCCTTGCTTGCACCTTCCCTTCAGGCATTTACAGACATTGATAATGAAATGATGCGTAAAAATTATTTCTTTTTCTGTAAAGAGTTCAAATTCTGGCATTTTGCCTGTAGAATAGATCAAAAGAGGCACATTAATCAGAATAAAGAGATAATAGGCATTAATTGACTGGCTGCCTCTTCGTGCTGTGCGGGGGAGCTTGCGGTAAGATCTTACAAGCAGGATCACCTGGTGAGAGTTATTTCAGCACAACTCTTCGTGCATTTCGTTACGGGAGCCAGTAGTTGAAATCCAGCCTGACAGGAGCCCAGCACCACATCCGGAGAGCACACAGGTGTAAAAGGACGGACTTTGCCTCGTGACCACGCTCAAACCAAGCCGTTGACAACGTGTTTGTACAAGTAAAACTGTGAGCAGGGCACACAGAGCAGATTAGGGCTGTCTTTAGCATAACACATAGCTCAGGCTGCTGAAGAAAAAACTTATCTGTGGAGGCGATCAGAACGCGTGTTTACCTAGAGCTCAGGCAACAGCAGCACTGCACTTTGGGCACTCCTGACTCATTTACCAACTTCGCTATAATCCCGGTTTATCGTCCTGGGGCTCGGTTGATCCACCACAGGCGATCTTTAACCCCCGTGAGGTGGCTCAGCCCACACAGGTAAAGCCGCACGCTCACGGTGAGGCACTGGCGGGGGCTGGGAGCTGTCAGACACACGCAGAAACCCCTCGGGACAGCCACCGTGTGAGGAGCCCCGGGGTGAGGCAGCAGGGACCGCGCCGGCGAACCGGGCACCGGCGCTTTACTGAGGGGAGCTGAGGTGAGGGGAGCTGAGGCGAGAGCCCTGGCCCCGCCCCCTCGCGCGCTGCGGCCGTTGGGGAGCGCCGCGCGCTCACCCCCCCCCCCGCTCCCGCCTCGCCGCTGCCCCGCGCGCGCCGGTTCCCGCGCCGCCAGCCCGCCAACCCCCAGCCCGGGCCGCGGAGGGCAGCAGGGCGCGCTCCGATTGGCTGGGCGGGCCTTGGCGCCGCGCGCCCATTGGCTGGCCCGCCCCGCCCTGCCTCGGGCGGCTTCAGCGCCTTCGATTCAAATCGGCGCTGCTGCTGCAGCTGGGGGCGGTGCTGCTGTTGCCGCCGCCGCAGCAGCGCCCGGTGTTTAAAGCGGCTCCCGCCACGCCCCGCCCGCCAGCACCGGCGGCCAATGGGCGGGGCGGGGCCGGGCCGTTGGGCGCGGGCCGGGCCCAGAGGCGGGAGGCGCCGCCGGGTGCCGCGGGGGGGGGGGCGCCGCCGCCTCACGGCCGTGTCCCCGCAGGCCGAGCGCCGCGCCCCCGGCAGGATGCAGGCGGCCGAGGACGGGGACAGGGACAAGGACGAGGACAAGGTAGGGGGCTGGGGGCGGCGGGGGGAGCGCGGGCAGGGCTGGGGCCGGCCGGCAGCCCCGCGGCTCGGCGCCTGACCGCGCTCCGCTCCCCGTGGCGCAGGAGAACCGGCCCGCCCCGCCCGGCACCCCGCGGAAGCAGGCGGCCGCCTCGCCCTCCGTGCCGGCCGAGCTGCGGCCCGGCTGCCCGCCGCTCGCCACCCCGCCGAAGCCCGGGGACGGGCCGGCCGCGGAGCCCTGGACGCCCACCGCCAACCTGAAGGTGCTGATCAGCGCCGCCAGCCCCGAGATCCGCAGCCGGGAGCGCAGCAAGGAGCTGTCAGGCGCCGCGGGGGACGGCTGGCAGCCCCCGTGCTGCACGCAGGTAGGCTCTGAGCGTCTCCTCTTTGCCTTTTTTAAAAAAAAAACACCTTACCTGAAGACTATTCTGTATAAAAACCTCCAAGCCAACACACTGCCACCCTTCCCTTCCAGCTCTGACTTTACAGCCTTTACAAATGTAACTAACAACGCCACACTGTTACACACAACACCCAGAGTGTTTCTTCCACAGCTGCCAAGTTGTTCG
Source organism: Anas acuta (assembly GCF_963932015.1). NCBI lineage: Eukaryota > Metazoa > Chordata > Aves > Anseriformes > Anatidae > Anas > Anas acuta. The sequence continues at coordinate 53,978,228 of NC_088983.1, read as the reverse complement.
ATTTATACATTTTGTGTAAAAATGTTTCAAGGTCTCTTCTTATTTCTGCATAGGAGCACTTGTCTTGTGACGAATATGAAAAATTGCAACCAAGCCGCAAGGAGAAAAGCCTAGGGTTACTGTGTCATAAATTCCTAGCCCGATATCCTGATTACCCCAGCACTGCAGAGAACACTTACATTTGCCTTGATGAAGTAGCGGAAGAGCTCAGTAAGTTGCTGTATATGCCATTATACGTCCTCATGCAAATGTGCCAATAAACCACCCTTCTGTGTTTATTACTTTCTTGCTCCATAACATTTTGAATGCTCACTGTGTACTCTCACATTTACCTAAACACAGCTTTAAAGCCTTCGTCCTTACCACAGTTCTTTTAAGAAGCTCAAGTTTGCTTGGTGAACTGAATCAAGACCTTCTGAATAATGTTTGAGATTAAACATCTACATTACTGCAGATACCACAAATAACCAGTTGCATTTTTTGAACCTAGAAACTATGGCTAAGATTCGTGGCTGACTTTTCTATGTCAGGAGCTAGCATTTCTGATGCTGAGCCCACAGTTTCCTGTCCAATCATGACATCAAAGCAAGAAACTACTTTCTGCTATCTTGTATCGCACCAATGATCTGTTGAGAGTCCAAGTTGCTAGCAGCTGAAGCTTTTTTTTTTTTCTGTAAGAGCTACGAGAATACAGTATCCTGCAGATTGGATGAACTGCAAATACTATCCATACACTTCTGTACAAAATATCATCCGTTAAAAAACACCTATTCAAAAATGAGAATTGAATAGACAACAGAAAAGGCCAGTATGTTTTTTACTGTGAGTTTCCAAGAGTATTTAACAAGGCAATCTAAAAATGATGCAGTGAATAATTAAAAATGCCTTTCTTAAATCCGTATTGAGACCCATCTAATGACATTACTGGTAACAGTGAGCTTTAGATCTTAAGCTGTACTGTAGACCAAAAAGAACTTGGTCTACAATACAAGACATACAAGTACAAGAATAACTTGGTCTGGAAGAGCAAGTCCTTGCCATGTGTGAAGCAAGAATTGTTTTCTTGCCCGCAAGATCTGTAAGATTTATTTTCAGTCAAGTTGGTACTTAGGCATTGGTGAAAATGCCTGAGAATTATATTAGGAGGGGGAAGTATAGGAAACTTCATTTTTCTGTGCAAGCTGTGTATCAGGTAAATGAATGAAAAAAAGTATTTTATGTAGTAAAGATATCATGTTGATCTTCCTTTTTTTTTTTTTCTTTATTTTAGATGTTGAACGTAGACGAATATATGATATCGTGAATGTGCTAGAGAGCCTACACATGGTGAGACGCCTTGCCAAAAACAGATACGCCTGGCATGGGCGACATAATCTCACCAAAACCTTGCAGACCTTGAAAAAAGTTGGAGAAGAGAACAAATACACACAACAAATTCAGATGATCAAGAAAAGAGAGTATGAGCATGAATTTGATTTAGATGGTGAAAGAAACGAAGAAATGCAGAGGTCTTTTGTCTCAAACGAGAATTCAGAAATGTGTTTTGTCGAGCTCCCAGGAATGGAATTTCGTGCTGGTAATATTTCTCTACAATGCCAAGAAGAATATGTACTCATGATTATAAGTATCTGTGCCCATAGAAAAAAAAAAACACTTATTGGTATTTTTTTCTAAAACATTACTGCCTGAAAAGCACCACATCTGTTCGTGGTTGGAGGAAGTGCTGTACTTTCTTCTAGTTGTCCTATTTGATTCTTACACGTGTTTTACTTTTAGGGGTCAAGAACAAGGGGGGAACAACAGGTGAAACTAACAAACACACTCAACATATAATCAAACTGCAGGATGTTACAGAAGCCAAAAGTCTACATGACACCATAGATTATTAATTTTTAAAATTTAGGTTTGATTCATGGGAGAAATGCTCACTAACGCTTGTTAAGTTTGTTATACAATCTACAGTTAAACATCTCTGAGAGTCCAAGTCAGATGATAGGAAAGGGTATACCAAGGGAGACACCACACTCTTTGCTGTGTAGTTAGACGTGCTATCCACCTAATTACCTGATTCTTGCCATGTAGAGACTCAATGCTGGAGTCCGTGTTGGTCTTGCCTAATTGCCGTATTGTTTGTTCTCAGCATTGTTACTGACAGATTTCTTCAGTGTTTTTAAAAGCGTTTGTAGCTGCCACATCACTTACTGCTTTAATCCTTTTTTCCTGTCTGCTGCAGCATCAGTAAATAGCAGGAAAGACAAGTCTTTACGAGTGATGAGTCAGAAATTTGTGATGCTGTTTCTTGTATCAACTCCTCAAATAGTAAGCCTTGAAGTTGCTGCTAAAATCTTGATTGGAGAAGATCAGTTAGAAGACTTAGATAAAAGCAAGTTCAAAAGTAAGTAAAATGCTACTGTTCCTGTTTGCTTTTTGATCAAGCTTTAAATAGAAACACACAGTGTAAGCTAAATGAGCTATATCTAGTACAAGATTATGTAGCATAAAACGTTGTCATCTTACTACCATTTGTATTTGAACTTCCAAAAACCCAATAAGCTCTGTGCACAGTTTTTATTAGGGATCCACCTGTACACTGTCATTCATACGCACCATATAAGAGAAGTCCATGGAATCTTTCATGGTGAAGTAACGTCCGCTTATCGGTAACGATTTCTCCAGCAATCTGTGACAGAGATGGGCATCATTTCAGCAAATGTTTCTTAGCATCATGCAAATCCGTGTTCTGCTCATATAACTTACTCGATGGAAATCTAAAGAAATGCTTTAAAAGTCTTGCTAATAGCTTAAATGCTTGAGGAAGCGAAACCCCATGTTGTAACTGCCAATTATTTCTTCATTCTTTTGCCCTGCTTTCAGTTCCCTGCACATTTCCTCCTCTTGCTCATCATTCAAATGTAAAGGTACTTCTAGGTCCAGGCCGGTATATCTATATTAATTGAAAATGTGCCTGCTCTTGAGGCATTAAGAATTAATTTCACATTTAATTGAAAATTACACCCTTCCTTGCTTCTCAGACAACTACTTTTTTTTTTTTTTTTTTTTGGTGAAACTATGCAACAGACTGATCCTCGCTGGTTTCAGTTCGTAATTTCCTTTCCATTGCATCTTGGCAAAACAGTGTGTGTGGGTAGTGTTTTTTTGTTAGTTTTCATTTGTTCTTCTTCCTCCATAACATCTATGTCTTGCCAACAGCATTTTCATGCTGTGCCATCCATGTGTTAATACTTACGGTATCACATTTTACCATCTTCTTGGTTAAGAAGCGCAGTCTGAAGTTCTGTGACTTCCTAGACTTTACATTTTCAGTAGCAGAAGCTTTGGATTAAGCACATTCTGAGTGGTTAAAAAATTCACTTGTAGTTCTACTACTGCCTAAAACCTTTTCATAATCGTTCAGCCTGAACACAGTTAAAAACATGCAGGATGATCATCCTGTTGGAGTTCAGTGTGTCTCTTCTCCATACTTTCAGTGTTCTTCCTTGCATATGTACACCTGCTTTAGAAGTTGCTGGTTTTCACTATAGAATTTGTGTAGTTTTGGCCAGTATACAGGGCCTAACTTGTTTTGAAAATGTGTTTTTCCACATTTAGCATATTTTTACCACTATATAGATTTATAGATCTTTGTCATTCCACTTTAAATTTCAATTTTATGATATGATACATTATTTCGTAGCACAAATGCCTGTTCCATAAAATAATTTTCATAAAGAAATTCAGAAGGTTTTTCCTTTCAGCTGCTAAAAGGCCACAGTCAAATTTTTAATCTGATCCATGGTATCTTGCTAATAAGTATCACTACAACTTACATTTGTTTTCTTTTATTTCAGCCAAAATTAGAAGACTTTATGACATAGCAAACGTTCTCAGTAGCCTTGAGCTTATCAAGAAAGTTCACGTTACAGAGGAGAGAGGTAGGAAACCAGCATTCAAATGGACGGGACCTGAGGTCTTGCCAAGTATTCAGGGTAGGTTACGCATCATTTTCTTTTGTTCTGCTGATTGTTGGGCTTTCTTCTTCATTTTGAAAATCTTTTACCAAAAGACAGAGTAAACTAGGCAGAGAGTCTTTGACAGTCACATTGTATTTGGTCCACAACGACATAGCACACTAGTATTTCTTGGAATGTCCGACATATTTCCACATAGCACATGCTCCTATATTGTGACTCTTGCATTTCCATTTTTGCTGTTGCTAGTACTTCAATATTTATAAGCTAGGTGCAAATAATTGCTTTACATTACTGGATCTGCATGTGATAGGTACTTACTCTTTTGTTTCTTCTGCTTTTTAGACGCAAAACTTGAAACAACTTCTGCGACCTCCATTCCACATGTTTCAGAACACATTGCTTCCAGAGAGCAGTGTTCAAAAAATCTCTTTCCGTCAAGCGTCAAGCAGAACTTCACTCGGCATCCGTCCCTAATGAAGTTGGTTAAAAGTATAGAAAATGATAGAAGGAAGATCCAATCTGCTCCAGCCAGTCCAGTTAAAATAAGCACAAGTATGTAGCTAAAAACTGTATTTGTTTTCTTGTTGTTTATTTTTTTTTCCTGAGTATGACTTGGACATAGAGTTTTGCATTAAATATCCAGGCTTGCCATCATCTCATAGGAGATGTGGATGCGTGAGTATGCCTGCTTACAACAAACACGTTTGAAAAAGTCAGAAATAGACAAGATGGCAGAAATACGTATTCCCTGTAAAACGGATGCATTAGAATATTGATAGTGAAAACAAATCTAAAATAATCCATGTTCAGCGAATAAGCTCTGCAATTACTAGAACTCTTTCTAGTTTTAATGGATGAAATCCCATCACAGCCTGTGCTGTGCTGTTGCAGTTGCAATGTAAATATTACTGGTTACAAACTTTATGTAGTATAGTTTACTCTCTAGATGTTGTATCTTTCTCTATGAACTGCTTTTAACTGTGGCTGGTTGCGGAAGCTGCATTTTATATCTTGCTATCTCAGCAGTTCTGTCTTCCATAAAATTGCCAGAAAATTACCTATCCATGTTTGTGTTCTTGTTAAGTGTCTTCTTTGGAGGGGAGAAAAAAAAAAACTGAGGCTTTAATATTTTTTTGATGCAAGTTACCATCCAATTGATCAAATCAAGTCTGGGTTGGAGTTTATAGATAGAACGGAGTCTTAGTTTCTTCTCATTAAACGTGTATGCCACATTAAATAATGCCGTCTCAAGGTAGAAAACTTACATGTGTGATACATCATCTGTTTTGTTTTCCCCCTTGCAGCAGGTACTGATCAAAATTTATCAGCTTACACAAGTAAAATGTCTCAGCTTGCAGCGATCGCTCAACATCAGCTGGAAGGACCATCAAAGTAAGTTTGCAGAAGCGTTATATTGACAAGTTGTATTTTGTCACTGACCATTAAGTTCAAACTATACTTGTTTTGAGTCAGGCAATAGTCAGCAAAAAACAATAAGCCCTGATAGTGCAGGCTATTTTTTTTTACTTACTATTTTCTGTTTAGTGGGTTGAGACACACAAGTTCATGGTAAGTCTTAGTATTACAGAAAATAATTAGTATTTCTGAATGAAGATATTAAAATACTTGTTTGGGCATTTTTGTTTGTTTCTTTTTTTTCTTCTTAAGGAAAGCAAAAGGGATGAAAATGAAATTGCCAAGATCCACTTTGGAAAATAATCTGTCCTCACCTGAGGTAGCCCCCAAGCCTGAAACTCACACTGCAGCACCCTCTCAGAAGTCAGTCCTCACTCAGCCACTAGGTGTCTTATCTCCGAGCCACAGTTCAGTATCACCAGTAATACTACCTCAGACTCATTCTGGCGTTTCATATGCAATATATCTGCATCCTTCCCAAGCCCACACTGTGACAACATACAGCCCAAGTTTCACGTTACAGCCTCTACCATGTGCTAATGTGACAGGAATTAAGAGTATTAATTCAAAAGTCTTAAATGAAATAACCACCAAGGAAGTGGACAATCACATAGCTGCAGATGATCCACCAAAGTCCTTGACATCTATGCAATCTGAATCTTCATCACAGAGGTGCCTTAAAAGACCACAAGCATTACAAGAGAATAATTTGATTAAAAAGTATAGAAGTGATGAGGAAAGCCTTGATACTTCTGTGGTAAGTTTTGTTGTTTTTTTTTTTTAACCTGTTCTATAGCCTAAAGATGGTGCCACCTTCTTATTTCAAACTGATTTAGGAGCCTGCCCAATGTTGTCCAATTTGTAAATTAATCGTAAAGAAGCCAGACAAGGGAGTAACCTTATAAATACATAATCCTTTAGCTGACTATAGAGGCATTTGTGCTACAGACTTGTATAACTCTTGCAGTATAAATATTCTGTACTGGAATTTCAGAATACCTGTTCTTTTACCTTTGAGGAATAATTTTGGAGGGTATGCAAACAGTTAAAAGATGAAGTTGTGGTTGTCTGCTGTTTCTGAGAACGCGTCAAAGTGTACAGATATCTTCAGAAAGAAACAACTCCCAAAACATTTTTTCAAGACTTACCTACTTAAGAATATGATTCTGGAGCAGTTCAGGTTACTCATCTTTGTAGAAGGGTTGACATTCATTCTTGGCTTTGCAGGTGTTGGGAGGAAAAGTAGACACATGAGAGTTACTGGACAGGTAACGTCTCCCACATCCTGACACCTTCTAAATATTTCTTTCCAGCGTTGTACTTCGTTAACGTTTTAGGCATAATAATACAGCACAGTAAGAGAATAAGAGGTTCAGATAGACTTGATGTGGTTGTAGAAACTAGGTCTGGATCATTTTCCACTTCTCAGTTGCTGAATGTTTTAGTGTCTGTAAATTATCAGTCTGCTTTAAATTGTGCTTGTCAAAACAGCCGTGAAATGTTACTAGAGTGATGTGGCTGTGTGTGGTACCAACTATCTGCCTGCTGTGAAGGAACAAGAGGGGATAACATAGAACTGTTTCTCTTACAGACTACAAGTTTTTATAGCACAAACTCTCTTTTCAAACATATGAATGTTGTCATAGACCTGTAATTGAGAATGTCAAGTCCTTCCCAATGTCTACCTTTGTTTTCATATATACTTTTTTTTAAAGGGAGAGTCCGTTAAAAATGAAAGACCACCTTCCAGTGGCTCACAAATGAATCATGAAACGGACAATTTCCAGGAAGAGAAACAGAACGAATCTGAAACATTAGACCTAAGTGTGGCAAGTTGCTCTGACCAGTGTAAAAGAGCAGATGCTCCAGAAGATGACACCAGAACCAAACCTAAACAAGACATTCCTGTGGCATTTGCCATTCCTGCTCATGAGGTAAGCTTTGTCACGGACCGCAACATAGATTGTCATTACCTAGAAAAACACCACTTGGAACAATTTGCAAAAGAAACAGAATTGTAATGAACTCCATCTATATAGATTGCCTTTAGTTGGATTATCTTTAGTGTGCTTTAAGAAAAAAACTTAATGTAGGGCCATTCTATTTCTGAATTAAGTACACAAATAAGAAGTAGTAAAATGACTTTCAGGCTTTGAATGGGATGAAGACAACTAAGCCTAAGCAGACAGAAGCAATGCTAAGATACTATACCTTCCTAGACTGTTGTTTGTGTACATTTCATTTCAAATACTTTCATTTACAGTGGAATCTATGTAAAATTCTGTGTTCTGCACTTAAGACTTCCTGCTACAGAGAACTTGAATATCAAGAACAGTTCTGCTGACAAAAACAGACCTTGTAAATGCAAAAGGATTGTATAACAATGTCGTAAAAAAACACAATCCTGGAATGAGATGACATGATGACTACAGAGTCCAGGTGCTTCTTCTGTCCAAAAGTAGTATTCCACATAAGGATTTCTTTTGTCAAGTCTAATTGTACTGTGTGGACTGACAGTTCCTCTCCCAGGATATCATCCGGGAATTGAGCCAGTTGATTTCTGTGGACTAGAACAGTCTTGTTTGGCAATGTGTGGCTGTTTGGCAATGTGTGGCTGAGACTACCTTCAGTCAGAAGTTAGTACAGGCATGGAATATAGGAATATAGGGAGGATAAAGAATAAGGTGGTGGCAAGGGGAATACAAGTTTGTAGAAATACTTGCATGTTTGTTACATCTTTGGGGTAAAGGTATGTCGTTTTCTTTCTTTTTCAGAACTTTTTTCCATCTGGCTACCTTATTCCTCTAACTCACTGCACCCACCATGGCAATAAAGCAAGCCTTTCTAATAAAGAGAAAGCTGGGATATGTTCGTTACAGCACAGTTCCTTCAGCTCACCCCCTGCTGGTGAGTACTAAACAAGATAGGTACACAGTTGTCTGGTTCAAAGGACAATGAGCCAGACTGATCCTACTCAGGTCCAGAAGACACAGTGTAAGAGCCTCAATTCTTAATTCCTTAAACACTTGATTTTTCTGTTTCAGGTGTCATTCCAGTGACAGCATCTGAACTGAAAGCAGTTAACATTCCTGCTTTTCACATAACATCCCTGAATATAATGCTGTCACCAACTTCTATAGCTGCTGCTGCACCTGTACTAAGCAACTCCTGTCTCACTTCAAGCAACACCAGTTCTGCCCAAAATCCAAATTCTTCAGTTCTGAACTTTACACTGCAACATGTAGGACTAATACCTGCTGGTATGCAAGTTCCTGCAAATCCTGTTCTTCAGCATGTACCAATCTCTCCAAAAGCAGAAAATAGTAACCACAGCTCAGAAAACACGAATTTAAAAGAGGAAAAGGTAAGTAAAAACATTGCAACTTCTTTGACTATGTGCCCAGTGGGAAATAATAGTGCAGTAATTCCTTTCTGCAAGTAAATTTTTTAAACCAATATTTTTTCAATCTTGATTTATAAATCACTAGTGACCACAAAAAGCAGTGAAGACTAGCATAAGTACAATGTAAGTGAGAGGTTACAAAGGAAGAACACATATCCTAGTTGTTGAGGATGTGGAGCCAGCTGGAGAATGACAAGGTGTGAAGAGACAACTGTCTTAGAAGATTTTGGATGAACCTGAGATAACATATCCTTAAAGTAACAGATCTGTTACTTTATCTTTCCTTGTCAATACTTTCCTAATTTACTCTCAAATACTTAATTGTAGCTTTTATTCATAGGATAGCAGAGCGTTATAACAGAATCTTGTTTCCTATGGAGTTTTCTCTGTGTAATATATATAATACTGTATTGCCTAAGGTCTGTTTGCGCTAAAAATAGAAGACAGATTTGAGAAAGCAGTTTCTCTATTTAATCCATTTTGTATAGATATACATATTTCAAGGAAAATAAATAGTTTTATTTCTCTCTGTAGAGTTGTTAATTTAAAAATTTCAGGAAACTGTTTGCTAATATCCTGCAGAAACCTAAAACTGTAATTCACTTTTTTTTTTTCTTAAATGAAAGTAAACTCTCTCTCTTCTCTAGCCTAGTGTTCCAAAGGAACCCGAAGAGCCCCAGACAACAACAGAAATGTTTTTCCGCACACCAGGAGGGCCAAACACAGTATCTACACTGTCTGCAAACTCAGATGGTACTGACAGAACCTCTCAAGGAACCCTATATATTCCTCAACGAAAACTTGAAGTGTCAGAAGACTAGTTTGGGGATATCAACTTGCTGACTGTGTTAACAGGCGTAATTACTGATAACACACTGCACACAATGAATTGTATTATGGACAAAACGTGTTTTGGCAAGACTGCAATACTGGAATAGCCTTAATGCTTTAGAATTAAAACTGGCTCTTAATGAGAAAGTTAGTGTCTAATATTTTTTCCAAAAGACTTACTTAAGGAATTATAGCAACAACGTTATGTATCGAGTGTTTTCTGTGTTGCTTTTCTGCTATGCAAAGTAACTGAAATTGCCTTTGTACAGAAAGGTACAGTCTGTCAGTACATATTTTGCACAAAGAAAATACTGTGAGTGTGTACATATTTTGTTTTAACAAAAAGACCATAGTTAAAATTTCTTTTGCTCCTATGTTTGATAATGCTCTTTTGTAAAGTTAGTAAAAAGAATCTTAATCAAGTTTTATATAAGTTAAGAATTATTTATACTGCATTGTAAAATCAATTTGTTCAGATTCAACTTACATCAAACTGTCAAATTTTGGCAGTTTTTTTGTTTAATGAAATTAAATTACTGGAGTTGAGTAACATACTGTACTGGACTCTTTTTAGGGGTGTGTATAATCTGAAGAAAGGGACAATGGTATTTCATCAAAAAGGTGCATTTCAGTACCTCAGCCTCCATTTTTCAACTCTCTGTAGAGCTTCCCCATACTAATTAGAGGAAAATTCTCATGATAGTTAGGAGTGGAAGTACCGAAAGTATTCCATCAAGTGCAGTTGAAATGTTAAGGAATGGAGAAGTAATATAGCTTGGGCCTCACACTAACAGCCAATTTCAGTAAGACTAGGTAATATTACCTTGCCTCTGCTCTGTTAGAATTTGAGCCTGATACTTGCTGTGTTACACACAGGAAATAGGTACTCTTAATAGTGGACAGGCTTCAAGCCTAAGCTGAAGTTTCTTTACTATTTTCCCAAAGGCTTTGTATCTATGTGAAACAGCTCGTGACAGAAATCACACAGACATGGTTCCTGAAGCACCAGCTCCTCACTGTTACAATGTAAAGTCTGGCTTCTAGAAGGAGTGAGTTCTGCCTCTCTTGAACTTCCCCAAACCACTCCTGGTACAGAAGAAAGGTGGTAGAATAAACTGTAGTGAGAAAAAAAAAAATCAAGTCTGAACCTCGGAAAACCCATTCACAACTATCGAGATGAGCTAGATTCTTTCGAGTTCAATAATGTTCTATCTGCTCTTGCCCCCAAAATAATAAGTGACAAAGCAGAAACCACCTTGTGCTGCAAATACTTGAGCAGAAAAAAAATTACTAGTTTTATACAGAATTACATAATTCAAGGACTTGTCTCCCTGAATTCCTTCCTTTGTTAAAACTAATTTTTTTTTTTTTTGATAGAGATATCCTAAGGCAGAACTTTGGTTAAAGCTTCACTACCTTTTCCTTCAGTCCACCTTAAGTTTTAAACACTGCTCTAACTTACCCTAGCAGAGGATCAATGTATAACACTATCTTATTAATCTTTCATAACAGCCTGCCACAGCAGAGGCCATAATACTGCTCCATGAAATGTTTACCTTGTCCTTAGCCCTAATCTGCCTGGATCAGCTGTGAAGCAGAAGTTGTAGTAACGCTATGCATGTGTAGTACATGTATGGCATTTTTTTCCTTTACTGTGCTGTATGGGGACATAACGAACATTTTAACTTAAACCATCAACAAGGAAGGGAAGAGAAACCTCACAGAACAGAGGTCTTGCCTCAGCCAAGAGGCAGCACAGTTCGTTTCCACTTTCTAGCTGAGATCGATGTCAGCTTCTGAGTGTTGCTTCTCCCCTTCTGCAATTTTAAACAGTTTAAGTTAAGCCACGCGTGTTTAGATACATACACTGGAGTCTCTTCAGTGCTGAAGGACAAAAGATAAAGCCTCACATTCATCTTAGATGACAAGGAATAAATTAAATTAAATGAAATTTAAGTAAAGTCCAGTGTATGTGCCTTCCCCTGTGAAACGTGCCTGTCTGCCCAAATTAGGGCAGGAGAAAGGCTCTAAACTACTACAGTAAAGCCCAAGATTCAGGATTGGGCTGGCAATGAAATACAGTTAAAACAGCTAACAGTAAAACTGACTGGCTTGCTTTTTAATAATATGAAGTTACTTTATCATACAAAATACATCTGACAGGAGAACTATGGAAATACTCCTACCTAAGGGGGAGAGAAGAATACAAGCTGGAAAACCGAGCAATTCTCCCTGCAGCAGCAAATAGAGTTCTTTTTCTTCTCCAGCATGATCACTGATCAGAACAATCTTCCTCACACCTCGTTCTATCAGTGTAGCTGTAGAAGTACAAAGGCGAAGGTTTATAGAAACTTGCATTATTTGAAAGTACAGAATTTTTGGCTTTGGATAGTGCAGCTGCCAGAACAAGAAACTGCAGTAATTAGGCTTGAAAAAAGGTCTTGTCACAAACAGTGCCCTATTGTGAAAAGCTGGACGTATATTCCCACTTGCTGCCTAGTGTCCTTTGACTCCTATCAAAATGCAGTTGCTTGCTTTTTCCCGCAGGCTTTGTCATACCTAGCACTTTGTTCTTGTTCACTTTGCAGGCTGAAAAGCTACCATCTCCCTGTTCAAAGTACTCTATTCCCCAGAAGACCTGCATTTCACTCTGACTAGTCGAGCTTGTTGCTCTTTCTACGTGTCTAACCTCTCCGTAGATGGAAGCTCACTACCTCGTTTACTGTCGCCAAGCTCTAGGAAAGTCCCTCTTTTATGACACGGTGCAAATCCATCCAAACACGTGATCTACCTGAAGACAAGAGTGAAGGTTAACGAACACTCGACTCTCTCAAATGTCAAGGATCCCAATTTATGAAGCACCAAGGGTGCAAACACTGGGTTCTCGTGGAAAGCTTTAGTGCTTGCCATGCACTAGCAGTGAGCTCAGTCACGCCCCAGTCCCTCCTTGCTACCAGCTTACAAGAAATGCTCACTGCCTGTACACTGCAGCGTCACCTCTGCATGCAGCCTTATTTGATATAGGCAAAAGAGTTCAAGAATTGCCCAGGGAGAATGACCAAGAAGAGGTCAAGTCCTGGTCTCCTGCTCAAGAAAAAACAGGTCCCTAACTCTGCATCAAGGACCTGTCTCTGCAGTAGGAAATCTTTGCCGGACTCAGCAGTCAAGGGATCCTACAGGCTCCTAAGAGCTTTCAAAGTAGTCTGAGTGAACATGCCATTAAAATCCCAAGGTCTGACAGGGATTTGGCATCTCAGCTCCCTGCATTTCCCTGAATGTCCCAGAGTGGGGACCTTCAACGTCAGTCTGTTCAGTTTTCAAACCCTAAGCTGGAAGGGCTCGGTCCTTTCACTCACCACAAAAGTCACAACACCAAAGCAAGTTTCTTAATTTAAAAATCCTTTTAGCAAACAAGAATTAGCTTCCAGATTTTCAAAGCTCTTAAAATAAATGCCTGTCAAAAAGGAACTTTAAGTGCTTCATACTAGGGTTTTTGCATTTCTCATACAGCTGTGGCATCATCCGTTTCCGAGGGGCTCACTGAGGCACAGCAAACATTTACTGCCACAGTGGTAAGACATGTTAAGCATCATGCATATTAACTAGCTATCTTAATGCCTAAAAAAAGGTAACAATTAAAAAATGATAGGAAAAAAAAAATCCCTGAACTCTAAGAGCTTCCTCAGACACACCATTTACAGGTATCAAGTTATGAACTGCTCAGCTGAAGGAAATTTTCTTTGGTTTAAAGCTGTTGAATTCCAGAGGGGTTCCTACAAACAGCTTTACATATGAATAACTATAGTTATTTTGGCAAATTATTTTTTGCAATGTGACCATTCACGACTAAATCCTCATTTTCAGGAACCACTATCTTATGTTCCGCATTTAAGCAATGCAATAGCGACTACAAAACTTTACTCTTTATTTATGATCTATTAGGCTGCATTTAGGAATGCCCTCTAGGCGTCATCTGAGGGGCTGCATTGTTGTCCACCTACTCACAAGTGGACATAAGGGAACAAAATGCCAGGCTTTTGTCAGAAGTTATTTTCAGCTCCATGATAGCAATGGCATTGCTCAGATCCCTGAAGCCCTCTCTCATTCCCCTCCCCTCCCAGCCTATAGGGCCAGCAGTGGTGGGCACCGCATTTAAAGAGTGCAGGAATCCTTCCAGTTCACATCCTTGGAGGCACAAGAAAACAGGGAAAAACATCAAGCTACTCCGGTAAGTACGCTATATGGGGTTCTGCTGGTAAGGGTTTGGGTTTTTTTCCCCAACAGATAGCAAAACTTGCTTATTGCTTAAGAAAATGCATAGCAAGCCCTACAGAGTTGACAACACTATTTTAGGTTTGTAGCAGTCAACTGATAAGAGATTCGTCTGGGCTTCTCAGCCTACTTAGTAGCTACTGGTGTTACAAGAACAGGGCTGTGGAGATCCTTGTTAATGAGGCGCGTGTTGACTATGTGCGGGACCAGATAACAGAAGTTTCAGAAACGTTAAAATTGTTCCAGAACTACCTAATTGTGTTTTCCACAGCTAGTCCACGTATATATGCTTTCTAAAGCATAAAAATTTACCTGCTCTCAGACTTTCTCAGAGAGAAGTACTCTAGAAAAAAAAAATATTTAATGTCAGTCACTAATTGGTTTTATATCAAATAAAAAAATTTCTATGCAAACTGGATAAAAAGAAAAAGGCAAAAAAAAAAACAATGTGGGATGAAAGAATTCAGCCACTGACCACACAAGCATTAAAGGGCAGCATGATCAGCAAGGTACTCAGAAGAGCCACAATACTTAAAAAACAAAACATTGCTTACTTTGAAAAGCTATCCATCTAAAAATCAAATTATCTCAAAAAATAAAGCCTTACACCTATATAAAATAATTGTGCCTGATCTCAATTATCATGGCAACGTTTTACAGCCTTTAACAGCTTTGCTTGCCACAAAAAGACTTAGTGCATGACTATGGGCATAGAGGAGGAAAGGAAGGAAAAATGAAAGCTGATAGCAGAGGATTAGCTCTGAAAAAAGGAACATCTCGTTTGTACAGCGGGATGCAGCTTTCTGCAGCCACATGAACCCATGTGAAATGGTGAGCGCGCGTGCAGGGGGCAGGAAGGGTTGGGTTTTAGGTTCCTTTTTGAAGTCACAACTAAGTACCTGGTTTTAGTGTCAGGGTACCTTTTGTTTTTTGGTGCCAGCTTAAGTTTCTCTCAAAGCGTGCATCGAGACATTTTTAACAGCAATACAGCATTACTATGAAAGAAAATAATAGATAATTAGGAAGGATACGAAGATTAAAGCAGAAGTTGCAGGCACAGGCCTTTTTTTTTTTTTTTCTCCCTATCGGCTTTGCCCATAACGTACTTCATGTCATGTCACTTAAAATCTTTTGTTTCAAAAGCACTCATGGAACTCAGAGTCAATGAAAAACCAATGTTCATCTTCCCACGTCAGTGTGGAAGATCCCATCCCTTCATCTCTACATGTTGGTTTACCACAGAAATAAAGGAAGAAATGCTAGCCATCACAAGATCATGGTGGAGGTTGAATATATTACACTAATTGACCTAAAAATTGTGTGTATCCATAGTCCATAGAATGCATTAGAATGTAAGAAATATGATTATCAATATATAACAATACTGCCTCTTTCATTACGTGAGCTCACTCCTCAAATACAAACATTTCCTCTATTGTAGATTTAGTCTGCTAAGACATACAACGCTTTCCACATTGGATTAGATTTTGACCAAAACACCTTTTGGCGTTTCTGGATGCTGCGGCAAGGATCGTGCTTTACACTGCAGACACATCAAGATAAAACAGAACATTTTGAGCGCTAGCTAGAGAGAAAGAGAAAACCTATAGTGGCATTTTATCACTACTTCTAAATAGAATTGAAATGCTTCAATATTTTTAAAGCAAACAAAGCTTTTGCCAATAAGGAATGCTACACTAAATAACAGTAAAACTGACAGAGAAAAAGAAAATCAACCAGAAACATCAGAAGACATTACCACTCCTTCAGAAGAGACACTATAGATAGAATTCAGTTGCCCTCAGTGCCATTTTAGATGTCCAAAAATACTCAAAATGTTCCTAGGAGGCCAACAGATACAAGACAAGGCTGGTGAGGGAAGCTGGCTCACTGGAGCAGCAGCCAGAGGCCCGGCAGGAACTGCACGCAATGTGATGAGATCCCCACATATACACAGCGGGATCCAGCTCTACCTTTTCTATCGAGGCTATTCGAAGGTCTTTCTTAACACAAAGGAAGCTGTGTTTTTTTATCCCCACGGGGCTGGTGAGGTGAGCAGCGCTGAGGAGGGCTGAGCGAGTCACTGGCTGTCACAGGACAGGGCAGCAGCAGCGCTGTGATTAGATACCAGAAGGGAGTCCTGCCCACACTGACATTTCCCACAGACTTCCACAGGGCGAAGAATTCCCAGCATAGCCTCGATGCTTGCATTTCAGCGTAGACAGCGATTTCATTTTATATTATTCTTTGCTTCTTATAAAAGAAATCAGTGTTTTTATGCTCCTAACCAGGTCTGGGCCAAACAGCCCCAGCTAGGACTGAACCAGAGATGCAAGGCACAGTGCTCCTGCTGGCCCTGGTTCAGCCCCTACACCACAGCAGGATCAGTGAAGTGATCATGAAGACCTACATTTCCCATTCTGTTTATCTGCTTCAAAGGCAGCCTGTAGCACATGTGGCACCCTGAGATAACCCTCCCAGCCACACGATAAATGATTTCTGCCATTCACACAGAAATTACTTGAGCTCTAGACTATCAAACACAGAAGCATTTAGAAGGGAAAACCTACTATTTTGCAAACACACACCAAAATTACGCGCAATATCTTTTTGCACCTACACTGCACTGCCTAGCACTATCTTCTGCTCCTCTAGGAAACTTCTAAGGCCACTACCTCATCCACTTCCCATTTAGATCAATGGATCTAAATATATTTTTGGATGACACTCTTATCAATAGTACTGTGATCAGTGACACACGCTCTGTGACAGTCATGTTACAGCTAGATTTGTACAGCATGCCTAATAGCCCAGGAGAAGACAACTCACATTTTTTTCATGCTTGTGAAGAGCCCAGAAACACTTCAAAGGCTCCTTTGGTCTGAGGCAAGCCTATATAGTGGTGTTACAATCTAAATAAAGTGAAGCACGTATCCTTGGCTGCATGTCCAATGTGTAATAAATTCTACTCCGTGTAGTAGCTGCATTTTGAAATTGAATGATACAAGCTGCTGAATACTACAGCAAGGCCAAGCATGCTCCTCCAGCTTAACAGTACCAGAAGTGCCTGCCAACAAGGGGTAACACTTATATTTTGGTGATCTATGCTAAAAAACAAACAAACAAACAAACAAACAAAACATTGCTAGCAGTCCCTGTAAATTAGCCAGATTAAGATGACAAAACTCAGGGTATTTCAAATGAGTTTAGATACTAGCACCAAATTTAATTAAGTGGAATTAAGACTTTGGGTATAATTTTTGCATGACAAGTAGGAGGCTGAGTTCTATTTGCAGGTAATGCAGACAGAAATGGAATTTAATGGCTTGCAGTAATCCTGCTGCACAGGCAGCATCTGCAGGGAGGGCCACTGCCGTTCTGCATTCAGGGAGATGAATAAAGCAAGAACACAAGGACTGTGGAGTTGCCCTGATCCCTCACCCGGCTATTAAGCCAGCCAGTGCAGACATCATGCCATCCACTACCACTCTTCCCGTAAGGATTCTGGCATAACATTTTTACCGTGACTTCTTTCTCCTACAGCTTCCCATCAGGTGATGCCAAAAAAGCATGGAAAATGTGTATGCATGCCCAGTCATGTAACTATAATTAGCCTCAGGAGCAATGGTTCTTCTAAGAGCTCTAACCACAGCCTGCAGCTATCAAGCATTATCAGACTTTCAGAGATTATTTGTTTCTTTCAGCTAATGATGTAATCAGAATTACTTTCCAACAAGTCTGCTGTTGTCACAGTTTGAAATACTCTGTGGGTCTCTGAAGGGAACTAGAACAGCAGAAGCAGTTTTACTCTGTTGGTAACTAGAGGTGCAAACCACGCTCTTCCCAGGCAGCTGCCGATGCTGCTGCAGTGGGTACAGGATTCAACTGGCTGCTTGAATCAAAGGAGATGCTGTGAATGCAAAAATCTTGTTTTAATTTTCAATCACAGCACTGAATTTTCTGTCACTGCTCTTCCTTCTCTTAAGATCTTTGACAAGTATTACTTCAATTTTAAAAGAAAAAATAACACCGATACAAAAAATGCTTTAAAAAAGGGAGAACATAAAATGTCAGACAGAGAAAAGATTTTACCGAAGTGAAATATTTCTCCCTATTCCCTTTTCTCCCATTTAAAAGAAATTGGATAAAGATTTAAACAGCACTATTTCATTAAAGCATTGCAGAGTAAGAGGGAAACGAATTTATCATCCATTCCTTGCATACAGTTATTCTTATTTATTTCAGCTACATCAGATCTCTATATTGTATTTCTCCTTCTTTCTTGTTACATTACAAATAAACACAGAGGCAAGCTGAGCTTTCCTCTCTCTCATGCATCATTAGGGTTTTCTAGCTGTCAGAGCAGCAGGAGAACTGACAGGGTCTGAAAGAATTTAATGGAGCAGTTGCTTTATGGCAGCTGAGGACTAGGCTGATCGAGCTAAGGAGCTGGTTCCACTAAGCCAAAATCAGCATCCCAAAGGAGAGCCTGGGTCTTGCAGTAGGATGTCAGATATGCTGTCTACTGCAGGTAACAGTCACAGCAGTGAATGGGGGATTAAATGGGGTTGGGGATACACTAATAACCAGAGTACGACAGTGGATACGTCAGGATATGCTAATATCTGGGTTGTTATCAAACACTGATAGTTAAAATGTGCCCACACTGCTGCATCCTCAGTGCTGTTGCTTCAGCATGAGCACACGCTCCTATGCTACAGTCCTGCCTTGGTTTTGCCTGGTACTGTTGCCTTTTGCTCTAGTTGCATGATGTTTAGCATTAGTACCAGAAAGAACTCCCTTCAGCTGCAGATTAATCTTGTAGAGCTGGCAGGTAGAAAACATTAATTTCATTCTGAAATTTAGCAGATGTGGTACAGAAGTCACTGAGATTATGAGTAAATGGGATGTTAGAGTCATATGTACAGACACTGTAAAATGTTAGGGTAAAATGCAAGCTGTTTAAAGTAACAGCTACGTTACATCACTGCTATGATAATTTCCCCTCTCTTACATGACATCAGAAGAAAATTCTCAGGTGGCAGACTTGATTCAGTAGTGAAAACCTTTTCTTATTTAAGAATATCTGATAGTGGATTTAATCAAATACAACTGGGACAAGCAGGCTTTGAAAGAACTATAATAAGAAAATGACTGGCTTTCCAAGAAGGACAAAGGAGGCCCGAGCCAGGAGCTTGGAACAACCTGATAATACGACGTGCAGATGACAAGATGACGTTCCAGTCTTTCCAGAAACGATGACTCAAACAAGAATACAGAAGGGCAAACCATAGGCTGTGGTCATTTCAGACGGGTGATAGCACAATCGTCAGGAAGGGCACTTACTGTGCCTGCAGTCAGGTGGTGTGCGTTCAGCTCCGGGCTCTGTCACTGTCCTCCTACATGACCTTGGGCAAGGCACTTCAATAGTAACTGCAACAGTAAGCACTACTGCCTTTCTCTCCCATCTTTAGATTTTAGCAACAATTGACGAAGGAAAGTACAGCTTAAGCATCTTAGGAACCTGCCATTACTTTATAATAACTTGCTGCAGCAATAATCCTGCTGCACAGTGACCATGGTTTATGAGGAACTCAGAAAAGAAGAACTTATTTCTACTCCAGCGTCCTCTGAAATAACATCATACAGTTGTTCAGCTACAAGGTAGAATTTATCCAGCTCTTCATTCATCAGAGAATGTGACATCATATTGAAAGAGAAAATTGCCTTTATATATATATATATATATATATAATTGCCTATATACATATGTCACTGAGGAAGGTCACGCTTTGGAAATGCATAATGCATAATACAGTGTCTCTTCACACAGCCTACAGACAATATTTTTCTGTAGAGAGTTTAAGGTCAAATTCTATCCAAAGTTTTGCTTTTCAACTCCTGTAAAGCTTAAAAGTGTTTGTTAGCCTTCGTTAAAATTTGCCTCATCAGCACAGATGAAAAGAAAGCAAGAACTAAAGGGAAAAGGCTGTGCTAGGATAGAAGGGAGGGCAGGACTGAAATTAAATGACTATTTGTTGTAAATACAGCCTAGATTCACTTCTCCAGAAGACGCAAGAATGACCCTATAAACTTGTTACCGAAACACCTTGCAATTGTTTAACATATTTACCATGTACTGTATTTACATGATTGCATGATAAGGAACGACCTTATTTACAAAAGAGTGCCATGCAGAGGACCGAGGCTGCCCCCCGAGAGCACCAGGCTGGTGCCCTCACCCCGTGACCTGTCTGCTGTGACATTCCTCCTACAGCACAGATACGCAGCGTGTCTCCTCCAAGAGCCATTATGCCAGCCACTGTCCCAGCAGCACAGAAGGTCTCCCCAGGTCTGCCTTCCTACGCAGGGCCTGGCACGCAGACCTGTGCTGACTCTCAGCTGCCATCTCACCTCTCTGCTAGCAGATAATTACGAGTGCTATGGTACAGTTCACCCGAGCAGATCCTGGCTCGGGGCCACCCCGCAATAGCAGTTCACTGGTGATGGTGTTGGGAACAATAAGGGGAAAAAGAAAAAAAAAATCAAGCTGTTCTGTTTAAAATAACTCACTTTTTCCATTGCATTTATTTATGCAATTTGATTTTATAGGTTTCCCTTTGCATACAAGGATGCCAAACTGGGGAGGTGGAGCCAAATGCGGTGCCTGCGAGAAGACAGTGTACCATGCTGAGGAAATTCAGTGCAATGGAAGGAGTTTTCACAAGACGTGCTTCCTCTGCAGTAAGCTGGGCTACACTCTTTTAACTTCACACTATTTTCATAGCTCTGTAGAGATCATCCCTAGTAATTTATTTCGTATTAACTTGCATCCAAGCAGAAACACAATAAAGAAGCTTCATATTTGGCCTAACTCAACATGTTTGCCCATGGAACACCTACAGCAGGTCATAAACAGCACAACCAACACACAGGACAGTAGCCACAGCCAGTGTCAGACTCAATTCCACACAGGGAAACTTTTGTAAGGCTTATACATCTTAGTTCTGACAAAACTCAAGGGAGAGAGCAGTCACGAACTAATCCTGCTACTTCAAGCACAGCACAGTGAGGCTCACTCTGGAATGACTCCCTAGAAACCTAAGGATCCCATGGGGCCAAAGAAAATATTCCTACCATAAGCAGCTGCACCTTGCACATACTGCGTGCAACACTGGAGAGGGGAACGAGACGAGTGAGCAAAGCCTTGAGCACGTTTGTTCAACCCCAGCACGTTTTGATTAAACCTCTGTAGAAAGTCAGTTTTGAGTTGAGGAATCCTTGTATGTAAGGATGATTAATTAGTTTAGTTCCAGAGAATAATCCACTAAAGATGTAAACTGGTTCCCCCACCACTTTTTTTTTTTTTTTTAAAGCAACTGAAGGATAGAAAATGATTGCAATTTTTCAGAACCAGCAGTCAACTTTCTGAAAGCAGTTTGCTACTCCACATCAGCTCTCAATCATCAAGTTTCAATTTTCTAAGCCTTTGCCACTGGGCAATGTCTCTCTCAGGATCTTGACTTCTCTTTTATGAAGCATGATGGTTTTTGTTAGGGATGTTAGAGCACTGCAGAAATATGGTATCTAGGTAAATCTTGAAGAAATCCTACTCTGTCCCACAGTGTAGCATATTACGGGTTTCAAGTTTGAAAGTCTAGAGGAACTAAACGAAGAGTGCTCTTGAGACAGAAGTATGTCTTATTAGGATATTATAGTAGATGAGTACTTTTATAATTAATCCTAAAAAAAATGCACACAGAAAAGATGAAAGATTATCTCTTGCATCAAAATCTCCCACCAACACCCTGCAAGTACTTCAGTCTTCTCCTTCCCCATATTTCCTACAGTCCCATCTCACTCACGGTTTTCCCCAGGCATCTTCGATGTTCAGCAGACAGCTTTCTCTACAGATGAGTTAGCACCTGAAAAATGAGAGAGAACGTATCACTCCACCTCTGTTTGCCCTTTGTGAAGAGAGAAAACAATTTGATAAGAACTAAAGATAGCTAAATAATGTATTTTGCAGGCAATTGAGATTTAGGACCTTTGCGCTATGAAGTTTAGCACAATTGATAGTACCGAATTTATTTTTTTACCCTCCTTTCCTGGATAGGTTGAAAATTTTTCCTTTTCATAAATGAGAAAGCTTTTACATGCTTAGATGACACTGCAGCACTGTACGGGACCAGTTCAAAGGACATACATGAGTCTTGTTTGCCCTTCTCCCCATCCCCTGCAAGTGATGCCTAAAGACTAAGAAAGAATTCCCTCAAAACATGTTGTAGTTAATTGACTGCCTCCAGCCAATTCTTACAGATGGTAAAAATCTTAGTTTGGTAAAAACTAGAGACTGCTTATTGCTTCCATGTGCTGCCTGTAACAATTAGTATTATAGATCACAGAAGCTACAGGGAGAAAAGCATGGATGTGTTAATTATGATAAAATATTTAATTGACACTTATGCTTTAGTCAATGCTAGAAAGCGATATGCAAAGAGAAGTCAATTGAATAGACTCTCCAGTGTCTAATAAAAATAAAAAGCTCTCATTAACTGTGACACAACAGGATATTTTTCTCATATGTGCATTCTCAGACACCTAATATTGAAACATACATGATTGAAGTTTAAGCTTCAATCTTAGCACAGCTGATTTTTTTTAAACGACTCATGATAAACAACAAGCATTCATTAAGTCTGCTGTTTGTATTTTTTTTGTCTATTGTACTCATAAGTGTGAACTAAATTATTGATAGGTTAGATACTAAAAAAAGGATTCCCAGCAGAAGTATGTCTAAGGTCAAAAATTAAAGATGCAGCTAAGCCCAGCTGGCATGTGAGAGGTATGTTAATTGGCTTTATGTTTCCCATGATTCACATACGCTAGCTTTGGACCAGATAATTCAATATCTTGTATCATGTTCGTGGACTTCTCAATGAATCAGTTAAAGGATTTCATTTCTCAAGACAAGAAAAGACAAGAAAAAGTCTTCTCTGTACCCATTCTTGGGTACAAAAAACAATTTAAATCAACTTAGTTGAGCTTTTATTATATCTGACCTGGCACATGAAAAACACGAGTATTTTTGGATCACAAAGTTAAATTTGGGCAAAATTACAGGCAATTCAAACCAACCTGTTAAGACAGTAAGAATGAGATATGTGGAACTATAAAATAACGGTATCTGTACTCCATAGTTTTTCCCTACAGACAGTTTTTAAAGCTTCTTTCCAACAAACCTTTCTCCTTGCACAGATTGCTGTTTACGTACCTTGTTTCCCTGTCAGGTTTTGCTTAAAACACAGCTGTGACGGACATTTGGCAGGATCTCTCGCCATAAACCTGAAACTTCTTAGTGCCAGCTTGCAAACAGTATCTGTTAGCAGATGACAGGTCTCAAAGTTATTTCAACAATAGCACTTCAAGGGCTTTTGCTCCATCTGTTGTGGCGGATTGATACTCTATCCCTACAGAGCCAGAAATAGAAACACTTTATCTACTGCTAGAGTTTCCATCATCCCTTAACTCCTGCAGCTAACATAATTATAATCCCGAAGCAGAAGAGACTGCGGCACAAAGTGATCAAGTTCACACATTTACAGAAGCCCCTCATTTTATTTCTGTTAATTAAACAAGTCCTTGCAAATTATTTTCCCATCTACACACTACAGTGATGGAAACAAAGCTCTAATGTCACCTTAAATCCTTAAATTCTGACTTGAATGAATTTGAGAAAAAACTCACAGCAGGACAGTTAAACATAGGGGGAAAAAAAGGACTAATCAAACACTCAGCTTTACTAGAGGCTTGATCTTCCATCCATTTTAAATACTTGTGCAATTGACATATTTGTGTTACTTATATGAGCTAAGCAACTGTT
Source organism: Anas acuta (assembly GCF_963932015.1). Taxonomy (NCBI): domain Eukaryota; kingdom Metazoa; phylum Chordata; class Aves; order Anseriformes; family Anatidae; genus Anas; species Anas acuta. The sequence goes on along the minus strand of NC_088983.1, from coordinate 53,954,452 downwards.
TTCCAAGCTATCAATGGGACACACATGACTGGAGAGCCCTTTGTGGTATGTACACCTGGTCAAGGGAAGTTGAAGAGAACATTATTTCCCTACACTCCGCCACTCTCCTCCCCCAGTAACTACTATGGGCACACTGAACAATTTGTAAGAAGTGTTTTGTTTTGTTTTTAGAATTATACTACAAAATCCTTTTTTTTTTTTTTTTTTTTATGGGCATTCATAACCGAAAGCTTCATCCTTTCTTGATGGGGTGGGGACTGTCTCACACTGAGTTTCCAAACCAGCGTGGCATACACAGTCACCAAGCACATGAAGACTGCCACTACTATTTTTTTTACTTTCGTTATTGTCCAGGTTTCCATGCATATAAAGTAAGGAGATTCATGCTGGCCTGGTAACAGGGTTTGGTCATAAAAAGATGACCAGATTTCAGATCAGCAAAGCACCCCATCTACCTTACCTTCCATGCACATTTGCTGAGAGAAAGCATGCACAAGACCAAACTTAGCTATGTTTGTTGGCTCAAGATGTGGACTGTGTTTCTCAAAACATAGATACTTGTCTACTGAGACCTCAAATAAGCAGCTGTTAGCACTCATTAACTTTGATCCTTTCAACTAGAGGCTAGATTTAAAGTAGTGACATAGAGAGTATAACTTGCATTCCATTATGCATGTGGTGCTCCTGGGGCATCTTCTGTCCAAAAGTCTCCAAGACCTTTTCTGGTGAGCTAAGCCATGTGGTATTTCTCCATAACAAATACGACTAGCAGGAGGTCCTTGTGGTCTCAGAAGCTGCATCATCGTATTCTTGTCATCCTGGAAGAAGTTGAACAGAGTTGAGAAAATCAGGTATTTGGAATCACTGCTTCCTCTGGCACTACAGCCCCAAAATGATATAAATAAAGAAAAAAAAGTAAAAAATAAGTTAAATACATACATATATATATATATATATATTTTTTTTTTTTTTTCCTGCTTGATTCTGACTGGACAGTGCAAGTATGTTACATTCTCTTTTTAAAACTTGCCAGCCTAAAATATGACAGGTTGGCATGAGAAAGCCACTCCAGATTCAGGGGAACTATACGGAAAGGTGTGGATGCACAGTAGAATCGACACCCCTACAACCTCTCCCTTGTTTTTAGGGTTTGGGAGGATTACTTCAGATCCATCTTCGGCCTCACAGATCTAGAAAAATTGTCTTGACAAGCCCAAGATTTTTCTGGGGTTAGAGTGTAACTGAAGAGCGCAAACATTGTGTGCGTGAACAATTACATCATCAACTTCTTTTCCTGCATTTTTTGAAGATGAACAAAAATAAACACTAACTGTATTATTCTGAACCACGTTAATTCAATTTTGAATATGCAAATGTTTATCCGTGCCTCTCTTTTCCTGTTTTTAGTGGCTTGCAGAAAAGCTCTGGACAGCACCACAGTAGCAGCTCACGAATCTGAAATCTACTGCAAAACTTGCTATGGAAGAAAATATGGTCCCAAAGGCGTTGGCTTTGGACAAGGGGCAGGATGTCTCAGCACTGACACTGGGGATCATCTAGGCTTGAATCTGCAACAGTGAGTTAAATCCCACTGACAGCACTGTTTGTTTTTCTGATACCACTTGTCACTTAGTGGGGTATATATGGTATAGAGGGATATTTTATTCACTTCGTAAAACAACACACAGTATGAGTGGCTGAACAGAACTTCCTACAACCTTTTCTTCAGTGGACACAGCAGTGTACCATTTATTAATAATTTCTAGTCTCTGTAAGCTCTCTTCATGAATTTCCTCCTCCTTCAATTGGCAGCAGCAGCCTTTTTATGCCACAACAAACCTACGCTGCAATCACTGCAATTGTAATTTGCCATGAGTAGCACTGTGATAAAGATCACATTCACCGTAGAACATGAGAATTTTCTTTATCTTATCAGAGTCTAAGATACAGTTAAGTTTTACTGTTAGACAAATAATCACAATACCACATGCTGTTACTCCTCTCAATACAGAAATAATGTTTCTAAACCCTCCCTGTGGCTTGAACAATACTTGCAAGCACACGGAGAACATGACTGAATGAAGGGATTCCCATGGGATAGCATCTTTAAAAAGCCTCAGCTCCACATAATTATGTCTGACAGTACATTTTTAAACTATTTTCCTACAATTCTCAAAGCTGCACATTTCAAAATAAAAAATGTTGTCTTCTGCTATTACTATAAGGGAACTCATTAACAAATATGCTAGGCAGGTAATAATAGCTCAAATAACTTATTTAACTGTACTCCCAAGTAAGATATACATCCACTGTGGACAGAGTTCAGCATCCAGAACTGTTATGTCCTGTAGATTTAGTGACCTGTTGCAGTCCAACAACCTGATAATTCACAAGTAGTTCTGTCAATGACTTTAAGCAAGCACAAGGGCATAAAGCACAAAGTCCAGAAATATAAAGCAAAGCTATTTTTCTGATGCTTTTGACCCCAGGTCACCTAAGATCCACGGTTCCTTGTCAAAATGTTGCAGTGAATAAAAATGAAACAACGTAAAAGAGCATGCAAAATCAAGTTGTTTTTTTTCGTTAGTTTGTTTTTCAAGATCTGCTCACTGAGTACTAGCAGGTAGCCAGTTACAAGAAGTGGGGGTCCTTTGTTGAGAGGCAGAAAGAGAAAAAGAAGCAAAAAGAAAATTTATTTTTTACTTCCACTTTTCATTAAATGTGGCTACCATTAGCTCCATTTGCTCAGTCCAGTACAGGAAATATCAGTGGCTACGGTATCAGCTTTTCAACTATGCAGTACAACAGAAGGTCTTTTCCAACCTAAGTGATTCTGTGATTCTACAATTCCAGTTTCTTTTTTTTCCCCCCTTTTGCATGTCCTAGACCACTAATTTAGTATTTTCCCCCTTACAAAAACAAACCATACAAACAAAAAACAAACACCACAACCTCAAATTTCTAAAATGAAGATAGCATTTTAAGCAGTATTTTAAAAACACTGAAAACTTCTGTTATAGGGGGTCACCCAAGCCTGCTCGCCCTTCTACACCAACTAATCCTTCAAAGTTTGCCAAAAAGATTGTCGATGTGGATAAATGTCCCCGCTGTGGCAAGTCAGTGTACGCTGCAGAGAAGATAATGGGAGGAGGAAAAGTAAGTAGTTACTAAAACACTAGGAAAGAAGCTTTTCAAATGGAGATAAACGATAGCTAATCATTCCCTGAAATCTTTACTCAGTCTTGATGAAGAAAATATGAAGATGATTTCTTCATATTCATAAGAAGATGATAACGAATTGGTAGAGTCTGATATATCGCCTATCAGGTTTAAAGTCATGTGCTCCTGCATAAGCCTGAACTTTCTTGTTGATGTCTGCGAAACAACCCTTCCTTTTTGGCTGCTGTACAGGCTGCCTCCTCTGCGACCATCATCCCACTAACATCTCTTGGAATAGTTCTAATTTAAACATTTATTTGTAGTGGCAAATGCAGAAGTATTAAATATTATATTATTCTAAAGATTATATTAAAAAGGTTTATTTTCTTTGACTAAAAAAAAGAAAAGCCAGCATCCCGTGACATGCTGACCCTCTGCTCTAAACTCTCGCTAGAATATTACCTCCACACACAAAGGGAGAGGCCACTACAAGAGAGCACTATCTAAGGCTCTCTGCGTTTTACTAGAGCTCTATTAACAAGCAAGTTGCTAGGTAAGATGTTAAATAATAACGGGATAATGAAGTGAGATAATTAAAAAAAAAAAAAATCTAGAAGGACAAGAAGTGGAAGCCTTATGAGCAAGAAGACAGTTTTAGGCAAAAGCAACAGTTAGTTGTTTCTTGCACCTGCTAGCAGTGCATTTTCTGTAACACACAATGCATTGTCTTCATTTCCTCAGCCTTGGCATAAGACATGCTTCCGCTGTGCTATTTGTGGCAAGAGTTTAGAATCTACCAATGTTACAGACAAAGATGGAGAGCTCTACTGTAAAGGTAAGGATTGCAATGACCTCAACTGAGTTATCAAGTCAATGTAAGATTATTCCCTTTAGACCTAGTATTGCCATCAAGATTTACTGCTGCATGTTTAACAACTACGTGAATTTTCATTTTATTTTCACAACTTTCCAAAAACAAAGAAAGAACTGTGGCAACATTGCAGTTGTATCTTCTAGTATGAACATTTCAATTTTAAATCTGTAATTTTTCTACAAATACAACATCCTCTCTGATCTATCCTCAGGCCACCTAACAGGAACACTGGCCATACCTGCTTGGCAAATTTTAGTACGTACACAATCTCACTCGCTCATTAAAAAAATAAATAACTAAATCACAAATATACAGGTAGATCTTTGAAGGTCCTGATCCTAATTGGAATTCTTGCCAGGAAGAATTAAAAGATACTTCTGCTATATTGGTTGTAGAGAAGAAAATGTGTTCATGCTAAATTATATATCCAGATATTCTTCTCAGATCAACAAACCTTGCAGATTTCACTTATCTATGCAAAACAGCTTAAAGAACAAAGTATGCCAGGTTTTCATATCCTACGCTAAACGCTACAGAGAGTCCTAAAAAATACTTAAGTTGGGCACAGTCTGACAACAGCACGTAGTCAAATAGGCATATTTTGAGAAAAATGCTGACAATTATTACTTAAACAGAATTGTGATAAACGAACATGCATACACTTAGCAATACCCAGTTAACATGGCATTGCTTAAACTACCGTCAAAGCTGGCTGGACTATGCTCTAGTTCTTTTAACCTCCTTTGAAAATCTCTGATGGTCTGGATGGATGGAAAGGCAGCTTTAAAGAAAACATTACCTAAATCTTGGATACACACTGTTTCTGACTTTTTTGGAGAAGCTCAGATGTGACACTTCTGTTTAAGTCAAATGTGTTTCACTATTAGACTCGACACTATTGAGAAAGATATTCACATTTCCTTATTTTTATTAACTTGTATTTGGAACTAATACTAAAGACACAAGTCCTTTATCTCGACATGAAAACATTTCAAATACTATTTACCCTCCTCCTTCTTTTGCAGTTTGCTACGCAAAAAATTTTGGTCCCAAAGGAATTGGTTTTGGTGGCCTCACTCAAGCGGAAAAGAAAGAATGCGAATGAGAAGTGGATGCAACAGATTCTGCTGTTGATGTCAGCAGATAACAGTTGTAAAGTAAAATAAAAACATCACATATTGCTAATAAACTAGGGCATTTGTTTAATATCCTCCACCTTGCAGAAAAAGCTTGCAAACTTGTATCTTAAGAAATTCTTAGAATAGCCTAAAAAAAATTACAGTGATGAAGTTAGATTTACATTTAGAGCAAATAAGGACATAAACTTCTGTTCAAGGAATATTATTGCTTCTTAAACTACTATTTACCACATTTTAGACTGAACTTTGAAAGACTCAGCATACTGTCCCATTAAGACAGAGATATCTTATGGATCACACAGTGGTAAAGGTCAGAGTGTTCTGACTTAGGCCAGTTTCCTAGTGGTGTTTTGAACATTTTGATGTTATTCGTATTATGGCAAAGTAGATGTTACTCACTTTGAGACGATTAAAAAGTACCTAGAATTCTCTCTCAAAGGGAGCTATTTCTTCAGAAATAGCAAGTTTTCTTAGAGTACAGCGTTGTCAGTTTTGTTATTGTATGTTTTCAAGCTACAATAAAGTACTCATATTGCTTCACATTTTTTATTTCAATTCGCTTGTGCTTTACGTTCCAAAATGTCACAGATTAATGCATTTCACTGAGATGAATTAAACCCTCTATTTCATAACTGCAAGAATTCTCTCATCACTTTGCTTTAGTCTACATTGTCAGTTCCAGACAGTATTTAACTTTCATTTTCTGATCTTGATCTGTTTCTCTGCTAGTTTTCATTACTGTTTTGACCTCTATTCAAACACGCTCCAAGAAAGCCAAAGTACCCACAGATAAAATATTTATGCTGATAACTGTACAGCATGAATTCCTTTTTTTTTTTTCCATGCTGGGAAGAAAAGAAAAAAACCACATTGTAATGGGCTAGCTGGAGAACTAAGACACTTCATGAAATATTCCTTATTCATGTATAACAAACTAATTTAACATACCTCTTAAATCTGTCTAATCCTACCTCAATTCTTGAAAAGCAGGTACTGAACTCCCGAAGCAGCAGAGAGAAACAGATTTCATATGAGCTTCTACATCCAGATATCAATATATGCAGATGTCAGAACACAACAATTTTTAGGAAGAGTTCCAAAACTCATGATAGGATAGAAAAATACTTAAAAATAACAAAAATGCTCAGAAGGCATTTGAGTTTTGCAGGAAAGTTTTCAGTGATGGTGATGAACATCACAGGTTTTTGAGTGGTAAAGACACTAGTCAGAAAATATATAAGAATTTGGATGTTATCCTATAATGACTGCAAAAACATTTCTACAAGATCCAAGTAGTAAATACTCTACAAAGGCATCTGCCTTTTTGTTGAATATTTTAATTTCATGAAACAGCAAAGAGATTAAATATTTATATAGCGTGATTACTTTTATTGCTTCACAGTGTTTTTTTTTCCACTATTCACATGAAAGGATTCTTGATATCATCTTCAAATTTCGTGCTCCTGATTCTTTGAAGGACAAAATAATGAGGTAGAGCAAACTATTTCCATAGCTCCCCTGTTACTGAGAAAAACCTCCAAAATATTTACACTAGACCCAAACAACTGGAACCAACCAATCAAACTGAACTGAATTAAACTACTGAAATCCATTTTGCCCATCCACACTGTGCCTGACTCATTTCTGTTAAAAGCAGAAAGAGATGAGAACTAATTTCCTACACTTCCATTCTAGATACTTCATGTTCATGCTAATATATAACCATGAGAGTTCTTTCAGAAGATAACTGGCTAAATTTTTCCAGGTTTCAGCTAACAGTTTTCTATGAATTAACACTTTGCATAAGCTCTCTTCCCAGGAGTCTTTCTGAGACATTGGAGCTGGAATTTTCTACATGCATTAGAGAACTGCAATTTCTTTGCTTATTACTAGCTGAAGGAGAAAGACACAATTAAAGAGGGTGCTTTAGCTAACCAAGAGGCCCTTTCTTTGTCCTGTGAGTAAACAGAATTGCTGGGGAAATAAAAGATAAAGAGACCTTATTTAGCCTAATGATATTTCAAATGACAGGAATGAGGGGGAGATGTGTTCATGGTTTTAATTTTTATGAAAGTAAAAAATTTACAATTAAGAAATAATTTGCTATGCTTGTGCTATAGTGGTGCTAGACTTAGGTGCAAAGCAGCTCCCACAACCAAAAAGACCACAAGGGAACATCTGACTCACTATCTACAATATCACTAACAACATCTAACACTAATCAAGTGGGCTGACTCATTCTTTGGAAGGGTTTCAAGGTGCTTACCATGCTCTTCTAGCAACTTAGAGAACTTAAGTACTGATTTTAAGACTTAACTTCCCAGGACCTAGCACCTAAGCATCATGATAAGCAGGTCTGAGGTAGGTGTTTAAGTTAGATACATCAAACTGGAGCCTTGGCACGAACGATAGACCATGAAATTGTCAGACCTTCGAACATTCTGGAAATTGTCACAGGTTTAGGCAGAAAGTGACAATCCATGTTTTTATACTTCAGTCTATAGCTTTCTGTCTTTAAAATCTTTTATGGCATAATCTTTTTATGACTATTTGCTTCTCCAGGCTACATCTTAGCATTGTCCAGATGCCCCCACACTCACCTCCACTGAGAGCGTCTTTCCCAAGCTGAACGAGAGAGGGTGCATATTGAGACCAGGGTCTTTGTGGAAGCAGTTGGGTTTGGCATGGTGCTGGTTGGGCAGATGATTCCACCAGTTAGCAGGTAACCCCTGCAGGAAAAGTCAAAAACCAGGGATTCAAATTCAAACAATATCAGCAATTCCATCACTATTTATTCACCTGTTTTTGAACACTGCACTGCACTTTCCTCACAAGTAGTGCTGCCTGAATGTAGTGACACTCCCATTCATTGCTTTGACCAGATTAGCCCCCGAGAACATTCCCACAGCAAGGCAATTACCTTCAGAACATTAATCACAACGATCTGCAGCAGACAATTCCATGTAAGGCTTCCTGAAGACAGAGCAGCATCCCAGATCATGTTGGAACTAGCCCATCCAGATTTAGAAGACAAAAGGTTCACCAGCGAAACTGAATCACAGCAGTGTTGTATTATTTTGCTCCTGGGAGCCTCTGTAGCTCCACAGCGTTAGTTCATCTCCCTTCTGCTTGGAGGAAGAAACACTCCTTCAGTCCTATCTGCTCAGTGCTGAGAACTTCCTTCCTGGCCACTGTCCATCAAAGCTGCTCATGCCAAATACAGATTTTATTGTAGCAGCAAAGTGTCATCACAATTAATATGACTGTTTGTGGTGGTTTTACTCAGGTGAGCAGCCGAGTTACTTCACGGGCTGCAGGGGGACAGCCTGCTTCACCATGGGCCTCACCAGAGGCCGCAGAGGACTTCTGCTCCGCTGCCTGGAGCACCTCTCCCCCTCCTTCACTGACCTTGGTGCTTGCAAGGCTGTTTCTCACTCCTCTCTCTCTCCCCCCAGCTGCTGTGAAGCAGCATTTTTTTTTCCCCATCTTAAATATGCCCCTGCAGTTGCGAACAACATCGCTTATTGGCTCGGCTCTGGTCAGCAGCAGGGCCCTTGTCTAAGGGGCATCTTCTGGATTCTTCTCACAGAAGCCACCCCTATGGCCCCCTGCTACCAAAACCTTGCCACATAAACCCACTACATTCTACCCCTCACTTCTGTGAAATTTAAGAATAATCACAATATACTCTTACTTTACAATCATCACTTACATCAAAAAGAAAAACAATTCCCACACCAAAATAAGCATAACATCATCGCAACACCGATGAAGTAGACAATGTACACACACTCCATCCCTTGCCCCTTCACCACACTACCATGAAACATATTCCTCACAGTTACTGCTTTCTTAAATTCCTCACAACTATTACATTTATAAAAACATCCAGTCTGTTACTTCTCTCAACTATCTTCCTTATCTCAAATGCCTCAAGCCCGTGTTGGGCACCAAAAAGCACTGTGGTGGTTTTACTCAGGTGGGCGGCCGAATTTCACCACAGCCACTCTCTCACTCCCCCTTCTCAAAGGGAAAGGGGAAAAAAATATGATGCAAAGGGCTCAAGGGTTGGGATAAGGACAGGGAGATCGCTCAACAATTACCGTCACAGGCAAAACAGACTCAGAGTAGAGAGACAGTAAGATTCATTGCCTGTTACTAACAAACTAGAGAAGTGAGAAACAAAGTAAAGAAATCAAAAACGCCTTCCCCCCTTCTGCCCTCTTCCAGCTCCTCCCCACAAGCAACACAGGGGAACAGGCAATTAGTCCTTACACTTCGTCTCTGCCAATCCTTCATGGTCACTCTCATCCTCTGTGCCGTGGGGTCCCTCCCACGGGATGCCATCCTTCCCAAACTGATCCTGTGGGGGCTTCCCACAGGCTGCAGCTCTTCAGGAACTGCTCTCACACGGCTCCATCCCATGGGGTCCATCCATCCCCCAGGAGCAAACTGCTCCAGCACGAGGCCCCCACAGGCAGCAGCTCCCCCCAGCCCCCTGCTCCACGTGGGCTCCTCTCCACGGGCTGCAGCTCCGGCCCGGGGCCTGCTCCTGCGGGGGCTCTCCATGGGCCGCAGCCTCCTCCAGGCCACATCCACCTGCTCCACCGGGGGCTCCTCCACCCATGGGGGGGCTGCAGCGTGGAGATCTGCTCCGTGTGGGACCCATGGGCTGCAGGGGGACAGCCTGCTCCACCAGGGGCCTCTCCACAGGCCAAAGGGAACTTCTGCTCCAGAGCCCTCTTCTTCTCCCTCTTCTTCTTCACTAACCTTGGCGCCTGCAAGGCTGTTCCTCACTGCTCTCTCCCCCAGCTGCTGTGCAGCAATGTGTTTTGTTTTCCCCCCTACCCCCCCTTTCTTAAATATGCTCTCACAGAGGTGCAAACAACGTCGCTTACTGGCTCGTCTCTGGTCAGCAGTGGGGCCCTTACCTAACATGGGGCAGCTTCTGGATTCTTCTCACAGAAGCCACCCCTATGGCCCCCTGCTATCAAAACCTTGCCACACATACCCGCTACACTGTTACAGCATGTGTCTTTGACTGCCATTGCAAATATATATGATTTCCAAGTAACCATCTAGAAAGCGTAAGACTTTCTAAATCCAGAGCTTCCACTCCTTTCATGAATGGCTGGGCACACATAGGGTTTCAGCGCTACTTGCTTAGAAGCAAGACTTTCCTCAGAAGGCTTCAGCCAGCAGCCCTGCCCTGTGGATATGGACTCAGGAATAGGAAAACACATCAGTGAACGATGCCTCTCTTCGCCATGCTTAGAATAAAATGATGTTTCTGAAATTCTGTCTTTATTACACCAGGGCCAAAGAAAATGTATGTTGAAGTTCCATACACAGCAGGAATAACTGGTTGTCTCTTACAGTTCCCTGTTTTCAGAATAATTGATATTCTGGGCAACTGAATTACAGCAGTGACACAAACTGATCTGTTCAGGAGCCATTCATAGTACCGGTTTCAAAATGAAATACAAAATATGGAATAACAAGAATAATAATAAAAAAAAAAAAAAAAAAAAAAAACACAGGAAACTCCAGATAAACCACAGCTCTTCTTTAACTCATCTCTTCAGTGAATATTCCAGAAGAAAAGTGAAGACACTGACTGTACTCCTTTATCTTCCAGAAAGAGTAGATACTGCAAAACTTATTTTAGCTCTGACAATAAATGGGGGTGAGCTGTTAGTCAGGACTAAAACAGATCTGCACACTTCTGGACAGGAATAAGATTTCCCTTACACAATCTGTCACTCCTCTTGACTTTCTGTTCAGATAAGGCCCGTCTTTGAGCTCTTTAGTCTAGAAGTTAGAGAAAGGTGCAATTTTGAACAGATGAGCTTTCTACAGACACCTAGTGGCCATTTGTTAAGGTGAATAATCAGAAACCTTGTCCAGACTCAGAGGACTAAGGAAATCTTTCTGTTATGTTTCTGTGCTCCTCACCCCGCAGTTTTTTGTACTTTTTTATGGAGGTTCCTCTTCCCAGGAACTCTAAAACTGAATAAAACAGTAAGTATACAGTACCTTAAAAAAGGAGCCAGAAGCCTTTTATGCATAAGTTCATATACACAAATTCAGATTTATAGATCTGTATCTGAGAAATGAAAGTTTTTACATCCTGCTACATGTTGATTATCCTCTCTGCTCTTAGGCTCTGATTAACACCTTATGAGAGATGAACTTTTAGGAAATCACCTGCAATCCATCTGACCCCCAACATCTGACATTAGTGTAATGCTCTGCATATTATCTATATTTGCGAAGTAATTCCTGTAGAGGAAGATAATTTGCACCATATATATAAAATTATAATCTGTATTGACCAAGAGTACTTGGTAAAAAAAAATAAAATCCTGGACTTTAGGTAAAGTACAGGACACTGCAACACAGATCACCAAAATGGCTTGGTTTGTCTGGACTAATGTTGTTAAGCCAGACAGCCTCAATGTTTGTCCCTACTGCTGCAGCAAGCTCATTACAGCATGGCACAAAACATCAGCTGAAAGTATTATGTACATTTAAAATTGGCACATTAATCTTTAAAAACACAGTTTTTGTGGAAAGAGTTTTAGCATGGGCAGCATGCTTAACTCTTTTTAGAGAAGACTGCAGTGAGCTGGTATACACAAGTTTTACTTGAAAAGAATGACAGGGAAGATTACAGGCTGGTGAGAGCACATCCTTTCCCAATTTGAAAGCAGAGGCTTTCTCTGCCTGTATTATCCAGGTCACCAAACCAATTTCAGAGTTCTCTGGAAAAGCCCAGATAGCTAGCAAAAGCCACAACAGGCACGTTTACCCAGAGATAGTATTGAGAAATCAATTGAAGTGAATTTGCAGCATACTCAGCATTCTGCAACAACTTCCCGTGCACCTGCCAAAATCTATGCCGTACTCATCTGGAAGCTCATATGCAAGAGAAAACACACCATGATTTCCATGTCTTTTTCTTTAAAGACATGTATGGTCTCACCTATCCTAAGACCATAATATAGAACCATCTTTCCTAGATGTGAAATTTTATGTTTGGCTGCGCCAAGGCATTTCTTTTGCTTGTACTCAGCTACCTGGATAATCAATGTTGCACTGTATCTGTGATTTATCCTTCTTATTTACAGTCTCCCAAACTTTATTAATAAGAATAACTAACAGTACTTATTGGAACTAACAAATAGTATGCGTCTAAAAATCAACCCTGACAGAGTTCATCAAGCTCTGTGGAAATGAGGACAATTTCTGGTGCCGATTACATCATGGAAATTTTTCATCCTGCTATTCTGGAATATTTAATGGATTTCGTGATGATATTGTACTATTGTAGTGACCAAGGACACAACTGTAAAATGCACTGAAACACCACATGTGTATTTAAAATAGATAAATTCAGTAGCAAAAAGTTTTACTTTGGTGAAGCAGCAGAGTAACATAGACACAGCATTCCTGTGGCTATATTGGGTGGCTATAGCACTCTGCCCAGAATTAGGGCAGGCCTCTGCCCTGACCTCTGCTGCATAAACTAGGTATGCCATCACACTGCTGCCCTGTGTTGGCTGGGGCTGCCGTGTAGCTCATCTAGTTCTAAAAACTTCCTCCATGGGCAGGAACGTATTGCCCCAGATCAGGCTGCCCAAAGCCCCACTCTTGGACGCTTCCAGGGAAGGAGCATCCACAGCTTCTCAGAGCAACCTGTTCCAACATCTCACCACCCTCCAAGTGAAGAATTTCTTCCTGATGTCTAATCTAAATCTACCTCCATTTAGTTGAAAACCATTATCCCTTGTTCTGTTATTACCTGCCCTGATAAAGAGTCTCCATCTTCCTTATAAGCCCCTTTACTTACTGAAAGGCTGTAGTAGGGTCTCCCTAGAACTTCCTCTTCTCCAGGCTAAACAAACCCAGCTCTCTCAGCTTTTCTTTGTAGGATTTTGTAGGCTCCAGCCCTCTCATCATTTCTGGGGCCCTCCTCCGCAGCGCTGCTCTCAATCCATTCATCCCCCAGCCTGTACTGATGCTTGGGAGCGCCCCAGACCAGGTGCTGGAGCTTGTTCTTGGCCTTGTTGAGCTTCATAAGCTTTATGTGGGCCCACTTTTCAAGCCTGGCCAGGCCCCTTTGGATGGCATCCCTTCCTTCTATCCTGTCAACTGCACCTCTCAGCTTGGTGTCATCTCCGAACTTGCAGATCCTCCTGTCTGCGTCATTAATAAAGATATTGATGTTGGAGTAACACGGGATATGCATAGAAACATGTATGTGATAAATTTGATAGAGAAGCAGATGTTCAATCTAGATAAAATTAGAGTGGTTAGTTACTTATTAGTTGATTTTGGACAGCTGTAGAGGTAAATATTTGACAGAAAGCAAAATTACTTACCCTGTGTCTGGCTTAATCAGAAAAGCTAATTAGATTAGAACAGACAAGCTGTTCAGTAATTTGTATTTTTTTTTTTCCTGTTAGGAAAAAGTGTGGCTCACATTCTGTAAGGGAGAAGATATCCTGAGTAAAAAGTACCCTTCTTTTTTCTTGTCCTTTTCTTCACTTTCTGCTAATGTTCACACTGCTGTTGATAACTATAGAAGAACCCAAGGAGTCGTTTCTGGAATGAGGACAGGAAGTCTTCAGAAAAGAAAAAAACCCTGTACTGAAGTTGCTCTGCTTTCTTTCTTCATTAGTCTTACCCCTATCTTCCTTTCACATCATTCTGGGACTACTCTTCTCTTTTACTTGCCTTGTATCAGTGTTGCATTGTATTAAAGATAGCAGTCACCGTTTCTTACAAAACCACAACCAGAGCTCATAGGCATTAAGGAGTCTGATATTTTCTCTTGGTTTTTGACTGCCCCTTTACCTTATGGACAGTCCACTTACCTGATGCTGGGACTTGTTCTCAGTGCAGATATGAACTTAAATGAGAGATAATTAGGAAGGACCAGAAAAGCAAAATGGGTTGTTTCTCACCAGTGGCTGATTCTCCTCAAACTACTTAAAGTGATCAGTTACTTTAAGTGATCAGTAGAATAATAGCAAGACTGGAGCCTTTAAACACTCAAACTTCAGTTCTCTGTGAGGCTGCGATGTCCTGTGTCCCTTTCGATGCCTTACTGCCACCAAGTGGCTGTTTTGCAGTGCTTAGGTTCTGTGTTTTACTTCCGAATTGAAATGGATTCCACTAAATGGCAAGTTTGTGTCCCTAAAACGTGTATTCCAGTGCATGTTCAGAGAAACTGAAAGGAGTTTAGGACTTGTATTTTGATATTGTAAAGTTTCAATATCAAACATCTTAGAGAAATCTGCAACTGAGGAATTAAAACAGCCACGACTGATGACAAAAATTCAAGAGTTGTCATAGAACTTATTTATCCACGTAAGCTGTCCTGGATTGTTTCTAGCCAATTCAGTGTATGCAGAACTACTTATCCTGATTCAGCTTCCCTTTTGGTCTTACCCTTCTGGATGTGAATCGGTTCATCGTGTTATTTTCCCTGGTGAGTTGGGCACTTGGTTTACTGTATTGTGGATGATTCTTCTTTACAGGACAGAGAAGAGGAAAGAGCCTCCAAAGTCTTAGGCACTAAATGGAACTTAGGTATATTGCTGTCTTCAAAACTGTTAATTTTTAGATCATCCTAGTCCTGGGGGTAGCTTAAATTTATTTGAAATTTCAAAATTGAACATCCAGATATTGATGTTTTGACTCTGGGCATTCAAGACAAAAAGCTGGGCAACACCAGTACTTCAACATCGGTGAGTATTTACAACTTACTTGACATACAAGCACATTTTTTTTCCTACTTACCTCTTGTCACAATTCATCTGATAAGTACTTTTAAAGAAAGCTTCATGTACTGAGCTGAAGCCTCCAAAACATGCCGGAAGTACTCGCATCCTTATAAAATATATATTTGACTAGAACGCTCTATCCAGCGATGAGAGAAACATAAGGTCAGTTCTCTCTTGTGTCAAAGATCAAAAATTTGTCCTGACAAAAAAGGAAAAGTACCTTTCTTGCCTCTTGAAACCATTCTTACATGACTGAATTAAAGATTCACCAGTCCACAGAAAAAAGCAGAAGTGAACTTTACTTCCAAACCTGTTAATTACAGCCAAAATACAAGACATAGCATTCTAGCACCACTTGCTACCAGGATTATCTGTGTGGTTCATCCAGTAGTCAAAATTCAGTGCTGTGAAATTTGAGTTAGGGAGATGCAATCCCTGTAGAGGATCTTCGGGAAACATCCTTGTCCAACTTCTTCCATGTGCATGAAGAGCCTACCCCGGGATATTCCATTATAGAGCCGAGACATTAAACAACAGCTGTCCTAACATAACAAGATTTTTGTCTTCTGTGGCCTATGGCCAACACTCCAAGGTAAGAGAAAACTTTTGGCAGTGCTCAGCAACACAGATCTTGAAAAATGACTTCTTACGTGCTGAAATGATTTAAAACGCAGTCAAACATCAATCTTTCACCCACTCTCCATTCCACAACTGGGTGATACTGCCCAGGAAATAAAGAACAGCCAAAGCCACGAGGCTTGCTCCTGTTGCTGTGAGATAAACAGAGCCACTCTGAAGTTTCACCTGAGAGCTAACAGCCTGTTGAAGGGAAGTCCTTAGAACAGCTCTTGATTTCTTAAAACATGTACATTGCTACATATATAATAGTGCAACTTCTAGGAGTCAGGGATCATTTTTACATCTCATCATCCTGGTGGAAGAAGTGGTTTCGTTTTGATAAGATTCATTTTGGTTTATTATTTGTACTGCACACTTCACACAAGTTACAAAGGACAAAGTTAAGTGCTCCCTTCCCCTGAAATACAAATGCTGAGGTTTATGACAGATCTCTTTCTGCAGCTGTGGACATTTATTCCACATTTTAAAGAGTGCTGAATCTTGCACAGACATTTTACTGTGATGGCAGCAGTAATTAGCAAGGTAAAGAAATTTATTATTTCTTCCATCAGTAGTTCTAATAAGAAGAGGGAGAGAAACACACAAGGAAAAACAAGGTAAAAGAGTTGTAGGGCCTCAGTTGGTCCTTTGTTGGCTCACTTTTTTCATAGTTTTTAATCAACACTTATCAATGATTTTATGATTTTTTTTCCATTACATTTTTTTTTCTGCATTTAACAAAACCTTGGCCTGAAGAGATGCATTTCTTCTATTCCCTCACAAGCCATACTCCTTTTTGACACTGACCAGGGAAGGCACTGTTATCTTCCTCAAAATCAGCCCTTTTAGGGCACTAACCCACCTGTTATTGAGGTAACAGGTCATGGAAAGCTGTCAGGCACACTGTATTAACAGTTAGTAGATTGGCAAAGAAGAGAACACCAAACAGGTGGAAAATTACCTTCTTTATCTACATGAGAGACAATAGAAAAAGAGGATTGGTCCCAGAACACACAGAGAAAAAAAGCTAAAGGCTTAAAGGCAAAAAGGTAATGAAGACATCTTCATTACTGGTATGCCAAGAGCTATAGCCCATTTGGTGTAGTAAAGGAAAAGACACCAGGGAAGGCACTACGGCTAATTACTATAGATCACACAGTACATGCCTTTGTGGGGTGTGTTTTGAATGTGCATCATCCAACAGAGAAAGTTCAGTAATATTTTGGCTGATGTGCACCTATGGGTATGCAGCCTGCTGACTTTTGCTGGTTGAAAAGTTAAAAATAATTTAAGCAGTATCCTAAACCCTAACATTTTCACAACTCAATCAATTCTGTCTGCAGGTAAGACAGGTACACCTGATACTCCCTGTGCCAGAAGTTCTGAGTTCTCTCAGCTTAACAAGTCATCCATTTGACCACACTTTCAAAATTAAGTGAAGCTTCAGGTTGGAAACAGACTGGTTATCCTTTTGCTTCCTTAGGGATCCCTACATGGGTTGAGTTGCGAGCACGGGCGTTCCATATTTCTGTTATCTCTTCTCACTTGCAGTAATTGGTTCAGTAACACAAAAGTATGGCGCTGTGAAGAACACTTGCAGAGACTCCATAGGAAATTACACATGGGCAAATAATTCAGAGGCCTCCAGCACAGAAGCGATGTGCAGGGGAGCATTCCCACAGACAATGGCATGCCAAGCTCTCACATTTACAGGCCTGGGGAATAACCTGTTCTTTCCTCTTTCTCTGCCTTAGTTAGGTCTCTAATTTCTTCATGCTTATTCCTACAGAATTGCTGCCTGCACCTTTTTTTTCCTCCTCACCTGTACACGTACATATTCGCATGAGCTCTCATATGCTCCCTACTGCCCCCTTGGTTTGGGTACTTCCATTGCCATTGCAAATTGCACATGGGTTTTTGAAAGTGTAGCACCTACAGTTTCTTCTGTTTGCCTCCGCATTTCAGTAACTCCCATCGCATGTTGTCTCAGCTTTCTTACTACATTCATAATGAGAGCCACCTTGCTATGTTACTTCCCTCCTATGTACTCAGTAAATGCAGTATCAGCAGATAGAAGGCAATCTGTTCCCAGTCCCAAAGAAGCCTCTCCAGCTTGATGGAACATAAGCTCCTCCATTCTAACTTTTCCTTGTAACTCAACCCCAGAGAAGAGAAATCAAAAAAGCACAAGAAGAATTAAGAACACACCTTTTTTTAAAAGTCCATTAAATCACATTCATCCCTAGAATTAAGCTGTGTCATCTCCCCACCTCTGGCTTAGCCAGCTCTCTCTCCTTTGTGCAGTATCTTCCAGGTGATCACCACAGGAGGCACCAAGGGTGGGGAATTCCTCTGTAAGGATCCGCTGCTTCTTATTTATGTAGATAGGCATCTAGCCAGAGCTCCCCTGAATCTTTCAAAGAGCTGCCAAGAGAGAACCACATTTTCTTACAAACAAGATAATGAAATACTGCAGCCAGGGAATATAATCTCGTGGGACAAATTCCCATTTATAAATTAAGCAAAAGAAACCCTTAGAGACAAGGTAATGTAGTCTACAGCTCCTTGGAAAACATTAAGAAGAAACAAACCACATGATCTACATCAGACCAAGACTAGAAGGTTAAAGGAAACAACTTAAGTAGAATTAAAACAAAAGAAGCAAACATGGCAGAAGAGAAACACATGCTATTGAAGGACAGGAGAAAGGAGGCGGGTTCCCTTCTCCTGCTGCTACTGAAACCAGTGCCATGACTGAGCACTTTTCCAGTCCCGTTCACAGCCAGCCATGCTATCTACAGCTATTCACAGAACTTCTTCTGTGATTCAAGTTGGCTGCCTCTCCACTTCCCACGTGTCTTGCTTGTTCACTCTGTAATACTGGACAGCCCTTCACCTAGGGAATGCATTGGGTTGATACGTACTGCACTATATCTGCAAAGGCGGTGAGCAGTGGCTTGCAGTGGTACTCGATGCCATGTTTGGCACACAGGGACTTCACCAAGGGGGCCACCTTCCAGTAATTGTGTCGAGGCATTGTAGGAAAAAGGCTGTGGAAGAGAATATGGTGATTTCAATGGCATTCAGTGCCCCACAGAATTCCTACACCTCTTCTGTACCTAAGCTTAGGAGGCACACTCAGCTTCCCTCTGTGCCTATAGCCATTATCACTATCAGTACTACCCATGAAGCTGACAATTCTCTATCACTCCTGTGCCATGCTACTCATATCCAAAGAAGTGTTGGTGCTCCCCAGTGCTCCACAAAGTTTATGACCATCATTTGGATTTCCCATTTCCTCCCCATATTAAGAACACAAAATTTAACCCCATTTTCCTTTGTTCTTGTCTTAGCTGATAAAGAAAGATGGATCTTGAAGGCTCTTTAGGTCTATTGTAACTAGCACTCCCCCAAATTCTCTCACATTCCCAACCCATGCTTCAACTCACTGGTGCTCGATTTGGAAGTTCAGATGTCCACTAAACCAGTCGTTGAATAAGGACTGATGAACGTTACAGGTTGCCTGGAGCTGAGAGAGGAAAAAAAAAAAAAAAAAAAAGATAACATTTAAGTGTTGTTTTTTTTTGGAACGCTCCTTCTCTTACATTTGTCAGACAACATTAAAAGGTGCAAGTTCCTTATCATCATGTGCCTCCTGATTGAATATAACAAGTCCAAGAGCCATCTCTAGTCAACACAGATGGTCATGCTGTGGTATATGATTGTTAGGGACATAATTTAGGAGAACAGACTTGACTTCCCCAGTAAGATAAGCAACCATAACTCACTGTACAAGTCCCTTCACAACTCTCACTTTAAAAAAAATGTGTAATGCCTTCAAAGCTGAAATGAGACAGTGCAGAGAAAGAGATCCATCCTTCATGTATGGGAAGATCTCCACTTGAAGACCACTGTAGCATCTCTGGTTCTTTTCCCTGAGAGATGTGCTTAGCATCTAAAGCCTCCATCCCACTTCTGCCTACTTTCTTCGCACATACCACTCACTTCGCACAGTGAGAAGAAAACATAAGCAGCTTGTGCTATCAGCTCTCATCACTGCTGCAATCAACCGTCTTGGACAATACCCAAGAGAGTTACATACCCCGATCGATAAACTCTATCATTGAAAGTCACAGCTCTCTGTAAAGAAGGTCTTACCTGGGTAGAGAACCAGTCCACGTTCTTATCATAATCAATATGCATTGGGATGTGATTCATTTGTGTGACCCAGACAAACCAGTTACTCTCTATGAACCTGTGCACACAAAACACACACAAAAAACATCACTACTCTCACACCCATGCTATAACAAGTCAGTACAAAACACTTATTCATGTAAGATGGTCATCATTTGATAAAGTTAACACCAAACATCTTTTCAGTAGATGAAGCCTATGCAGACCTTCTACAGGCCCATGCCAAACCAACCACCTCTGTCTCGCTGAAAGGAATAAGGGGGCAGAAGAATAGACAGCAGATGGAAAAGATAACCAGCAGGCTGAAGAAGAGCTGCCATGAAGGGAACCAAGTAGAAAAAATGAAGGAATTTGAAGTTGAATGATACCTGACTAACAGATGAAGCCCCAGGATACCCTTCACACCCAGCAAGGGCAGGTAGGTGAGAAAGAATCTGATGTAGAAGGTCAGCATCCAGGCCAGGTCCTGTAACATAGGGAACAGATAAAACTTCATTAATAAAGATATTAAATAGTACCGGTCCCAACATGGACCCCAGTGGGACTGCACTCATCACTGATCTCCCCATGGAGGTTGAGAAGTTGAGCTTTGTCTGCACCTCTCTGGATGGAGCCATCCAGCCAACTCCTTATCCATCGAACAGCCTTCAAAGCCATCTCTCTCCAATTTAGGGACAAGACTGTTGTGTGGGACCATGTCAAAGTTCAGGTAGATGACATAAGTTGTTCTTCCCTTGCCTATTGATGCAGTCACTTCATCACAGAAGGTCACTAGATTGGTCAGGAATGATTTGCCCTTGGGAAAACCATGTTGGCTGTCTCAAAATGCCTCCCTATCTTCCATATGCCTTAACATAGCTTCACAGAGGATCTGTTCCATGATCTCTTGAGGCACAGAGGTGTGGCTGACCAGTCTATAGTTCCCAGGGTCCTCCTTTCTACCCTTTTTAAAAATGGGACTGACATTTCCCTTTTTCCACTCACCAGGAACTTTACCTGGCTGCCAGGACTTTTCAAATATGATGGAGAGAGGTTTGGCTGCTACATCAGTCAGTTCTCTCTGGGAACACCTTTTGTTACCCAGCTGTGAATGGATCTTCATAGAAGAGAAGGACTGCATGGAAGGCAGACTCTGTCCCCCAGCAAACATTTCCCTGATCACATACCCCACCTCCTTGACACAAACAGGTCAAAGTTCCTCCCAATAAGTCCGCATTTCCTACACTGAAACGTATCCACAAAACTAGGAAAAGTCACCACTGGAAAAATGGAGCTAACTTACCACCCACTGTTTCCTCTGTACCACGAAGTAGAATATGTACCACTGGAAGTAAAGAGGCACCAGAGCTGGGGGACCAACTATAACAAAGAAAGAGATTGCAGAGACATTAACCATGCCAGTGTGATAAAAACATTGACATAAACTTAAAAAGTAAGGGCTTGAGGAAATACTGTCCATAGAACTGCATAAAGGTAGGGTTACTCACTGATGAAGAAGTACTTGTGCTGGTGGTTATAAGGCATGAATTTCTTCTTTTGGACACCAAGCTGTTAAAACAAGTAAACTATTCAGGCCACAAAGACATCTAAAGACATTTGTGCACACACTCCTATCTACTTTCTCAAAGAAATGCATGCTTAGATAACTCCTAACCTTTGAAACAGGTATCCTACCAAGTCGTACCAGCATCCACCATGCCATTGGCTTCATTTTTCACTGGTACTTCAGCCTACAACTATGATATATTTTCTGAAAACCTCCTCACCATGCATTGGATGCCCAATAGGTTGGGTAGTCCCTTGCAGCACAAACAGCAAAGTGCACTTGAAGCTCTTTCCCTACAGAGGGCACAGTTGCTTAAAAACATTCACATCAAAAACCACACAAGGCACAGTGAACAGCTTGCTGCCAGGATAGAGCTCCATTAAAAAGAAAAACCTGTGATACTATTAACAAAGACAGCGTGTAGAACTCCCACCTACTTACAGTTAGTCTCCAAAGCAGAGAAATTAGCATCTAGACATTAAACTGTGTCTACAGGAACACGGGTGAACAGATTATCCTTCAAGACTGCTAATTTTTCGGTGTTCACTGTATAAACATAACAGATCACATCACTGACTTCCCCGAGGGACTCCAGTATATCCCTGCACATGTCCAAACTCATTCTGAAAAGCAGCCCTCTTTTCAACATCTGTGGAGCTGCTACCAGCAGCCACATGTTCCTGCCTCTTCTTTTGTGATGGTTCTAGTGATCACTTTGATTATGATCCCAAATTGAATTAATCATGAAGACAGGAGGCTTAGGTTCTGATTCAGAAAGCATTTTTACAGCTCTGTTGTCAGGTATATACATCACTGTGCTGGATTTAATGTATTTAACTTAAAGTGTGTAAGGATTCATCTGAAGTTATACACACGCCTTAAGTATTTATCCACATAATGCAAAGCTAAGAACTAGAACATAATACACATCAAATTTTCAGACCCTTAATTTCAAATCAGAGAATTACATGAACTTGTCATTATGACAAATATTTCATCTTAAGCCATTTTCTGTATGTGCTCATTTTACAGAAGCATGTGGTTTTTTAAAACCTTCAGAAAAAATCTGGAAAATTTCAACCCACAGCAAGAATATATTAAGGAAAAAAAAAAAACATAGAAAACTGCTGCAGCATTAAGTATATGGAAGTTACTGATGCATGAGAATTTTGTTTCTTCTCTTTTTTTTTTTTTCAAAGGCCACTAAAGCCAAGACACGCTTTCAACAAATTCCTGAAATACTGAGACCAAACCAAGGGGTCACTAGTCTCCCAGCTCTCTGCAGCTTTCCAGAGCTGCATGCTGCAGCCTCTCAGACTTCACCAGGTCTCACCTCTACAGAGAGTGTTTTTCCCAAAGCAAAAAATAAGGGGTGCATGTTAACATCGGGGTCCTTTCGGAAGCAGTTGGGTTTAGCATGGTGCTGGAAGTGGAGGTGATTCCACCAGCTGGCTGGTGCTCCCTGCAGGAAGGGATGAGAATATAATGCCATTAAAAAACTGCATCTTCTGCCCTTAGTCCTCCCTCCCAAGTAGTTCCTTGCATTTCCTTTCTTCTCATACTGAGATTGTTTTAGACTGTACAGACTCCTAGGGTAGTCTCTAGCAGCCACTCTCAGCACTGGCTGCTCACCTTCAGATGGCCGATCACAAATTTATGCACCAAGTGATTCCATCTGGATTCGCTGAAGACTGAAAGATGTCCAAAATCATGCTGGAGCCAGCCAGCCTGGGCCTGGAAGGGGAGGAAAAAAAAGAAAGAAGAAAGAAACAAACAAAAAAAATCAGTCCTGCCGGGAAAAGAGTTGGGAACTTCTGAAAAGGGGACTTTCAGGGGACTTCACTTAACGATTCCCACTCTCCTCATGACTTTATCACTGGCTAACAAGAGCACCCTGTCACAGAGAAGCATTTCCATTACTGATACCCCATCCAAACAATTACTAATTACTGTACACCAGTGCAGTCCAGACTCTGCCTAATGACTTTTGCTCACAGACCCTTGTTTTCATGAGGAAAGAAAAAAATCAGGAAAAATGTAACACAGCTAAGAAACAGCTTTTATTCTCTTACAAAACTGCAGTGGAATTGGCAACGAAGTTTCCTTTAAGGAACAGCTTGCTGCTGCCTCCTCTGAGTAGTTGTAATTCCAGGAGGATCAGCTGGCCACAGAAGAAATAGCTGGGGCTTTCAGAGCTGTTCTGCTCTCTCTCTAATTCACTGTAGGTTCCCATGGGAACACAGCAACTTGGCTCACGCACAGTTCCTTAGAGTTCTGACACAAGGGACCTCAGAAGTGTAGCATGGCTTACACAGAACGAAGAAGGCTGGGAATAAGGAGGGCTTTGACAGACTACGGAAAGCAAAAAGCAGCAGGAAGCCCACTCTACCTAAAAATCATGTCATGGTACTGTAACTGCCCCCTCTGTGGAACTCAGGGAGAAGCAGACTTCTGAGAAGTCCACAAAGATCAAGATTTCCCCTGTGCTTATGGCAACGTGGACCTCATTCTCAAAGGACTGGCTTTTGGTGTTTCTGGGGCTGTTTTTTGTTTTTTTTCCTCCCTCCATTTCAGTGCCTAGTTGCTTACCTGGACAGTGCCTAGAAGCACCGCAGAGATGAGGAAAGGCACTGTGGATGATCCAAAATACCAGATGGTGAGCCAAGCTGCAACATCCAACAACAAGATGTGACAGAGATGCAGCATGAAAAAGGTGCGGTTGGGTTTGAGGAGTCCCATCTTCTCAACAGCTACACGGAGTTCACGGAAATCTTCTACCAGCTTTTTCTGCAGGGAGAGCCAACGGTGAGCATGTCCTGGCCTGAAAATGCCTCAGGAACCCTGAGAGGAGCTCTGTTTCCCCTCTCAAGGAGAAATGTGGCAATGGCTTAAAGCTGAGAGTCAGTGACTTAAGAGACAAACCTTCAGTAGCTATTTTATGACCCCTAAGTATGCAAGTACCTCTCTGACAATGAAGAGTTTCTTTAGCTGACTTATTTACCCTCTCCATTCCTACCCACAGGTGATAGATGGTGTAACAATAAAGGAAATTCTCTGCCAGTCTGATTTTACTTTACACACCTGTCATTCTGAGCACAGCTCCTCTGTCTCTCTACAACAGGAAAGCTGCATAAGAACGTGTCTCGGAGGCCCCAAAACCCTAGGCCACTACTAATGACATTAAATCACGGGGAAGCCTCAAACTGACAACGATTCCACAAGGCATTATCATTATTATCAGTAATAAAATATCACTATTTTATGTACAGGGATCTCAGGCTGCCAGTAAGAGAAAGTAAAGAGCAGAGTTTCGACACAAATAACAGGTTTTTAAGGCACTTACATTCTTGCTGGGCTCAAAGCTGGGTTGATCTGGTGCCAACTCCCCAATCAAGAGGGGGCTCATGTACTTTCTCACCAGTGCCTTGTCAGGATGAAACGCTATGAAAGGATCCTGAAATACAGATAGAGGAATAGGATGAGAAAAAACACTTTAGGTGATGGCAAATGGAAGTTTTTCACGATATTTAGTAGAAAGCAACCCAACCAATGGATCTGGCTCACAGCACAAGACATGGACATATTAGAACGAGTCCAGAGGAGGGCCACAAAGATGATCAAAGGGCTGGAGTCTTCTTATGTAGATATGCTGAGGGAGTTGGGGTTGTTCAGCCTGAAGAAGGCTCCAGGGAGACCTTATAGCAGTCTTCCAGCACCTAAAGGGGGCCACAGGAAGGTTGGGAAGGAACTCTTTGTCAGGAAGTGCAGTGATAGGACAAGGGGTAATAGCTTTAAACTAAAAGAGGGTAGATTTAGATTAGATATAAGGCAGAAATTCTTTACAATGTGGGTGGTGAGGCACTGGCACGGGTTGCCCAGTGAAGCTGTGGATGCCCCATCTCTGGAAGTGTTTGACAGGCTGGATGGGGCTTGGAGCAACCTGGTCTGGCGGGAGGTGTCCCTGCTCATGACAGGGGAGTTGGAGTTAAATAATCTTTAAGGTCTCTTCCAGTCCAAACCATTCTTGTGATTCTGTGCACTGCTCACCAATAAACACGAGCTCACTTCCATCTAACTTCTGAATCTTAACACTTCACGTCCTGTTGAACCTCAAGATATATCATCTGAACCATATACTCCCATCTCCCTTTTGCCTTAAGCATCATTCTTATTTGTGCTGACACTACATACCGTGAAATAAAAGTCAGACCAGGGAGAAAAGCAAAATGTTAGCACAAAAACTCAAGGACCTAGGTGAACTGGGAAGAATAATGGGACAAGCAGGACACAGATGGTGGCAGCTCCTGCTGACCCACACCAGTCTCTGAGGCCCCACGTTGCTCCTGATGTGCCTTCTTGGCAATCTCCAGCACCCACCCTTCCTTTGAAAGATCTCTAGTTAAGAAATGGATTGAAAAGGAGGCTGATGCAGCTAGCTCCAGGTCAGCTCTGTTGCACTTCAGATGTAGCATCACATATGCAAATAAAGGAGGGAAAAAAGTGAATAAAGAAGTTAATGTGAATAAAGGAGGGAAAGAAGAGAGAGGCATGTTCATTTGCATTTTCTCACTGAAAGAGGCAAAAAAAAAAAAAAAGGGGGGAGGTGTATGTGGGCCGGCCAGAGAAGGATGGTACCACACATTTAGACCAATCGTTACAATCAATGCAGGCTGTAAAACCTGGCAGAGCAGTCTCAATGGGAGGCTGAGAAACGGAGGACTACATTCTAGAAATCAGAGCACTGTAGTAGCACTTGGCAAACTAGAAGGAAAACTGCTCTTTCTTTACTTGTTTTCGGGTGTTTTTTTCTTAGGGGGGCAAGGAAGAAGATTGTTTCTTGTGTGTGCTTTGCTTTGTTTTTATTTAATGGAATTTACTTGGCTCAGGTTCCTGAGAGGTCAGCAGTTCAGTTGCACCCAGCAGCAACACAGATCATAATGCCTAAAGAATGCTGTCGGATACAATCACACCACCCGGCTGCGTCCAGCCCTACACGCTGGCAGCCACTACGAGCAACGCGTTTCTGATCACACAACAGCAACAGAGCTTACAAAACGCATGTGCATGTCCTGGCCTCGTGAAGTATGTGCAAATTCACGTATTATCTTTGGCTTTACGCTACATAGATATGAAGGAGTGAAGGAAAGCACTAGGTCTCAAGTGTCGTATTTTCTGCTCAGTGCCTAGTGTTAAAAGGGACAAAAAGGAATTGAAACATAACCCAGCAAAGCACATGAGATGGAGCTTCACATCCCATACCTGCTCCAGGGTCCGGTTACTTAACACCTGGAGAAATGCACACTTTTTTTTTTTATTTTTGGGGGGGAAAAGACACAGGCAGACAACCAGAGGAACCACAGTCTACCACACGCCTCACTTCCAACTCTAACAATGATTACTCACCTTTGGCATTCAGACAAAAACGATTTTTCAAAAAGATTTCGCCCGCCTATAATCTCGTGGAAACATTGCGCTGCCTTTTTGAAGGTAGGGGCTTACCGTGCCCCTACATAAGGCTTCGAGGAGCTAGGTCTTAGACTTGCAAGGAATAATTCTTCAAAAGCTGGGTCCTACAGCTGCAAGGAACCATTCTTCCTGTGAACGCAGCAGCAAGCTCAGGTGTTTGTTTCCAGATCTGGTCTGCGGCCAGGTGTGCACGAAGCGGGAGAGCTCCTGCTGCCTGTGTGTGTCCTAAACCCGGCAGAAGGCGCGATGCCAGCCCTCCACAGCTCCGGCAGCACCCTGGGTGCCTCCACAGAGACAACTTCAGAGTTGTTACGGTTGGGGAGCCCTCCAGGACCACCAGTGCCACCACTGACCCTGTCCCCAGGCACCACGTCCAGCCTCCCCCTGAGCACCCCCAGGCTCGGTGCCCCCACCACCTCCCCGGGCAACCCGTCCCAGCGCCTGGCTGCTGTTTTTGAGCAGAAACCTCTCCTTATCCCCACCCTGAGCCTCCCCCCCCAGCCGCCCCTCACCGTGGCGTCCTGCCCGGCGTAGTGGCTGATGACCCGCGAGCCGCCGGGGTGCCGGCGGTGGAAGCGGCTGATGTCGTACACCTTCCTGTCGATCACCAGCCAGCGCTCCTGAGGCGGCGGCCCGCGGGCCGAGCGCTGCGCGATCTCCTCCCAGGTGAAGCGGCGCGGAGCCGGGGCCGGCCCCGGGGCCTCCATCTTGAGGCGCGATCGCGGCTCCGGCTCCGGCTCCGGGCCCGCCTGGGCTCGGCCGGCTCCGCGCCCCTCGCCCCGTCCCGCTTAGCCCGCCCCCCATTGGCTGCCTCCGCCGCGAGGCCGCCCCTTCCTCCGCGCTCATTGGTCCGCGCTCGCCTTGTGCCCGCCCCTTTTCGCACCCCGCCCCGCGGGGGCTCTGCCCCCCTCAGGCAGCGGGGGGAGACCGGGAATGGGGGAAAATGAGCCCAAAACCGCGGGCACGGAGCTGCAAACAGCCCCGGGGATACCTCGTCGTGCTGCTGCTGCGGCTGAGGAAGAAATAATTCGGAATATGTTATATGTAACGTGAAGTATAACGTTAGCATTGGTGTTGGTTAGCGATGTCATTGGTAATTAACGTTAATAATTGGCGATGTTATTGATAATTTATACTAATTATCAATTATAATCGTTGAGATATCAATATATAATTGTATTTATTTTATTATATATTGTATTATATACAATATTATGTATGATTATATGTCATATTATATATGTAATAATATACTATGTAATAATATACTTCATTATATTAATAATATTACTATATAGTATGTGCTATATTATTGTATTGTTTTATGTATTTTTATGTATTTTTTTATATGCTTTTTTATATAACAATGTAATATACCATGTAATACATAATATAATATATAACGTATTGCATAATTATATATATATATGTGTATATATATATATATATATATATATATATATGTAAAAAAAAAACTCAGTATATTATTTACCTAATAATTTTGGCTTGCCTAAGGACTGGTTGGCTGCAAGTCGCGTTTCTCAAGGTGTCGGTGCTGGCACGGGTGCTGTTGATGTGCCTCTGCCTGCAGCCAGGGAGATGGGAGATGCAGCTGGATCCAGCTCGCTGCTTGTGTCGCATCACGTCGAGGCGATCCGGGGGGGAGGAAAGGGCCCTCTGCAAGCCACAAGGACAGGCTGGCAGGGACATCAGGTAGTTGCACATGAGCGGGTGCAGAGTCCTGTACTGTGAGGTAAAAGCATGGGGAAAGGATCAGAATCTCAAGTCCTACGCTACTTGGGAAGGACAGAGGCTGGGTGGTCAACAACAGGTAAAGACACAAGAACTGATACAATTTGCTCATCTGAGAAAATACCATGGATAGGATTCAGAGAAAGAAAGCAGAACAGACCAAGGAGCCACGCCAGAGGAAGGATGCACAGACTGTGCAGCGCTACCTACACCCCAGGTGCTTCCTTTAGGACAATTTTATAACCTGTTTCTCCTCACTTCTGGCCTGGGGACCCCTCATCACTCCTCGGTTGCATTTCCCCTTCCCAGCACATCCATCTCTCTCTTCTGCCTCTCCTGCCTCCCCCTTCAGCCCATCTTGTCCCCATGGCTAGGTGTGCCCCATATCACATTATATCCCATAATATCCCTGCTTGCACAGCTGAGAATGAGTCTTCAAACAAACACCCCCAGCAAACAGACTGAATAATCGTGGGAATTCACACACATACATTGCATATACATTAAAACGACTGCCTTCACGTACAGCTCCCTTATGGCCTTCCCTCACAAGCCTCTCCTCTCTGAACTCTCCTTGCTGATTCCAAGTTTCTTTGTTTTCACTCACACCTTCCCATCTGACCTAGATAGAGCAGTTCCTGTTGTCTGTAACCATAGAAACGAGGGATCACTAGACTGCATCCCCTCATTCTGAACATCACCCTGTTACTACACTGAGACTTTCCAGCCTGGAATTCTGTGCCTGCACAAAACACTGGATCAAATATAATTTTTTCTTTTTTTTTTTCTCCTTTCCTTTAGCAATGCCACAGCTAATACCTCAAGTTAGGCATCTCTGTTTATACACATCTGCACTGTTGTCCTTGAAGGAAAAGGTTCTCTCCTACTCTCAGCAAAAAATAAATGTTGTTTTTTACTATGTTGGCTGCTGACTGTCTTGCAAACATAACCATAAAAGCATTGATAAATGACGCTTAGCATCTTAAATTCAACCATTATATTCGGAATAGCGCAGGAATAGTTTCTACGTCTTTCTGATTACCTATTGCACAAATGAATAATTACCACAAATTCAGTTAATGTTTTCAGTTTGACTTCTCATCATGAATATGGGTGGCACAGTTTTCCTTATATACAACATCTGAAAAGAAAAAAAAAAAGATTGTTCTTCTTATACAAATGGGGCCTTAGGAATATATTTTTAAGGGATCTTAACAGTTATCAAAAAATGTGACTGAGTTGGATAAAGTGCACTCTTGTTCCCCTTATAGGGCTCCTCTGATTTCAGCAGGACCAGAAGCTAAATGCGATGTTAACAACTTATTTACAGATTTTCCCAGACAAATTATGTAATGGAATTAACATTAAAGCTTTTTCTGATACAAAATCATGGCTTTGTTTGTTCCCGCAGTAGATGATTCAGTCCAAGACATCTTGCAGGCTACTTGAACCATTCAAGTCCAGGCAGCGAGGGGTTCAATGTCCTGCTGCAAGCCTGCTCAATGGGCCTCACATTGGCAAGAATGAAGTCTTTGTAATAAAGAGTGCAAGGAAAAAACAGCTGCCATTATACACTTATTAACATCCTACATCCAGCTGTGACTACCTGCATTAACAGAGAGTCAGTCTTACATTTCATTTAATTGCTTTTTAACTAGGTAAAACAGACCTGGCTGCTCCGTTCTTCCAGCAGCATTCCCTCTTTTCAGTGCTCTAACTTGTTTTACCTCCACTACTCCCATCTTCATTTCTCTTTATTGTCATGTTCTAGCCATGACCCAGCTTCCCAGACTATCAAGGACCACTGAAAACATGAGGGAAGATAGATGATCTTTGTTTCAGACTTCTGACCTGGCTGCAGTTCATTCCTAACATGGCTGGGGATGGCCACAAGTCAGAGATATTAAAACTCCTCATGTCCCTACAGTCATGTGGCTGTAGCAGTTTCAGATACCCAGGTGACCTCGGTGATAAGGGATCACTAAGTACATGCATGTGCACCGTGGTGTGTCAGCAGAGAGGCTGAGAACAGGATCAAGGTGTTAAAGGAGAAAATGCTAGGATCAGGAGCAGCTCCTGTTTGAGCAGAATGAAAAGCTGAAGATGTACGAGATGCAGACCATTGCCAATACAATTAAAACAGTTACTCCGACGAAGCAAATGCAGGAGGAAACCATCAATTTTAGCATCGTTTTCATTATAAATTATTACAAATTTATACTGAAAAGGCAGTGCTAAAAACAGAACTTTTATTTCCTTTTTCACATCCTGGTGGGTATTTGCAATGCCTGCTGCTTCCCATACCAATTAAGGGTGATTATGTAGTCTGCTTCCTTGGCATGCAGACCAGCTTGTGCCCTGACCTGACAGTCCCACATGGCCAATCCAAGATCCACTGCAGAAGGTGAAATTGATGCCAGTGCTGGCAGTATAATGTGAGCTTCTGGATTTTCTTTGTTTGCCGTGTAAAGTTAGCTCTCAGCCAAGACAAGTGCCACCAATTCTCTTCAAAATGCTAGCATATGTCAATGGAAATACTAATTATTTTTCTTTTTAAATCCTAAAAATTGCAGACAAACCGTATAGTATGCAACAGTGGAAATCTTTCAGGGTGGTGGTGTTTCTTGCTCTTCAGCACTGTATATCCTATACCTATGTTTCATTCTGAAGCTCACACATCCCCAGTCTTCATTCAGCTACAACCAAATATTCTCTGTGCCCTTCAAACACCTGCTCCATGTTCCTCCCACGTGCCCTTTACTCACTGCTCTCTTCTACCTGCTCCATTTCCCATCAGCTGCTGTGGAGCCTGCCAGACTTATTTAACTTCTGCACTGAACTCTGTAAGGGGACAAGACAACCAACACAAAAAAAACCTATTTTCTAATATTTCAATTCCTCAGAATCTGTTTCTTACCTTTACACCAGCAAACCAATGCACAACACAGAGCAGATACCTCAACTAGCATTCTCTTTCCCCTTTCTGTGCTAGCTCAGCAAGAGGGCCTTCACTTACTCATTAGCTCATGTATTTCTATACTACTCTGAAGAACAGATGTACCCCATCTATGTGTTCCTCCTACAAAAACTACCATGCTTTGCACTTCTCCATATCCCCATTTCCATGCTTTATTGCCTGCTGTGTTTCTCACCATCTTTGCCCCTCTCTCCTGACTACCCTCATCAAACTCGGGGCCTTTGTGTCCATTGCACAAATTCTCCGTGCTGCTAAAGCTGCACCGCACAACAAACGCAGCCTTTCACCTAGTTGGCCACAGAACAACCCGTTCTCTCATTGCCTTGGCTGGTTTTGTGCCCCATGAGCCAAACAAACCCTAGAGCAAGTGCCACATAAAGCCTTGCCAACGTTACAGGCTGTGCTACAGAAAGATGATAGTGCTAGGATTTTTGTTTGTTTGGTGGTGGTTGTTTGTTTTGTTTTGATAGAAACCTTTAAATGATTTGCCATTAAGTTATTACACAATTATCTGTGAAATATCCAGGGCATCAAATGAAGAGATCAGTACGCAGACTTGGTATCAATGTCCATCTCATGTATATGACAGACGATTCCAAAATGCACCTACCTTCTTATCAATTCATTTCTCCCAGGGGAGGACATGCTCAGAGAAATCTACACTTCAAGCCCAGAGTTTCCACCTGTAGCCAGCCCATGCACTGATCATCCACTGCTTAAAGTCATCAGCTCTGAAGCATGAACTTCCACGGACTAACTGGAAAAGTTTTACATAAACAAGATAATTACTAATAAGAAATAGCCACCAAAATAATCTGATACCTTTCTTTTATTGACGAGACATCTGATGGACTATGACCATCAGTTCATGCTGTGAGCTACAAATAATCCATATCTTTATCTCTACAAGGTCAAAAGAAACCATGACTTTGAAACCACTTTTGGATACAGAGGACATAACCTTTAATTAGGACACGGAATGAGCAAAAATATTTCATGAGTTTGCAAACTTAAATTCATTTTAAAAAAATCTGGCTTTGGAGTGGATTTCCCCACACAAGCTTTCTTTCTAATGATACAATAACCTTAGGGAAGTTCAAAGAAATGCATCCTAAAAAAAATTAATTATAGTGTGTTTTCTTATTTCTTTTTCTGTGTTGCCCAATGGCCCTCTTCCTCTTGTTAGACATCACTATCCTCTTCAGCTTTGCAGTCTTCTATAAAATAATACAGGTGAGAAAGGAGCTCTGCAGGGCTGTAGTCCAACCTCCTGGCTCAAAGAGGAGCTACTGTCTCTCTCAGCAGAGTCAAAGAATCTACAAAATCAGATCTTGAGTTGCTATTAACAGGAAAATCATTTGGATTCAATAATTTAAAGCTGTGCAGAATCTCATTCTGCAGAAGCAGCAGGGCAAGAGATGCTGCAGGCCTTTGTCCTGAACTGGTACCACAAGTGGAAGTGTTATAGTAATTCAAATGACCCCACAGATATGCCAAAAATTACAGATGAAAAACAAAAATAAATCTTCATATGCACTAAAAAGATCACATCATGGTATGGGGGTTGTACTACCATATTTCTTAGCAAACAATGCTTATAACAACCTGACTTTTACAGTTAGTGCCCTGTTTCAGAGCTGCAGAGTGAAAATTCAAATAATCCATAGACAAATTACACTATACTCCCAAGCAGAAACTCAGAATATCAGTAGATACATCTCACAACAGGACCAAAGTAAAAAGAGAATAGAGGTCTCTCAGAGTTGCTCCTAAATAAAATGTTCAGACATGTTTTCTACCCCTACCTCTTTCTGTTTGCATTCTATGGTGGAACTCTCTCGTAAAAAGATCAGCAGAATGCAAAAGGCGAAAAAGTGATGACCTGAAAAAAAAAAAAGGCAGAAATATATATTCATGAAAAAGGTAGGTGACTCTCACTGCTGCTAAGAGCTTATGTTTCTTTAGACATAATTTCTCATTTCATTGCATTTGGAGTTCCTTAAGTGCAACAACACTAAATTCCTCTGTACTCTATCAGGCAGGGTTCACTAAAAAAAAAAAAAACATTTTTTTAAGTCCCCATCCAAAAACACGAGAAAACAAACTTACATGTCTCTGTGTGCTTGATTGACTGATTTGCTGCATTTGCAAATAATTATCAAGTAACTTTAACAATGGGAGAAAGGAAAAGAATAAGAGGAAGACAACGAGGCTAATAGCTTGATAGTTATGCCTTTCACAGAAGTGCACCAATATCTTTTTAATAACCACCCCTTCTGACTTCCTGAAGAGGAAATTGCTAGGATATTTAGTTGCTCTCCCCCTCCTGCAGTGACGTCCCATTGATAGCACATAGTTTTCATGTCCCGGCTCTCCCTCGCTTACCCTGCTGAGCACCACAGCACAAGCTCGTATGAAATATGAAATATGATGCTTCACAACAGTGCTCCTGATTTTTACTGATTCCTGTTGCGAACTCTTAAATAAATGGTGCGCTTCAAAAACAGAAAAATTTGGGCACATTAACCTAGCCTATGTCATTCCTGTGACATCCTTTCCTTTTTTATATATATTTCCTTTTACTAAACAGAAACATTCTGAGGATGATAGCACCTAAACGCAAAATGAATATATCTAAAGCATTTCTGCTTGTCCCTTTCATTCAGTTCCACTTTTACCACCAGACTCCATCGCTCTTTTTCATGTTTCTTTCCCTCTGGATTCTTCTGGGCAAGGGTACTTTTTCCCTGCAATCTCAGCCCACCAGTCTAACCCAGGCTTCCCTTCAGGATCCACTATTTGCTATACAAGTCATTACAGCCCCTGTAATCGGTCAGTGAGGCTGCTCAACATTTCACATCGCCAAGCCCCAAATCCTCCAGGGTGGACGGATAAATTATTTGCTGGCAGGGTTTCTTCCTAGGAAACAATAATGACCAGTCAAGGAAAGAAGCAATGGGGTCTTCCAGACAATTGTCTTCTTCTGGACATCCTCTCTGGGAACCTGCTTGGTTTTTGAACAGTTTTCAACCAAAGCCACTTAAACTGGTGACCCTGCCTAAGACGATGTTAGCACTGGTTGAAGCACACTTGATGAGGTCAGGAGCTGCATGCTCAGTGCACATGTACATGCACATACAAGCCTTCTTGACGTACGTTGCAGAGTGATATTTATTGGATTTATAAATGATTTACCTACTATATTATCTAGTAGGCTCTGAAGTTATAAACTAAAAGCTCCAAGGTAAAAAGTTTTTCTTAAAAAAAGGAGGGGGTAAGAAGAATGAACCATTTATCAATGGCAATTAGTTCCCAGGATAAACCAGAAATAACAGAAGGAACAAGGTTTTAGTATGCACCTGTGCAAGGTCGCAAAGATAGAAGCACGTGGACTCCACCGAAAAACCACAGCGGCGGCAGCCTCCAGGTGCATGATTACGAGTAAAGGCAGGCTGTGAGGGCACACCCTTAGCACTACAAGGCTTAAAGCATCCAGCTTGCTGTTTGACAGCACCAGTGGGATTGGAATCCTGAAATTCAAAGAACACAGCACAAAAATTAAGGGGGAAAACTTTTCCCGCGTGACATGCAGCAAGCTTCAGCTCCATTTAAATAGCGTCCTTCTGACATGAATAAATGTCAGAGGTCTATTTTGAACCAAACTAAATAAAACTAGCAAGTCTTAGGAAAACATTCCTTTCATTTTTGACTTCCATCATCCCACACCACAGAAAAGGCTGCTTGATAGTCTGAGGTTCTCATGCAGCAATAAGACCAGGCAGAAGCAGAAGAACCTACAGCATGCCTTGGCATGAGGACAGCACCAAGTGATTCCCACTGGTATAGAAGCAATGGGTGTGTTTTCACTTCAGTCTCCATTCCTATAGCCCATGTAGGGAGCGTAGGTGGGAAGGAGGAGAGGAGAAAAAGATTTTTAATTATTCAGTCACTGTTCCCAGCAAGCCCATGGCAGCAGGCAAAACCAGAGCACTCTTATCCATGCTTGCTCTAAACTAAGGCTGGTTCTGGACAGGAGCACAAGAGCACCAGGGCTGGAGATGCATCTTGAAGTTTCACTGAAGAAGGTGCTCTTATCTTATGTATAAGCTCCTTCTTTCAGCAGAGATGTGGAGTAGATGGCTGAAGAGTAAATAAATGCATAGAATTTAAAACATTTGATAGTTTACCAAATGTTTTTCCCCCCTATTTTTGTAGACACAGGGCTACTGAAACACAAGACAAACGAAGGTCCAAGCTACTGAACTCTTGCTCTTGTCCTAAGATTTGATCATAGGGCAGAAAAACACTTCTATTCTCTAACTCAAGAGGGGCAATCTGTAGAGTAAAACATTTGAACAGCTCATGTAGGAAGTCTGCTTAAAAACAGCTAGAGCCTCTAGAGAAAGGAATAATAAACCTTCCACTTACTAAAGCAAACAGCCACAAGTAAGGATACTTAGTGCCAGGAAAGCTGCAGATCATGACTGCCTTGCCCTGGAGAGCAGCCACAGATATCCCCAGATGTGAGATAGACATCAGCGAAAACGCTGGCCCATTGTTTTTGCTCCTGCACTGCAACGCCTTGCATAACCTAACGACAAGGATTATTTTAGCATAGAGTGCCCCACGGCAAGGAAAAGGCTGCGCTTTCTCCCCTGTTAATAAAGCATCGCCCTGAGTGGGGGATCGTTAGCTGAGCCTGTTGTGAGCAGAACAAGCAGGTCTTGTGTGATGGAAGGAACTGTGGAGGCTGACAGCCTCTGAGTCTGCAGGGCAGAGCGAAACGATGTAAATTTCGGGCAGGACACCGATATCAAACATCCCCTTTTGAGGTGCAGCGCTAGCTGAGAAGTAAGGCAGTGATTCTTGGAGAGAAGAAAAAAAGAAAAAAGAGGAGGAGGGGGAAAAAAATGCTTTTTAAAGCAGGAGCCAAAGTCCTGATGAAAAGAAAACAAGACAAAAAAAAAAAAGAAGAAAAACGGGGGGAAAAGGGGGAGTTATGGGGAGGGGAAGAGGGGGTGCCTGCCCCAGCGCTGCTCGCCCCCCGGCGCAAGTCGCACCCCCGCGGGCTGGCGGCGCAGCCTGGCCGGCTGCCGGCTTTGCCCTTCGAAAGATCGGCCGAGACCAATGGCAGGGACCTGCTCGGGCTCGGGAGGGCCGGGATTGGTGCAGGAGCTCTGCTGATGCCGGGGGAAACCTCACCGGTACTGAATGCAGGACGCGGGGGGTGCGGGGGGTGCGGGAGCGGGGGGAGGAATGGGCCGAGCTTCCCACGGAGCGGGGCTGTGTGCGAGGTGAAAGTACATCAGCGCCGGGAAAATTAGCCTAGGGGGCACTTCCGAGCCGGCTCCAGAGCCGAGAGACAAAGAGAAGGGAGGACATGAGCGCAAGGAAAGGGAGAGGGCAGGGGAGCAGCTGAGCGAAAGCGAGCGAGGGCAGCGCGGCCAGGTCCCCCCCGCTCGGCCAGAAGACAAAGAAGCGGCCGGCAAATGGGGAAAGGGGGGGAGAAAAGCGAGGAGTCGGGGGAGTGCAAGGCGCAGATCCCCCTCTACACCTGGGAGGAGATCCAGAAGCACAACCTGAGGACGGACAAGTGGCTGGTGATTGAGCGCAAGGTGTACAATGTCACCCAGTGGGCTCACAGGCACCCGGGGGGCCACCGAGTCATCAGCCACTGCGCCGGGGAAGATGCCACGGTAAGGAGCGCACGGACACACGCGGGGCTGCCCCCAGGCTTCGCCAGCAGCCTCTGACAGGTCACTGCCATCCTCAGGGTTACTGAGAACGAGATTATTATTGTTATTTTTTGCACAGCCTCCCTCTCCCCCAGCTCTCTACCACCTGCAGCTCAGCTCTGCTCTAGCACCGAGGAGCAAAGCGCTGGGCGCGCATCCATGCGACGCCTGGGCAGCCAGCTCCCTGCAGCCATGGGCAATAACATCTGGAAGAGTGGGTTGGTAAAAACTGCTCGGCTCTGCTTAAGCCCTGCTGCTTGTCTTTGTCTCTTGTCTGTGCTGTCTTTCGACGCTTCATAATCCAAGTGTCCCCAGTCTTCCCCTCTCCAGGGCGTAGTTACGCGAGCTACACCGAAAACAAACACAAGAAAGGGTTAAAAGAGTCCAGCCCGCGTTTCAAAGATGCTTCTGTTGGACAGTGTGAGCTTGAGGCTTTCAAACAAGGAGCTTTTTAGCCTTTTCCCTGTGGTGAATTCTCGAGAAAATGTTGTTGCAGGTTTCTACAGGGCAAAAAAAAAAAAAGTTTTCTGCTGCTACAGCTGCTCCTACGCTTCATAGCTGGCTTGTTTCAGCTGCCTCTCGTGTTTCAGCAACTTTTAAAAACAAAAAAAAAGGAACAAAGTGTTTCAGAAAGTGTTGTCTGAAGTTTCTCCCAAAGCCACCTACTTCACAAGCGCGTACAGGGAGCGTGTCCTCACCCCCAGCACCAGCCCAGAGTTAACAAATTTAAGCTGCCTCAGAGCTTTTCCATGGGCATGGTAAACAGCAGAAGGGATCAAGCTGTAACTTTAACTGTGTATCTGCCACGTCTCTTAACCCTTTTATCAAGAAGGAGGCTGTGCATGTGACAGAATTAATCGGCAAGAATTACTAACATTTTCCTTTCCTTCTCCATCTGTCTGAGGTTTGTGGTTATTTTCCACTGGTTTCCTTAAAGCACTGAGATGCATTTTAGTGTTCCTGTCCCCTTACAGAAAAACCTCTGAATGAAAAGCTTTCTCCCTCCAAAAGAAGTAGCTGGGTGAGGATTTTCTCTAGGCTGCATAAGTGCAGGTACTGCTAAAATCAGAGGAGCTGGGCTCCTGTCCCCAAGAATGCACTTTAATACCTCCACTAGAAATCGAAAATCATCTGCTAGTGTATTTGTCTCTGATCTTTGCAAGGGAAACTGAATCAGATTTGTGAGTCTGCTACTGCTGGTCCTTCTAGCTTCCCCTACCACCTCTCCAGAGTACCTTGCATCTCACTATACTCAGAGCATACTCCAAGAAGACGCGGTCTTAAGAGTGCTCTGAAATTGTCCCTTCCATCCCGAGCACTAAAATGGAATTGGTATCTGGATTCCAACTTCCCTATGGTGAATCACATTTTAATACAAAATAAATTCTTGCATTCAGAGTGAGAAATCCTTGTCCTTGAGTCTGCCAAGGCTTTACTAACAAGTTTCATTTTGAGTTGCAAGATCTCACAAATGGAAGAGCTTAGGAGGAGGAAAAGGCAATGATAAAAACTCAGTTCAACATGTTTTCATTCCTAGTTCTTGAATGGCTTTCACCTTTCTGGAATTCCCCTTAGCATCACATGCAGTTAGGACCTACAGTCCAGCAAAGGTGCACCAAAGGAACTTCAGCTACTTCTCCGTTTATCTTTTACCAATACTCTAGAGGATCAGGTGTATCAATCTATCGCAGACTGCCCACAAACAGACTCACTGAACTCTATATCCACGCTGGGGCTGCTCTAAAATGACTTGGTTGGTGATATGTGAGCTAATTCATCTCAGGATGCTCACAAGATAGCTGACTGAAAAGCTCCATGACAGCTTTTATGCTCAGCATGTTCAGCTGATGCTGATCAAGTCAAGAGAGCCCAGGCTAGCTTACACATGAATTTTCCCTGCAAGTACTAACAATATTGGGTGTTCATTCATTTTAGGCCATACTTTAGGATACTGCTACAGCACACCAGTCTGGGAGAACATGTTCTGGCATCACGTTATGCACAATTGCTTTCAGTAAACGAACAAGGCTTAGAATATGAACAGACACCTTCCAGCCTCTGTTTTAGGAATGTTCAAGGATGTGAAAGAATGTCTTTGCATTGACTGCAATGAGTACTTTGATGCTCGTGTACAGCTCATACCTCAATAAAGTAAAGCTTTTTTCCACAAAACGCAGCTGGAACAATTCCCACTTCCCATAAGACACATCAGCTTACCTGGACAATAGACCACCAAACTGAGAGGTCAGATGTAAATATCACGTGGCATTTTCCAGAGTGTATCTTCCACCTTTTGCTCTCTATCTCCTCCAATACAGGTTTGAGGACAATTACAAATTTCAGGACCTATTTGTAAAGGAGACACATGAGATATAGCAAATCAAAAAGCAATTTTTCCTTCACCATATCTTTCTGCCTGATGATGGTAGGAGTATTAGGATATGATACTCTGTCTCATGCTTGGAGACTATACTGAAAAATCTCATCCTCTACCTATGCCAGTGATATATGAGTATTATTTTTCAGCCACCCCCCAGTGAAGGTGAAACTTTCCTACTTTCTTCATGGAATAAGCTCAAGATGGCAGTGAAGTAGAAGATCAGTAATATATAGTTTTAAGTAAGAACTGTGCTCTGACATGCATGCTTACATCTCTGACCAGTTTCAACCTTTACTTTTCATCCAACCAAGGAAGAAGGGTTCAGAGATGGAAGAGACCTCTCCCCAGAAAAGTCATGACAGAGCATGTTTAGAAAACAGATGTGCTGCTGCCAGGGAAGCCTTAGGTGAACAGAAATACCTTCTAGGCAGTGAGGCAGAAGCTGCTGTTCTGAGTCACCTTGCCATTAACACTACATAAATCTGAGTGATCTCCATCATGGAGGTAAGGAGGTAGCCAGCCAGACCTCCAAAGATGGCTTTCCCCCATTAACTTGAACAATATTGAGAATATTCTTCAGTGCTTCCTCAGTGTTCACCCTCTCCCTCTTTACCCTTCTCCTTTTTTTTTTTTTTTTTTTTTTTTACCTGTCATACTTTTCACC
Source organism: Anas acuta (assembly GCF_963932015.1). Classification (NCBI taxonomy): domain Eukaryota; kingdom Metazoa; phylum Chordata; class Aves; order Anseriformes; family Anatidae; genus Anas; species Anas acuta. The sequence goes on along the minus strand of NC_088983.1, from coordinate 53,914,154 downwards.
TCAAAATGGTACAACCTTGCAGCAGGTACAGTCAGATACTCACTTCCCCACTCTCCCTGGTCTTCCTTCCTCTTTCACACCTTCTGCAAATTATACCAGGGAAACTCAATACCAAGGAAATATACCAAAATATACCAAGGAAACTGCAGTAACAGCTTTGCTGGCCCTGGAGTTTTACCTTCATTTTGGCACCAAGAAGGTAACACCAATAAATAACACAATGCAATCAGAAAGCACTGGTCCCACTCATGCTTGAAATTGGGATAAGTTTTGCCAGTGTGGCAGTCTTCCTGAGTAGAACAGGGCAAACCCATCCAAACTTTCCCCCGTGATAACAGATATCGCTTTGTTTCTGAAATTGTTTCCGAATGGGATAGTTTGGACACTTAGCAATGTCATGAGAGCTGAGCTGAGAGTAACTAGAAAAGTCCAGTGCATTTCAGTTTGCCTCCCCCATCTGCTGCAATGACATTTTTTCTCCTTTTTGCATCTTCCCCCATGGCCTCTGGCGTTTTAAGGCTTTTGTAATCTTTATTAATATTTATACATATATATACACTAATAAAATAAAAAACCTGTTCTTTCCATCCTTCTGTTGATTCTCTTCTCATATATTATTTCTTTAACTTCAAGCTAAGTGGCAGAGACCAGCTTTCACTCTCCTGCCTCTTACAGTGAAATGTCTATGGTCCAAGTATTACTTTGAGGCTCAACCCTAAATCTTGGAATAAGCTGAAAGTTTCAGAGGACTTTGGAACCAAAGTTGCTGGTGGTAATTACAAACACCAGAGCTGGCCTATCAGCGGAATTCAGCTCACAGGAAGGTCAGCTAGACACAATGAGCACTTTACAATCTGCCTTTCCCATTCAGAACAAGAGGTGAGATTTAGCTGGTCCGTGGTTAGAAAATGGGACAAAGGAAGAAAGGCTGAAGCATGGTACTTCTGACTTCTGTTTTTGACAATACTCCAGTTGTATTTCCCTTACTCATAAAATGAACAATATAGGGATTTCAATGCAATGAGAAAAGGAGATCATAATTGGTGAACTTTCTGTCCCTACTACTACCTTTGGGGTTAAAATTCAAGTGATGTGAAATGAGGGATGTGCAAGACTTCACTAGCAGCAGATACATCAAATATATGCTCTCATCACGTATCTGCAGGGCACAGATACACAAAAAGATATGGAATGAGGAAGGAATAGAGAAAAAAAAGATATAGTTAGCACACCAGATTCATAAATGATGTTGCATGGAATAATCAGGGTCTGAGATGGTCAATTTTAGAAAATTTAGATATGAAGAAAAGGAATTAAAAATAATACATAACAGTACCTTGATAGGGTTAAGCTTCTTTTTTTTTTTTCTTCTGATTTTGGTCCAAAAGGACCTGCACTTATTATCAATACCCTTGAGGGTATACCAAAGAGCTTGTTCAGTAAAACCAAAACCTATAGTGATCTATTAGATAAATTCATTCTCTTCCACTTTGCCATATGCTTTAGGTGAACACCAAATCAAACACACTCTAAAAACGCCCTCTCTTGAATTGCCTCCAGGCAGCAGACTTTCAAAGGGTATTTATATCCCGGAGGGGATTTGCACAAACTCCTACTGGCCTGCCTTCCAAAGGAATTAGCAGGACTTAGGTATTTAGGTGCTTAGGAAGTTTCCTGAGGTGCCTTTCTCCATCTGTCTAGATAGCATCCCAGTTCTCGCTGTTTACTTTCTACAGGTAAGCAAATTCAGCAGCCTCCAGCAGAAATCTTCTCTAGTAGCAGTACTGCATTGAATCCCAGAGATGGAAGTCAGTCCAGCTAGTCCTCAATCTCACATTTACTCACATTTCTGTTCCAGGATGCATTCCAGGCCTTCCATATCAATCCCACCTTGGTGCAAAAGTTTCTCAAGCCATTACTGATCGGAGAGCTTGCTCCAGGGGAACCCAGCCAAGATCGAGATAAAAATGTGAGTATTTCTTCTGAGCTGGGGTTTATTGTGGGCATACTCCACCACTTTTTTCCCCTCTCAGGATGTTCTCCAAGATGTGGAAAAAACATCAGACAGATTGTAAAGGTGTCTTCAGTACAGGCAGCTGCAGAGAAAGAGAAAGCAGCTGAACACCTCTGTGCAGCAATGTGCATGGATAAAAATGTGAGACGGAGTTGAAACATTCAGACTTCTGTACAGGTGTTTGTGCCATGAGTGGCAGAGCAATAGGTACTCATGAGTGAGGTGAAACAGATGTCCCATTTCAGTAGGTGTGCTTAAGAAGGAGCAACCCAACAAGTACCTTTTCCATCCATCCCATATCCTTCAGCCAGCCCTTGGGTGCTCATCACAGAAGGTTTGGAATTATGCTTAAGTAATAGGACTGAATTCTCTCATTCTCCAGCTGTCTTTAATACTTGTATAGCTCTTTCAGACTAGAGTCATCAGCAGATATGATGACATAGCAAGGTAGTGCTGCTGATTCACAGAATTCTCCTAGCTCAGGGTGCAAAAGGTCAGGACCCAGGCTGAGGCCAGCCAGGGTGTTGATTCATAGGAAAGTGCTATGGAAAGCTAGAAAGCAGTGTGAATATGGAGATTAGTACTTCCTTACTTCTGGAGTAGCCAACCAAAGCAAGAAACAGCCACGGTCCTTAGGATGGAGCCTTCCCTGGACACGTTCAGACTTACCCACACGCTGCATGCTGTGTCTTATGTGTCCATTTGCAGCCCCAGCTGGTGGAGGATTTCCGGACCCTGAGGAAGACAGCAGAGGACATGAATTTATTCAGAGCAAGCCCTTTGTTCTTCTCACTTTACTTGGCTCATATCATTGCACTGGAAGCTTTGGCTTGGCTAATGGTTTCATACTTCGGCACCGGCTGGATCACAACTCTCCTCCTTGCGTTCATCCTTGCAACTTCTCAGGTAAGAAGCAGTAGGCACAGAGCATACCGGGTACTCAAGGAGGTCAGCGTGCACTGAACTTTTATTGTTAGACCTAGGAACTAGGAAAAACATTCACATCTGCCCCTATGGTGCCTTCTGGCTGCCCCTGGTGCTTTTGCATCACACGTTTTTCTTGCCTCTTGCACCTTTCATTCTCCAGGAGATGGAGGCACTGATCTCTTCTCCCTGAAGATCATCTATAACACCGCAGGCTGGATATTAGGAAAAGGTTCTTCACCAAGAGGGTGGTTGAGCACTCAGGCTCCCAAGGGATGTGGTCTCAGCACTGAGCCTGCCAACATTCAAACACTTATCTGATTTATCTTCCATCATCCCAGGCCCAGGCAGGGTGGCTGCAACATGACTTTGGACATCTGTCTGTCTTCAAGAAGTCTTCCTGGAACCACCTCGTCCACAAGTTTGTGATTGGACACCTGAAGGTAAAGGTCACTGGGGACACAGGGCACTGTGGAAATAGCTGCAGCCGCTTTGACTGCATCAAAGCAGGAAACTGCAGCTCTCAGCCTTTCCACAGGGAGCAGATGCAGAGAGGAGAAGTCAGTGAGCAATTGCACATGGAGCTGCTGCATAGAAGAGAGAGAGATGAGAGCACAACTACAGCTGTTACAGAACACAGCGATTCCACCAACCTCAGTAGAACTGCTCTAATTTATAGCAGCTGAGGACAGAGCTCATTAAATTGCATAAAACACTGTTTTAACACCCTGTCATATTTTCCACTTACTTCCCACTAAGCTTCAGTATTTTTTAAGTGTCCCATCCTGATATATCCCATCCATTCCAGGTATCATCAGAATTAAATCATAGGCAAGGTCCAAAGCAGACAAGCATTTCAGCACCCACTTGCAGTAGGAACTTAAGCAGGGTAGGACATACCTTTGCCCATTCTCCCAAACTGTCTTTGCATTTCCTGGCTCCTCCTGCTCAATAGAGGGCAAGCAGCAGCAACAGTCAGTAAGACACCAAGTGGAAATAGCCTACCATTCAGCTATTAATAGCAACCTCATTTGTAGGAAGACATTGTGAGATGCAAGTCACCGAGTGTAGCTTTATGGCCTGTTCTTTCAAATTATTTGATCTTTAGTGAGGGCAAAGCAGTCTGGCATAGCTGGCACGGGCCCTCTAAAACCAGCAGTCTCATAGTAACTGCCACCACAGCCGCCTACTGCTATTACAAAAGCAAATATTAGTTTGGGCACAATCAGAGTTGCACTGTTTTAACGCAACTGCCACTAGAGGAGCTGTGCTTTTGCATGGATTAACTCCCTGTATCCGCCCAGGGCGCCTCTGCCAACTGGTGGAACCATCGTCACTTCCAACACCATGCCAAGCCCAACATATTCAAGAAAGACCCAGACGTGAACATGCTGCATGTTTTTGTCCTTGGAGATACACAGCCTGTTGAGGTAAGGCAAAGTGGGGAAAAAAAAAAAGTGGAAAACTATTATCCCAAAGGGCTTCAGCGAATGCTTGTGCAAAAAAAAAACAGAAATTTGTGAACGTTGCTGGACATGACTTACGTAGTCAAGACTTCCAGCAATGCTGAAAAAGGACATGCTTCTCCCAGGGACTTCGTCTGTCAGTGTCTGACAGGAGTTTGGCCTTTACACCCTCCTAAACCTTGGGTTGAAGAGCAGGATTGACTGTATAGTTCCCTATCCATTTCACAGGAAAAAATATTTGGGGATAGCTTGGGAAAAGCCATGAAGCTGGGACCATAAAGAATGTAGAAAACTGCTAAAGAAAATTTCATTCTGCTGTATTGAAATATCAACGTAAGGGGAAAATGTGGTGTTTCTCAGTACTTCATCATGAATATTTCAAAACTGATCTTCCATTTCCACAGAAAATATCTTCCAATATTACCCCAGTTGTGCTCCAGACAATCTTCACAATGTCAATGTCCTGTCCACTGGAGCCTTTGCCATGCATGTGCGGGGATACTGTATTGCTTGCATACACACAGAAATTTCCTCCTGCCTTTTTTTTTTTTTTCTCCTTTTTTCTCTTCTTTTTTCTTTTTCTTTTTTTCCCTTCTTCTACTTGAAGCACAATCTGTGGAGATTTTGACTTGATCTGAGGGTGTAAGCCATCAAAGCTGATCTGATTTGAACAGGTAAAGTATATGGAAAGTTTCTGCTGGTAGAAGCTAGTCACAAATGATCACACTCCTACCTCACTGCGGAGATCTTCAGACATCATCTAACCCTGAATTTTACATTTTACCCAAAAAGTGGGGTCAGGACCAGACCAAATGTGAACTCTTTGGATTACTCTAGGTTACTGCAGTCATCAGCTAGAACTGTTTTCTTACACTATGTACCCACTGAATAACAGGCCATGTCAAGGTATTTTGATTCCACCTGTCCATTCCTAGAGCCAAAATACTTACAGTTTATTTTACAAAAGCCTACACAAAGAAAATAAACCATTGGTCTTTAAAAAAAAAATAATAACAACAAGCATTTCTACCTAAAACAAAACCAACACCAACAAATCTGCAGTAAGTACAGCACAGGGAAATATAAAATGAAAAAAAAAAAAAAAACTAATGCTTTCTCAGCTTTTACCCTATTAAGAAAGTAACCCCAGACATATGCTGGGGACACACGTGCTGATGTATGGTCATGTATAGAGAATGTCTTGCACACACAGAATTTAAGAGGCAGAAAGGTCTCTTGCATATGACTGAAATGGAAGACCTCTGGAGTATACAAAAGCCAGTATCTAGAGCATGTAAATCAGTATTAAGCTCCTCACTGTATTGGTACATCCCATTGGAAAATGCTGTGCCTGAAAACTGTTTTTTAAAGTAGACCGTGATTCTACCACTTAAAGGAAGAACTGAAGATGTAGGCATCTGTAATAACAAGGAAAACTAGGTCTCTCTCATATATCTAAAATGGTAGGTTAGTGTCAGTTTATCTCAATATTCTCTCACACTTGCACATAATCCTTTTCTACATGATCCAAAGCAGACTGTCTTTAGATCTCAGAGCACAGTGAATTCCTTTTCAGTAACCTTATATTGCCCAAAGTTTAGCCACTATTTCCTGCAGGCTCCAAAATTTTAGTGACCACGAATAGACAGAGTAGAGAGACAGAGGAAAACAGAATGGAAATGAATGGACATCACAGAGCTGGTGATCAGCCCAGGGGGAAGGAACTGACAAGTGGAGAGGGAAGCAATGGGGAAAGCAAGTCAGAGGCCATAAATAAAAATAAAAATAGGGGGGAGCTCTGCTAGACAATAACACAGTTCAGGTGACTTATGGTCTGAGGACAGCAGGCAAAGCTCACAGGGCCTCCCTGTGCAGGAGACCCACACGGGCAATGCATATCAGAGGACAAACCCAAAAAAGAGCAGCAGCACAGGATCTGTCAGAAACATCTGAGGGGGCAGTTATATAGATATCTGCACACACACTCAGGGAACAACCAGCTGTATTGCTTCAAATCGGCCAGGAGGTCACCACGACCTTAGCTTTTAAGATGTAGTACAAGTGGAAAGAGGACTGTTTATAATCCCTGTTCTTTTGGTCTGCTCTGACCAGCAAGCATACTGGAAATTCACTGGGCTCTCCAGTCCCACGCTCAACCCTCAGGATTACCAGGAAGCTCTTTCTACTGTATAACCAGAACATCCCATCGTGAAGTTTAATGAGACGGTTGCAGCTGTTCACTAGGAACTATAGGGAGAAATTCAATTCCTCTTTGGTCAGCCATCACTGTTCAGACTTAATCTGTTACATATTTGTTTTCCTGCTGCTCTTTGTAGCAGTATATCCTCACTTCCAAAATCCACTGATACCAGTAATCTCCTGATTGCAGCAGACTTCCAGTACAACCCATTACAGGGTGCAGGCACCTGAATGCACTGCCCTAAGTTCCATGTGCTACAGCTTATTTATTGGTGCTACGAGGCTTACACTCACTGCAAGTTGCTATGCTGGAAGCAAAACATGTGAGTTCACAGCAAATTAGCTCCTCGTATTGACAATGTTAGAGCTCAAAAAAAAAAAAGACACTTCTGCGTAGCTCTAGGTAAGAAGATACAATTAGGAGACCAGGTGCTCTTGGCTCCTTGTTTTCACTGAAGAGAAATGGGCACCTGCAAGAATGCAACAAAGGTCTAAACCTGCCTTTGGGGGAGCTTCTCTGTGTCTGCTGTCCATAGGTGAACCACACTAACCAGCAATCAGTGCAGAACCTCTCTCAGTGACACCACTGTAATTCTTACCATATCAAACCAGTGACGCAGACGTTGTAGATTTAAACATATCTGTTTGAGTTATTGTTACATGAGCAAAGGGCCGCACTGGTTTTCCCACTGCTGGTAAAGTAAGGTTTTACAAGCCACCAGGGCTCATGGGGCTGATGGTTGCAGAAGCCAAAATGGATCGGGGCAGGACATCTGCATGGAAGACCAGCCAAGGTTCACTGCCTTGCTCTGCCATCGGTATCCTGCATAATGACTTACCTAAGGTCATATTTCTCTATGCATAAAATTTGTGTTGATAATAACAAAGAAAATAGCAGTCTTAGCACAGCTGCAGGCATGGCAGAAGGTGTAGAAATGCACGGAAATGCCCCCAAGCGCACAACAAGAAATTATCTGAACATCAAGACAGAAGGCTTTAAAAAGGAATTTACACATAGCACAATTATGAAGTCATGATATTTAACCATAGCAAAACACTTCCTAGCTTTCCTGCTGTGGGAGTTCAGTCAGAACTCTCCAGACAATAAAGAAGCATTGCAGGGAATCTTCTCTTACATGTGGGGGTCATAGTCCGAGACTGAGCTTTCTTATCTGTGTCCCGCAGTACGGCAAGAAGAAGCTGAAGTACCTGCCTTACAACCACCAGCATGAGTACTTCTTCTTCAGTGAGTATCTGCACCGTGCTCCTCCTTTTTCCCTTTGGTGAGGGGAACTGAAAGTCTGTTGACCTTTCCAGCCCCTCCTGTGTTAGCAGAGCAACTCGTTAAAGTCTCAACTCGTCTTGCCCTTCCCAAGATCTCATTAATGGTCTACCTGTGCAGGTCTCTAAATTTCTCACTGCTGGGAATTTCTCACTGATATCCAAGTGTCTTTCACGTTGCCAGCTAGGCAAGCAATTGAGACTGGGAAGTAATCTCTGTGTGAGAGGCTCAATGTAATGACTGCATGTGGTTTGTTGATGCTCTTTGATAAGTCAAAATGAACACTTGTGAACCAGAGCCTCCTTTCTTCACCGAAAGGCAACTGCCCCCATCACCAGTACATCACCTCCATTACCAGTGCTCGGACTTCCTTGAAACAGTCCCTAAATCACTGGGTCACTCTCACGTCACGCGCTTTCCTGCCTCTCTGATGTCCAAAATATTTCCCTTTGCTTTGCAGTCTTCCCACCTCTGCTCATCCCCGTGTATTTCCAAATCCAAATCATCTCAACCATGATCAAGCGCAGGTTCTGGGCGGTGAGTGAAATGTTTTGTCAGTGTTTGTGGGGTCCAGCTGGCTCGTAGGAAATTACACTTGAGTAGGGAGAGTGGCCAGACATCTCTCCACCACAAAGAGACCTGGCAAAGGGAGGGTATGAAGGGATCACACTTTTCTGCTAATTTCCCAATGTCCTCACCATTACCAGCAGAGCCATGCTGTATGAAATAGGCTAAGAGATGCCTGATGTTTTCTGTCTTCCCCTAGGACCTAGCCTGGGCCTTCAGCTACTACATGCGCTATTTCATCACATACATCCCATTCTATGGCGTTCTGGGATCCCTGTTTCTCCTCACTTTTGTCAGGTAGGAGATACGGGAGCTCCCTGCTGCTCTCCCCTCCCTCCAGCCTTGGGCTGAGCAAGGCTCATTTCTGCTATGGGCCCCACACCTTGCCCGTTTAGGTTCTTTGCAGTCATTTACCTCACTGTGCGTTATCCTGGGTATTCTCACTGCCTCGCGTTCTCCATATCGTCTCCCAGTGCTGTTTCCTCTCCGCAGAGCTGGAGCTGGAGCTCAGCACTTGTTATGGTTCAGCCAGGATGCTCCTTTCTCTCCTCATTCCCCATGACGCCTGATTCCAACACTTCCATGCATTTTCCACATTGTCTAAAGCTGGACAAAGTGCTTCAAGCCTCCCTCTTCCCAGCTCACTGGGAAGGTAATTCAGGAGCCCTCCTGAGCACTTTAAGTGAAATGCTCACCATTTCTCCCAGTGCAGGAGAATGCATGGCCTGTACATTACATGCACACATCATTGCTTCTTCACAGAGGTCATGGCCTCCAAAAGCTGTTTCATTCACACCACAGATCAGTGTTTCTGCCCCTACACTCCAGTCCTATCCCTCCAAAGCTGCCAAAATGAATCAGGCATGGCAGGGCTTTGTAGGCTTACTCACTGAATGGTTACGCTATTCCAGGTAGCAGCACTGAATACATATTTCTGTCTTGTATGTGATATCTGCAGCTTTTCTGGCTAGTACCAAAGAATGGCATTTAGTCCCACAGCCAGCATTAGTTTTAGGAAAACATTTCATCACAGTGAAAAATATTTTCTAAATAAATAAATGTAGAGTAAAAAGAAATAGCAACAGATGCACAAAAACCTTCATAAAACATGAAGATTTGCCTCCAAAAAAAATTAATGTCACTGTTCATGACTTAAGTTTTCATAGCCTCAAACCACTTCAGTCCGAAGAAAAATGGGAACTACAAAATACACACATTTGTGTAAATGCATAGTCAACATCTTTGGTCTGGAATCAAGCTGACAAATTGACAACAACTGACCTATTATTTCAAAAATGTTAATGTTTTGATTAAGCTAAAAATGCAAGAAGGCAAATATTCCCCTTGCAAAATTGTTTCTAATTAATCATGAAGATTCATCAGGAGATAGTTCCCTATTAATAATAGCTCTGTTATACTTGAGTCAGGAAGAGGAGAGCCCCAGGAGCTTTAGGGAACAATGTTCCTTTGTACTCAGCTCTCCCATTGCTCAGAGAAATAAGGATACGTAAGGAGGGTCTTCACTTTCAATCAAAATATGTAGGGTATAAAGTTAAACAAAAACATCTAGTTTTCTTTTGACCCTAGGCACGAGTAGTTTGTAGAAAGTTGAGATTGTTCTAAATAGCTGATGCATGACATGAGCAGTCTCATTCATCCTCTAGAAGCTAGACTAAAATACTGAGGAAAAACAAATACCCATCAAAATCCAGACTTCGAAACATTTCCAAAACCACTCTAATTAGCTTACTCCAGTCTGTGATTATATGCAATTACTGCTGGTGAAAGCAGAGATTCAGATCATCTGCTATTTTAGAAATCAAGCCTAAAGACTAGAACAAAGATGCTCCTGGATAACTACCTTGCATACATCTCAGTCTCAGCGTAGAAAACCTGCATTGGGTAAAGTGCATTGCTCCAGACCGTTCTACAAGGGCTAAAAATGTAGTTTTATTACCATAAGCATCAAATAAGCCACTTTAAAGTGATTGCCAGCCCAGGTCAGACTTCAGAATTACAGTAAAGGTACAGAGAGCAAAGGTGGGACCCCCAGTGTGATAAAGTTAACACCAATGGGCAGGTGGATTTTAAAAATAATCTGTATTCAGCAAGCAACTGCAAAAATAAAAATAGTTCAGAGAACTTCTAATCAGGGCTCGGTTGTTTTGTTTTGAAGTACTTGGATCACCCTTACTTACAGAAAGGCAAAATTAGCAAGAAAGATCAATCTACTTCTGAGGAAGGAGAGGGATAGCTCAGTAGGATGTCCTTCTGCAAAGGTAATCATAATTGCATTAGTCTCAGAGTTATAAAGACAGAAATTCATTGCAGAAGTGATTCTCTGTAGTTTCCCTAGGTAGAGGGTTGTTTACTTCCATACCTTGGAGTAAGGCTTTCCTCACATGCAGTATCTCCTGCTGCTCCCTATAAACCCCAGATTACCTGAGATCCTGGTCTGCAATATCAATTGTTGTGCTTTTTCTCTGTTTGTTTCTAAAGGTTTCTGGAGAGTCACTGGTTTGTGTGGGTCACCCAGATGAATCACATTCCAATGGAAATTGATTCTGAGAAACACAAAGATTGGCTCAGCTCCCAGGTAACTAACTGGGAGGGAAAAGAATATCTCTGACTCCTCTCACCCCAAACTGGATTAGAAATATACTCAAAAACAATGGATGGATTACCACTATTCCCAAGTAATTCTCCCCTGAAAATATACAAAATACTAGTACACAGTCTCCATCCATGACCTGTGCCATAAAGTTCTTCTCCCAGAGTCAGTAATGCTGATTCAAGACATGGAAGCCCAAACTTCTGTTTTAACTTTGACAATCAAAACATTTCTTTGTTGTTCTTTCTGATTTGAGGCAGGATCAGGTTCAAGCATGATTTGACCTTCCTGTGGTATTTGTAGGCACACACGAGCAAATAGAAGAGCCTCAATTAAAATCAACAGTTAACGCTAAATGCTATCTTTGGCTGCTGTAAATCAATGTGCTGAAAATACATCAACCCCAGTTAAGAGAGAGCTCAGTATATTTCTAAAGTTTATAGTTTTCTAAGGGAATAAGGACTGGAATAAAAACCAGCTGCTTTATGAATCTCTTTATCGCCTCGTAAGATAAATGCACTGAAAGAATACCTCTTATCTGTAGTAGACCAAGTCCCATTCAGCCCCAGAGGACAGTGACAGTAGCTTTGACACTGGCTATATGAGTTTTGTGTAACTGAGCTGGGAGAAGAAATAACCTCACGTTAACCAGTATAAGTAGTAATTGTGGTTGTTAGTGGGGTCTTGAACACGGGCTTTCAAAGTCTGCCAGGCAATTTCATAGAATTACAGAATAACAGAATACTCTTTCGAGCACCTCGATGTCCTTCTTGTAGTGAGGAGCCCAAAACTGAACACAGCACTCGAGGTGTGGCCTCACCAGAGCCAAGTACAGGGGGACGATCACCTCCCAGGTCCTGCTGGCCACACTGCTTCTGTTACAAGCCAGGCTGCTTGCTGTTGGCCTTCTTGGCCACCTGAGCACACTGCTGGCTCATATTCAGCCGACTATCCACCAATACTCCCAGGTCCTTCTCTGCCAGGCAGCTTTCCAGCCACTCATCTCCCAGCTCTGCTTAGGGTTGTTGTGCCCCAGGTGCAGGACCCGGCACTTGGCCTTGTTAAACCTCATCCCGTAGGCCTCAGCCCAGCCTGTCTAGATCCCTCTGTTTAGCCTTCCCATCCGTGCTTTTCCTTCCCTTATGCCATGATTCACTAAAACACTGAAGCATTTTTTTAAATAAGTATGTAAATCATGTAAATCTTAGTAGATTCATATACTTATGGAAAGAAAGAGTGATGGGGTGGGGGGAGTATTACGAAAGCAAAAGATTATGAACAAAAACGTGGCAGGGAGCAAATGTAGGTATGACCAAAAAAAAAAAAGGAAAAGAAACAGAAAGAGATAAACCTTTTTGACACTGACACAATTTTATGACAACTTCAGGGATGGGGAGAATATATTTCCTGTGGTAACCGTGTAGCAATCACGGTTTAGCCAGTTAGAAGTCCAAGAGGATTTTAAGACTACCTAACTTTGCAATCAAAGATATTTTTTACAATAGCAGGGGTAGCTAAGAAATATTTCTCTATTATTCAGATTTAACACTTAAAGCACACTAGATGATAACCAAATGGGATGGGGAAAGGAGGCTTCCTGCGTCCCTGTGTTTTTTCTTCCTCAATTTCCCATCTTGGTAAAGTTTTTAACCATCTGATCTTCAACTAGATAGGCTGAGATTTAGGAGCCTCTAGTTGGGCTGATGTGTCACCAAATGGGACTGTTTCCCTGTCCTTTGACCACTGTTCAAACCTGTAAAGGCACTGTCAGCACAACAGCTGACAGCAATCCCTGAAGGAGGATTAAAGTTGCCCTTGCTGCGATCAGGTAGCTCAGAAGGGCAGCCTTCTGCGCTCTGACAGCTCAGCAGTGGGGTAAGACACATTTCATTCTCTTACCTGGCACAGAGAAGAGGAGCTTTGTGCTGATTTCAGGGCGAGGCTTCACTAATATTCACTGCTGCTTTCTTGCCTTCACAGCTGGCAGCCACTTGCAACATCGAGCAGTCCTTTTTCAATGACTGGTTCACCGGGCACCTGAATTTTCAAATTGAGCACCAGTGAGTATGGACCCAGCATCATTTGGTCATTACCAGGTTGTCACAACACTGAACTTGAGGCAGGGAAAACTCTGCTAAAGACATGTGAGATGAGACAGAATCGTAGAAAAGCCCAGGTTGTAAGGTCCCAGAGATCACCTGCTCCAACCCTTCATGGTAAAAACAGGGCCTGGACAAGATATAGATGCTTTGGACTTGTATCCTAAGCTAACTACTTGAACTTTCATATCCATTTCAAAAATTTCCTCTCCCTGACTAAAAGGACTTCAGCGTTTCATAGCTGGAGGCACCTGTGTAGGACTGCATACACCGCTGAGCACCAGGTTTCAGGAAACATATTAAAACCAGGGCCATGCCCGGTCTTCCCATTACCCGTGACAAATCAAAATATAAAAGAGATGCCTTCTAGGGTAAAGCTGACTGTTTTGGAAGCCAACTTAGGAAATCTTCATTGAAATGTACAGGGCAAGGTGATCCCAGATTCTAATACCTGCTTCTCAGTTCCACAAGCTTCCAGGGATGGAAAACAGGTTCACTGACTATCCAATCTGGCAAGAAAATGAGTTCTGCCCAAAGGAAACAGACAGCTCTTTCCTCATTCCTGCTCCCCTCGCATTCCAGCTGTGTCCTTTTCTGCATAAACTGACTTTCATTCTCTCTCTTGAACACAGCTTTGTTCTGAGACACAACAGCAGCAGAATGAATGCATTCAGTTTTCACGAGCTACTTGGAAGCAGAGGACTGTAAAGCATGGATCTCTCTGCCTCTTTTTCTTTTGTCTACTTGTACAGTTTGAGGAGGAGACATTATTAATTAGCCCCTATGAGGATGCAGACAAAGATGCCCATCCCTTGGGATTAGTCTCTAGAGTTTTCTCATGTTTGTTTTCTCTCTCTATTCAAGCCTGTTTCCAACAATGCCACGGCACAATTTCTGGAAAGTCAAACCTTTGGTGAAGTCATTATGTGCCAAGTACGGAGTCCAATATGAAGAGAAGCCTCTTGGAAAAGCATTTGTAGACATAGTTGGGTAAGGTCCTTTTAATTCCTGCAGCCTGCATTTCCTTGCTATATAAACATCCTATGTATGTTCCTACAGAGAATTCAGGACACCACAGACCCTTTAAAGACAGCATGTCAGTATTTTGTAACCTGGTTTCACTAGGGCAATAACCTTCATATCACAATCCAATAAATACCTGCAGAAATGTGTGGTTTTTTTCAGCAGAAGTGACACAGCTCCACTGATAGAGTGGAGCAGCCTCAGGTGACAGCAGTTGGGAAGCTGCTTCACAACGTCATGGGAGAAGAAAAAACTAGCCCCAGAGCAGCTGCTGTCAAAGTACTTGGTGAAACCAGCAATCAGATCAGCACTAAACTGATTTCATAGGGAATTTTTAAGCTCTATCCTTCTTAAATGCTGTTCTGATAGCTGGTGATTCTTGCCTTTGGAAGCTGGCAGCACATCTTCGGGCTGCAAACTGAGGAATCAAAGGGGAATGAATCAGGTTACAGCCCATGGCATTTCCTATTTGAGCCCTGCTAGCAGCAAAGGACTGTTCCCTAAGAGCAGAGGTGAAGATTAGTCTAACAGACCACCCTCAGGCAGGCTGTGTTCGTGTTTGTGACTCGGTTACCCCAAGGGGAATAATTCATGGCACGGAATATAAGCAGCTATTCTGCTGTCCATGGACCTCCCCTAAGTCAGTCTCAAGAAAGCCATTCTAAATCAAATACAAATCCAAGCAGATTGGCCCCAAGATGCAGAAGGGCTGAAAACTGTTCCCAACCCTCCTTTGGCCCCATCGTGCAATCAGCACAGGAAAATCCACCCAACACTGAGACACAGGGGGATTATAGCCAGTACCCTACAAGGCAGAGTTCACATTCCTATGCAAGTTTACAGTAAGCACCTCAGCAATTGCTTGCCATCCCAACAGAGCTGGTATAGGAGGAACTACAGCTGGTACAAGGGGCATCACCTGAAGACCTTGCTCTTTGAGTCTGAAACTTTTAACACCAAAACAGCTAGCTCCTCTTACCATAGCTGATATACCGAGAAAAGACATTTAATATCCGAAGGATTCATGCCCAGATTCAGTAACAGACTAATCCTTTGTAGGAACAAAATAACAGAGGCAAGATTCACAAGCCAAGCAAACTTCTCTTCCTTTTTTTTCTTCCCACAGGTCCCTAAAGAAATCTGGAGATCTATGGCTGGACGCTTACCTCCATAAGTGAACATGAAGCTTAATGGGGGGTGTGAGTGACCGGGAGGGCTGGGGTGGGTGGTGAGGGGGGGAATCACGCGTGTCTTTTACTGCTAGATTTCAGTCTGTATCTACGTGCACAGTTTGAGTGGAGTTTCCTGTCTTGTGAACTGCTACTGGTATGAGCTCAGGCAGCTAGTTAAACCCAGACAGATTTAAAACGTGCTCAGCATAGTCTTCAGAGGATGAGACCCAGTGCCTGCATCGCACGGAATGGAAGGCTGGGGTAGATTGGAGAGGAGGATCTAAAAAGGGGGCATTTACCATCTGCCCTCCACTTTCTCTTCATTAAAGATTCATTCTAGCTCTACCTAGAACACACAAGCCCTGACTTACAGGCACATATGACTTGTTGGGTGTCACCTCGTGCCTTTTTTTAATCCGTGCTTGTGCAAAAGAGGCACTCAGAAGAGTTTCACTTCAAAATAACTCAGTCTGTGCTCACCATCACAACAGGAGCTCAGGGGGGCTGTGCTCCCTGCCAGCTCTGCCCGCAGGAATCACACTCCGTGGGGACCAGCAGCTGCTGTATGGTGCGGCTTTCAGTCCTGCTCTGAGCCCTACTGTGCCTTTGTTGGTTTCTCTGTTTCCTCTCCTGCCTTTCTTTCTCTAATCATAGCAGCACTTCAGTAAAAGCTGTGATATTGACCCTGAACCATTAACATCTCAGCACCTTTCGGTCAGGGTGCTTAATACAGGACTGTGTCTGTATTTTTATCACTAGCCCTATTTGTAAGTTCCCATGAAAAACCTCTGGGTTTACGTGGTATAATATCTCCTTTTGGTAGAGGGTCTATTTTCTTCCTTTAATGAGCACCAGGCCTAGCAGAGCATTTTAATTGTCAGTAACTTACTCATAAACAATCAAACTGGAAATAAGACAAAACTTATTGATTGCACCAATGCTCCAGGGGAAACACAAATGGTCTTTTCACCTGCAAGAGCAGCTGGGCAGCGTACTTCAACACCCAATTCTGCCTGTCTGCACCTACCTGACATACACCAAGACTGCTTCTGCTGGTCAGAGGCTAGGACTGCGTGTCCTTGTCCTGAGACCAAGAAGGAGCTCCCCAACCACTCGACCTGCTCCCCCAGGACCTCTGGGGAGGTGGATGAAAACAGAATTGACCAGGCTGTGTTGGTGATGCAAGGATACATTAATTATTTGCACAGCTCATTATTTTATTCAATCCTGAATCTCGATTCTCACTATCAAGTCCTTCCATGCTAATAAAGCCCCAGGGAATCAGCAAGGTTCTGCACACACAGAGACAACTCCAGGGCTGTGGCCAGACACCTCCAAAACCACATTCTCACCTCCCACTTTGGAGATCCAGATGAGATTCCTGTGCTTACAGAAAGGAAACTCGTAGGTAGGACTGCAACTTAACCCAGCTCCTAATACCTGAGGTGTGCAAAGGGCTTACCTTCATGTTCTTGTCACCCCTCACTTGAGTATCACCACGAATAGTTAGCACAAAACCTTGCTGGTGTCTAAAGCTTGAACAGAATTTGAGGAATTTTTATACTTCTTTCTAACACCATACACAGTCACGTCCTGCTGGATGCTGTAACCTCTCAGCCAGGCAGTAGCAGGCAGTTGTGGTTAGCTTTATTAAGGCTGCCTTACCATGTCCATTTGTTTCTGACTCCTTCAATGTCTCTCACTGCCTCTACCACAAACACGCTGTCTCGCCAGCGGTGCAATCTTTTAAACACTCAGCTTATTTTTCTGATAGCTTGTATTTTTTTTTTGCTCATTCGGTTCTTGTTTCCAAAGCAGATGTTTCCTGCGTACAGATGCCTCTTCCTCCTTAGCTCTGTCCTCTTTTGTCTATCTTGCCTTTTGTCTTGGGGAAACCTTTAGCCCTTTTACACCTACAAACGTTCCTGCAGGGAACTTGTACCTCTGCCTAGGTAAATAGTGCTGCTTTAGCAGCTTGGCTTCTG
Organism: Anas acuta; assembly: GCF_963932015.1. Classification (NCBI taxonomy): domain Eukaryota; kingdom Metazoa; phylum Chordata; class Aves; order Anseriformes; family Anatidae; genus Anas; species Anas acuta. Next base: position 53,896,812 of record NC_088983.1, on the reverse strand, counting down.
ACCTGCCTGCTGGAAGGACTGTTTTTCTCCTAAAAATCCAAAGTGCTTCCAACCCAACAGCCTGGCCTAACAGTGCCTAGCAGACAGCAGCTACAGCTGATGACGGCTGAAAGAACCTGAGAAGTTCTAGGAGAGCAACCATGCTGCAAGTCTACAGAAGAAAAATTTGCCTAAGGAAAAACCTTAGGCAAATGGACTTCCCCACCCCTACCCCCCCAAGACCTTAGGGCAAGGTACAAAAGAGAAGAAAGGAGGGACGGGATAGATCTTGATACTAGCTCTTCTCCCTGCTACGTGATTTTTTCAGACATTCAAAAATTCCCTTTTCATAAAAAATTGTTCAGTTGCTCAAATCCAGAAATAAAAATAATAAAAAATAAAAGTGTAATGTCATAGTCAGAAGTGACTTCCAAGTCTCATGCACTGTTCTTGCTGTTGCAAGACAAAAGGATCTGCTCTGCAAAGAACAGGTCACCAACACTTCTTAACCAGCAGTTTGTTCTTTTATTCATTGTACTTATATGTTCAGAAAGTTTGCCTTGTGAAAACATAAGAAGCCGGTGACTATTTCAGGCAAAGCTTCTCTGGCAGCATTACTCATGCAGTTTCTTCCCCTCCCTCCAAAAAAAATCCCAGCCAATATCATAGAAGTCAAACTGTTACATGTGCACCTTAATGTACAAGCTCTCCATCTATTAATCAGATCAAACAGACTCCTGAACAAAACAAACAAAAAAAAGGAAATCTGGGGAAATCTGCCTTGTTAAAATTGTAAGTAGCACTATAAAATCTGAGCTACAGCTGTTCAAGAAGTTTTGCTAAAACTGCAAACTTGGGCCGTGGATGGATGTAAACTTCATGTGGCCTTGCATGGCTTTGTCCCCAGGGCAAAATGCAGCCCTCCTGGGTGAGCTTCCCTTCGCAGTTTCCAATCAGCCATCAAAATTATATAAGCACTGAAATTCAAGCACGGTTTTGCTCCAGCTGAGCCCTAAAACTCAGTAGTTTCTCTGAAAATGAATGGGATTTCATTTCTCTCTTGAAAAACCTGCAAAGACTTGCAGATAAACTCATCTGAGCCACGTCGCTGGCTGCAGGAGCACTTGCCAGCATACAGAAGCTGTGAGTCAGAAACAACGGCTTGTCTCAGGTCCAGTAACGCAACAATAGTCAGGAAATGACTGACTGTGCTTCTCTTCAGTCGCTTGTTAGCAGGGCCTGGCACACAGGCTGGAGCACCAGCATGTTCAGAGAGGGTTGGAGGAGAAAGGCATTAACTACAGCAAGTGCAGGGAAGGCAACAGAAAGCTCTGGGCAGGAGAGATACGGGCATGTATTTTGGAAGGAGTAGGACGGAGCTGGGAGAAACGTGGCTAAGCTTGCTTAAAACTGTGACCTAGATCTTCAGCAAACAGAAATTAATTCTAGCCAAGGCCATGGGTCAGCGCCAGCTCTGTGAACTAACAAGGAATGTAGCCCCATGTTTTCAGGGAGAGGCACGGTGGGAATGAGGGTACTCACACTGAGATTTTCCTTTAAGCAAGAATTAGAAGAGTCTAAGATCCTGACTTTTTACTGAAAAAAAGCTTGGGAGGCTCAGAGCACCAGCAGAGCCCCCTCAGGACACAGCTTCAGGCCCCATCTCCTTGCTACAGGGGATGCAGAGGATGCATTCTCTTCTCCGATCACACGGACTGAATTTTAGCTCTTCATTAGGGCCAAGACATCCTTTTCTATCTGTAAAAATGACCATGCTCCAGCCGTGGCCTCTTCCAGTAGATGCTTTCCTAGGAAAGCCTTCCTAACATCTCAAATGTTCTTTAGAAGTTGTTAAAAAAAAAAAAACAAACCCACATTCCTCGTATGATGGCTCCCGATTATTTCATTCTTCAAAAACACATCAGTAACCCAAAGTGAATTTTTTTTTTCCTGGTGTATTCATGGCTCATTAAAATCATAACCATTTGTTGACCATAAAAAATGCTTTATGTGTTTTTTCCAGTCACGTCCAGAGTCCCTGCAGTGCTGTTGTGGAAAGCCTCTTTTCCATTGCACAGGGTGAAATAAATGAAATTACTGTTATGGCATTGACAATAGACAGATTTCTCTGCTACCCATCGCAAAGCCCAGGAACAGTAGCAATGGTTACCCTTGTCTTGGGAACAGGCACCAAAGAAAATGATTTATTTCCATTGAGAAAGATTTGCCTAAACATTCAAAAAAGTGTCTCTAGACACTTCAGGGAGGCAGAGGAGGAAAAAAAGAAATAATTACATGAAAACTTCTGTAGAAGCTTCTTGGAATTTGTCTGAAAGACAATTTTTTCTGCCTATTAATGGCTTGCTACAGTGCTGTAGCAAGCAGCTTGCAGTGGCTTTTCTAACTGGCAGCTTGATCAAATGGAGTCAGTGGGCTTCGGGTCAGCCCAGAGGCTTCAGTGCAGCCACATTTAATGGAACTGGGAGCCTGTCCTTGCAAATAAACCTACCTGAACTGAATCGCCAGCTGCAGAGGCGCATCGCAATGGACAGAGCCTGTGAGTAGGAATCACATAGGCTGGCCCAGATCAGACGACCAAGTGATAAAGTCAGAGGAGGACAGCCTGTGGTTATCTGTTCCATTAAATCAATACCCCACTTTCCCTGAGTACACATTAATTGCTTCATAAGTAAACTCATTCTGCACAGAAAGCACTCCATGAGGAGTCATAGAACTCAAAACAGAAAATGACCCCACCTTGCTCCATTATTAGGACTTTTATTTGATCCTAGAGTAAACACAATCCCCTAATACAAACAGAAGAGGCTCTTACACAAAAACAAACTCTTGCAGATTGATACATCATCTGGCTTTCCTCCCTGCCGCAACTGTTCCCAGAACCTCCGAGCATCCCTACACGGCAGAGTTTGAAGGGGAACAAGGACCTGATAATTCTGAGCACACATCCTGGATTAAGATGCCTACACTCAAGCCACCTATGCCAGCCATACTGAAACACTTCCTGATTTTACAGCACTTGTACCTGGGAATCTGCAAGTATTAACTGAAATGTGGCAAGCTACCCACTTCTCCAAATCTTAGCTTTCACAGACTTCAGCTCTGCTTGTCCAAAGTTCAACTCATCGGTTGTGAGTGATTAAAACTTCCCCTAAATTGAAATTAATCCCTTCAATTTCCTCCCTCCCTTGCTATGCACATGTATAGTAAGGAATCTAAGGCACAAAACCAACATAAAACATGCCTAAAACTCTTGTGTTAAATACTCATATGCCAGGCAACCAGGTCTTCAGTTCCAGCTCTCTTTAAGCTGCTTAATGTCCTAAGAATAGAGAGATTTATAATTGGCAAGGGCTAAAAAGCAGTTTGTCGTGCTGCTCAGCCTCTTGCTGAAGTAGAACCACTACAAGACAGCTGAGTGACACAGAGAGGAGAAGATAATTATGAGAAGGTCTCATTTATGTACAGAAGTTAATATATTTTACATTTTACTTGCTGACAGAATTAGGATGGGTGTGGATAAAGATTAACCAGAAACAACATGAAAACAATTACACAGATAAGAGCTACAGGATAAACTCACTTATTTCCCATTGCAGAGTGAGAAATCTACTGAGTTAAACATAAATACACGGCTGAGATTGCAGTGTGGGTGGTTTGTCTTCTCTGTGAAGGAATCTTTCCTACGTGCCTCATAGACTGAGCCACGAATTGTCTCAATTCACTTTGTCTGAGCAATAGCAGCGTACTCAAGCTGAAAATCTGCATCATTCAAAAGGTTTGGTTTAAAAATAGTCTTCTATAATCCTGAATAAAGATAGCACATGTCTATTTTTATATGGGTTTACAGGAAAATATTAGTGATGCTAGTCCAACAGTTCAAAGATACAGACCAAGGGCTGCAATATTTACTATATACTTCACTTTTCCCTATAAATATAAGGTTAAATAACCATAGTGCCCTTCCAACTATTACTCTATCATATCAATTACATTAAGAAGCACATAACTCTACTTCTGGGAACATTAAAACTCTCTCTGTTGTTTACCTGTGTTAAACAACAAAGTTAACTACTGGAAATAAGAACAAAGACAAGAAGTTTGTTGGCAAGCCTAACTCGAAGGAAACGGCTACTAAAATGCATTCCAGTATAAACACACACCCTGAAGTGACCAGCAAAATGAAATGCAGAAAAATTCCCATAACTGGGACCCTGTTCAAATATACGCAGGCCGATTCATGACGTGTAAGGAAAGTTAAGTTTGTTTCTTGAAATATCCTGGTGCAAGTCCAGTGATTATGGGTAGGATAAGTTAGCTTTTACGGTAACAAATGCTATGTGTAAACAGCAATATAAAATGGAACCATAAAATTAACGTTATCTGATTTTTTATCTTTAGTTAATGGGGTTGGTTTTTTTGGACTCGTTAAGAGAATGGAGCGCCTGGCAATCAGGCATTAAATTCAAAGCCTTCTCTAATCACTGAACAACTCCAAAATCACTGCTTTGTTCTGTATCAAAAAAACCTTTCCTAGCACCCCAAAGAGACCGGGATCCAACAGCCAGCTACAGAACTGGACAGCATGTGTGTCCATTTCCAGATGGCCAGCAAAAAGCTGAGGACAAATACAGAGCCCAAAGCCCGGTTTTGCTGGAGACATTTTTTTGCACAAGCCCACAATATCTTGTGCTGCACTTGTTGATCAGAATTAGCCACTTAGAGGAGTTTTACTCCTGCCTGGGGTTAATTGTGAGATACCAAGAGATAAATGTATCCAGCATTCAAGACTTCAATGTGAAGAGCAGTATCTTGATTCAATCAAGATCCAAAGTCAGCAATCTCTTTCATAAATCAAGGTGCCATCTAACCACTGCAGAGGTTGCTTGGTTGCAAATATGAGGAAGATCTGCTGATGTGAATGATGGCTTTTTGCTCCACTGAATTGAATGATGGCTTTTTGCCTTAAAGACCGTGCAATTTTGTAGCAGAGCTCTCCCACTGACAGCTCACAACTGATGTTTGAACATCAAACAGATTACTCAGGTCAAGCTGAAAAAGACAAGGAAGGCTCAGCAGAAACTCAAGACTGTCAAGAAATGAGTGGGAAAAAGGCAAGTGAAAGGGAACCTTACACAGGGGTATAACCCTTGCCTGAAGCATTGTCCTTAGCGCAGACAGCTACACGCCTTATTGGCCAGGTGCTGAATTTAGATGACAATGAGAAGATTAATCACGGTAATTGCTTGTAATTGCACATGTCCTAGCTGCAAAGGGTGTAGCTGAAGCTAATGAATGAATCAGACAAGCAGAACAGCTGTCTTGTGCCCACATCCACACTCCTCTGTGGCACTGATCAGCGACCCATCTCATGCAGAACACAACCACCCTACTGTACTGTCTGTCTGATTTGGGCTTGCTATTGTAGTGAGCAGTGACCATATCAAAGCCAGAGCCTCTGTGCACGGGTCTTGGGTATTGCACGTTTGTATAATATACAAATAACGTGCAATAATTGCACATTTGTATAATATACTAATGAAGCTTTACATCTTTTCAGTCTGTGCCATTTTACTGCCCTCTCAGCAGAAGCCCATACTGCAGTTTATGAAATAATTTCAGCCCTTTTCTGTGCCAAGCAACATTCCAGATCAGGAAAATATACCACCTCCGGTTACTTATAGGCCTGGTCCTATACGTAACTCCAGATCAAGCACTCTTGACTTGAAATTGTAGCCCTTTGCAAGTCAACAGACCTTTGGGCCATACTCATGACCCCAAATGGACATAAGCAGCAAAGTCTAGTCTTCACCATCAGTCCAGGGGAAGAAAAAAGCATAGACATTATTATTATTGTTCAGCTGCCAGCACTGATTCCAATCACTTGCTCATTCTTGTACCCAGATCATGGCTAAACTCACTAAATATTAACAAAAATAAACATCTAATTTGGTATTGTATGTAACTGAAATTCAGTGCAACATGGCTAGAGGACAAAACACCTTCAGGATGACTTCAGAATTAGAGCGTTCATTTTTCATGACAGCATCCCTCCATGATCCCTTTCATACTGTTGCCAAAAAAAAAAAAAAAAAAAACAACACAATTTGCCTGAAAACAATGTCTGGGCTTGAATTCGGCAGCATCAGATTCTGCCTTTGACCTTGGACAAGTCACCTACTCTTCCCTGTTTTGTTCCCCCAGTTCCCCATTTAAATGCCATACACTTTGACATTTAGTGCACACTTTTAGTTGGGACTATTTGTTTAAGTTGTGATGGACTTTTTTGTTGTTGTTGTTGTTTGGGGGTGGTGGTGGTGTTTGTTTTAAATAACTTACCACAAAAAAAAAAAAAATACACTTTTCAGTGGTGCCTGATCCTGGCTCATGGGAAAAGAGGAAAAAAAAAAAAAAAAAAAAAAAGAAATTATAGGTTTCTATTTTCTTTTCTCTTTTTTCTCGTTTCCTTAGCCCATTAAAATTTCTATTTAGCTAGAAATCCATAAGTGAAAAGCAAAGACATGTCTCATCAGTCTACAGTGTGGTATGAAATTGAATCACACGCAAAACAGGGAGGAGAGATCGGGCACAAAGGGTGTGTGAGCAAGAGTCAGACTGCTGGGGCGACTCCCTGCCATGCCTGAGGGAAAGGCACCGGGGCAATATGCCACAAATATCGGGGGACACCCTGCCCTGTCGCTGTCAGGGTGGAGGGAGGGGACCCAGGAGATGGGGAGGAATGGAAACAGGTCCCTGCTCGGTGTCACAGGTGAGGTCCCTACCTACCTTGCCTCCCCAGGTGCCCTTACACAATGGGTTTGAGGCCCTGGAGCTTGAGGGACAGCGTGGTGAAGATGTGGGGGAAAGTCACAGGAGGCTGTCTAGGACAAGGAGGTCGACCCCATGCCTCAAGACTTCCTCCAACAAGAAGGCAAGAAGGGTAACGGCCCCACATGTCAGACAGACCCTACCCTTAGAGAAGTCTGCTTCCTACCTGGGACATGGGTCAGGGACATTGCCAGGAAACTTCCTGGCCTTGCTCACCCTTCCAATTATTACCCCTCAGTGATAATTCACACTGGCAGCAATGAAATTGCTGAGAGAAGCCTGAGGGCTGTCAAAAGGGACTTCAGGGCATTGGGGTGGTTACTGGATGGAGTAGGAGCACAGGCGGTGTTTTCCTCTAGCTTCTGAGCTCCCTTGAGTGAGCTGTTTTGGGGGCTTTCTGCTGCTCCACCAATGGCTGTGAACAACTCTTCTGTCTTTGTTACTTACAAGTAACCAGACGTGTACCAACAAGTCAACTTCACCCGTTCAGCTAACCCAATCTGAGAGCTTCTTCTGCATGAGGAATCATTTCAGTTTCCACCTGGCTAAAAGGAAGCTAAGAATTAACTTCTCCTTCCCAAACTTCCATCGCTATCAGCTCAGGGTTGCCCTTATTCCCCTCACACCTGCCTATCTTCCTGCTGGTCTTTCTTCTGAGAAAAGGACACGTGTTTTGGTGCTTAGCCAACCTGCCCGGTGCATATGCTTTGCAGGTTTTTTTGTTTGTTTTTTTACTATGGTCCATTCTCAGGCATTATGCATAGGCTACAGTACCTCAATTCCTTGTGGCTCACATCAGCTCTTCTACAAGGGGCTTCACTGCTCACTGAACCCATCCAACCTCAACCATAAAGCACATAATGGCATACTTGAGCCTTCTGCTGGACCAACTCCACAAGAAAAAGGCACACAACCATAGCATTTCACTGGTGACCAAAATCCAAAGGGTATCATTAGAGCCACAGAGCAAGCAGGGCCAAAAAGCATCCTGTTATCTGACTTATCTCTTAAAACGAGGGGAATTACCCCACTGGGGGCTTATGTTGGCTTCTGACAAGCCTGCAAAATTATGTAAGACAGCACAAAGTCCATCTTAAACAAGCTGGCTAAAGTCAGTATTCCAGCTCCTTTCAGTTCGGCCCAATAGCCCTCAGTCAAACATGGAAATATTGACATGATGGATAGCAAAACTGACCTCTTGGCACCCAGCACCAGTGGCACCACAGGGACTGCTCCTATTAGGAACGTGTTGGCTTGGCAGAGCTGATCAGCCCCAGTTCACTGTGCCACGTGCAACTTCAGAGTTGTGCCAGGATATTGACTTCTTCTTGGCAGGGCCACACAACCCAGAATAACTGGAATTTCTCCATGGCTTACAGAGCGCTGCCTATCTGCAATGATCTTCACTGTTTTAACGTATTCGTCAAAATGGAAATTTACTGGTCGTCATGAAAGCATGGAAATAGGCTTTTCTGAGAAGTTTTGAGGCCACCTGCTTACCTCTTCCCTTCTCCTTGCCTGCACCTGAAACTCGTAGGAAGTGTTTAATTTATTCATTCCCAGAAACCTTCATTTCAAAGTGTATTTGGGGACAGCCTGACCTGCCGTGCAAAGGCATTCTGATTTACGGTCCTTTGCAAACCCTGAGTAACCTTGAAGGCAAGGTAAAGGACAGGACGATCACTAGGCTCCCAGTCCTGGTATCTCTTTTCTTGCCATTCAAAGTCTGCTAAATTCTGCACTTAAATGTGTATTAAAATCTAGGTGCCAAAAAAAAGCACCTCATTGTGCACAACCCTAACCTCCAAGATTAACCAACATTAGAGGCTGACGATGAAGATGGTGGTGGCACAATGGGCATACTATCAAGGTATGATCAAGGTTTGTATTTGTACATTTACATATTTAAAGAATTACTACAAAACTTCATCACTCAAGTTGGCTAAGGCTGTGTGTGAATTGTCACAAGGACCACTGATCCTCACAGCACATCCTTCTCTGGTGCATTATCAGGGCATCTCCAGGACAAACAGACATCCTGCTCCCACCAACCTCTTCCCCAACAGCTCTAAGAAGAGATTGAGGTCAAACATGCTTTTCTGTATAAAGAGCATGATAAAGGAAAGGGAATTACACAAAGGCAGATTTGTGGACACAGACCTCCAGATATAAAACCTTCTTTCTTCTTTATTGCATGGAAAAAGGATTTAGGAGGGAAAGAGGAGGAGAAAACAATGGTTTCCTCTCCAATGGTTTTGCTCACTGTCCTTCAAGCAAAGCAAACCTATCTACATAGACAGTTGTCTAAACTACTATCCCTTTGAAGCTGTTTTTTTAGTTGAGGACAGACTAGCAGAGGTTGTAGATGCAGATGGACACAGCAATAAATGCTGTTCATACAATTTGCACAAAAGGACCTGAAGACTCTGCCCAAAGGACACGGAAATCCAGTCCTGCTGTTGAGATTGAAATAAAGGTAATGCAGCCACCAGACTCTGTGGAAAGGACTGTCAAAAAATACGTCAAGGTCAAACCATCCCGTGCAGGACACAGGATTAGTTGGAGGACCAGGGAAACAAATCCCAGAGAGGAACAAACTTCTCCATAGCATTGAAGAGTTGGGCTCTGAAAGATGGTATTAGAGAAAAGAAAAAGGGATCAAAGAAGGCTCTTAAGGTCAAGACCCAAATGCAAAGCAGTGTGATTGCTGAAGGCCATGGGAACACAACCTGATGACCGTGCCAAAATGCTCAGTCTGCTTGCACATGGAGAGAGGTGTCAGGCATGTGGTTTCATGTTGTTCTGCAGGCACGTTCGTGCAGCACTGCCCTGCAGAGGGTGGGAGACCACAGGGCTCTCTCGACTCTGACGGTCTGCTTGTGAACTCCACAGAGTCAGGGTGAGAAATAATACTGAGGGGATGGCCCTGGGCCAGGCAGACACCACAGGTAACAGGCACTGCACGCTGCTGCCTAGCTGCCACCTCCCCACAACCATTTTGCCAAAGACATAGCAGCCTGCCCAAAATACAAGGAAGAAAAAGGACATTTAGGTGATTCTACTCCTTACCTTCTGTTCTCCACCAGGGAGAGGGTGAGGGCTCTTCATCTCACTGCTCTTCCTCTCAGTAGCAGAGGCCTGACAACAACTCGCTTAATGAGACCTCTCTGAAGTGTCCCTCAGCAGGACACAACATGGCTTTGGGCATGACAGCAGTGAAGGGGAACACGGGTGTTGTGAGGCACTCCTGACAAAGCACACTTCAGCAAGGCCTTTTGATACTGCTGAAGGGCTGGCACTGAACACACAAGACCCCAAAATCAGCCCAGGAGAACAGCACCCGGCTAACACCAACTCTTACTGCTAGCAGGGAAGGCAGGCTACAGAAGTACACCAAGAGGTTGCAGAAGCCAAATCTTCAGGCACAAAACCTTCTCAAAAGCCAGAAGAGAAGGGAGGAAGGCCCCGAGGATGCTCCTTTCTCACGGGGAAGCTCTGGGATCTGAGGTCGGTCCCTGCCTGGGCTGCCTGTGCCCTCTTGTGGCTGCCTGACAGAACACCAAGGCCACGCTGCAGCGGGTAGGGCCAGTTACATCACATTTACACACAGAATCCGTAGGATTATTTATCTATCTCCCACTCTGGAGACAGCTCTCAATCCCAAATCCATCAGCTTTAACACAGGACAGAAGTTGAAAAGCACAGAGCAGCCGAGCGCAGACAGCCCTGCTCAGGCCCAGAGGGAAGCGCCACAGGGCTATGGCAGGAGGCAGCCAGCCTCCACTACTCCAACTACTCCAGGGGCCAAATGAGAGTCACTGCTACCTGTTGGTGTTCTCCAGGTCTCAGAGGTGGCAGGTCCTTCCCTCTGGGCAGCTGTGGACACTGAGCTGCCTCTGGTGCCTCTCCCTCCCATGACATCTGATGCCAATGAGCGGGAATCCAGTCAGCGCAAATCTTACCCTCGCTGGCCAAAACTGACCAGAATAGCCTGAAAGCTGTGGTAATAGACCACTCCTCCTATTAAAGGAAGGCAATGCCCCCATTTATACAAGCTTGTATGAGGATTTTACAAGGAGTAAAGGATGACAGGGACATTTAGAGGCTTTACCAAACATTACTAATGTGAGGCCTAATGCTGTTTTCTGCTCTGTACCTCTGTTTCATTTCCCAAAGGCCTGTGATCTTCTGCTTTTCCCCTCCACAGTCATCACAGCGGTACAAGAGATCTTCCATGTTAACTTCCACAGACAAAGGGGAGAGCAAATGATTTTACTGAAGCCAGAGCAGCCTCGCTTCCCAGCCTGAGAAGTCTGGGGGCTGCTGCCCCATGTCAGGCACACAGTGTGACAGCAGCCAGCTGCCACCCAGCCCTTGTGCCTGCCTCTTCTGTTCCACAGAGAGCTGCCTGCCAGGTGCGTCCACAAATAACCATGACCAGCCACAGTCCCCCTTCTCATAGAAGGCTATAAAGGACAAGAAAGGGTCTGCAGGAGCTGCATTTACCTGGAGCCTGCTTTATGTTTCCAAATAAAAGTCTGAGTGCCCTCTCCTTTCAAGTAATTTCATAGAATGGTTTGGGTTGAGGAAAGGACCTAAAGACCATCTAGCTCAACCCCCCCTGCCATGGGCAAGGACACTTCTCACCCAAAAGCCACATCCAACCTGGCCTTGGGCACCTCCAGGGATGGGGCAACCACAGCTTCTCTGGGCAACCCCCTCCAGTGCCTCACCAGCCAAATAGTAAAGAATTTCTTCCTAACATCTGGTCTAAACCTACCCTCTTTTAGTTTACAGCCATTACTCCTTGTTCTATCACCATTCCCTGATAAAGAGTGCCTCTCCAGATTTCCTGTAGGCACCCTTTAGGTAATGGAAGGCCACTATAAAGTCCCCCCAGTCATCTCTTCTCTAAACTGAAGAAACCCCAACTATCTCAGCCTCTCTTGATAGAATTAATAAATCCCAGCAGCTGGTTATAGTGGGGATAAAACTGCATTTGGTGTTTGAGTTACCTTTCAGCCCTCCCCAGCCTCGTAGGATGCAAAGTCACCTCAGCATTCGAGTTAATCACAGCTCAGCAGGGGGAGGAATCTGAGAAGTCCACTGGGAAAAACACAAGTTATTTCTGTATCAGCTCCATGAAGTATTTTACTGCCCAGTCTCCTGCTCATCAGGTTTAAAAACTGCTTAGTGGATGTTTCTCCTTGAGAGCTACAGCACCTTTCCAGCTGCTGCACCACACAAGGGCAAGCCAGGCACAGCTAGGAAGGTTAAACATGAACTAGAAAGCTGTGGAGTCCATAGGCCAAAAACCTACCCAGCCAAACTTTCATGCCATATCATTAAGGGTGCATTTGCAATAGCAACCTCTGAAATGCACCCATCAGTTCTGTCTTCACTTGGAGCTAAGAAAAGCAGGAGGCTGCTCAGCTCTGCAAGGCAGGAAGAATTAACCTTGAATTAACCAGCCTTTGAGACAGCCGGTGTAGCTCATGCAATGCTTCAGGCCAGTAAAAGAGACCACAGCTGAGCAGACCTCAGTCTCACTTACCAAGAACCACACAGGCCTGCATTGTAGCGAGAAATGCCTGTGAAAAATGCTGCTTGTTACCAAAATACTGTCACTTAACCTCCTGCTGAAGTCAAGAAGCAAACAGCTACAGGAGTGGTCAGAGTGATAACAAAAACTGTTGAAAACCTAGTCCCTTAAGAGACACTCTGGCAAAGAAACACAGAGCATATAGCTGCCTGACTGTTGCTTTCAGAGCATCTTTGAGCTCAGCAGCACTGATAGAAGGCTCTTTGTCACTTTCTTTACCTGCTAGGTTACCGTTAGCTTTTCCTTCTGTAGTTAGCTCCTCCAGCCACTTTAAGACTGAAGTCAGCACATCTCTGCACACCCTCCCCACAATACCATGCCTTTAGCCATGTTCTAGCACAAGACCTCCCCAGCAAACATGCAACACAGGGCTTGCCACCACATCAGCCTTTCCCCCTGGCCTTACTATGAATATAATCAATCCCCAATCTGCCCAGATGAGGCAAGGTTTTGGGGGAAAACTCAGTACATTCCCCCCAAAACTCTAGCCCATCATTCTAGGTCAAACTACTCCATCACGAGCCAGTCAAATTCGATTTTTCTTTTGTCTCCTGAGCTCACACAGACACACGCCCCTCAACCAACCTACCCTTAGAACTGCAACCAGACCTTTAAGGAGGTTAATAGCAAACGTTTATTTTTCCTTTATTAAAGAGCAGGGTGCACCCATCCTGCTGTTAATGAAGTGACTTCATATTAATTTTCAAATTGTTCTCTATGCTTTAGATGTAAGTCAGCTAAATACAATACATTTCTCTAATTCCTTTTATCTCAAAGTGCTTTACATAGTGACACTGGGAGGAGGCTGTCCTACAAGCCATCTCCTACATAGAGATCGTCTCATTCCCAGTGCTGTAACGTAGGCACATCTGGTGTGCAACGTAGCAGCTCATGGCACATGATGACATGCAGAGATCAAAAGCTCAGGGGGAGCAGATACAAGAAGAAATTACCAGGGATAGAACTGACCTGAAAACTGCAGCAGATGAAAGGTATTTTTATCTTCTCCTCTGAAAAAGCTGATGCCCAATTGCCAGAAGTCCGCAGACACCAACAAAATAAATGCAAGGTATCACTGCCTAAAGACCCAAAGATATGTTCTCCAGGCTTTCACTCCACATTTGAAACACATTTCTTCAGCCAAGAGCAGCTGATGCTGGCACTCATCTAATTAGGGTGATCAGCACGAGTCAGAGGCAGCTCAGCTGTGTTAAGTGAAAACAGAACCGGGGTGGTAGCAACCAGCACCTGCAGGTCAGCCTTTTCTGAGCTGGAGGTGGATTCAAAGCTATTTGAGTAATTTTAGAATGTGTTCTTCCAGCTCTTGGGATGATGAGGACTCAGGTTTCACGTAGCTACCAACCCCTAGCAAATAATACCATGTGTGCAGTATAGCTATTAAGAAAGGAGCCCCCTGAGGAGCAACTCAGTGGCATATAGAAAGTGTCTGCTCAGTGATAGGAAAGCCTGTGCTCACTAGGGGTCTTCCACGGGAAGATTTTCTCAGATCTGTTGTGAAGTTGCCCTTGTCTTAGGTTCCAAACCAAAGCCTGTATTCCCCTGTCTATTCCTCCCTCCCCTGGACAAAACCACAGCAGCTCAGATTTCTTACAGCAAAGATACAAAATCCCTACTGCAGCATCTCCCAGGAGAGGATGAAACTTAATGGAGTTGAAGACAGCAACCTGGTTCTGGGAACCAACACGCTAACACAGAAGTTATGATTGCTATAGATTGCTCGGTCTTCACAGCAGAGAGGGTGACACACCAGAGTGCAGAAATGCCAAGTGAGATGAAAAGTGACATCCTTCCCAGTGGATTTTGAAACATACGGTCACATCCCTCACATGTACATGTGGAAACATCTCAAATTTCCTCACTGGGGATGGCAGCCTGAGAGATGCTGGGTTTCCCAAAGGGGCATGCATCTCTAGGTCTGCTGTTATGTTGTGGAGGAAATTTTGGCCTCAAGACTATGCCCAGCCTGGGCAGCCTCTTTCTGGAGACAAAGAACCTGGCCTGGAACTGTGATTTATATCCAAAGTGTGAACAACAGTGCCCAGAGTAGTAACAAACCAAAGGCATTTGCCTGTGGGTGACATCTGTATGTAGGAGCACCATGGGGGACTTCTGCACCAAGGATTGTCATGTGGCAACATCTTCCAAGGTCTCCATCTGCCTGCTACAACTACAGCAACTTGTCAAGGCCTTTTAACAAGGCCTGGAGCCAAGCTGCAGCCAGCTGCAAGTTACACAATTTTCCTACTTGCTTTCTTCTCCCAAAGGTCCCAGGTGCTCAGCTCTGGTTATTCCCCCAGCCTGGATTACAAGCTCCCAGTGCCAAATCCCCAACTAAAACAGAAACAAACCCCTCTTGTGACTCATCTGGCAGAAAGCTTCTCTTGCAGGCTTCTTTAAAAGGAGCATGGATGAACTTGGAAATAGGTAGTTCATGGTTCTCCATAAGATTATTTTGTGCTGCTGGCATCTACAGGGTTGTTAAAGGAGTAAGTTGTCGGCAGAACCTGTGTGTATGGCTAGGCAACAGCACCCTCTGCCCCAAGGAATGAGTGGAGTAGACAAATGGACAGACAGCCAGCATCTGTCCTGAAAGGCTTGCTTACAAAGAAGGGAGCCCAGGACTCCTGCCTCGCACATGGCTGGCCTCAGACTATGCCAAAGCAGATTGCATATAAAAACAGAAGTTTAAAAACAATGGGTATACGCTGCGTGTCTCCACAGAGGACAGTCTGTAGACAGCCACCCAGGACCAGCAGCCAGGACCAGCCCAGCTCTCAAGGGGTAGCTTCGCAGCTGCATTCCAGTCACAGCTGGAGAAGTGGGACAGCCGGAGGTGGAACTTGTGCTTTTTGCTCCATGATCAGCATCAGGCATAGGGAGGTAGGGGAGGGAGCAAGGCCACTGCTGGAGAGGCACCTCATCCATCTGTTCGGCAGGCTACATTTGACAAGTCATTCACTCAGGAGCAGTTTCCTTCCGTGCTCCAGGCATCTGCTTAGATCTCATTGGGATAAAACCCAAGTTTGGCCAGAGACATCTCTCTCCGGAGTCGCATAACCTCCCAGAACATCAGCTCCACTACAAGGCAAAAAGAGGGTAGGGAAGAAGAAAAGAAAAAAAAATCAGTAAGAAAGGCATCAGTAAACACCACCTCGTGCCATACTGTGCAGCCCAACCAGGCTCATCCCACAGCCAAGGGAAGCAGACATGCTGGAGGGTCCCAGCAGGACTGGCCCATCAGGTCACCCCTAACCAGCTCCACCCCAGGGCAATGCTCCCAAGAAGCCAAAGGGCAAGGAATGGGTGCACTTATCCCTTCTACTCGTGCCTCTCTTTTGCCATTCAACTGTTTCTCAAAGATCCAGGGAGATCCAAAGCTGGCCCACAGAAAGCCCCCACCACACCCAGCTACTTTCCCCTCTTACCGTCCTGCCTCACCAAGCCCTGCTGGATATAGCGAATGTAGGTGAAAAAGTTGCATGCTGCTGTGATCTGAGGAAGAGAAAAAGAAAAAGGAGTCAGATACAGAACTGCTTTGCCTGTCAAGGGGCCTGTCACCTGAGAAATAGTACCACGTATCACCGGACAAAGACACAGGAAGAACGCTGATATAAATATCCAAGTTCTGGGCATCTGCAATACCATGCCAGGATATTGCACTGCCCACAACAAACAGTGTGGGAATTTCTACTGCAGGCTTGAGAGCTAACTGGTCACTAACTAATGCGGCAACAAAGTCCACAAGCTCCCTTCTAAAGCACTGCTTTCTGACTCAATGAAAATCTCTGGAGTTAAAAGTTTGTGCAGGAAGTCCGCAGGCAGGGAGGTAGGGGAGTTTCTGACACATTACGGCATGAAGAAAATTAAATCAAGCTAAGTCCATGTGTTGCAGGATCAGCTCTTCTGATACACAACTCAGGAAAGCAAAAACTTTTAAATGCTCTGTTGAATTACAGCCCTCGTGGCAGCATTAATAAATCATTCACCTTCTCCCTTCCCTCTAAAGGAAAGGACAGTGTGTTCTCATAACAATTTGAGTCAATAATCCGTACCAGAACAGTAACAAAAGCCAGCATTTAAAAAGCAGAAAATCATGGTGTTTTATAAAGGAGAATGACAAATAAATAAAAACCAAATTCCTGTAATGAATCAAACCATGGAAGTGAACACACCGAAGACAGGTTGCCTGAACGAGCATAACCCAGAGCACCAGGGCCTGAGACAGGTCTGGAAACCTCTGCATTAGCCACTCTGATCAAGAGCCACCACAACTCTAAGAACAAACTCAAGGCCCGCAGATCTCTGTCAGTTTGAGGGATGACACAAGAGCTCCTCCACCTCGAGGCTTGGAATAATTTTGGAGGGCTGAGGCACCCTGGGCAGGTGGAAGACTCACCCTGGCCCTGCAGGATGGGGAAATGTAGTAGTAATTTCCAGAATCCCCCAGCGTGATGCGGTGCTTGCAGGTCCTGGGGAGGCCGCTTAAGGCACACTTCCTGCAGGGAGAGAAAACAACACTTCAGCCCAGAGCAATCCAGAGGCACAGCAGAACACAGCAAAGCAACAACTTCAAGGCTACCCCCAGGAGATGGAAGGGGGAGCTCAGAAGCCAGACCCATGTCGGTGAGCATTAAGAAGGAAAAAACATGGCTGATAATGAGCCTTTTGCACCTAGGAAGATCCTATAAATGGTGAGGTTAGGAGGCTAAATATCTGGTACCATAAATTATTCCATGCCCAAGAAAACCAAAGCATCACCTTTCCGTGGCAGACAGCCTATGACAGAATCACAGGAAGTATGAAACAGGTAAAGCTGAAGCATAGTATAACAAGTGTTATCTGGACTCCTCTCTTCAGTATCCTGTAACATGACATGCAGGATGTCCCTTGAGGTGTCCCTGCTTGGACTTTTTCCATGCACCAAGCCAGAAGCAAACCTCGCTGCCACGCTGCAGGAAAACACATTTAAGGGCAGCTGATAACCCTGAAAGCATTACACGGGAACTCTGAAAGAAAGACTGTAAAAATAAAGCCTCCTCTGAGGAAAAACAGGAAGCTATCAGGTATTCTGTATGGCCTAAAGCTTGCTCATCACACTTTGTCACCACCAAGTGGCACGAACCCTGTTGTCACCGGCGACTCGTACTTAAAACGAGCCACACTGTAACCTTTATGCTAGGCTCCTCTTCATTAATTTACACCTGATTTGAAGCCACATGGGGTGACTTTGTGCTGACTTCAGGGGGCTCTGATAAGGCTTGAAGTCCCTAAGAACAAGCCCATCCCTTCCTGTGCTGACGGGGAAAAAAGTTTGGCTTCACAATTGTAAAGAGATTTCAGACAAAGTGAAGAAAAGTATAATCCTTTCAAGACAATACAGCTCCCAGAAAGATCGCAAAAAGATGTGGCCAGCAAGGGTGCAGCACGCCTCTATTTTCTTGCCATTTCCTTCCATTATTCTCAAGATGAATGGTTCCCAGTACCAGCCAGTGGTCCCTCCTTTACCATCACTTAGAGCAGTGAAGCAGAATTTTCTGCTGCAGAGTCATTACCACGTTTCCCCAGAAGAAGAAACATGAGGTGGGAAGAGGGACGTCATTCCCCAGCTGCACAGATTACTCTGGGAGCCACGAAAGATGACAACACACACAGGAGATGATGTACCAGAGAGCTTCTGAGCATGTCTTGGTGCTTGCTTCCCACTGCTACCAAGAAAATATTAGCTGCAAGTATTAGCTCAGAGTGGAAGCTTGGGTTGTGAGTGTTCAGATGCAATAAGAAGCAATCCTTGCCCAAATATTAACACAACTTAAAGGGTTTAAATTCTCACAACGTGCAGGATGACCAATACCTTTGTAAACAAGATACCTGTACAAAATCCTCAATTTGAGCACTTCAGCACACTGGAAAAAAGAGAATCCTGCTGGTCGCTGCTTGGTTGGTACCACTTGGTGTACCACCAGCTCTCACAACCCTAGCTAGCAGTAACCTAAACCACAGTGTTTGTACCTACAACCTTAAGCACTCTGTATGCCTCAGAGCACTTTGCTGGGCATGCCATCAGGAAAGCCAGTTATCCTCAGCACCTCCTGGCCAGCATTTTGTTTTGATGCCATATGGGCAACGTGACCAACATAGTCCCTGCCTGTTTAGACTCCTGAAAGCCTTGCACTGAAGTCTGTACAACAGGGTGGCAAGGACCCAAAGTTCCTCCTTTTTGCTCTACAGCACGACCAAAGGTGCCATAAAAATCTGTACTTTGCATCTGGGGGACAAAGAGGGGCAAATCAAATCCCTTTTGGGGCATTTATTACCAGCAGCAAGATTCCTTACCACCTTGTCTGAGTGGAAATTAAACACAGTTAAAAGATTAGCTTAGTTCAGCTCTAGCCTCAAAGCTGCTAAATTAGTAACTTGTTAATGGATTAGAGATCCTTGATCACTGCCTAATGCTTCACTTACATTAGAATTTGTGACTGGAACCTGCTGCAAAGAGAAAAAAAATCAAAAGGAAGCCGACAAGGATAAACACGGGATGGGTTGTTATTGGCACGTATCTGACACGTGCTCTTGGAATAATTCATCTAGAGATGAGAGAAAATGCAGAAGAGAGTGGTAGGAAACCTGTACGTGAGCAACATTTACTGTTACAGGAACATCTTCGCCTAGAAGGTGCTCAACTTGAAAATAACGGGGGGAAGAACAGAGAGAGAGCCCTGACTGAAATTGAATTCCCTAACCGGATAAAGACCCCTATCTTAGGTTGGAAGATCACGTCACTCCTGCTAGAGCTCCTCTTTCTTGAGGCAATCTAATTTGTCTGTCACATCTGACACAGTCACACAGCTCTGGAGCAGCCATGCCCCGATTCCAATGGCATAGTGAGAGCATCAGGTGGGAAAGATGACATGAGAAGAAGGGATCTTCTTGCAAGAAGGAATCTGATCAATGCTCAAATCCACCTGAAGCACCAGCAATGTCAATAGTGCAAGGTGAGCTCAAAGGTCTCGCAATACAAGAACATGAGATAACGCAGCCCTGATTTAACCCTTTCACCCTAGGTTATGCACAAACTTTTAGAGAACATTAAAAGTTTCTTTTTTAAGGGGAAAAAAAAAAAAAAAAAAAAAAACATTTTCCAAGCTGAGGGCATTAATACATCACTAAGTTATCCCCCAAGCATTCAATTAGAGTAGATCAGCTCAGTTGATCTAATTCTTCTCGCATAAATAAGTTGAACTTCATCACCACTGATCATAGGCTAGCGGCACACTCAGCTGAGCCCTCGTAACTGACTGAGCCAGGCCTGCCCAACTCTGCTAGGCAGCCAGAAAACACCATTGGCAAAGAGAAGGCAAGGGAGCATAAGAAAGGTTCCTTACTTTGGGCCACCGCAGTCTTCTGCTGACCCTTTCACCACAGACAGCGCCTGGGAAGCAACCGGCTCAATGGTGAGTGTATTCTGCTCCACGGCTGCTCGTACCAGCTCGGACAGCTGCAGCAAAGAGAAATGACTGAAGATACTGATGGACAAAGCTCACCTCCCTAAATGTGCACTTATAGGTCTGTCAGACTGCGCAGTTTTTGTCCTCAATTTCCAGCACTCACCTCCTGCTTACTGAAGTCCAGACAAGGTCCCACATCTTCGCGGTAAATTCTGTCCAAGAAGGAGCAGGATTTATCCAAAGTTGGAGATTCCTTCCAGGACTGGAACTCAGCAAATAAAACGGAGTCAACCTGCAGCAAACATCCAAGAGGAGAAGGAAGACAGAAGGTGGATGGAGGGAAAGATGCCGTATCAAAAGGTATCTGTTATTGAGCAGGTAGTCTAGCTACAGAACATCTACACCAGCATCTAGAAGGGCTATCACAGAAGTGTCTCAGGGAAGCTGGCGTACTCGGATGATCTTTTGTCTCTCACCCGTCTGCAGTTCTGTGGCAGACCCATACATAGGGCTTCTTCTGCCAGAAACCTGCAGACCCCTCTCTCTTCTACCTTCCTCCTGGACAGGACAGCATCTCTGCTGAAGGAAAGCCACACACAGCTGCTGAACTGACCGAGTGCCCACTGCAGAAATGATGAGAGCAGCTGGATGGCAAAGCACAGTGGCAACGACACACAGGACAAAGAACACTTCTGTAAGGAAAGGACTGCTATAGAAAAAGAGGAATTGGGGGAAAAAAAAAAACTATTAATAGCCATCAACAGGACTACATTCAGTGAGCCCGAGTAACAGGGTATGCCAGCCCTTTAAAGGCTGCTCCAAGCCCAGAGCTCTGCTGTTCGGGGAGTTGCAGAAGTAAAGGCAATGCTGGGCGATCACACAGGCTTGCTGGGAGAAGCTGAATATCAAACTCAGCTTTCCCAGTTCCAACGCCTGCTCATTGCCTTTTACAGATGGGCTTGCAAGAATTACCACTCCTCAGGAACAAGGGACCCAAGAGTTTGCTCCCACCCCTTGACCAGCAGGAAGGTTGCTCCCTCCAACGCTGCCTGGCTGAAAATTCTTCAGTCCTTGAGACTCTCTGGGACCTGACACTTAAACCTCAGATGACAGCCACCACCGAACTGACAGGGCACGTCCTTAAAAGGCCAGCAAATCCTGTTAAAGGTGCTGAAAGGAAAAACAAAACTAAGAAACTACGCTGAGCAGGACAAAGAACACAAGTGAACAAAACTGGAAAAGGTCTGAGTTCTATCGCACTTGCTCTATGCTACGGAGGCTGCTTACCTCGCCCCAGGAGAGAGCTCCAGAGCCACAAGATGGAAAACCAAATTCAGAAAAAAAACAAAGCAAAAACGGAGGTTAACATAAAATGAAACCAGAACTGAAAGGCTTGAAGTGTGTGAGGCAGATGGGTCCCACCCCTCCCCAATCCTGCCCAGGACGGTTACCTGCCGCAAGGACGAGCAAGCCTCTGCCCCCAGTGCCTGCCAGCCTGGCTCACGGGTGATGCGGACAGCCGTCCCGGGGGGCACACAGAGGAGCAGAGAGAGGGCAGCAGGTACCCCAGACTTTGAGGCAAGAAGAGGAGACAGACAGGAAAGGAAAAGGTTTGAGAGAGACAGGCAAGAACGGGAAGTAAAAATACACAAGACAAAACAACAGATACAAACAAAGGCTCAAGGCCTCGCTTCCAGGGAATAAAGCATGCTGCTCAAGACATCACACAGTCACAAAACACAGCTTTTGACTTCAGCTTGAGGTACAAAAAGAGAACAAAAATGATGTAAGTTTTAGGCCCAATTCAGTATGGGACATGTTTTCCATAAAGCACTATGTATTAACTCTCTTGGAATGCCAATTCCATCTTATCACCCCTCATCCAGGTCTTTAAAGAACTCAAGGGTCAGAAATGAGTAAATTAGCAAAAATCACCCCACCCCAATACATAAACTTACTAGTCACTTCAGAAGCTGTAGCCCCAGGACTTTCAACTCCAGGATATTTGCACAATGTGGAAGTTGTTTACACAAATAAATGGAATTCAAAGCAGTGACAGGTCCACCTCTTTAACAAGCAAGTCACCTATAAGAGCTAGCATTTCTCTACACATCATCAATGTAAACTTTGCTGAGACTGAGCTAAGAACAGTAAAAATGAACTAACCAGTCAGCAATAAAATTATCTCTGCTTACAGTAGGCAGAGAGTAACTTCTACCGTGTAATCAGTGGTTCACCTAACTGGGTTTTCAGTCTGGAACTCCTCTGTCCTGACTGGAGGAATGGTTATGATTAGGAGAGGTCACAGGACCTTAAAAAAAAAAAATAAAACCTTTTTCTTCCCGGCCCTTAAATTAGCTTCTAGCCAACTATGTGTTTGACTCCAACTCCCAGCATATGTCTGGATGACCAAGAGAAACTAGTACAGCAGGGCTTTACACTTACTGAACTCATTTTTTCCTTTATTTTTTTTCTGACATAGCTTTTGTTCCTCTCTGCCTGTGAAACAGAGTTAAAGATCTTCATCTCTCATTGCTACTGCAATTGTTATAGCCGATGCTGTCTGAAGCATTTCATCCAAACTAGCAACAAGAGCACCACGCAGAAGCTGACAAGGTATAGTCATTGAATTTACTGCCCAAAAGTGAGGTTACCAGTGCTGCCAGCACAGTCCTGCTTGGTGAAAGTCTTAGTTTCATTAGCAGCCCTTATTTCTTACTGATCAAGTGCCACAACTTGCCTCCTTTCTGCTCTTCAGGGTAGCTGTGCATACATTTGGGTAGTGGAAAGGTCCCAGCTAGAGAAGTCCTGCTAGCAGAAAAGCATTACACTCATGGTCACAGCAGGTGGAGGACTATCAAATGATCATTGGAGGGAATTAAACACAGTTTGGTTCAAAGATATTCACAAATGCTTTGTAGGCTTCTCTGCCCAGTCCTTCCAGAGAGAAAGGTAAACATTACATATATGCTCTGCTAAGAGGAATAAGTAGAGTGACATGCCCAAGAGCACAGAACAAGAGACTAAAAGTTGATGGAGGAATCCTGGAGTCCAGTTGTGATCATTAAAAGCCAAACTAGTTAAGAGAAAAGGACCAAAAGTAAATCATGCCAGAACAGACAGTGGGCTCAGCTGCCAAGATGCAGCAGAATAAACTGGCTTCTGCTCAGCAACCGCTGGCAGCAGTGGCTCCATGGCTGATGCAGTGCATGGCCCTCACCCACCTCTTTGCACTCACGACTGACTGGCTCTGGAGCCATGTTGTGGCTGGCAGCTGTGATCATTGCACTGCTGGTGCTCTTGTTTCGCGCGTGGCCTTTCCTGAAGACAGCTTTAGAAGGGCTCTGGAGCTGAGGGTGCAGCTCCCAGTTTGGAGATGAAGGTGTGGATGTGATCACAAGCGTCTTCAGAGCTGTCACCTCTGCCTGCAGCATGTCGATCTGCGAGAGACAAGGCGAGAGTCACCAGCACCAACCCAGCACAGAGAGCAAGTCACAGACAGCACAGTTCTCACCTTTCCCCGTGCTTCCTTCAGCTGTTTCTCTGCTGCCGCCTGTTTCGTGTTCGCTTCTCTCACCATCTTGTGTGCTTCCTGGATCAGAAAGAGTTTTAGTCTGTCTGCTGCAGTTCCATCTCATAAAGCCACCAAGGCAGGCCAAAGCTCTGCCACATCACAGGCAAGCAAGGGGACAGACATCACTGCCACATCCGAGGGTTTTACTCTACTAGATGTGAAGAGTTCTCCCCCAGAATTTCCCAGAAAAAGGGTCTCAGGTCCTGGAGTGCATCCCCCTTCTAGGAGTATAATTGACTAAACTGGCTAAGAGTTTAGCTGGCTGAGTCCAAGGTCGTAATCTTCACTGATAAAAGGTGCTGTGAAGAAAGCTAGAAGCAAGAGCCTGCCCCTCCTTGCCCTTGGGATTTGTTCTAAGGCTGATGCTTTAACACTGGCACCCACCTGTGCTACATTTCAGCCATCTAGCAGTTGTGTCTGCACCCCATCCACTGCTCCTGCAATCCTGACTCTAAGCCTGGGGTTTGTCTCCTGGCTTGACCTCAGCCATGTGTCACCACTGCACGCTTGCTGGCTGACCACTGGACTGTTTCTCACCCTGATCACCATCTCTGGCAAAGATCCTGACCCAGACTCCACATCCTTGCTCATCCACTGGTTGAGGTCACTGCTCTCCTGCCCTCTCCTGACTTGTTATTGCACTCTGCTCCCACTTCCTTTGTGGCCTGGCCAGCCCTCGCTGCTCTGGGCATGGCTGCAACGCAGCAGCGGTAGCTCAGGTGGGGACTAAACAAGACTAGCCTGAAAGCATCTCCCACAGGAAGGGTGAGGTGGGTGCTGTCGGTCTCAGCTGAGGCCACCCCACAGCACGGCCTGGAAGCACTTTGTCCAAGGCCACCAAAGGAAGGAGAAATCCCTCGGGTGTGCTGTCTCTAAGCTCACTGTGAGCCTGGCAGCCAGCTGTCCAGAAGGGGGATGCTCTCTAGGCGCTCCCACTCAGCACCAGCCTGTGCTTCAAAGGTGCAGCTGGGCTCTGGCTTCCCTCACTGTGCAGTCAGATCTAGAGAACAGAGCTGTTGGCAACGGGATCTTGTCAGGATTGAGCTTGACAAGAACCACATCACCAAAAAAAATAAAGCAAAACACCACCACAAACATCACCGCCACAAACAGACCTTCTGAACCCTCACTGGAGCTGAGCGTACAGGGGACATCCAGCTTGCTCCTACCCCAAGCAAGGGCTGACACGAGCCAGGGACTCATCTCTGCTACACAGCAGCCGCTGCTCAGATTGCAGAGCAGGCACAGGGCAGGGAGTCACGCTCT
Organism: Anas acuta; assembly: GCF_963932015.1. Taxonomy (NCBI): domain Eukaryota; kingdom Metazoa; phylum Chordata; class Aves; order Anseriformes; family Anatidae; genus Anas; species Anas acuta. The sequence continues at coordinate 53,872,079 of NC_088983.1, read as the reverse complement.
GGGCATCCCCATATCTGGTTTTGCTTGGGTTTGCAACCACAGCCCCATACCTGCTGTGCTATTTATCACCATACAGCTGTGAGGAGGGGAAAGGAACACATGCAAACCCTCCCCAGGAGCAGGTACCAGCTCCTGTGGGGCTCTGCTGGCAGCTCTGCGCAGCTTTTCACTGAGAAAGAACAACAGAGGGAAGGAGGAAGCTGTGCGAGGTGATACGGCTGTGGAAGTCCTTTGAGGTAGACTTTCTCTGGAGTTGGAAGCGAGCTGAGTTTTAAGAAATGATGGGAAAAGGAAAAGGGTGGTACCTCAAACAGGCTAGCTGTTAACTCCTCTAGCTCCTGCTCCAGTTGTTCCCTGACTTTTGACAGTCTCTCACATTCTTTGTCCTTCAGCTTCAGCTCCTGTTGAGGAAGACAAGAGGGATTCATGAGCTCCTAGCAAACCTACCCCTGCGTGGATCACAGGCCCAGGACTCCTGTCGCAGCACTCGGTGCCACCCAAGGCATCCCTCCACAAGTCGTGGTGGGCTTCTCAGGTTGGCATTGCTCGTTTGCCATCAGCAATGAGGCTGCACAGTAAGCACTGCCCACCTCAAGCTGCTCTCTGCATACCACAGACCCCTGTAGCAGGTTTCTGGGACTAATTTGGACATTGGCCCAGGGACTTTGGACCATCCTAGTAACTGCTGTCCTGTTCCAAAGCGCTTTATGACCACATCAATCTCTCTCCCCTTTTGCCTACCCCAGATTCCTGCACAGCCACATCCAGACCTTGCTCCCCCATGACCTCTGCAACACCCCCCACTGCTCAAGTCTGTGCCTCCATCCTCAGCTCTTCTCACACGCTCCAGGCTTTACCTTCTGTGCTTTGTGCAGCTCCTCCTTCAGGAACTCGGATCCCTTCTCACGGATCTCCACCGAGGAGCTGCGGAGACGGGAGACGTTGCACTGCTCAGCGGACTGGCTCTCATCCCCCGGTCCAGCATCCTGGCACCCAGTCTCTGGCTCCTCCTTGCTGCCTTTGGATGGCATCAGTGGCTTCCAGTATCCCACAGCTGGTTCCTTCTGGCTGTCTTCCTCCAGATGGGTCTGGCTGTAGGGGATCAGCACAGTCAAACTTTACATGGGGGTTATCAGCAAACCTACCAGGCCGAGAGGGAGCCCCAGAGGCAACACTGAGACACACCAGGCTGCATTTCCCCAGTATTTCAAGAAGGCTGAGCAGTATTGCACCGAACAGGGCACTCAGTAGCGTGCTCTGCTTGCTGGTAGAGCTGCAGCGGGCACTCAAAAGGTTGTGGGCCTCTGTGCTGCAGGAATTTGACTCTCAAAACCAGGACCTGATTCAAAACCAGGACTAGGAAGTGATTCGCAGCCCCCCTCTAACACTCCCAGCACGCCTACCGCCAGCCTCCGTTACCCCTAGGCTGGGCTTGCTTACCCTCAGCACAAGACTTTCCAGGGAGAGAAAGTCCTAAACAAACCATTTTCTCACAACCAGACCTTCAAACAGGAGCTGAAAGAACCAGCAGGGACACAGCACAGAGCCCAGGAGCCTGGTAGGCAGGACCACACCACCCAGAAGCACGCACGGGTCTGAAGGACGACCAGAAGACAAAGCCAGCACAGCTCCCACACTCCCTAGCAATATACAGACCCTTCACGGCAAACCCAGCCTTCACCCCTCCTCTTTAAACTGTTGTTTTTCCACCAAAGCCCTCCACGGTGCTGCCTAGAGCAGCGTATCCTCACTGAGCTGGGATGAAGCCCTGCGCCTCAGTTCCAAAGGCTGGCACGTACAGATGTAACAGAGACAGGAAATCAGAAAAGTCACCCGGGACACGGCTCCCCAGCGCTCAGTAGGACTTTGTCAGCTGCTGGCACGCTAACACAGCCCGAGACTGATGAATCGAGCAGGCTTTGCAGCTGCTGGGGTCTTACGGGAGGGAAAAGCAGACTTGGATGTCCACGTGGCAGGCGCTGCAATCACGGTGCTGCCTGGAGCGTGTGCATCACTCCCTGCGCAGAGCTGTCCTCGCACGGTCACCTGCCACTTGAAGCCCGAGGGAGTGCAATCAAGCCTTGTGTACGTGGAAGCTTTCTATCATGTCCAGCCACTCGGCAGCACTCGCACACTGCTCTGCAGATTAACCAGCTCCAGTTATCTGTAACAAGCCTTAGCTGAGCTGCGGAGCTATCCTTTGGCATGCACAGCATCGGTCCCTCCTCCTGCACGCTGCCTGGCTGCTGCCTCTTGCCCACTACCTTCTGGTGCAAAGAAGCCATCACCTTTTACCATTTAGGGTCCCCTCCCGTTCTTCCCAGTTTCCAATCTCTATTTTTCTCTCCTGGTCTTGCTGCACCTCCTGCATTCCAACCAGACCCCGCTCTTTCCCTCTCACTCTGACCCCAGCCCCATACTGTACATCAGAGCACAGACCACAGAGAACAAGCTTGTATCCTCAGCCACGCACAGCTCAATACAACCTTGATCTCTCTGATCTCATCTAAATTAAAAAAAGGCAGTCTAATCATTAGGTCCAGCTGCAGACAAGCCTTTTTCACCTAGGCTATGCCACCTGGCAGCAGCATGATGCCCTTGCCTTTTCTACTCAAATAGTCCTTGGGCAATGCAGGTACCTTCCTTCTCCTCAGAGCTGTACAGGAGCACTGGCTGTCTGCAGTGAACTTTCAAAGAGGGAAAGCAACAGCAGCTAGTTCAGCTTAGGTATCACAGGAATAACATGAAAAAGACACAGCGAAATCTCTGAATCCTTGGAAAACTAAAGCACAGGACCACCCATCATGCTATGCAAACTGGGCAGCAGTTTTGCTACTGAACTGGGAAAGGTGGACGGACATTACAGTCAGAACCACAGATTTTGGTGGCCTCTTAGTAGAGCAAGAACAAGTGAGAATATCAACTCTGGAAGATAGGAAAGGATACAGAAGGAAAATGGGGTCCTGTTGACTTCACCTGTTGTTTTGTTTTTTTTTTACTTAACTTTCGTTGGGAAAATCTTGGGGGGGAGGCTCATTCTGGTAATAACACTAAATTTGGAAATTTGGAAGTGTAGAAAATAACGTTGGGAAAGGGCATGAAAACAAAAATCATTTTGGTCAGAGGGAAAAGGACAGACAGCGCTGCCATGCGAAGATAATTCACCTCAAGCTATTCATCACACTGGAACTGCTAGATAAAAAACAATGCACACGAACGCATACACCTGAGTGAGTGACCCATGACCAACAGGAATTCCCATACTGTGTGTGCTTCTACTCCTTTAGGTGCAAGAGAGCAGACAAGTGTGCATTACACAGTGTTCAGGCTGTGCAGCACTTCTTTTATGCAGTTTGGCCGCTCTGTTGACGTGTTTCGTTCATCAGAGGACAGGCTAAACTGCATAGACGAAATAAAATGGTTTAGAAAGGTCAAAATTAGCTAACATGTATCGCGTACCTAAACAGCAACATTGCTAATGGAATAAGTAGGTCTCCAAAGACTTCACTCAGGAAGGGGAGGTACCCAGCAAAGGAATGACCCAATGGAAAGGAATGAAACCCATTACAGGAAGGTGGGGAGTCGATGAAAACAACTCATCCTAGCCACACAAAAATCAGGGGAGGTTTTCTGCAGTGGATTTGCCGTGAAGCAGGGAGAGCATTCCCAACAGAACGGTTTGTTCAACAGTTAAACCATTTCTCAGACGGCAGAGTGAGAGCCCTCTCTGCCATGGACTTCTGAGATTAGGCAGGGACCACATCTCCCCAGGCGCTCCTGCGTTGGACAGGAAACTCACCAGAAGGACCCCAGCTCCTGTGATCAGAAGAGAACAAAAAACAAAGCAGGGAGGAAAAAATAAATTCAAACCCAAACAGCTGAAAAAAAAAATGAGGACATTTCAATAGTCCACTTAACTACTAAGAGTTAACCTATCCCATATATAACAAGGAAAAAAAAATGTTTCTTAATGACTTAAGTTCTCAGTTGAAAGTTATCTGTCTTGGAAGACACGCATGCTTCTGTATACACAAGCAGGATGGAAGAAAAGTGGAAGACAGGCAGGAATGGAACAAGCCCCATCTACACCATCTCCATAATGCCAAGGGACCTAAAAACCTACCCCAAAAAATCATCTCCTCTTCTATAATGGAATAGCTCATTCTCCATGTTGTGCAAACAGAATTGCCAAGAAAGCCTTGGTTCTGCTGACTTCTGCCCAGCCAAGCCTTTATCTCCATTCTCCAGCTGGGGTTTGAAATACACACCCTGAGCAACCAAAGGACCACATACGTTTGTGCCCTCCTGCTATTGCTAGCCTGACTGGTGGCCGTATTCCTCAGAAAAATGTATCATATGCTAATGGTCCCCCACATACACGAAAAATGCAAAAATCAGGGGGAAAAAAATCCCAACAAACAAGCAAATAATAATAAAAAAAAGAACTAAAAAAATATACATTAAAAAAAAAAAAAGCCACACGCACCACAACCTTCTAAAGTTGGATTCTGTAGAAAAAGCAAAAAAATGTGCAGGATCCGCAGTTTTTCCAGCAGGCCCCACGTTTCCTGCAGTGCTGATCTGACAGGGTTATTTCCTGTACGAGCAGCCTGCGGGTCCCTCCAGGTTAAACTCCAGCCTGCCGAGGAGGGCTCGAGCGTGCCATGATGGTGGGAACAGCCCCGTAGCTGCTGCGGGGTGCTGCCACCAGCCGAAATCAGCCCATGGAGAAGCACTCGCCTGTCCCACCGGGCACTCGGCAGCTCGCTCCCTGAAGCTTTTGCCCTGGTGAAACTTACGGGAGTGGTGTATAGAAATGTAACGCACAGCTCCTAGCTCTTAGGTTGGCCTCGGCGGACGGCAATCAGGCACTGCGTTCTGGTGTCTGTGCTGGTGGATATTCTTGTGTCTGAGCTGGTGAATGCTCTCGGGTCCGAACTGGGGAATATTCCTGTGTCTGGGCTGGGGAGCGCTCGCTATCAGCCTCCTGCCTCCTTACGCGGATCTCATCTCGCTATCTGCGTCCCACCGCCCGCGCTAAGGCTTGGCTGCACTCTTTGGACTCTCCCCGAGGCTTGCAGCTGCGGGGACACGAGGCGTGAAGGGCTCCGAGCCCAATGGAAAACCGGGGAGAACCCAACCCCAAATCCAAACCCAAACCCAAACCCAACCCCACCGGCGAGCGGGCACAGCTCGGCAGCCCCACCGCGACCCCGACCCCAGCCCCAAATCCCAGACCCGGGGGGCTCCCCCACCGCCCCCCCAGCCCCTGTCCGCCCACCCAGAGCCTCGGAAGCCCCCCGTGGCCGCGGTTCCCCGGCACCTACCCCCGCCTCATGCCGCGTCCCCCCGGCGGAGCCGCGCCGCTCCTCACGGCGGTGGCGGCGACGCAGGAGGAGGAGGAAGAGGAGGAGGAGGAGGAGCGGCCGCTGCCCCCATGGCCCCGAGCCCACCCGGGCCCGCCTCAAGGGCCTCGCTCCCGCCTGCGGGGAGGGGACGGGCCGGCAGGGGAGGGGAGGAGAAGGGGAAGGGAGGACCGAGGGGCCCCCCGCACGATCCCGGCAGCGGCGGGAGGAGCGAGTGCGTGAGGCCGCCCCGCGGCGCTGACGGGACGGGCTCGGCCCGCCCTGAGGGGCCAGCTCCGTCCTCAGAGCTCCGGCTTCCAGGCAAAGCGTGCCAGGCTCTTCATAATAAAAATATGGAATCATGGAAGAGAAGTGTAGAGTCATGAAGCCCTCCAAGATCATCCAACCATCCCCCTACCACCGATATCACACACCAAACCGTGCCCCCAAGCACCACGTCCAACCTCTCCTTGAACACCCACAGGGAAGGTGACTCCACCACCTCCCTGGGCAACCCATCCAACTGCCTGACTGCTCTTTCTGAACAGAAACATCTCCTCCTTTCCAACCTGAGCCTCCCCTGGCACGCCTTGAGGCCATTCCCTCTCGTCCTCTCACCAGTTATCTGCAAGAAGATGCCAACCCCCAGCTCCCCACACCTTCCTTTCAGGTAGTTGCAGAGAGACAGACACAATCCCGGACCTTGTGATTACGTGGAGGAGACTGGAAGTCATGTGGAAGGCCTAGAGGATAGATAAAAGATAAACACTAATTTCAGAACTTCTGTCAGTGTCTTGATTTAGAGTTCCTGAGTCCGGATGTCAGAGGTCTGCACTGCTGGGGTTAGCTAAGGTTTGCAGAGGGACAACCTCTGCTGTGATGCTGCCACAGAGGAAGCAGCTATAAGCAACTTTAGGTCACTGCAGTTTATAGACTGCTCGGCTGGAGGGGTCCTTGAGGGCTGGTGTATGCTCAGCGAGGGATTCAGACTGGTACCAGTGACTACTAACACCTTTACGCTGCACATAAACACATCGTCGCTCCCCAGCACAGAGCATGCCCTTGGAGTCCTGCTGAAACAGCTATATGGGCTCAGTAGGAAACCCAGGGATTTAAAGAAGCAACAACATACAGGAAAGTGAAAGGATAGGAATTTTTAAATTCAGCATTCAGAGAAAGCACTGGAGCTTCCGTACCCTTACCTGAGTGAGATGAGTTGGTCTCATTGTTACTGAGCTTTGGGCTTTGGCTATCATGGCTCCAGTTTTTAGCTAGCTCATCCTCGTACTTGTCAGCCCCGGGAGGCTGAGGGAGCACGGCTGCCCTCCCGGTAGATGAGAGCAGCCTTGTAGCCACAAATTTACATCCTCTCTGCCAAGCAGAGGGAACACACTGTTCTCTGTCCACTGCTTCTCCTCCCCCTGCATCACCACATGTGCACAGAGGAGCCCTTGTACCCAGGACGTTACTGATCTGGAAAGCTTTTTCCTCTCTTGGGCCTGATCTACGAGCACAGAGTGGCGAAAAGGGTCAGCCCCAGAAGTGAGCAAGTAATGCCTGGGGCATTTGGAAATGACCAATCCACTACACAGCCAGCCACTGAAATCAAGAGGAGCTGTGCTTCTAGGAAAGAAGCTCTCCCTCTCTCTGTGCTTCCCCCTCTCTGGGGCATTAACTACAGGCAGAAAGACAGCTGTCACTTTGAGCATTCCCCAGCAAGTTGCCCAAAGAAGCACACATCCAAGTCACTGGGGTATGTCTGCCTGCTAGGAACAAAAAGGGCAAAGCATTCCTGCTGTTACCCCAGGCCCCAAATGGGTCCACAACAGCCTCTGGATTGACTGCACTGCAATTTTGGCGAGCAGTGCCTGCCCCTGCTCTCGCAGGTCACCTTCAAAGCATTTTCTCCAGATCAGTCCTTCCTCCACTTTTCCTGTTGCTTCTCACCTTGCCATTGCCAAGGGCTCTTGTCCAGGCAGTGATATCCCTCCCAAAATTTTTGAACACTGTGGAACACCACACCAGGGCAATTCCATGTCCCAGCATCTCCTGATTGTCCATGTCACCTACAGCCCTGCCCTTGTTATCTTCAGGGAAATTTTGGGAGAAGGGAGGAGATCTTCAGCTTTGCAAGGCAGCACCAGAACTAATCAGTCGTCACTGTTATCTCCCAAGGCCTGGCTGGGAGGGATGGAGGGTCCTCAGATTAGGAAGGCAGAATTGCTTCCAAGATCCAACAAAGGCAGGAAGAGAACTGATAAATCAGTCAGGAAGCATTAAGAGAGGATGTACCGGGGATGCAGAATCCCAGTCCTTTACAGAAATACTTGTCACAAGGTAAAAGTGGCATGTGTCCTGCCTCACTCCCAAAGGACAGGCAGATCAGTGAAGGAAGCCTGGACAAACCCTGAGACTTCCCAATGCCCAGATGAATGGGGTGGCTCAGCAGAGCAGAACTAGCACATATCAGTACCAAGCTGCAGGTTATCATTTGAGCTGCCATGAGGCAGCAAAAACTTCTGCCTTTCCACAGCCTCTGAGCAAGGTTATCTGTCCCCCAGGCAGCGCTATGAAGTGTTCTTGAGTGTCTAATTCAGCAGCTAGTGAGACACACAGAGCTGGCTCCCACCTGTGGCTTAAAGAGAGGCCAGCAAGCCACCAGACAACCTTAAAGCCTCAGCATAGTTGGAAGCTCTAACCCTCATCTCACACCATGCAAGTGCATTGCTCTCTCCCACGTTATTTCCCATATACATTTCATGGAAATTGAAAAATCACTGACCTCTGTGCTGCTTTAAGGGTATCTGGTCAAGGGCCTCTTCCCAAGGCAATAAGGGATAAAAGAAAGGGAAGAAGTGATGAGAACCAAATCTGATCAGTCACGCTAATTTCTGAGAGCATGTGAGCAGCATTTCTTCCAGCAGGGTTATCTGATGGATGACTTCTACGCTGGGAGGCAATCATAAGAAACAAACCTCCCAGTCACACTAATTGGTGGGCTAATGAGCTACAGGCATCATTTCCAGGAAGGATGAACCTTGCATCTGATAAGATTGTGAACCAAGGGGCCCCAGGCTGGGAAGGTGCAGAAACTGCAGAGGTCTGCAAACCCATGGCGAGTGTGCAGGTGGAAGGGGTATCAGGAAGAGCAAAGAGGAGGGATAGGTATAAAAAGGATTTAAAAGAGTCAGTTGTGTGTGAAAAGGGACTGGTCAGTACACTTGTCTGGCTGTACCTCATAGACTACAGTCTGTCCTATCTTTCATTAAAATATTTTCATAAGGATCTCTGTGTCTTTGCACTCTCCTATGTGTGTGTGAGCTGCAAGGTTTAAGTGCAAGCTAAAGCTGGGGGACCACGTAGGTATTTGAGGGATGATAGGGGGTGATTGACAGAAAGAGGGGCCATGCCAGTACCTGTGGGATCTGGGGAAGATCTGGACAGACAGAGGGGCTGTGCCTGGTACTCAAAGGATCTGTGAAAGTGTGTGTGCTTGTGAACCTAGAGAGCGATGTCTGTGTGCCTTCACTAATGAACTTATGTCTCTACCAGAGGAGGAAGGTGTCTCAGCTCCCTGTGCCTGTTTTACATGAGTCCTGTGTCTAAGTGCTGCTGAAGGCAGCCCTCGACCAGGGCAGCCTTTATGGCTGGCTGTATCAGTGCCCTGTCTCTGTGTCTCTGAGATATGTGCTACCAGCTGAGCCTCCAAATGGGAAGGTGGCAGCCACGTCCCCATGCCTGGGCAGGGACCCTGGGTCCCCGGGCACTGGGCTGGATCCCAGCAGCTCCTGGGGAGTGGCTGGGGGAGGAAGCCACTGGCTTCTTTCTTTTTACCTTCCTTCACAATAAATACCATTTTGCCTCCTGCAAGCCTCCCAGCAAGGTACATTCCTGTTGTGAAGGCCCTGACATGGTACCTCCCCACAGCCACAGGTCTTTGGTCACACATTTTATTCCCCATATTTTATCCTTCCCACTTCCACTGCCCATGCTCCCTCACCTGCATCCACTCGTCCCCAGCCACCCACATAGCTCCCCACAGATCCAGCTCACCTGGCTACTAAACCCCAACTCTTCCCTTCCTGGCCTCCCTTATCACATGCCTCGCATCCTCCCTGCTGGTATCCAGCCCTGTACAATCCTCATTCTCCCTTTGTTTCTCATCCAGACACAGAAACATCTCAGTAATGCTCTCTGTATCCTCCTGAGAGTCAGGTCCAGTCAGGTCCCTTGCTCCCACAGCTTCACTTTCACAAAGGAGAGGACCCCCCACCTCTGTTATTCAGAGGCAATTGCTAACACACCCGTACTGAGTAACTGTCGAACCACCAGGGCTAAGCAGAAATTCCCCCTTTTTTGGACAGGAGATAGGTAGGTGGGTCTGTTTCCAGTGGTCCTAGTTCCTTTGTGTAGACAGCAAGCTCTCCACCTCCACACCATCCCGACCCCTCACAGCTCCTCCCAGAGAGCTCACATCTACCTCTGAATAGGTCACATGCAGAATAGGAGTAAAAATCCTGAGTTTGGTTTAAACAGGTTAAAGGGCTGCCCTACAAAGCAAAAGCAGCTCTTGGCTAGGACAGCCTGCCAGCATGAGTGCTGTCTAGTTGTGGGAGGGGGTTGAAGCCCCACCGCTGGCTGCCTTGTCTGCTCAGGGATTCAGATCCCACCACCAAAACAAAAAAAATAAAAAATAAAAATGAGAAAGGCAGGAGGAAAAGTGGTTGTTTTAGAGAATAAAAAGCAGGACCACATCCCGAACCCAGCAAACCCAGACCAGATGTTAATGCCATGAAATTGAGAACAAAAGCAAGGCCTAACACTCCAGGATTCATCCGTCACATGCTCCCTTCCCTCAAACCTGTCTCAGAAGGGCTTCAGCAAGAGGACTCTGAAATCCCTGGGTTTAAGACCTCCAGTTTCATGGATGGGATCTGCCTTCACCCCCAAACAAACTGTTGCCCGTTTTCCAGGGCAAGAGGGTGAAAGAACGAGACGGAAGAAGTGCTCACATAATGCTGCCTGGGAAGAGACATATCTAGGTATATCACGGAATCAGAGCAAAAACATCCAGTGCTACAATCCATGTACTGAGCTTTTGTCCAGGATTCCCAAGCAGTCTGCAGCATCCCAAAAGGCTGCTTGTACACTGCTTCACAGTATTGGGGTCACAAAAGTGAGGCATTGCATCCCTTTCAAAAGGCTCACAAACAGCCCAAATCTCAGAGCCTATCCTGTCTATGAAAGGCAGCACTTCCTCAGATACTCAGTTTTGTTTTTTCTTCCTCAGATTCCAAGGAAGAGCGTCACTTTGAAAGACACCCTTGATGCCTTGCAGCTACATCTGCATTTTTCTTGGCACCGAAGCCGCAGAAGGGAGAGGGATTTCAGCAGGCGCTGGCACCCACGGCCTCCTGAGAGAAGCACTTGTTCTCTGGGAGGGCACTGCCCCTGTCCCGGAGACAGCTGCAGCTCACAAATTGCATTCAGAACGGGGAAGGGGCCTCTGTGATCCCTGCGGGGAGGGATTCGCTTCCTGCCGCAGCAATTCAAGCTTCACATCTGTAAAATGGAGAAGATTGGAAGGCTTCCAGGGCCTGCTAGGAGGCTGGAGAGGCAGCGAGGCTGGGGACGGGTGTCAGCGTCCCCGTGCTTCCCCCTCTGCTGCTGCCTAAGGCAGGCTGTCAGGGCATTTTGCTCAAGATCTGGAAGGACTGAGGCCACGGGGAAGGTGAAGAGAGACACAAGTACTGCTGCCACACTGGTAGCCTCTCAGTTACCGACTTTCGCATTAAATTCCACAAATATTTTACAGGGTCCCAACAGTTGCTCAGAGCCACAAGAACTGCCGGATGAGCTGCTCTCAGAGGAGGGCAGCAGAGTGCCTCAGATGCCAGCGTCTCCCTCTATAGAGAGCTGGACACTGGAGATTTTGCTCTTTCATTTTAGAACCACCTGAACAACTCCCAGTTTTTGTCCCCGTTTTGTAAAGGGACAAGGGCTCAGGCACTGTGGCCTGCTTACTAACTCCTTCCCTCCCAAAACCCATCCGAAGAGGGTGCCCAAACCCCAGTTCCCAGTGTGGATAACCCTACCTTCAGGAAGAGTCAGTCCATCCCTCTGCTGACCCAGGCCTGCCCACATTCACAGGATTTTTTGTGTGTTTTGAGACATTTTTGTGATCCTGAGCAGTTAAGGGTTTCTGCTGGGACAACAGCTGTGTGATCCTGGCCATAAAAGCACTTTGGGAGCTGCTGCCACTTAGCAGTAGTGTTTCAGGGACCTCGCAGCAAGCTCAGCTCCATAACAAGCAGTAAGACAGGCAGGGCAATGCACCTTTCAGGGATGATGCTGGCCAGGAGCTGCAACACCCTGCGGGCTGCCCCAGACAGATGCCACTCGCACGGGAACAGTAGCCACACCAGGGCCAGAAGCAGCCACCCTGCGTCACTGCTGGCCGGTGGTAATACTTCAGAAAGGAAGGACAGCTGGGGTGTGTAGGGCCTGGTGACCACTTCTCTTTCTCCTGAACTGGCGTGGTGTTGCTCACAACACTTATGGATGGGTGAAGTGCAAAGCCGTGTGTTGTATCAGTCAGTCTGACGGCTTTGCTGTGCTTGGGCCGGTGAAACAACCCCTCACTCACCAGTGTCTGGCCGCTGATAAGAGCCCTATCTAGTTCCACACCTCAAACAGGAGGCTCTCCTGGCGGCCCTCCCTGTGGCTGTGCTCCTCCTGCCAGGTCTGTATCGCAGGCAGCAGAAGTACCGTGCTGCCTCTTCCCATCTGCTGTGCCTCCCTCCTGCCCAAAGCAGTCATCCCTGCTAGGGGCTCCAGGGCTGTAACACTCCCAGGGATGCAGTTGTCTCCACCATTGTCGCTGAAAAGGAATCAGGGCCAGAAGTAATCGAACACACCACAGTCGACACCGGGACTAAAACCTCAGATATTGGCACTGAATTCCACGATTTAAGCCATCACCTACCCACCACTGGCAGCAACTCCCAGAGCTGCACCAGAAATCCCACACTAGCCAGCTGCCAGGGAGCAACAAAACAGCACCCTCCTCTTGTCTAGGCTCAGCCTTACGGAAAGGAAAAACCCACAGTTCGGACAATTTAACCCCTGCTGTCTAAGCAAGTGCTGAAGACATAGGCAAAGACCAGCATAAAAGAAAGTAGGTTACTGCAAGGAACTACCTTCTTCATCTACCTTCACTGAAGCCTTTGCAGCTTTCTTGCAGGAAGGAGAAGTGACAAACGTGTTTTGGCAATCACGCAGAGCATCAGGAGGGAGACTGGGCCTCCAGCTGCACAGCTCACTGCTAAGCCCACGGGTGTATCACAGTTTATGCTGTCAGCTCAGCACAGAGGAAGCAGGGTAAGACCCACAGGGGCTGACCACACACCAGGGGCTGCCCAGGTGTAGGAGAGCTGGTTTTTCGTGGTCACGCAGCACATTGCGCACAGGGGACTCCAGCTCCTGCCTTGCAGAGCTGTCAGCCCTGGGGAAAGGAAAGCACAGGGCTCTTCCGTATCCAAACAGCATCCAGACCCATCTAGACCCAAGGACTGGGCTTTCGGAAGCTTAGACAGAACATCGTCAAAGCTAGGGAGCAGTGAAATGCCAAGAAAGAGTATTAGAAATTAAAAGCAACTTGCCCAGTGCCTTCTTTTAGGAGAATAGGAGCAGGCAATGCTAAAGTGTTGAAGTCAAGCAGTTGAGGCAGGAGGACAACTTGGCTGAGCAGAGATCTTCTGGAGCTTAGGCAGAAAAGGAAAGTGTACGGCCACTGCAAGCAAAGCTGGGTGACGCAGGATGCTGTTCCCCATCGTAGGGGGAAAATTAGTGGGGCCAAAGCTCAATTAGAGTTGAAGCTGGCCAGGGCTGTGAGGGACAATAAAAAAGGCTTTAAGTATCTTAACAGCAAAAAGAGACAACGTTTATCCATCCCTTGATGAGGTTGGCCAACTCACAGACAGGGACATAGACAAAATGAGACATTTAATGCCTTCTTCACCTCTGCCTTCAACACTGATGATGGTCTCTGGGCGTTAGTCCTAGGTTAGAGGGCTGTGGCTGCAGGAACTCACATGAGAGCAGAGAAGGGAACAAAGGCCTGAGAGCAGTCCTGCAGAGACAGAGGTGAGGCATTCTCTGTCTTGCAAAAGGCCTGAAGACAAAGGGAAGGAGCTGTCCTTGCCAGGCTGGCATGTGAAACACGAGGCTGATAGCCCAGGAGCACTGCCGGAAAAGCAAATAGAAAAAGTGAATGCATGGAACGAGTCCCAGGGAGCCAGTGGCAGGGTGGAAGTCCCCAGCATCCAAACCACAGCTGGAAGAGACAGCAAGAAGGAAGAGTGACGGCAGAGAAACCTCTGCTGAGAGCCATGCAGCTCTGGGCCAGGTGTTTCCCAAACCTAGGGAGCTAACACCCAGGGAAGAGACCTGCACAGGCTCTGAAGGGGGACACACTCATAGCACTTGTGGAAAATTCCAGCCCTACTTAATCTCCTGGGGCTCCTGTAAGGTTGTGACACAGAGAAAGGTACCAAACAGGAAAGAATTAGAGGAAAATGCCTCTCCTCTGGCAGCCACTATGGCTGTGCCAGGAATTAGCAGCAGCTGTGGAGCAGCCAGCCCTGCCTCCCCTCCTCCGGCCGCCTCTATAAACACCCAGAGCTTACTCAGAAGATTAGAAGGGAACGGGGCAAAAGACAACAGAGTCTCTTTTGTAATGAGGAAGGATTATGGCATCAAGTGACCGGCTGCAGCTCCCAAGTGGGTTTCAGGCTCCTTAGCACACCGTGTCTGCCAGGTTCAATCCCCCCACGAGCCGAGAGGAGGCTGGTTGTGGCGCTGGCCACACAGGACCCAGCAAGGACACGTGCAGGACCAAACCTTCACCATCTCCGGTGCAGCCCAGGAGCCCATGACTGTGAGTATCTAGTCCTCACAGGAGCAGGTAGATTCCTCCAAAGATTAGCCGGTCGATCTGTCTGTCTTGTGAACTCATCACTGCTCTCACTCTATCTGTCCTCTGTGTCTGTTCTCTGCATCTGCAGGCAGCGTTTGGGTCTGTTTCCAGTGTTACATAGTGGTAACACACCTTATACAGGCAAATCTGGCTTGCTAATGTGAGATCTTGATCATTGTGGACTCCCGTTGTCTAATTAGTGTCAGCTGATCCCAAGGTGCAACCCCTAGATCGGACGGATCAGCCAAGGTGATGTGGGAGCAGGCACAGGGGTGGCAGTGCCACGCTCTCCCCATGACCCTATGGGTGGCATTGGGTTGTGTGGGATCTGCACAGGGATGGCTCCTTGTCCCCAAACTGACCGCTTTGCCACCACCGGTGCTGCGGCAAGCTGCTTCACGCCACAAATCTCAACCCCAATCAGTGCCGTGAGCGTGCCAGCTGCCAGGTGACAACCGGGGACATCCCGCATAGACCAGCAGGGAGCTGCCTTAACCATGCAGAGCTGAGGGCAAAATCACTAGGAAAAGCCCCATATCCCGCACCCGAGCAGGACTGCACAGAGGTGCTGTCCATTATTTACACGGACACGAGCTGAAGTTTCCCATGTTTGGTAAAAAGCGGCTCCGTGTCTGAGTTACGCAACGAGGAGTCTCCCTCAGTGCTTCCAAGCCCCAAAGCACAGAGCAAGCAGCCTGCTTCCTGCAAGCGGCCCCCTGCAAATTTATGGGTGCTCCCGTGCATTTCTCATCCGTGTAGCCCGTGAGCATATAGGGTCTAGGGCGCTTAAAAACCACTCTTCTCAGTCCTGTGCACTGGCCAAAAAAAACACATGGAAAGGGCACAAACGCACACGAGTCTCTAGTTAAAGGTGCCTGAAGGCACTTCTTTGTCTCCGTCATTGAGGCAAGAGCCCAAGACCTCGATATTAACATCAGTGTCACTGCAATGTCCATATAACACCTGGCGATGTGTTTTGGCTTAGAAATTCCAACACTTTTCACATTGGATAATTATTTGTGAAATGATCTATGCTTGCCTGGCATGGATTACACTGGCTTGTGTTGTTTTTTTTTTTAAAGCTTCAGGTTTACATGAGTCTGATAATTAATTGATGATTAATAATTATCTATTAGGGCTAGACAAGAAGTGTAGCGGGGATGCTGCATGATTGGGAAGCATTTCATGAGCCTGAATGCCTTCTTTCTTTCGGCATGATTTATTGTGCAATGTATGGTTGAAGGAATGGGGAGGTAAAGTTGCTGGAATTTGAGCTCTGCGAGCCTGGCCAAACTCCAAACCCCATCCCTCGGGTCTCTGACAGGGAAAGCTCTTCTGCCTGCAGGATCGGGACCAGCACAGGCCAGATATGCCCCCCAGCCCAAATTTAAAGACAGCAAGATTTGTCGAACGAGTGCTACAAAACCTGTGAAATCTCCAGAAGTACCTTCATCTGGATCAGCACCAAGAAATCTCCCCATAAACTTCTTCATGGTTTCCTACCCTAATGAATTCGTCTGACCTGTCTTTTAGTTTTCCTCTCTCTCTCATTCTTCCTCCCTTCAATCTCATTTGCCTGCTGGGACACTTGATGCTTCTCTGCCTCCTGCCCCTGTTCAGGCTTGCTGGCAGCTTCAGCATCTGCCCATTTTGTGTCTCTGCCAGGATCTGTGATGACAGTGACATACACCAACCGCGTGGCCGATGCCCGCCTAGGCACCTTCTCCCAGCTCCTGCTGCAGTGGAAAGGCAGTATCTACAAGCTCCTCTACTCTGAGTTCCTGATTTTCATCTCCCTCTACTTCGCCATCAGTCTTGTCTACAGGTGGGCACCCTTGCAGCAACACTGACACAACCCCTCGCTCTCAGCCTGTCCCAGAGCAGCACGGGACTGGGACCGAGGTCCTGGTAAAAGGGAACTGGCCAGACACCCGCCAGCCTCTGTTCAGAGGAGGAAAGGAAAGTTCCTTCCTCACTGCGCCAGCACGGCTTAGCAGCTGACAGATTTCCTTTTTCTGGCCTGGAGAGGAACAGTTCCTCTTTCTGGGGATGAAGATTTGCATTCGGTGACTACCTGAGAAGAATGGTATGTAGACACCAAGGCTGAACCAGCACTGGAAGCACCAGTAATAGCAGGAAGCATTAGGAGAGAACTCCCCTCATGTACACAGCTAGCAACACTGGGGCTACGCTCCTGAGAGCAGACAGCAGCCCTGGGGCTGCAGATCTGTGATAAGGCAACCGTGGTCTGTGGCTGGTCTGGTTTTAGCGAGGAAAGCCAGGGACCTCCCCTAGCTGGGTCAACGTGCACAGATACAGCACGGAGGGAGGAAAGCAGCTCTGAGGAAGAGGCAGAAACCCACGTCAAAACAGCCGCTGCTGGCAGGAGCAGAGCTGGGGATGACGTCTTGCAAGATGTTAAATGAATTTTCGTGCACATCCAAGCACTGTGGCAGCCCCCTGATACCTGCTAGCACTCTGCTGGACTAAAAACATAGATGGCCCTGATCAGGCTGCACCACTTACTGCACAATTTCTGTCCATGGCCATTTTCTGGTTCCTTTGGACGTGCCAGCAGGGTGTTTTGGGTGGACTCTTCCTGGGGCAGGTGGGCTGATGTCCTGGGCTGCTCACCCACATCATCTTCAGGCTCACAGAGCGGCCGTGTTGTGGCTGTACATCTTCACCTTCCGCAGTTTCTATTCACCTCCCCTGCCATATTCCTATCCCAGCAGGCCTGGGTCTCTCATGTGAGGCTGATGATTATTTCTCTCCCTTTCAGGCTGATCCTCAGTGAAAGCCAAAGGCTGATGTTTGAGAAGCTGGCGCTCTACTGCAACAGCTATGCCGAGCTAATCCCCGTGTCCTTCGTGCTGGGTAAGGAGCCCTGACCGTGAGCGTGCAGGGAGGGAACGGGGCAGCATTTATCTCCCTGCTTTGTCATAGCTCTGCGGGTAGGCAGGATTCATCGAGCAGTTAGTTCCCTCACCCTGCCTTTTGGAAAAAAAAAAAAAAAAAAAAAGGCAGAAAGCATCATTTCATGCCTTGCCAGGCGTGCCTTCACTCATACCCATGAGAGCAGCCACACAAGAGCACGCACACCTCCTGCTCCTTCAGGGTGGCTAACGTGGTCGGCTCCCCTCTAGGTTTCTACGTGGCCCTGGTGGTGTCCCGCTGGTGGGCTCAGTACGAGAGCATCCCCTGGCCCGACCGCATCATGAACCTGGTCTCCTGCAACGTGGACGGGGAGGACGAGTACGGGCGGCTCCTGCGCCGCACGCTGATGCGCTACAGCAACCTGTGCAGCGTGCTCATCCTGCGCTCCGTCAGCACCGCCGTCTACAAGCGCTTCCCCAGCATGGAGCACGTCGTGAGGGCAGGTCAGTGCTGGCACTGCCTCCTGCACGGCTCCAGCCCCAGGCAGGCAGCACCTTGCTGCTGGGCTTGGGGCCAGGAGCTCTGTAAATGACCCCTTGACTTCTACATTGGAGAAGGGAAAGTGCTGCAGTGTGCTCTGGTGTGAGTCCTCAGCATCTGCTTGTGCACTAGCCCTGCTCCTCTGGAATAACTGTTTATGTTTCCCTATTTCACACCATGCTTGTTCCTACTTCTGGCTGCAATGCCTGTTTGAAAGATGAAGCATCCCTTCTCACATTTTTTTTTTTTTATGCGTGGGGAGTAGAACTAGCACGTGTGTGAATGCAGATATGCTGCAGGTCGCAGGGCATCCCTGGCTGATCAGATTGCTGTAACTGTGCTGCAGCGACTTTCCTGGCAGCTGCTCTGCAGTAAATGACCCTGTGCACAGGCTTACAGCACAGCATGAGCAGACCCCTGCCAAGTTTTAAGTTGGGGGATGCTCTCAGACATATGGTCTGATTTTTGGGTGGTCCTGTGCAGGGACAGAAGTTGGACTCAGAAGGGACCCACAAGGATCATCAACTTGGGATTTTCTATGATTCTATGAAATAAATCCCACTTCTTACCCCTCTATAAACCAAAGTTTTAACAAGACTTCTTGTCCTTTTACGTCCCCCCAAAAAGTTAATGCCCAAGTCCTTCCTGGGATTATAAGGAGAGCTAAGGTGACTCCCAGATATTTAGATGTTTTTATTTCCTACCCGATCAACTCATTTCTGCTTTCTATGGACATTCCTCTCCCATCAACTCTTGTCCACCCAGGTCTCATGACCCCAGAAGAGCACAAGAAGTTCGAGAGTTTGAATTCCCCCCACAACAAGTTTTGGATCCCTTGCGTGTGGTTCTCCAACCTCGCGGTGAAGGCAAGGAACGAGGGGAGGATCCGTGACAGCGTGCTGCTCCAGGGCATCCTGAACGTGAGTGACAGAGCCAGCAGGCAACTGCCTGAGATCCCTATCCTGTCCTCTGGGAGGAACGAAGGGGATTTTCAGAGGTCAGGCAAGGAATACTGAAGTAGGATGTGCAGACAGTGATCCAGGCCTGTCCCTAGGGATATTGCATTAATTTTGATAGGAAATACCGTCATGTCTGCTCTCCAGCTTGTGACAGGACAGAGCTTTTCATGGCCTGGTGACAGGTTAGCAATAGCACACACAAGAGGCAAGAGGAACACGACACCTTTCTCAAAATTGGGACAGGGAGGAGCCACGTGGCTCACACCCAGGTGTAGCAATGGCACAAGGAAGCAGAACACAGATCTGGAAGGGACCATCAGAAGTCAAAAGCACCTTTAACAACCACGGTTCCTGTGGAGAACTTCACTATCAACAACCCTTGGATAGTCCTGGGAAGCAGGCTGTGCTCCACAGGCAGGACATGGCAGTGATGCTGTACAGCTGCAGATTAAGAGGCTCCAGAGCAGCTCATCCTCCCTGGTATTCATGTGCAGAGAATTGCATTGCCTCTGCTGCCTGGAGCAAGATTCATCCCTCTGGGCTATATTTACCTAAAGTCACTGTATAATCAAGAGAGAGGTGGATACTTCTAAGATATTATTTGCCTAACCTGCGGAGCTGCTCGCTTTTTGAAGAGAGAAACTCTGTTGTGAAGTGAGCTAGGAAGGGACCCTGGTCAGGGGACAGGGACATCCAGGCAGCTTGCCCTTCAGGGCTTCTGGGGACAGGCAGGACACCAGTGGAGCAGGAGTCCCAGCTGAATCCCACCTAGCAGGGGAGGTGTGAGCACGAGGGGCTGGGCTGGAGAAGGCCAGGAAAGGACACACGAAGTCGGTACCAACAGCACGTTCCCTTTTCCCACTGCAGGAACTCAACACCCTGCGCAGCCAGTGCGGGCGGCTCTACGGCTATGACTGGATCAGCATCCCCCTGGTCTACACTCAGGTGAGAAGAGATCCCCCACAGCTGTGCGTGCCACAAGGGAACCCCCACTGGCACCCACCCATACCCATCCTACACAAGGACCATGCTGGTGCTCCGTTTGCCTGTACCCCTCACCCACACCTACACACGTAGCCTGTGCTGGCTCTCCTGCATGCAAAACCCAGCAGCACGCACTCAGCCCAGCCTCATTTCTGTAATTCAGGCACAGCCACCACAGAAACACACATACACCTAGGGTAATTATTTACCCCGATGTGTTCCACGTGGCTGCACAGCAAACCCAAAAACGTGCGGATCCAACACTGCACAGCTGAGAGCTGCCTGCCAGCAAGTCTGCTCCAGCACTCAGGGCAGCTGTGATGCACTCATGCCATGTGCATGAAAGAGAGCCTTGTGCATGTGCTCAGCTGCTTAAGTTCCCTTGACACAGCTCTAGACAGAAGCTTTAGCACCAACTTGCTCCTTTACCTCATATGTAACAGGTAACACTAATGCACCCCACCATAAAAAGGGAGCTTCCACTCACACAGTGCTGAAGGTTAACGAGGAACACATCAGGAAACCACATTCCTGCACAGACCCAATGCCCTGCAAACCAGGAGCAAAAGTAACACCATAACTTGTTGCATCAGCTTCCCAAATTTACTTTTGAGGCAGAATACTTTGCTGTTATGGCCCCAGCACAGTGCTGCAGCCCCCCACCAAGAAACCCATAGGAAGAAGAGCTCAGCTCCACCAACACCTTACCCCAAGTGCAGCAAGGAGAGTCTCAGCTACTGAGATGGTCAGGAAGAAGTGAGAGAGCCACATCAGGCTATAGAAAAGGCTGGGCCCAAACTGGCAGCTCCTCCAGCAGCAGCATTCAGGTCTTGAAGCCTGTAAAATCCATCATTACAGGTAGCCTACCCACCACAGAACAGCCCCATGCTGCTCACTGCAGGGCCAGCTTAAATCTTGTGGTGCTGGGTGTTTGTTTTGACCCCACCCTGATTGCTGGATGGCATTGAGCCTCAGCTGCTAGTAATTTGCAAAGGGGAACTTTCCAGTCCCATGATTACTCATTGTAGCCTGAAAATCTGGGCAAGCAAACAGGCAAATGTAAAAATATCCAACATGGCTTTCAAAAGGCTACTGAGCTAGCACATCTGCAGCCGCTCACCGCTGTTTGGGGTGGAAGTAGGAGAGGGCTGCTGAGAAAGCAAGCTGGGAACTCAAACTCCTCTGCTGTGTCCCTTGGCACCTTTCCCAGGTGGTGACCGTGGCTGTTTACAGCTTCTTCCTGGCCTGTCTGATCGGGCGGCAGTTCCTGGATCCGGAAAAAGCATATCCTGGCCACGAGCTAGACCTCTTCGTGCCAGTCTTTACGTTTCTGCAGTTCTTCTTCTACGCTGGCTGGTTAAAGGTAAGTCCAAGAAAACATGCCTGGACCTGAAACCTGATCCACGCATGGGTTTTTCCCTGGTTTGTGCCACCAGGGGCTGAGCTGTGGGCAACGTGCCAGGTGCTGGGACCCAACAGGGACCGAGGGCACTGCCAAGACCTTCAGTTTCTGAGCACCTCATCCTGAAGAACAATGCCACGTTTGCTAAGTTTGGGGGAAAAGAGAGGCAGGGGGCTGTGCTTTACCTGCAGAGTGTTGTACATGGTCTGCAGCGAGCACAGGGCAGTTCCTGTGTGCACCAATGCCTCTTAATAACTGGAAAGGTTCTGGTTTTAACCCACCTCTTTTTGGAAAAAACAGCATTGCTCCAAATCCAGGGCACGTCACCCCTGAGGGTAGTTCTGGATTCAGCCCCACGGGCCTTTCTCCTGCAGGGAAAAGGGTGGGCATGACCTTGACCCTTGCTGTGTGCTCTCCACGTGCAGGTGGCCGAACAGCTCATCAACCCTTTTGGGGAGGATGATGATGACTTTGAGACCAACTGGCTCATCGACAGGAACCTGCAGGTACGGTGAAGGCAGGAGCCTCGTGGCCCCATCAGCTCAGTCGTGATCTGCAGCACTTCTGCCTGCAGGCTTCGGTGGCTGCATATTAGGAAGGGGCTCAGGATCTCCAAAGAGAGATGGCTAGAAAAGCAGGAGAGCATAAGGTACACACCAAGCAACACAGGGCTTTGGGCACATATTTGTACCCAGAGACCAGCAGCAGTTCCACCCGGCCCCCTTCGCCCATATTTTGGCACACACGACAGATCCAGACTTGTTTCAGACCCTTTCAGTGACAAACCTGCCTCTTCCTAGCTTTTTCCACCCTATGTCTGTACCTAAAACTGCCTCCTCCGGTTTCTTCCATGCAGTAACTCTCCACCTTCAGTTCTACACTAAGCCTCACTGTTCTAG
Source organism: Anas acuta (assembly GCF_963932015.1). Lineage (NCBI taxonomy): Eukaryota > Metazoa > Chordata > Aves > Anseriformes > Anatidae > Anas > Anas acuta. The sequence continues at coordinate 53,850,096 of NC_088983.1, read as the reverse complement.
TGAGCGTATTGCTTTCATGTTTCCTTCAGCATCACTTTCCCTTTAATTAACCAAATCTCTCCATGTGAAAAATAACAAAAAACACAGCAAAACTAGCCACTCGTCTCACCCCTGGGCTACATAGCTTCGCCCTGCATTATTAGTCCTCTGACAATAAGCACCTGCAGCACCACTCCCTGACACTGCTGCTGTCCCGGCAGGTGTCCCTGATGGCAGTGGACGAGATGCATCAGGATTTGCCCATCCTGGAGAAGGACCTATACTGGAACGAGCCCGACCCCCAGCCGCCTTACACCGCAGCCACTGCAGAGTACAAGCGCCCCTCATTCCTTGGCTCTACTTTTGATATCAGGTGGGTGCAGCTACAGGGCACCAGAGCAGGCCACGTTTACACCTCAGGTCAGGTGTTGTGCTTAAGGAGTTAGAGAGCAATAATATCTTTCACGGTCTGTGAAATCCTGCTCCAATGTATTTCGGGCTCATCCAAAGATGCAGCCAATATCTTTCTTGGCAAAGGATGCCTCTGACCTCTTGCTGCCCTCCTGTGCTATGAGCACCCCTATTTGGGGGGACTAACACATAATTAATAATAATTAATAAACACATAATTAACACGGGAGGAGAGGCTTGCCACAGGCAGCAACGTTCCCGTGCTGCCAGCCTCCCCACCAAAACCACCATGTCGTGGCCGCGTTACAGCCCGTCCTGCCTTCCCCCAGCATGCAGAAAGAAGAGATGGAGTTCCAGCCCCTGGAGCAAATCAAAGAGAACGAGGAGGCGAACCACTCCACGCCACTGCTGGGCCACCTGGGCCGTCTGCTCGGCGTGCAGTCACCCAGCTTCTCCAGGTCCTCCTCCCGGATGAACCTGCTGCGCCGGCGAGGGGAGCCCACCTCCCCCTTCTCCCACTACGCCTACCAAGACACGGGCAAGGCCGTCCCCTCCCCGAGGGGCGACACCAACCCTCAGGAGCAGTGGGATGGCGACGATGGAAAACTGAGGGAGTTCGATGCCTTCATGTCCACCCCGTTTTACGAGAGACCCGGCTTCTATAGCGCGCCGCAGACGCCGATCAGCTCCATCCCCATGATCTTCCCTTCCCGGCGCCAGGGCCGCAAGAAGCCCCCCGCGCTCTCCAGCATCGCTGCCTGCTCCAATTCCCTCAGGGACGTCATCGCCAACTCCTCGCCTTCCCGGACGAGCGATATGTACAAAAGCCAGAGCTCCCTCGGCTCGGGTACCAAGGAAACCTTTATTTGGCCGACGGAAAGGAACAAAGGTCCTGACCCGCTGGTTGCAATGGTGGAAGAAAAAAACAACTCTAACTGTAGAGGCAGAGAAGCCGCCACCACGGGGAGTCCAGAAGCTCTGTCCGCAGCATCGGACAGCCCTAAATTCCCCCTCCTGGCAGAGTCCCCCAACCACGACAAGCAGGGCAACTTCAAAAGCCTGAAGAGCTCGAAAGGCTCCCAGCCGCCCTGGCTGACTCTGGAGAACACGACAGCCGTCCCCGGTCCTGAGCAGCTGAGCACCCTGCACCCCCCTGGCACCAAAACGCCCACCAGCAGCCCCCCTCCCTGCTTCTCCTTCACTCCTGTAACGTCTCCAGTGCTGGAGAGGTCCCCCATGGGGAACGTGGTCCCCGACAGCCTGAGTTCAGAAGACACAAGCGGTGCGCCAGACCCATATCCGTCAGAGGTTTCCGGGACAAGAGATTCAGGAAGCAGAAGCACTAATAATCCCCCAACGAGAGAGACAAGACGAGTGGAGAGCCCGTCCCCAAATGATTCTGGCATCTCCCTAGGTGACAGTGACTACGTGGGGCTGATGGAGGTGATCATGGAGACTAGTGAAAGCACATGCGATGATCTGATGGATCAGTACAGCTAGAGGAGCCCAAAAACCACAGGTCTGTTAAAATACCTGCCGTCCGAGTGATACTGCAATATCTTCACACCTGGCCCAAGAGAAGAGCAGTGCAGCCTAAACCCAAGCTGCTGGAGCATCCACTGAGAGCACAGCCCAGGTGACGCCCCACTACAGCCCTCAGGTACCACAGCAGGCACGTGGTCTCAGTGTTGCAACAAGAAAAAAAGTGAGGAGAAAACCCTACACTTCTACAAAACAAGAGACTTTTGGTGTTAGGCATTACAGACACCTAAACAGCAGAACTGTAGCTGACAGCACCCTGACAACCCTGGAATTCAGGCGTAGCCCAAAGCAGAAGAGGAATACAGCCAGTAACACCTCCTCTCAGCAAGAATTAGAACCTGAAGTTTACATTATTTGCCACAAAGCCCACTACAGGTCTCATGCAGGACTTGCACTGCTGACAGCTACTCCAGGGAAAGGGACTGAGTCACAGCACTCATGATACAGACCCACGGTGCCTCAAAGCCTTACCTAGCTGGTGCTCCCCAGTACTGGGAAAGCAGTGGGAATCCTCCCTGAAAGCAATAATAAAAAAGCAAGGCTGAAGTCCAGGACCACTTGTTTTCTCATTTCAATTTCTGTGCAGTAATAGAAATTTAAAAGCAAAGCACTGAGGGGTTCCTCTTTTCACAGCTTCAGGAACAGCTGCAGATCTCCCCGCACCACAGGGAACAGAACAAATTCAGTCCACATCATATACTCCCCCCTCTGCCTTTCAGAGGATTGTTTGGCCTCAGCAGCTGTCACCACCACCCCCAACAAACTCCCAACATTGTCCTTTGAGGTAGTTCCTGCTTCACTGTTTCTGTCTGGTTTGGAGCACACAGACAGCTCTCTACTCACAGAGAGATTTCTTCATGGACAAGTGCAGTCCGCTGTCAGGCATGCATGATGCTCCACGAGGCATTAATCCCACCCTTCAGCAACTCAGGAAGCCCAGAGATAATAAAACCTCCCTTTCCTTGCACTACAGCACAAGTTGTAGTGGCAAAAGCATTTTAGAAGAGCTTTAGTTCCTGAGCAATTCCTGCAGTGGATACTAATGGGTGGAAAAGAAAATGATTTGTAGAAGTGTTAAGGAAGACTAAGTGCAACCTGATCCCCCTTATGCATTTCTTCATGCCCAGCTTAGGATAATAACTCTCCCAGCAAAGACTAGGGAGCACAACCCTTTCCTTTCAAGAAGGACAAAAAGAACCACTTTGAACCAAGTCACTTTATTGGATGGAAGGCGATACACAAAACACAAGAGAAAAGAAGGCTGATATTTGGTACAGAGTAAGAGAACTGTTTATCTAGATAGCTGAAGATGCATGCACTGCTGGACAGTAAAGTAGGAATCTTCCTGAAACCCACAGGGTGGTGTTCGTGGCAAGACTTCAGCTCTCATCACTGTGCCCGAGGGTGTGCTTGTCAAAGAGGTACTCTGCCATGCCATACTTGGGTGCCCCCATCTTCCGCAGGTTGGTGACATGGTCGCCCAGCTCCTTGATGGCCTTCACCTGCTCATCCAGGTAGTGAGTTTCGATGAAGTCACACAGCTAAAACGGAGATTAAAAAACGGTTTAGGTCTGCACATTGCTTATCCTGCTGAAACAGGATCTGAAATCATTCTAACTCTGCCCAGTGAAAGATGATATACAGGGACAACTTTAAAGCTGCAGAAGCTATCTGAGAAGCAGCCTTTGATCTCGTTCCTGCATTGCCAAGGCAAAACCAGAGTGAAGCACGCCTATCCAGGCATGCTTGCTCCAGGAACCTGCATTACAGTATCATGCTCAGGAAACATCCCCTTCTAGACCACAAGAAAGTTCCTGAACACATTTAGACACTTGCATTACCCTTCATGGTAATTATTAACACCTGTCTTGTCCAGCATGTTACTCCTTTCAGAAAAGCTGTAGCTTGCAGCCATATTTAGAAGTTCTCTGCAAACACAGGTTTATTCACAGCAGGGAACTGCTTAATACACTTCTCTGCGAAGTGTTGCCCACATGCCTTCTGTTCTGCAGAACAGCATCAGAAGGGGTTGAACACAGCCATACACCCACTGCTCTGTAAGCACAGCTGTAACCACCCTACACAACATAACTGGTCCTCCACAAAGAAATAAGCAAAATAACCATACCAAATGGCTACAGTAGGTGCTGACACCTGTGCCCTTCCCTCTGGAAGGGCTGCACAGCTTGTCCATCCCTTTTTCACCAGCAGGTACCCCCAATTCACCACCCAGCACTCCCTGTACAGCTACTGGCTCAGCTTCAGTGCCCACTTACGTGTGGGTCGTTCTTTTCAGTTGCCAATTTGTGCAGCTCCAACAGCGACTGGTTCACGTTCTTCTCCAGGTGCAGGGCACACTCCATTGCAGTCAGCCCATTCTCCCAGTCATCACGATCTGGTTTCTAAGGGGGGAAAGCACATGACCATATTTTAAGTAACCAGGGAACAATAGGGAGCAAAGCATTTCAGATCTGTCTCAGACTCTGCTTAGAAAAGCAATCATGCAGCTCTCCAGCAAAGGTCTTGAAGTTCTTTGAGCACAACCAAGTTTAGGCATTTTGATGTCTTGAAAAACTTGACAGTGCACAGTAAATAGAACTGAATGCATGTTGGAAGTCACAGAACAGGGACACCTGTTCCCAAGGTCCTCCTGATATTATGCTCAGTGAAATCTTGCAGGGTAAAGCTTAGCAGAGCTGCTTTCTTCCTCCTCCCACCCTTGTAATCTAACAGCCTAAGCACTTGCCTGTGTAAGCAGGTGCCCTGGTTTCAGCTGAGATAAGGTTTATTTACTTAGAGTGGCTGATATGGTGCCACATTTTGGATGTAGGAGAAAAACAGTGTTGATAAAATACTGGTGTTTAACTGCTGCAGAGCAGTGCTTACATCAGTTCATGGACTTTCCAGCCTCTCACACAGCCCTGCCAGCGAGGAGGCTGGGGGTGCACAAGAAGCTGGGAAAGGACAGAACTAGCTGATCCCAACTGGTCAGGGGGATATCCCATACCATGTGGCATCACACTGAACAATACAACTCTCCCTGGGAGTCAGCCAGTTTGAGACAACACAAATCCTTGGGGACAAGCTGGGCATTTGTCTGTGAGTAGTAAGCAACTGCACTGTGCATCATTTGCTTTGTATGTTTTGTTATTGTTTCACCTTCCTTTTCTGTCTATTCAAGTGTAGAAGCAGCTGCTGCTGCTCTTCTATGAGACATCCCTGGGGAATTCCTTCCCTTCCAGCCTAAGGACAGGCCCCAAAGTCTAGCTCTGAATTAGACAGGACAACCCAAAGCACTAGTCCTCACCTTGATGTCCTGCAAGAAGATGCGGCCGCCTCTCTGATTTTGCAGTTTCATCAGCTTCTCAGCATGCTCCCGTTCCTCGTGGGACTGGTGCAGGAAGTACTTGGCAAAGTTTTTCAGAGCCACATCATCCCGGTCAAAGTAGTAGGACTGAAAAGAATGCACATGCTCAGAAGCCTGATCCTCACTCCAGCAGGCACACGAAGCAAAGCACATACTGTGACTTCAGACATCTCTGCTACCAGCCCTACTTCAAGGCAGCTGGAATCCAAGCTAAGGCTAGCCAGCAAGGCAATATGGCAGAGCTCTTCCCTTCATAACAAGTTCAGTTTTCCCAGCCTGGATTACGTTTTAACCCGCATCCCAATCATTAACACAAATAAATGGTATTTGCAGTTCACTTCTGAACATACAAAAACCCCTGCCCCACTGTGTTTGCTCTCCTGCTGCCTTAAACACAGACTCGAAATGCTTCGCTGTAAACAAGGATGAAGTTTTCCCTGTTCTTTGTTTACAATGGTCACAGGTCAAGGTTCTGACTTGTAACACTGGTTCAGGGGGCAAAGAACTTTAAGATAATTCTACAGTTAAGCTTTCAGGCATGTTTCATCATGTTTACTTGAGAACAGATTAATAAATGTTTTCTGTTTCTGAAAAGTCTTTTGTATCACTTAAAGACAGAAGTTCAACTGAAGTGCATGTTCAACAAAAAATGCAAAGTCATCTCTTGAAAAACTGAATGCGTAACAGCTGTTAGAAGTCACAGCTTATTTGGACTCTGGTCCTAAACAGAATTCAACAGAAAGCTTTGTATTGACTACCAGTTATTTCCAAGATGAGGTGGCACGGAATTCTCTGCTCTTTAACCAGCAGTTTGGAGGTTCAAGGCAAGACAATGGTGCTTGTGTGTCACTGCCTTCGCCAACCATTACATTTGGCTTGCAGCTGAGGTTCAACCCTCCGTAGTAACCCAGAAATAAGCTTTAACTGTACACTTAGATGCCCCAACATACTACGGTGTCACTACAAAGTCTCAAGTTGCCTGCAGATCTAAGTCACCCGGATTGCTGCAGAGGTCAGAGCCGTGCCCACAGCGACTTACTGAACTCAGCTATGGCTAAAATTGGTGTCTCTTGCCAAGCGCAAGAGGCACAGGGCCAAGAAACCCCTGGATTCCTAATTCACTTGAGAACTACGAAGAACCGTGCCTGCGAGAGGAGAACGCCCGTGGGAGAGGTGCCAATCACCTCGTTAGGCAATCCCAGCCAGCCAGCCCTGCCCCAAGGGCAGAGGCGCTCGGAGGCTGCTGCTGAGCCGCGCTGATAACGAGCCCGCCCGGGGCAGCGAACAAAGAGCAGTTAACATGCAAGCAGCACCCACCCGAGATAAGCACCTCACCTACGGAAAGCCAGCATAAATAAGGGGCCATCCCCGTCCCCGGGCGGAGCGAGCAGGCTGCGCGGGGCTCGGGCACCCTCCCTGCCCCCTTCCTTCAGGGAAAAGCCTCCCCCGAGGGAGGAGGGATCGCTCCCTGCAGCTCGGCCTCGCACAGCCCTCGGGGAGGAAGAGGAGGAGGAGGAATAGGAGGAGGCCAGGCCGGGAAGGCCCGCCCCCCCAGGGAGGCCAAACCACAACACCACCAGGGCCTGCACACCCGCCCCCCACTCACCATGCTGAGGTACACGTAGGACGCGTAGAGCTCCAGGTTGATCTGGCGGTTGACGGCCGCCTCGCAGTCCTGGTGGTAGTTCTGGCGCACCTGGGAGAGAGGCGTAGCCATGGCGCTGGGATGAGATTGAGATGGAGGCGGCGGTGTCGGCGTGCGGCTGGTGGTGGTGGTGGTGAGGCGGCGGGCCCGAGCGCGGCCGGTTCCGTCCAAGCACTGTTGACGCAGGAACCCGCTCCGCTCTGCCTCGCCGACGCACTCTGGGCCGGCGGAGCTCGACGCCGCGCCTTTTATAGCGTCCCTGACGTCACCGCGCGCATGCGCGCCGGCGTGGCGGGAAACGGGGGGGGCGAGGGGGCGGGGCCCGGCGGAGCTTCTGCTGGCCCAGCGTGACTCAGCACCTCCCCGCCGCGCGTGACCCGTGGCCACGCCCCCTGACATGGCCACGCCCCCTCCTCCTCCCCTCACAGCCCCCCCCCCCCCCCCCCCCCCGCCCCAGTGCTGGGCTCAGTGGGGTCGGTTTGGGCCTGAATCGCAGAATTCCTGAAGGAAAAGAGCCCAAAAATCATCATGTCCAACAGTCCCCTGCCACCACTGTCACCCACCGAACCGTGTCCCCAAGCACCACGTCCAGCCTCTCCTTCAACACCCCCAGGAGGGTGACCCCACCGCCTCCCTGGGCAACCCGTCCCTACACATAACCCTGCTCTTTGAGAAGAAATGTCCCCTAATTCCCACACTGGAACAACTTCAGGCCATTCCCTCCAGCCCTATTGTCAGCTATCTGCGAGAAGAGGCCAGCCCCAGCTCCCCACACCTTCCCTTCAGGGCATTGTAGAGAGTGGAAGGATGCCCCGGGGGTAAAGGATGCCCTGAGGATGAAGCAGGTCCTGGGGCTGCAGAATGATCCCCAGGGGATGAAGGATGCCCATGGGTTGAAGCAGGCCCTGCCATGGATGAAGCAGGCCCTGCCATTCTGCCCCCACAGGAGCACAGCCGTTTGTGCCTACGCCCCATAGCCCGGACCAAAAAACGCATTTGTTTGTCCCCAGAAAACAGCGTGCAGCTTTGTAACTTCATCAGGAAGGGCTTGAGCTGCTTAGGACAGCGTCAGGAGGAAGAAATCTGTGCCATAGTGGATACTTTCTTCCCCCTTTCGTGTACTCTGCTGGAGTGGAACATCGAGTTCTAGCTCTGGCTTTGCGCACCAGCAAACATCGGTGACTCAGTGGCGAGGCCCAGCAAGTTTTCAGACTTCCCCCTTTCAGGGACCAGGCCCAGCTTCGGATAGATACTGCCACAAAAATGCGGCAAAGAAATGCAAGTAGCCATTAAGTGAGGGCCAAAATCCTGGGTTAATCTGGGGAGCCAACCCAAGGAGAAAGAGCACAGCTGAGGGGCACCAGCTTTCCTCAGAGCTGCTCCAAGATAGGGACAGGCACATGCAGCAATCGCTGCTGGTGTGTGTGTGTGACCTTGGGAAAGAAACTCCCCGTGTCTTAGCACGATTGCCCACTGATGACTAAAGGCAGCACAAACAAGAAAGACGGTGAGAAAGCAAACATTTCCTGCCCTCTGATGTTCGATGTACTCGATGGTGAGATTTAGGACAGGGGCCTCTAAGTGTTTCAAACATAATGCCAAATAATAAAGAGGTAATTGAGAAACCAAAGGTCAAATGGAACAAACTGAGCCTTCTGATATCAGGAGGGCTATTTCAGCTGCTTTTGTTACTACGTTCATTCAGTTTGTGTGGTCGTTTATTTTCAATAAACATTGGCTTCTTTTACTTTCTGGTTTCTGATTTTTCAAGCAGATTGTGAGCACAACTTTGAAGGTTTAGAAACGTCCTGTGAGATCGTCCCTTAACATCAGGCTCCCAAAATCTTGGCTTTTGCTCAGGAAAACAGAAAATGTTGAAATTAGTCAGAAATATTGCAAGTACTGGCACACGGATTACTGAGCCTGCAAACTCTGCTTAAGTTAATTTTTCCTCTAACTTGTCCTTTTGACAAAGTTTCATTTGGTCTTTGAACTTCCTTGTTCTGAAGGCAATGTCTGATTTCCCACGTGTGACAGCTTTCAGCTCGGTCTGCATCAGCACAACAGCACTTTTTGCAGCGTTCTGAGTGTTTTAAAGGAACAGAAAGCCAATGTCTTCCTTTGGCTTAAAGTTTTCTCTTGCTTCTGTCAGTTAACCATCAGAAGTAATTAAGATCTGTAAATTAATGTGGATCATACTTAGCACTTCTGCAGGCTGCCAGGTACATTTGAAACCCTCATGTTCCCCTCCCACGCAAATGCTTATGTAAAAAAACAAAACAAAACAAAAAAAAAAAAACAGTGGTAACTTAGTAACTGCTGGGCAGATTTGCATTACTATTTTCATACTGTAGTATTTTGAACAGTTTGAGGTAACCTCAAACAAACAAACCTCACATTTAGCTGAAGAGGCTTGTCAAACATTAGTGGTTGTCCTCCTGAAGCATATATGCTCTTATATAGCTTTACACTCGGGCAGGCCTCTATATTTGCACATAATTGCAGAGTATGGTTCAATATTCCAGAAAGATTAACCTTGAACCTACTACTAAATTTTTTATTTCTTTTTTACTCATCACGTTCTCTGCTCTTTGTGCTCTCCTTCCACCTTTATGCCTGTAACTGACAAAGGCATGCTTGGAACTATGAGAAGAAAGTTACCCACTAGTTTATAGATTGCAAACAATTGTTTATTCTTTTTTCCAATCTCATCATGACCAAAGCTGCATAAATCCTCATTACATTGTTCCATGAAAGGCTGTACAACATCGCAGTTTGTAAACAACTGAGCAAATAGTCTATTAATAATGGGAATATTTCCTCTGAAGTTTGGACACTCTGTGCCACCGATGATTAAATGTCAATAAGATTAGGAAATGCTACATTCTGCTTTCTAGATTGATAGCAAGTTGCATAAACATACACATTAACAGTGATGACAGCAGATTTATTTGTCCAGAATAGTAAATATTGGGTTGTACGCTCATTCATCATAGCATCTTGGTTACAAATACAAAGATTGTCTAACATTCTGGTCTTAGAAGAGTTTAGGTTTAGCTATAACTACAAGTTTTATGTTGACTCTCTCAAAGTACTGTCACAGTGGTTTAAGTTTGACTATTTCCTACTGTTTTTCTGTGGCTTGGGTCAAGCCCTCTTTTATCTTGTGCCTTTCTTCATCAAGAATGAGCATTCTTGGGAAGCAGCCTGCAAGAAGCATTATCATCCTCGGGCTGGACTTCACATCAAATGCCATTCACGTTTGCTAACTGCAAGCTCACATTTTGGATCTGGCAATGCTTTGCAGACTACTTTCTATCATATAGCTTCCAGTAGCTAGTAGTTAATTGCATGCCCGACCGTTATTCATGCAACTGTCCAAAGCAGTAGGGAGATCCTGGCATTTTTTATTCAAATCCAATAGATTAAAGGTCTCAGTGCAGTCAGGAAGAGCCTGGCATAGTCCAAACTGTTTCCTCCAGTACACTTTTGCACACAAACATCACAGTGGCCCGCGGACTGATCCATCATCTTAGCTGAGTGCATGCGCAGCCTTGCTTTGCATCTGTGTCAGCTCCTGGCTGCTTTGCTGATCTAAACCAGAGGCATTCTTCATGCTGCCCACAGGCAAGAGGCGATGTATTGTCTGCCTACACAAGCTTCAAATTGTTGAAGACAATCTTCTGTTTTCCCTTGGACTAGATCCCATCTGAAACAATGGAGCAAGATCTCTCATTTGTTTACAGCTGAGATGTAAACATGCTATGTAGAGCGCAAATCTGAAGCTCAGCCAAATTAAGGACAGTAACGCTTAGGTTCCTTATATGACAACTTAAGACATCGATTCAAGTCTGCAAAAACTTGAGCCTTTTTGCCCATAAAAATTAAATGCCTAAATAAAATGAGCTTCTTTCCATACATATACACAAGGTGGTTAAGTCAGAGAACTGGTTGACACAGCTCAAGGTGTAGCAGGAAAAAAAAAAAGCACCAAGGTTGTCTTTTCACACACCTCAAAGTATCTCAGTGTCGTGTGACACCCATTGCGTGTGACGCACGCACAGTCTCAGGAAAGAGGAGTCCGACCCCAGGCCAAGGGTAAATCGCTGTTAGATTGGAAGCCCTGAGCAGGTTTTGAAGAGGGCATGACACACAGTTACAGCCAATTTGCACAGACAGGGCAACGTAGGATTTGAAGTTGGCAAGGACTTTGCATAGGGTAAGGCTTGGATACAGCGTTTAAAATGGGAGGGTTCCCATGTCTCTTCCACACACTTTACAATCATTCATACTGACTCAACCTGTGCCATTTTTCTGTATGATCTTCCAAATTATGGCAGTGATCTTACTGTGGGCTGAAAAATGACTAGACAGTACTTGCAAAAGTAAATTCTAAGCTTGTAAAACTGGAAGGCAGATTTTTTTGCTGATAGACTGCCTCAGCAAAAACTTAGCGTATGACTTCGGCATCCAGCTAGACCTCCAACAAGAGGGCTGCCTTCACGTGAGCAGAGTTCACTGCAGTTGGGCAAGCCGGATTGTTCAGGAATGCATGTGTCATTTATCATCTGTACAAACGGTTCCCATCTCGCTTTGAAATGTTTTCTCGCCATGCTAGTTTAATAGCTAGAATAATAACAGATCTGAGTTAAAATGCAACGCCATTTCTAAATCCAGTGAGCAAGAGGGAGCTGACTATACCTCAAATATTACTCTAAGAAAATACAGTAACCTTTTTTCAAAGCTCAAAGTCCTGCAAATAAGATAAACCATGTGTCCAGTCAAATATTTGTTATAGAGAACTTTATTCCAACCCCAAACTTCAGTGTAATTCAGCACACAGACTTTAGGTAAACACAAAAGCAACCCCAAACTTGACTCCAAGCTGGATCACATGTCTGGAAATTTGACACTGATCTAACTGTTTTGAAAGCCGTTTACCGAAAACATCTGGGCTCCACTTGTGCTGTAAGATATCCTATAAATGGAATTCCAGCTGATTGCAAAATCCTCCTGTAGCTCCTTGGGTAAAACACTGCTTAAATTCTTCAGTCGTTTCTTTCGGGTGCCCAGTTTCTGGGGAAACCCAGGTTTTAGGCGCTGGGATTCACTGAGTAATACCAATTCAGTATGCAAACAGCTGGTTACACAGAACTGCTGATTCCTGGAAACAGAGTCCTACGGCAGAAAAACAAAGGGTGTTGGAAGTTACTCTAGTACATTTGCTTAGGGGACAGCAAACTGTTCTGCTATAGAAAAAAAAAATGTCACGAAGACAAAATAATCTGTAACAGTCTGTACTATAGGATTTTGTAGGCAAATAACATAACATGCATTTTGGACAGACAAACATTTTCTAAGTACTTACAGCTTTCTTCTCTCTCTGAAACATTTCTGCACATAGACAGTTTAAACTAAATGCCCCAGGAGATTACAGTTCTCTAATTTGTTCAGAATATCCTTTTAATTAATCTTTTCTTCTTTGGCATGTGTTTGTTTAAAAGAAATTAAAAAAAAAAAAAAAGTGCTTAGAGGCATGAGAATGAGGAAGAACAATGTTAATAACACAACAGTTCTGTCTGTTCAGCACAGCCAGAAGCAGTATTTGGTGAATTTACTGACGTACCTTTCCCACTTAACCTAATTTGAAGTCTGGCTCCGCTACCTGTGAGTCAAATGCTCTAGATTTTATTCCAATGACAGCCTGAGCACTAGGTGGGCATAGAGAGATTTGCCTGGTTGCAAAATACAGAATTAGTTTAACATCAAGAGTCTTCTACAGTTAACACAGGCCACAACATTTGCTATGCTGCCATTATCCTCTTCTAGCGTGATCAACTTTTCTTCCCTTTCAGATTTACAAATTCTTTAAATACTGTTCTACTTGATAACTTTTAGTATTTAAGTAAAATGTTAGGGGAAAAAAATGGCTTGTAAATAAAACCACCCTGCTAAAGTCAACAAACAGTGGAAAATTTCTCAACAGACCAAAAATCATCAACTTCCTATCAGGAATTCCCCTGCAAAACACTTTGAAGTATTCAAGTCTTCATGAATGATGGGGCAGCTCTCATTCTGAGTACGATGCACAGGTCGTGTCCTTATGATCAAAGATCAGATTTCATTTGGGAATCCATCACAGAGAGAAACTTTAAGCATATACCTGCCAGCTGAGGCTCTCAGCTGTTTTTGTGAGGATGCCTAACAGCACATTTCGGGCACACAGCTGGAACTGGCATGCTTGCAGCACAATGTCTGGCCCCACAGGCGACACTGGGATCCCACATGCTCCCATCACACGGTGCATTATAGGGCTTTCATACAGAAATAAGCTGTGGCACTGCACGTGGTCAGCGGGACACGGAGACCAGTGGGGGAAGTGAGACATCAGTGCAGCAGATCTGAGGAGGAGCCATGTAGCTCTCCAAAAGGTTCTCTATCCCATGGCTATGCCCCCAAAACCAGGCTATCCACCCACCCATGCATGCTCGTATTGGTAATTACATTTCATCCCTGAGATGCCATTTTGGCAGTCTGCGTAGCATCAAGTTTGAACAGACATGATATAGCATTAAGCCTGAAGTGCTCTTTGCCTTTATACGTAGCCACCCAAAAAGGGGCAGGCAGGCAAATGCTTTCAAGCATGACGAGAAGAAACAAGCTTTTACAGGGAACTGGCCATTAAACACCAGCTTAAAGAACATGCACCGGCCCGATAAAACATCAGCTCTGCCTCAAAAACAAGCACCAGCCCACATCAAGATCTCTCGGGCAGGGCATGCTGATAGGGGAGGACACTTCTGGACTGCTGTTCTTGAGCAGGTCTCTCCAGGATTTCATTTCATGGCTTTTTCTTAGGAATTGAAAAGGTTGGGTCTTACTGGCTTAGAAGAACTGGAGGATTTTTCATTACTCAAGTGAGGCAAAGTCTGGCAAGGACACATGGAAAGTAGAGGTAGAAGTAGAAAAATGGAAAGTAGATTTTCTGGGGCTGTAATTTACTCCTAAGCCATGCCCAGCCTCTCACCATCAGGGTAAAAATATTTAAAAGCAGTTCAAAAGGGTGAAGGGGGACCTGTTCATGCATGTGCTATCTGTGGAGCAGTCAGCCAGTACCGAAGTGCATTTGTCCCTGCAGAGTTGCCTCTGAATGAGCTGGACACAACACCAGCAGCAACTGGGGGGGAAACGATCTGCTGCTGCTTTCCCTGTGTCATACCCACTTTTGCCCCACTTGCTGAACAAACTGGGCAAAAGGAGAGCCAAGGGCTTCACCCTTTTCAAACAGTTCAGCACAGCATTTGTGGGGGAAAAACTAAATAAATTAAAAAATCAGTGAAACTGGACAGAGGGAGAAGTAAAATGGGGAAAAAAAAAAAGCATCAGCAGCCTCTATTGCAGTGAAACCCAATGTGGTATCAATATGTAGGACTGGATATGAGGACCATGCACAAGTCTTCTTGTTAAATTCAGCAAATGGTATCTGTGGGCATGGTCCAGTATTTCAGTAACCGATAAAATGCTTTCAGAACAGGCCACCCTGCCCTTGCAATCATCTACATGGACAGGCAGCTACAGGAGCATGTGTTGCTATAGAAAAGAGTATATAAACGCCTCAGCAATCACATCTGTCTATTCCAAGCCATTGAAAATAGAAAAAAAAAAAAAAAAAAAAAACAGACTAGGAAGAATCAATAAACCGGGCAGACCACTAGATTCTCAAACCTTGGCTTACGTTGTCCTGTTGTTTTGGGCAGCAGGCTGGAAAGAGACCCCAGCCAAAATCTTTGCTATCAGTCTCACGAGGTAGCAAAAAATGTCAGTCTGCAAGGCTCTCAGACTTCTCCAGCTTCATTTCAGGTTTAAGGAGGTTGGTGGAATGCTCCCCCTGACCTAACGAACCTGTCCCTCAGTCACTCTGTTATGAGTAGGTCTGCTCGGTCATGCATAGCCACACTGCCCCATTGTCTAAATTAGCTGTCATGACCAAGACTGAAACCAGTCAAATCAGGAACTTCCCAGTCAGACAAGAAAACAGGCTCCATTCCTCACTTATTTAGTACAGGCTGGACTCCTTGCCTTTTGTTTGATGGACTTGTTTGCTTCTGAAAGGCATCCTGAAGGGTCATAGCCCGTAGGACAGCAACAGGCTGAGAGTACCCACACAAGGTAAGGCTGTCAGTAAGGAGAGACTGCATTTCTCACACACACATCATTCACCTGCCCCAGCACCTTATTTGCCTCTTTTCTCTGTCCCCTGCCACTCCGCTTACCCTACACCAGCTTCAACCTTCATCAGGGCCCCTCTGAGCCAGTTCAGCTCATGAATCGAGTAGAAAACAGAATAGGGAAAGTGAACTGTTTTTGGCCAGTTTCCAGGGTTGGATTGCCTGATGGATGGAGCTAGCAAGCTTCCCCATTCATGCCACAAAACAGCCCTTCCCAATGCCATTTCCCTTGTATAATGACAGAATACACATCTTTCTGTGGGTCTGAGTGGATTTCCTGGGCAGCTCCTCCTTGCCTATTGAACACCTAAGATTTAGCTGAGATTCCAGGGGATTAAGCTGTGAAGATGTTAAATCAGGCACAAAACAGAAGTGACTGCAAGGAGTTCTCTTACAAAGCATTTCTCCAGTCAGGAGGTGCAGATTGAGCAACAGGCTGACATCAGCTAAAAAAAACAGGGTGGTGGTGGGAGCGGCTCAGATGCTAAACCATGCGGATGTTACTTAGGTCATCGTGCAGTTCTCCATTCGAGAAGGAAAATAAGCCAGAACTGCAGCATTGTTACTTAATCCAGGAAACTCTGGCAGTAAACTCAGCTGTAGGAACTACCTCAGCATGACCACACAAAAAAGCCACCAGTCTTTTACTGGAATTTGTAAGTGCTTGCATCCCTGGCCAGGGTGAAGCCTAATTAGCAGTGAATACTGACAGGCAATTCCTACTGCTTTCCCTGCCCCTAATACCGTTGCTATAGCAGAGGCTCCCTTGGGAAGACTGCTGTCGTGAGTCCAGGTCCTTGCCCAGCACACCAGCCCTTTGCTCACTCATTATCCCGAGCGCCTCGTTTTCAAAAGGAAGGGTCAAACAGATTTGCCATCAAGCCCTGTTCTAATTTAGCTCCCACTCCAGTCTCATATGCCTCACTGATCAGTCAATTCAGACCCACAGACAAGGAACAGGCTGTCTCGTTGCCCCGTTAAAAACAATTTTGTATTTAAGAAACCTAATGAGCCAGAACCATCTGTATATACTTTGCTAGCAATTGTGACTGGTCTAAAAAGTAGACGAGTAACATTTGCCGATCCTACTGTTGAGCCATGAAGCAGCATTAGGGCAGAGCGTGAGTCCCTGCAAAATATCCCCACCATTTCTAAGTCTTCTTTATTTGCCCAGAACCTCACTTGTTAAAAAGAAATAAATAGGTGTTTACAGTGCAGGTCCTCTCTAGTTTCTTCATCTTTTCATATTAATAGAGGAGAAAGGAATGTTTCCTAAACTACTTAAACCTAAACTGGCCTCCAGCCACATCACAGTAACACACCACACAGAGACCTACAAAAACAAGCCTGAAAAGCCAGGACCAAAGCTGGAAATTTGGAGGACTGGAAAGGAAGAAGAAAGGGGACTGAGGATTGATCTGTTTCTACAGCCACATCCAGCTTAAGAAACACCACTGCACGGAAACGCTGAGGAACTGGAAGAAAAAGTAACACAACTGTTATTTTAGAGCAACTGGAAAACTTCCCTTTTTGCACCAAGTCCGTGAGAAGTGTCTTCTTCTGGAAAGAACTGGTAGGAATAGTTCTACTGCTCCCCCCATATCACCTCCAACACAGGACTTCTCATAGCAGACAGACCTCTTTTTATCGCAGTTTGTTTTCCTTTTAGGTGGGAATATCAGGATTGAGCAACAGCACCTACGAAAGCAACCATACCCTAAGGGCTCAGAATTGGGAAGCAGAAAGAGGCTCTTCTTCACCAGCATGTGACCTTTATTCATTTTCCTACTTGAGAAAGAATTAACATTTCATTTTTAGGCAAAATGTTTTGCCTGACGTCTGTAGTAACCAAAGTAAGAAAGTCACTATTCATTTACTAAGAGCAACTTTTAAAGAGCATCTCCTTTTACATTTGAAAACTAGAGGGGTTTTCTTACTTTATACGGCAGGTCAGAGGATCTACGAAAGCTTACAGCACTTAAGTTTAATTTCAGAGTTCAGTTGTCTTGCGAAGAATCCTTTCTAGTACAGCTGTTCCTAGGATGATTTCAGAAACTTTCTGTCGTTCCCATCTTGCTTACACCACCAGGATTACAACAAACAGCTAGCACACTCAGAAATTTGTCATGAATCCCAGTGCCCCTCATCCTCCCATTTCCACCCCATGTCCCCAAAACACAGAGATTTAAGAGAATTCAGGAGAGGGAGGGAAGGAAGACAACAAAAAGCTGCTGGCTGCCAGCAGTGCCCTCCAGTATCATTACCGTTTGCCTTGCTAACACACCTGCCTAATCCTGTCATCGTAAAGCAAGATTTTTCCTATATGTGCTTTCCACTTCGTTGGACTTCATATACGTTAGCTCTGCTTCCTCGGGCTGTACGGCTGTGTCATAACCTATCTGAGTCTTTCCCAAAGCAGAACCAATCTCAGTGACACTTCCAATTCACCTAGCTGCCTACGGCTACCTGTAACATCAGGGCATTTCCCCGCTCCCAAACCTATCCAGCCTGCCTGTGACCTGCGGCTTCCCCAGCTCAGCAGGGCCTCAAATTGCCAAGTGCTTGCAAGCAGGCGCTTTCCACCTGCCAGCGGGGTCACAGAATCATAAAATCATTAACACTGGAAAGCCCTCTAAGATCATCTAGTCCAACAAGCCCCATACCACCCACCAATATCACCGATATCGCCCACTAAACCTTGTCCCTAAGCACCACGTCCAACCTTTCCTTGAACACCCCCAGGGACAGAGACACCACCAGCTCTCTGGGCAACCCGTCCCAGTGCCTGACTGCTGTTTCTGAGCAGAAATGTCTCCTCATTTCCAACCTGAGCCTCCCCTGGCACAACTTGAGGCCATTCAAGTCACCGTGCAACCACCAGGCCATGTAAGTGCTTATGTCTCTGTCTGAGCACCGCAGGGAAAGAAGAAAATACATCTGAGAGCCAGGCTGGGGAAGGAGGAAATATGCATTTTGGGGCTGTGCTGGTGTGTTGTAGATAGACCTTGGACTCCAGACTCAGAGAGAAGCTGAAAACTGGGGAAAGGATGAAAGGAGGAGGGCTATAGAGTCATTATAGGAGCAAGGTAAAGACTTCTCCTACTATGGGAGTAGAAGACCCCCACTTGCTCTGCTAGCTGATGACCCCAGTCGCTCCAATAGCTGGCACCACAGGCTGGGGGCTCTTACACCCCTAGTCTTACTCCAGTAGTTGGCACCCAGTTCACTCACAGCAGCTGGCATGTCGTCCTTCAGCATGCAAACACAGGGGAGAGAATGTGAAAACACAGATCGTTAAGGAACAACAATCAGAAAAAGATAGAACAGTCTATGATAATCAAGCACAGGGTTCAGCCAGTGCAAGATCACTGCCCAGCCTCATTTGACATGTGACTGGCACTTTTATACCCTTTTTTTTTAATCTATGCCCCATCTTGTTCCTCCTGTTGCCCCTTCCACCTGCACACTCCCCATGGCTTTGCAGAGCTCTGCAGTTTCCTGCACCCCTCCCAGCCCAGCCCCTGCCCCAGTTCACAGTCTTACCAGTTGCAAAGTCCAGGTTGATCTTCTTGGACGTGGTACGTGTGGTTTGATAGCCCATCAGTTTGCATGACTAGAAGGTTTGTTTATCATTGTTTCCATTTCTGCTTTGTCAGGTCTGTGTCCCAGCATTTTGCTGATGACTCCCCCAACTTTTCTTCTTGTCATCCCAGTTCAGAAGTCCTCCATCAGATAACCCAGCTGGAATAAACATCCCCACATTGTCACATGCCCTCTTTGATTAGCGTGACTGATCAGACTTGGTTCCCACCACTTTATCCCTTTCTTATTCATTGTAGGATTGGAAAAGGCCCTTCACCAGATACCCTTTAAGAAGCAGACACTCTCCTTCTACATACACTTATATCCAGCCTTTGTGGCTATGAGCTGCTCCATCCCTTCCCAGTTTACCATTATCAGCAGGCTTGTGGAGGAACCTTCTGTCCCTTTGTGTTGGTCAGTGACGATGGTGATGCTGAACAGCCCCAGTGCTGTTTTTTGAGCGATGTCACCCATAATTCGCTCCCCTTGGACTCCAAGGTGTTGACTACTGCACTTTTACCTTCACCTTTACCTTGCCTACCTGGCAGGGGGGCAGCTACCATTCCCTTCCTCTTCTTGGGCCTTTCTCTGGTTTGTTCTGAATGAATCAGTGCTGCCACAGAGGCACCACCACTGCTTCTGCTAAGCCTGAAGGGCTGCTGGTGTCAGCACCCGATTCCTAATCAGTCATAACCTCTCTACTACCACTCTGCAGGAACAGGCTGCCAAGGGCCAAGGCAAATACAGGAGCATTTCTTGGGCTTGCAAGGGGTGGGATTAAGAAATCAATCAAAATCAATCTTTTTTTTTTTCTTTTTTTTGCAGATTTGAGTGACAACAGATGAGCAAGGGCTAATAGAAGAGTTTCTGTAGATACCCGCAAGCAGAAAACCAACAAAAAAGCGTTCAGTGCTGAAATTCTATGAAATGCTGTGCAGCCAAAGCAGAGCCCACTTCACCCACAATGTATTATTATATTCAGCAGGATACAATTACTACTGGCTTGTCTTGAAAACAGACACCAGTATGCGACAAATCTGTACCTTGACATTGGAGTATTTGTTATGTAAGATCATATCACTGCCGATTGCATAACTGTTGGGAGGAATGGGTTAAAAGATTGGCGAGGAGGATGGTATCAGAAGGGAGGACTGAGAAGGAGGGTTGTAAATATACTCAAGTGACCTTGCAGGTGGGAATGAGTAACGTCTGGCAAGTAGTAATGTAGAAAAGTACATAAATTGTACCTGCTGCTGTTTGTGCTCTCTGTGTTTGGCAAGTAGCACATCTGTGTTGAGGAAGCAGGTGTTTGGAAGACGTGGAGGTGCCCTGCCAGACACGTGGGCTCCTGGCCTTGGTACAGAGAAGATCAAAGCAGCACAGCGAGGATCACAGCATGGTGGTAAAAACAGAGCCCTTGGTAAACAGGTGTAAAGAGCAGGCGGTGAGCTGCTGGCAGGAGCTGAGCTGAGCAGTGCCTGCATCCCCCCCAGTGTACCTCTGCCCAGGTGCTGCTTTGGGGATCCCCCAGCTGGCTAGGTAACGAGCAGAAATCTACTCTTTGCATTTTACCCATGGGGCTGGGGTTGTTCCCGCTGCCTCACACAAAACAGAGCATCAATAATGTGAGCTGAAAAACCATGACTTTCTGGTGCATTTTGAGATAGAGTGCCTTCCCGGACATTGAGGAGAAAGAGATCTTTCCAGGGTGATTCATCTGACCTTGGTTGTGTAATTTATGATAAGGTGAAAATATATTCTATGATAGTGAATCACCTCCAAATTTGACAATTTTTTCCCTGTGACTACAAAATTGACCTGGGAAGCTCGTTTAGATGTACATATTCCTAACAAATCATCTATATTTAGTCAAGTAGATCCTATCACTTGTATTTTTACTATATATTGTACCAGAAACACATTGTATCTTTCTTCAGCATTGAAAAAAAATAAGTGAGAAAACACTAAACAACTTCTCTGTTTTTCTCTTTACGGCTCCCTTCACCTCTTTTTCCTCAGGGCCTAAACCAAGGGGGTTCAGCAGGGGAAAGACAATGGTGTAAAATGCAGAGATCACTTTGCCTGTGTCCAGAGACTACCTGGAGTTGGGCAGTAAATAGGGGAAGAAGAGGGAGCTGTAGAATAACCCAGCAGTAGCCAGAGGGCAGGTGCATGTAGATTAAACCTGCAGTTTGCCACGTGGATCCAGAGGATGCAGATACTGATCAGAAATGATGCCCAGAAAGGCTCTGGTTTGTATAAAGCCACAGGAGGCAAAGAAGAGGACTTTGCCAACGTGTTGTAGCAGGGGAGCTCCAGGGGTGGAAGAATGTCACATAAGAAATGGTTAATAGTGTTAGAGCCACAAAATGACGGGCTGGATGTGAAAAATGTGTACTAGTGAGGCCAGGCCCCTGCTGAGACAAGACCTGGTTACCATGGAGGGCCCTCTGGTACATGGCGACAGCATAGGGAAGAGATCATTTCTCTGAGATCATCCTCATCTCTAAACCTGTGCTGGAAGCATTTGAAACCAGTTCAACCTGATGTCGTCTTTATCCCTGGTAAGGATGTAGCCTATCTACTATCAAAAGCTACAAACAGGAGCTTAGACGTCAAAGCTCCAGTTACACTGCACAAAATCCCACATAATAAAAAATGAAAACACCATAGCTGTCCCAATCCCTGCCTGTGCTGTGCTTTACAAAAGACCTTTTTGGCCTCTAAGAAGATGGCTGAAGTCTAAACGATGGCTGTGCTTGAAACTAGAAAAATATTGCATGATTGCAAAAGAACATCATACCAAGCAATTCGGACAGAAGATCGTAATGGGAGTAGACAAGTAACTGAAGCTTAAGGTAGAATGCATTATTCTGCATTGATGTGTTTAGGAAATATGTTATTCATACTATTCAGCTGGTTTTCTTTGCTACATGTATGCATATATGTGCACATACATATATACCTGTGGAAACACGTTTATAACGTCTCAAATTTCCCAGAGAGCTCATCTCACAACACCTCCTTTCCGTCAAGAAGAATCATGTTGCGTGGTTTTGTTTTGGCCTAGTTTTAGATAGCAGATTACAACAGCTGTACTAAGCACAATACTCTGTTTTGAAATAAAAAGAATATGAGCGTTGGAGAGGAGGATTTCCAGAGATGAGGGCAAACCAACAGCAGCAGCAAAAAGAAATAGCACAAGATTTAGGATTAGGTTAGTGTTCAGGCTCAAGTTAGGGCTACCTTTTGGGTTTGGATTAGGTTTAAGGTTAGTATTAGTTAAGGTGTGCTTCAGATAGCAATAAAGTTTATCTTTAGGTTTGGGGAGAGGGTTAAGGTTAGGGTGTTGCTCGAGTTGGGGCACTGTTTGTGGATAAGGGTTATTCTTAGAATTTATGATTTGGGTTAGGTTCAGTGTTAATGCTAAATTTACTGCTATGGAATACATTTAGATTAGGGGTGAGGTCCAGGTTACAGATTAAGTTAAGGCTTCAGTTTATGGTTTAGGTTGTGATTGTTTTAGGGTTAAATTTCAAGGTTCTGTTTCAGTTTAGTGTTTGAGTTCCAAGTTCTGGTTCTGTCTCAGGTTAGAATTAGGGTTCAAGTTATGGTTATAGGGTTTAGTGTTAGTGTTCATAGAAACAGGTTAAGATTAGAGTTTAGGGTTTATGATTGTTAGGGTTAAATTTTAGGACTATGTTTAGGGTTTGGCTTTAGGTTTACAGTTAAAGCTATGGGTTAGGGCTGGATTTAGGGATTGCTCAAGGTAAGGTTTGGTTTAGGGTTATGGTTAGATTAGGGTTGGGGGTTACAGTTATGGATTCAGGTAAGGGTTACTAGGGAGGGTTGGTTTAGGGCGATGTTTGAGAGAAAGACAACACACAGTCTTTTTCTGAGTGGGATTATGGAAGGACTGTCAAAAGATGTTGAGGGCTACCAAAATTTTTCCATTGTGAGAGGTATTTCATGGAAGCCCTAAACTGGGTGGGTGTTGGACCTTGGCACTCTCTAGGGTCAGTGTTTGCGTTAGGGGAGTGCTTTAAGTTTACAGTCAGGGTTCAGTTTCAGATCCAGACTAGTGCTCGTGTCTGGCTTCTGGAACAGTCTCAGATTATTGATTAGGTTTTAGGTTTGTGTTATAATTAAAAACAGGAATAGTGGACAGGGTCAGGCTTGGTATATACAGGTTAGGGATTCAGGGTAGATCTACAGTGAGGTTTCAGTTGACGGATAGGATTGGGGTTAGGCTAAGGAGGGTCAAGGTACAGCACAGGGTTTTGCATTAAGGTTATTCTTAGGATTAGGTTTTAACCATAAGGTTAGAGTTAACATTTAAGGCTTGGGGCTTATGTTTCTTGCTCAGGTTCAGTGTTAGGGTATGGGGAGTTTGTTAGGGTCAGATTTATGGTTAGTGGTAAGCGTCCATACACAGACAAGCACTGCTGCCAGAGAGGAAGCTGGGGATTGCACAAGACGCTGGGAGGGAACAGAACCAGGACGGGTGAGCAAAGGGACCAAAGGGATATTCCACACCATGTGACGCCCTTCTCAGCAGTAACAGCCAGAGTAACGAAGGAGGAAGGGCAGTGATCGAGTTCGTGTTCCCAAGAAGCCCTTACACACGATGAGAGGGTACGCTTGGGGAGAGTAAGGGAGCCACTCCGTGGTGCTTAGCTGCCTGCCACGGTTAAGCTACAACACTCACCACACGCCAGCTGATGCCCAGCCAGTTCCTGAGCAGCCGCTGCGGCCAGCTCGCTCGGGGAGGAGTTGGATTTGCACAGCCAAATGCCAGCGGCTTCATTCAGTAGCAAAAAGAAAGCTGCAAAAGAAGAGAGAAAGCAGGACAGTGAACTGCAGCTGGGTCTGTCTGGACTCTAGCCCAAGTTTTCTAGGAAGAGTTCCCATAATAGAAAGTCTGTTCTCAGAGCTCTGTAGCTGCAGACAAGCAATATGCTGACAGCAACGTCATACCTTGATTTCTTCTACTTCTACTAAAAGATGGAGAAATAAATGGTATTTGGGGTACAAAAATGTACCAAATGCCTTCTCTGCCATACCGTAACATTTGTGTAAGTACACGAACAAGCACAGAACCTCATGTCACAAAGCCACGGAGCAGGGACGCATCCTGGCTGGGTACCCCTTGGCACAGGGAGGTTGCAGGGGAATTGAGTCAGTGATGCTGCTGGCTGCAGGGGGTGGGTGGGCATCACCACCAAAGACTGGCCTTTTTTTTTTTTTTTTCCTGTCTTATTAAACTGTCCTTTTAGCTTAACCATGAATTCTCACATTTTTTCATTTCTCTCCCCTACTCTCAGGGAGAGTGAGACACCAGCTGTGTCGTGTTCAGCTGCCTGCTGGCTGAAACCACAAGAGCACACCAGCAGGGAACAAGGCTGGGCCCAGCTCTGAATCCTTCCACTCCCTCCATAACCTCATCTTCTAGGGACAACAGTTTTCTTCACATGGAAGACATAAATAGCACGGGCAGACTTTTCATGGGCGCTCTCTCATGCTGGCACAAAGGTGGCCAGAGCACACTGCCAGTGTTATGAGTTGCAATTCATCCAGGGCTTCTTCTCTGTGGTATTTCTTCCCTTTTTTTTGTCCACCTTGGGCCAGGGTTTGTAAAGGGCAACAGTTATTTGTCTCTCAGCGTCACCAGCACAAGCTCCTGGGGCTTTCTCTAGGTCGCTGGAGGCTGCAAGGCACCATCCTACAGAAAGCAAGCAGCAGGTGAAAGAATGGGCAGCTATCACCTGAGATGTTAAGGCACGAGGTATGGTAAGCATAAAACATGCTATGGGCCATAAAATAGCTACGTCCTGAAACTGCTGTGCTGTATTCGTGCCAGCAGAGAGCAGTGGCAGTACAGCAAAGCATCCTGCCTGCTTCTGGTTATGTACCCGTGCATGGTATTCAATATCTTGGCTGGTTTAACATTGATGTCTCCAGGTCACACGTGGAGGCTTAAGAAAGGTTTTTGGCTCTTCAGCATATTCAGGCACGACCATAAAATCAGCCCGCTCACAAAGCGGTTGGGGAGGTACCTTAGGATGTCTGTATGCAAGCCTCAACAGGTTCAACATCCTGGTTAGGGGCAGGGATTTCTCCATTTTCTTGGACACCTCTAAGGACAGAGGCTGCACAGCTTTGCTTCCAGGCTCCTCTTCCAGTATCTTACTGTCCTCTGAGGGAGAGAAAAAAAAAAAAAAAAAAAACACTATTTTTTTTACATCATGACAAACCCACCCATTTCAGTTTATGACCACATCCCTCACCTCACTGCTGCTTACCTCAGTAAGGCACCTGTTATTAGCTTCTTGATAACCTGTGTGTAACTCACTGCTGTTGTGTCACCAAGCTGCTTCTCACCAGCTGAGTGCCTCTGCACCAAACCATCCCGCTGGGAACTGCTGGGCTTGCTGGAGGTGAGGGCGTGCAAGGCTGATTACAGCTATTACAGCCTATTGCTGCCCTCAGGTCTGTGACACAGACAAGCTCCTGACAAATCCCATTTGCAAGCAGGCTCTAAGCTAATTAGAAATAATTAACCACTCTCCTTTAAGCCTAGTGACCTAGTCACCTACTGCGGTGACAGTATTTTCTGGTGGCACTGAATTATTTCAGGGTAAGGTCTGAAATTAAGGCCTGAATGAGAAAAGCAAGGCTCAAGTGGTTAATCAAGCTCTGCCAGGCTTCCCAGCTGGTGATGATAGCCTCCACTGCAAAGGTGCTTGCAGCAGCATCTTCACCTAAATTGGGTGACCCCTGAACCAGGGTTTTCAGATCTTACTAAACAGCTGGCGTGTGGTCCTACTTGCCATCTCCAGGGCATGGGTGATCATTGCTTTTATTTTAAACTCTGCACTTTTTTTTTCTATCTTATAAATACAGATTGTCTTTTGTGTCCTACTTTAGCATCTGCAGGAACACTTTCTGCTGACTGCTTGGAAGTATCTTACCTGCATCCAGTTGGGTCAGTCCTGCAGCAGGACCAGCACTCTCCCACCAGGATATTAATTAACACGTCAAGGCATACAAATACTTCCTATGTGCTGACCTCAGCACAGAAGATGGCCAGAGGAATGTCTGAGGTGGTCCAAAATCCCAACCCGGAGACCTGCTATGACGGGTAGTAGCTTTGTGCAAAGCCAGGTAGAGGCTGAAGCTCTGCAGTTTCTCCCACCCATCTTTCCTCAGTCCACAGTCTCACCTCTACATCTTCATCCCTCGACCACCCTGGAAACTGAAGACAAACTGAAGACACTGAAGTGTCCTCAGTTTGCACACAGACACAGCCTCTATGCACAGCAATACCTTACTTTTAAGTATATCCAACTTGAATGTCACCCTTACACCACATTTATCACCCAAATGCCATAGATTGTGCCACAAACCAGGAACAAGCAAACTTTTTACTTACCCCATGTTTGCTATATGTTTATTCTCTTATCCTATGATCCCATTGGTGGTGTCACAGGAAAGAAAACTGATCCCTTCTCCATCTGGCAACATTAACTCAGTGCCCACCATGTTCAAATTATGGGAGCCATATCCCAAATTGCAATGGCAAACTGGTGGGCATAGCAGAGAACAGTTTTTCCACAACCAAATAAAAGCATATAAAGAAGAGAGAAAACCTAGATACTCTTGTCCCCCATCTCTCTTTTCATATGTATAGTAAAATCAGAAGAAAATATAGGAACTAGCAATTTGGCAGAAGGAAAAAGCAGCTTTCTCCTGGTGTAGCCCACCTGTAACTCGTTTCTCAGCTTTTGCAAGAGGCTGGTGGACATCTGTAGAATTGAAAACCTTTCTATGGAAAAAAGTGGTTAACCTTGATAGCAGTTATCCACTATTTCTCACAAATCTGTGGAAGATTTGGGTGAGGATACTTTAGAGGACGCTTTAAAAAAATAAAAAAGTGTTTCAAAGAATGAAAAGCGGTCCTTACTCTGTAACAGGTGCACAGTAACCTGTCTGAAACGTTTGTTTTTTTCCCAAAGCTACTTGCATTACTAGTTTTTCTTCTTCACTTGTGATTGAGCCTGTTAAAAAAGAAAAAAAAAAAAAAAAAAAAAAAAAAGAAAATCAGCAGCAAATGAGACCCCCATTAGCTCTAATTTTGTAACCTCACTGATCCTGTGTTTTTTGTAGAAACGTGCTCCCTTTAACACCTGGATGAACTTGCTATTTCTGCAGCGTTGTCCTAGTTTCGCCTGGGATCAAGTTAATTTCCTTCCTAGTAGCTGGTGTGGTGCTGTTTCCAATTTAGGATGAGAACAGTGCTGATGACACACCGATGTTTCAGCTGCTGCTGGGGACTCCTTACACCGAGCCAAGGACTTCCCAGGCTCTCACCCTGCCCTGCCAGGGAGGAGGCTGAGGGTGCACAAGCAGCTGGGAGGGGACACAACCAGGACAGCTGACCCCAACTGGCCAAAGAAATATCCCATCATATGGTGCCATTCAGAGCAATAAAATGGGGTCAAGTTGGTCCAGGGCTGGTGTTGATTAGGGACAGGCTGGGTATCAGTTAGTTGCTGGTGAGCAATTGCATTGTGCATCACTTGTTTTGTTCCTTTTTTTGTGGTTATTTTTTTTCTTTTTTCCTTCTCTCCCCCCTCCCCCCTCTTTCTTATTAAACTCTCCTTTTATCTCAACCACAAATTCTCACAATTTTTTCATTTCTCTCCCCCACTCTCAGGGAGAGTGAGACACCAGCTGCGTCGTGTTCAGCTGCCTGCTGGGTTAACCCACAAGAGCACACCAGCAGGGAACAAGGCTGGGCCCAGCTCTAAATCCTTCCACTCCCTCCATGATCTCGTCTACTAGGGACAACAGTTTTCTTCGCATGCAAGTGTGCGAAACACCTCAGATAATTCTCTTCAGACAGGACCTTCTGTGAAGCCATTTTATTCGCGATTGCAATGGCGGGCATCCTGTCAATCAGGAGCATGTTTTAATAAACAAATCATAACCTTTTATTTCCTGTTACTGATCCCTGATCACCTCCCCTGTTTCCTCATTGCCTGAGTACTGCAGGTTCACAAGCTACTCAATGCTCCTTTATACCATAGATATACAATTATTTTTTAATTTTTTTTTGGAACCCTTTAATTTCTCCTTCCTTATATTTTGAGAACTTGTGATCTTTGTCTTTACTGTTCTCACACTGCTCATCCTGTTTTTCTCAAGCTTCTACCTTATTTGGGAACAGTGAGGTCTTCTACTGTCCACTTATCTACTTAGCATTTCTCCTTGTTATGACTACACAACCACCTTGGAATACAGAAAAGCAATTCTCTACTGCAAAAACACAACTTTGTTCCTCACAGAAGACATAAGTAGCACGGGCAGACTTTTCATAGGCACTATCTCCCTGCCAGCACAAAGGTGGCCAGAGTGCACTGCCAGTATTACAAGTTAAAATTCATCCAGGGTTTCTTTTCTGTTCCTTTTTTCCTCTTTGTTCTGCATTGTTTGTTTTTGTTTGTTTTCCTTTTCTCTTTCTTATTAAGCTATACTTATCTCAAGCCACAATTTCTCACGCTTTTTCTTATTTCAGTTCTCTTCCCCCATCCCACTCAGGCGTGCAGGGAGTGAGTCAATGACCTTATGGTGTTTAGTGACCTAACAGGATAAACCACAGAAGACATTTCATACACGAGGTACACTTCATGTGATTATTATTTTTTTTTGGTTAAGAATCATGAATTCGTATTTTTATGAATCCTGCAATCTAGTCCAGATCTCACCAGTCTTGACAAAGTCATTTCTATCGATCCTAACACTTCTTAGCTCATTCAGCAAAATCAAATAGCAACAGGTATGTGATAACTTGATGGGTGAATCACTTAGGAATCCATATATCTTAGGGTTTTATTTTCCTCAAAGTATTTCAACTAAGAGCTGTAGCCAGTTTAATCCTTCTTTGGCTGTGGGGTCACCTAAAAGCCCCCTGCTTGGATGGCAAAAGATCTCTAGAGCCATTTGTAACCAGCTGCTTTAAAGAAACTCTTGAGACACTTTTAAGTAGTCCCTTGATGATTGTGAAATAGTAAAAATTGCAGGAGAATGCCCCAGAATGACAAGAGCTGATTAAAGTAAAATGAATAAGCAAAATGAAGTGTTTTAAGAACTAAAATTAATTAGGAATTGCTTCATTTGCTTTAAATGATTATCCTCACTCTCTTTCTTTGTAAGCCTCCAGGCTTTCTGTGCAAAACTTTAATAGAACTTTTCACAATAAATTAGAATTGAGAATGTATTTTCACTTACAGTAACAGGGCTCCCTGAAGCACTGCCGTGGGAAACAAGCTCCAAGAACTGCAGGCCTTATTATGGCCGTGGGTACTATGACAGCTACTCCCTGATATGGGGACTGAGCAGTGCTCATCTTATCCATCAAGCAGCATCTCCTCTCTCTGCTGGCTTCTGAGGGATAAGGAAAGCATGACCTGAGGGCTGTCCTCACATGTTTAGTTTCCCCTTCTGCATTTCAGGAGGAAGGCTTCTCCTAGCCATTTCCCAGGCTTTATTCTAGGCTTCCTCACCGTGCTGTTTTTCACCATCCTCACTCTCTTACAACACACCCTGTTAGAAGCCAAACACCAAAAGGCAGAGGGGCAGATGAAAGAGTGAGAAGTAGAGCCAAGAGAGATAGAAAAAAAATGAATAGCAGATTCATTTGGAAAACACAACTTAAAAAAAAAAAAAAAATGAGCTCGGCTTAAGGGATTTCATCATGTTGAGAAGAACATTTCCTGATTCAACAGAAAAGCAGACTGTGGTCCAGAGCAACCCAGATTTCTCTGCTTCTGTCCGCCGAGTTCAGCGCGTGCAGCACCATCCTTTTGCCAGGCATTTCAGGCTTGTTTTGGCCTCATGTGGGCAAAATGAAAACATCTTTCTTGCTCACTCTTCGTTCTGTAAATCACATGCTAAGCTTCCACGAGGCTTTTGTGCCATGCCCTGGTAGTCACCAGATTTGGCACACTTCAGTCCAAATAAAGAAGAAAATTTTTGAAAAATCATTAAAAACAATAAAATGGCAAGCCAGTCTTCATTTTTCCATTAAAAACAGCATCTGTTACTGTGCTTGGTGTTGCAATATATTGGCCCATTAACCGGGTCTTCTGTGAGCATCTGCTCTTAGTAAAAGATCTTGGCAACTTGTAGCTACAAAAGGTCTAGTTTGCAGGCTGCACAAAGCTTTGGGATTGGAAAAAAAAATAGTAAAAGCTTGTGGGTTGAGATAAAGACAGTTTAATAGGGCAGAAAAGAAAGAGAAGTCATAATAATAACAGTAGTAATAACAATAATACGTACAAAGCAAGTGATGCACAATGCAATTGCTCACCACCCGCTGACTGATGCCCAGCCTGTCTCCAAGCAGCAGTCCCCCAGCCACCCCATATTAATTGCTCAGTGGAATTGCCTAATTAATTGCTTAATATGGTATGGAACAACCCTGTGGCCACTTGGGGTCAGCTGTCCTGGTTCTGTCCCCTCCCAGCTCCTTGTGCACCCCCAGCCTCCTTGCTGACAGCGGAGCGTGAGAAGCCCAAAAGTCCTTGGCTTAGTGTAAGCACTGCTCTACAACAATTAAAACATCAGTGTGTTATCAACGTTATTCCCATCCTAAATCCCAAACACAGCACCATACCAGCTGCTAGGAGAAAAATTAACTCTATTATAGCCAAAACCAGGACAATGTAAAGGCCTGTACAGGTAGAGGATATCAGTTGCTCTTCCCTTGTCCACTGATGTGTCACTCCAGCATAGAAGGCCAAGAGTTTAGTCAGGTTTACTTTTGGCTGTGGTGAGGCCATGTTGGCTGTAATCTTCAAATCTGCTTGGTATTAGAGTCTCAGGTCAGCCCAGTCTTTGATACAGATCCACACAGACCTTTTGTTTCAAAGGAGCACAAGCATCCCCTACAAAAATCTTTAAAATAAAAAATAAAAAATACAGGCATCAGCAGATTGTAACAATTATCTTCCAAAAGGGAAAAAAATAATCCTCCAAGTGACCAGAAGAAAAAACAAAAGAGAAGCAAAGTGGGGGGGAGCCTTCCACCATTCTGTCTTTGCAGGTAGGTCTTTCTATCCAAGCTCGATAGCCCAGTAATTCAGCTGCCTTCTGGATTATAAATCCCCAATCTGCTCCAGATCCCCAGAAAATGTATATCCACATACCCTGTAAATGTATATCCACACCTCGCAGCAGTCTCTGCTGCACTGAGGGCTTCCAGCTCCTTTCCAAGTCGGTACCACCCCACTGTCAGATGGCACTGCCAGGAGGAACCACCCCACCACCACTTTCAGCAGGGAAAGAACAGGAAGGGAAGAGGTGCTAGAGGATTACCCTGAATATTCACTGTGTCCTTCAGCATTGGTAGAAGAGGAGTGGAGTCATTAGCATAATTAATAAGATTGGCATGATTAATTAGCTAGCCAATTAACTGCATCAGTTGTGATAGCAACTGACAGTTGATGGTCCTTAACTAGTTAAGTAGCATAATGTTTACAAGTTCCCCCCAGAAAATAAATAAATATATAAAAAGCCCCAAAGTCACAGCTAACCGAGATTAGCAGAGCTAAGATCATCCAACAGAGGTGACACCCTCCAAAATTTGCTTGAGGTCACCGAACTCAACCCATGGACACTAATTGCAGCTACCTGAAAGCCACGTGGAGGGTGGCCAGTGCAGGCTTAGGCCCTTAACTCCCCTTGTCATCCCAGGGTAAAACCTGAATACACAGCAGAAGAGGAACAAGGCTTCAAGCCAGTCGTGGTTCCTGCAGTTGGATTATAACTGGGTTTACAGCACAGATACAGCTGGCTTGGGGAACACCTCCTTTCTCCCAAGATAACTTATTTGCCAACTAAAGAAAAACAAAGAAGCAAACAAAACAAACAAACAAACCCAGTATTCTGGTTTGGAATCTGCCACTAACTTCACAAGGATGCAGCCCATGCCCAGACATTTGCACAAAGGGCTGTATTGCACAGTGCCTGCAGTCCCGAGGGTAGGTTGGATCACCCAGGTCACCGCCTGATCTCTGTCCTAAAGCAAGATTCCCACAACGTCCAAGACTAGAAATAATTGTGTTGCAGTTTAAGTACACTATCCCCTGCTGTGACACGGTGTTGTTAATGGTGAAAGAGCATCTGTATAAAAAAGAAAACACAGACTATTTTGGCAGCCTCTATCAAGGAGCAGCAAGGATCAATTGCTCCCCAAGGGATGGCAGGGGCAGGAATGGTCCCCATCACAGGCAGTGCCCTCACTGGTGCTGTGCAGGACTTGGGCAGAGCCGGGGCTGGGAATGGGAACAGGAATATTCCCCTCCCTGGAGATATTCAAAAGCCATCTGGACGTGGTCCTGGGCAACCAGCTCCAGCTGGCCCTAACTGAGGGTTGGACCAGGTGATGTCCAGATGTCCCTGCCCACCTCAGCCATTCTGGAACTGTATGATTCTGTCCCATTCCTCGTCCCCAGCCCTGAACGTTTAAATTGCTCTGTTATTTACAGGGGAGGGGAGGAGGGAATGGGAGGCAGACTGCTTTTCCCCCTCCTGCTGCATCATCTGCAGCTCAGCTGCTTGCTACCCTCCCTTGCTTCCCCTTCCCTTCTGTCCGACAGGGAAGCACCCTGTCTGGGGCTCTGCCTCCCCTCCCATTGCCCACCGACCTGCTTCACCATTTGCTCATTCCCTGCCAGGATCAGGCAGCAGATATATTTTTGGTTTTTATACCCAAGCTGTGTGCACTGGCCAGATTTTGCCTTGCTCTGCTGTGCCTCGGCCACTACAGGACGAGATGTCCCCCAGCAGCACAGGTGGCACAGAAAAGCCCCCGGTCTCTGTTTCGGCTCTGCTCCCATATGACAGAGGGACGAGGGGGCTCATCCACCCCACGAGGCTGTTCTCCTCTTCCCATCCCAGAGGCTGGGAGCATTGCCAGCCACAGCTATCACCGT
The DNA here is from genome assembly GCF_963932015.1 of Anas acuta. Lineage (NCBI taxonomy): Eukaryota > Metazoa > Chordata > Aves > Anseriformes > Anatidae > Anas > Anas acuta. Next base: position 53,817,345 of record NC_088983.1, on the reverse strand, counting down.
GGGGGCCTCCATTCAGGCTTCAAAGTCAGACTTGAAACAGTCCAAAATGCAGACGGGCTCCAGGTTATTGTGGGAGCCTCCTGGGACTGCTGGCTCCTCCATGGCCCCATGACGGGGCTGGGTGTCCCCCACCAGCCTTCCTGCTCCCCTGCATCGTCCCACAGCTTCTCGGTGGTGTTGTCCAGCAGAAGGCACGCACACACGTCCACCTCTCCCCACCGCAGCTCTCACTTCAGCCTCGTTCTCTGCCAGATCCGTCCTGGAAAGAGGAACTAACCAGCAAAAATAGGGGAAATGAACCGGTCCATATGGAAAGAACCATGGCTATGTAAGCAGCTTTCAGAGTAGAAATGGATTTAACTGTTTATTACCCAAAACACACAGCTGCTGCTCTGTGTCACTGACATTGGTGCCCAGCCAGGCTCAGGCACCCCTGGGCAGGACCTCGGGTGACAGGACTGCTGCAGCCAGAGGCCACCAGAGGTTCTGCAGCCCCGTGCAGGAGGTGCCCTTCTCAACCAGAAACACCACGGGAAGGATCCTTCCCTCAGGGGAATCGGGTGCAGGTGGCTACAGGAGGCCCTGACATAAACGGGGACAGTGGAGAGGAAAAATTGAACCTGGCCACCATGGAGGGCCCCCCAAAAAAACATCAAGGACTGTCCCAGGGGCTCGGGCAGCCGTCTCGCCAGGAAACACAAGCAGAGTGCCGTTTCCCCAGTTCCTCCTGATTCCTTCCCTGCATGGCCAGCAGCCTCGCCTCTGTCCTGCCATGGGGAAAAGCCCTGCAGCACAGCTCATGCGAGCAGGGCCGGATCTCACCCCACTGCATGAGCACGGCTGTGGTGCTGGGGCCGGGTCTTGTGTGTGGCACAAAGAGCCAGGTCATTCAGGGTGGCCAAGGGCTGATCTGAGAGTCACTGAAGCATCATTCAAGGGAGGTTCACACAACGGCATCGCATAGGTGCAGGTACACTGCTGAAAAAGGGATTTTTCCGTGCTCCATCTCCAGCACAGCAGCTTTCACAGGGAGAGGAGGCTTTCACTTTAGGGAGGCAATGATTTCCAGGCACCTCTTTTCTGCTCCTCGCCCTGTTTTCTCAGCTCTGCTCAGCCCTTTACCACGTTTCACCAGCTCTCACTTCTCCTTTCCCCTTGTTAATTCAGCCTCCCCCCAAGAGGAGGAACCACCCGGCAGCTGCACCCCCGACTGCCTCATTTCCCCGGCTCCCTCCTCAGCAGCGAGACGTCCGCCGCTCAGCTCAGCCATGCTCTGGGTGCTGAGGGTGGCCGTCCTCACCTGGACACTGGCAGCTGTGAGTAGAGGGGCCGAGCTGTCCCAGGAGCTGTTGCCCTCTTCAGGGATTCAGGACTGCAAGAAGAACTTGAAGGTCCCGAGTCTGGAAGTCCTCCCTGGTGGGGGCTGGGATAACCTGAGGAATTTGGATATGGGCAGAGTGATCAACCTGGGCTACTCGCTCTGCAAGACCACAGAAGATGGGTCCTACATCATCCCAGATGAGGTCTTCACCATCCCTCGCAAGCACAGCAACCTGGACATCAACTCTGAGATCATCGAGTCCTGGAAGAATTACCAAAGCGTCACCTCTTCCTCCATCAACCTGGAGCTGTCCCTCTTCTCCGCCATCAACGGCAAGTTCTCTGAAGCCTTCCACCAGACCAAGACCCACCAAGTACAGGACCGGGCTTTCACCACCCGAGTGCAAGTCAGGAACCTGGTTTACACCGTCAAGATAGACCCAGGAGCTGTTCTGGACAAGAGCTTCAAGAAGCAGCTGATGGTGATTGCCAGCCACCTGGAGAACAACCAGACCCGGATGGCCGATTTTCTGTCTGAAGTGCTGGTGCTCAACTACGGCACCCACACCATCACCTCTGTGGACGCTGGAGCCAGCTTGGTCCAGGAAGATCAGGTCAAAACAACCTTCCTGAAGGACAGCTGGGGCATGCGGAACACCATCACGGCCTCGGCCGGCGTCGCCTTCCACAGCATCATCAACACGAAAACCGAGGGCTCCCTGGACACCAGCTCCTCCTTCACCAAGCAGTACATGGAGAACCGTACCAACTCCAGGGTGGAGAGCGTCGGTGGGATCCCCTTTTACCCAGGCATCACCCTCAAGACCTGGCAGGAGGGGATCAACAACCAGCTGGTGGCCATCGACCGCTCAGGGCTGCCCCTGTACTTCTTCATCAGCCCCAGCACCCTGCCAGAGCTGCCCACCCCCACGGTGAAGAAGCTGGCCAAGCGACTGGAGGCGGCCATCCGCCGCTACTACACCTTCAACACCTACCCCGGCTGCACCGACGCCACCTCGCCCAACTTCAACTTCCACGCCAACGCCGACGACGGCTCCTGCGAGGGGACCATGACCAACTTCACCTTCGGGGGTGTCTTCCAGAAGTGTGTTGGGCTTTCTGGCCCGGACGCCGGCGCGCTGTGCCACACGCTGGAGCAGAAAAATCCCCTCACGGGGGATTTCTCCTGCCCCTCTGCCTACATCCCGGTGCTGCTGGGCGCGCAGGAGCGGGAGGAAGGCCACAGCCACCTGGAGTGCCACAAAAAGTGCACCCTGGGCATCTTCTGCCACCGCGTGTGCCAGGACGTCTTCTGGCTCTCCCGGGTTCAGTTCAGTGCCTACTGGTGTGCGGCGAGGGGCACGGTGCCCCCCGACTCCGGCTACCTCTTCGGGGGGCTGTTCAGCAGCCACAGCGCCAACCCCCTCACCGGCGCCCAGTCCTGCCCTTCGGGGTACCTCCAGCTGAAGCTCTTCGACGACCTCAGGGTGTGCGTGAGCCAGGATTACGAGAGCAGCATCCAGTACTCCGTGCCCTTTGGGGGCTTCTTCAGCTGCCAAGCAGGGAACCCGTTGGGGGGGCAGCACCGCGGCACCCCCGAAGACCCCTACGTCAAGCGCTGCCCCTCGGGCTTCAGCCAGCACTTGGCGCTGATCAGCGACAGCTGCCAGGTGAATTACTGCGTCCAGGCTGGCATCTTCACGGGGGGCTCGCTGCCCCCTGCCCGCCTGCCGCCCTTCACCCGCCCCCCCGCCAGCCTGCCGGCCACCGACACTGTGCTGGTGAGCAGCGGGGACGGGGAGGGCGCCTGGGTGAGGGACGGGCAGAGCCGCCTCTGGAGGCCGGCCCAGCCCGCCGAGATCCAGCACACAGCCGAGATGGTGATGGGCCGGCGGCTGACGGGGGGCGAGGTGGCCGGCGTGACGGCCGCCGTGGTGGTGGGGCTGGCCACGCTCCTGGCCATGGTCAGCTACGGCCGCTGGAGGTACAGGATGAGGGGGGTACCGGGAGATGAAGGAAAGGGACAGCACGCCCGTGGGGAGCCCGGAGGATAGCACTGTGGTGAGCATGGGCGAGGGGTACCAGCAAGAGGCGGAGGGGCTCACGGCGTGAGCATCCCTCAGGTCCCGCTGCTGGGCAATGCTGTGAGCTCCCGGTCTAGGCAACCCCCCCTGCCCACCCCTCATCCCCACAGAGGCCCCAAGGTTTCCCCAGCTCCAGCCTGGAGCACCCCCGGTGCTGCACAGCCTCTCTCCCCGCGCCAGGCTCCCTGGCTGATTTCTGACGCCATCTCCTGGGGCTGTCCCACCACCGTGACCCACCCCCGTACGCCCCTGCACATTCCCTCTCCCAGGCAGCTGTCGCTTGAGAACTAAACCACCCCATTCCTCGCTGCAGGCCATGCCTCCTCTCTTCCCCCACAGACAGAAAAGGGGAACCAGGGCCCTCCAACCTGCCCCTGAAGCCCATGGGGTGCCAAAAGACGAGGACACCCCAAGCTGCCCCCAAAGAGCAGGGGGGAGCCATGCGGCACCCCCTCCCTGACCCACCGGGACACCAGCCAGTCTCAGCTCCACTGCAAGAGTTGCTGCATGTAAAAGCGTCGGTGCCCGACCCCTTGGACCAGCCCCATTCCCCCATAGACCCCCCCCAGGTATTTTTGACACCCAGGGCCAGCACGGAGAGCATTAGCAACGCTCCGTCTCCCAGTAAAGGAGGGAGCAAAGAGACAGGAGGACCCCCCCCCGGTCTCCATGTATATCTAGCATGGTAGATATACACACACGTAGAGAGGCACGGATCAGTTTTATTTCAGCCAGCAACTAATTGCATAGGCAACACGGCATTAAAAAAAAAAAATAAAAGGAAAAAGTGATGTTGTTAAAAGGCTGCGTCATGTTAGAGCCGGCAACCCGGGCACCGGGGGAGGGCGGGGGGGGTCCCTTCCTCTCTGAGATCACACCAGGGTTTTGCATAGCTCCAGCTGGGGTTTTTCTGCAGCGGGGGAAGCCCCGGGCACAGGCCAGGAGAAATCACACTGCTGCAGAAGGGCCCAGAAGGGGATTTCCTAGGGGAAGAGGAATTTTCTCCCTTGAGGTAGACGTCCGGCCAGCCGTCCCTCCGGGGAGGGTGGCTGCGGGACAGGAGGTGCCCGGCCCTCCCCGTGGGTGTCCCCTCCCTCGCCTGGCCACACAGACGACGGACAGAAGACAACAGAGAGTCCAGGCCGTGCGGGGACAGCGAGCATCCTCCGCCGTCCGCTTTTATTGATCCCCCGCGGGGTGGCCGGGTGATGGGCCCGCAGGTTTGGGGTGGGGGGGGAAGAGGAGAAACAGCGATGACAACAGAAGGACGCACACCAGGACAGACCCCGCACCGCCAGCCTCCGGGACAGAGGGCAAACCGACCCCCCAAAGGGAAAGCAGGAGGAGAAAGGGGGCTAAACAAAAAGGGACTACGAGGACCTAACCCCACAGGGGGCAGTTCGGGCAGCCGCAGCACTGCCCCTGCCTGGCTCGCTGAAATAGGGCCTCTCAAAGGGTGGGCATGGAGCCATGAGGAGGATTTCCCCAAGGAAGCCCCCCAGACACTGGGACCCCCATCCCACACGAGGCCCTGTGAAGTCCCCGGGGCTGGTGGGGACCACAAGATGCCATGCAAACCCCCTCCCCGCCACCCGCCCTACCTCCCCCCCACACATCAACCCCAACAGCCCCCAAACCACTGCGCCAACCCGCTGCCAGCCACCCTGTCCTCCCCCCGCCAGCCATGTCCCCCCAGCCCCCCAAAAAACCTCACCAGGGACCCTCGAGTCTTGGAACCCTGCTGGGATACAGCAGGGAGGGGATGGGATCCCACAGAGACCCCCGCCGGGGGGCACCGACCCCTTTTGGGCCACCCCCACCCCATCACGAGCACCACCAGGCTCAGCCCCTGCCCCACGTCGCATCCTCCCAGCCGCCAGGCCGCCACCCCAAACACCACCAGCCCTATATGTACATATATACGACAAACCCCCAAAACACGAGGTATATAAAATTCGACACGGGGACGCCCCCATACAAACAGTTCAAGGAACCCACTACCGTGGGGGGGAGAGACATACAGGCCCCCCCCACTCGGCTTTCTACCACCCTTCAGCCCCTTCCCAGCACAGCCCGGACGAGGGGACCCCACAGGACACAGCTCAGACACAGCCAAGAGGAGAGGGGATATGGGGTGGGGGGTCTGGCCGAGGTGGACCAGGGCCCCCCCCCCCTCCAACCTCTGTGGACAGAGACCACCCGGGAGGTACCAGACGGGACAAACAAACGAACAAACGGGTAAGGGACGAGGCAGGGCCAGAGCGAGAGGGACCCCCGTAGCCCCTGCTCCCACCCCGTAGCCCCTGCTCCCACCCACTCCGCCCAGCACCAGGACGGGGTCCCAACCCCAGGTGGGTGCCGGGGGGGGATCAGGGACCCAGGCGAGGAGAGGGGAGAGGTCTGGGCTGTTCACAGCGACCCCCAGCTCCCCAGGACAGCACACACCAGCGGCTAGCCGGCAGGGACGGCCAGGCCCGCTGAACCCCCGTGGCTCAGAGCGCCAACCGGCTCTGCCAGCAGGGAAGGGATGTCCCAAAAGACGCCCCCCAACACCCCCAGACAGCCCGGAGATGGCCCTGCTGGAGGGGGTGCTGCCTTATCCGCAGGGGGAGCGGCGGGCAGCCCTCCCCGCGGCGGTCTCAGTCCTTCTCCTGGGCCAGGCTCTCCTCCGTGATGCCCTGGGCCGCCAGCTCGGCCAAGACATTGTCCAGGTAGTTGATATCGGGGTAGCCGTGGCCGGTGAGGTTGGAGCCAAACTCCGTCTTGTGGTGGATCTCGTTCCATATCACCGTGTCCGACTCGCCCGTGGTGCTCGAGGTCCCGATGGCAAAAATCAAGCGCCGGTCCCAGGCCACCAGCAGCAGCTTCAGTACCTGGGGAGGGGGAGGTAGGGCAGGCAGCAAGGAGAACGCAGGAAAGCCCTAGCAAACCTGTCTGGGTTTGGCTGTGTAAGCCAAGCCTGCTTCTCCCCGTGCCCCCAAGGGCTGCTCCCTTCCCTCTCCCCCTCGGTACATCCTTGAGGACACTTTGGCCAGCTCAAGCCACCCCGGTGAGCCCCTCTCACCTTCCTGCCCTTCTCGCTGTCGGGCAGGTAACAGTGCCGGGGGAAGCCACGGGCCGTGAAGCTCTTCCCTGGGTTCGGATGCTCTGGTCCCTGCAGCGGGAGAGAAATTAAAAATAAATTAACAAATTTAGAGCTCAGAAGCATGCTCTGCGTGCAAGGCAATACTCCGACAGCGGCGCTAAAATCCACCGTGTCCCCCTGCCACCAAACAAATGGGATCAGCGCTTTTGCAGGGCTTTGCCCCCATTTCCCACAACGCGCTCACAGGCAAGCAGCCCCACCTGCACCCCCGGGGGGATGTTGTAGATGATGCGGATGGTTTTGCAGTCCGAGTGGCCGGGCAGCGCGTGAGGGATGATGTGGTACTCCATCTTCCCCGGGGGCTGCGTCCCCGTCTTCACCCCGTAGATGGTTTTGCAGGTCGGACACTGCAGGCTGCCGTCCTGAGGGGAGGAAAGGAGTGGGGAGCAATGAGAGCAGCGCTCCCCAGCACCACCCAGAGCAATGCTGAGCACCGTTTTAGTCATAAGCATCCAGTCATTCCAAAAACACTCCGGCAGCGGCGGGGGAGGGCTGGGAGCATTTATAAACCAGACCTCAGGTCTTTCGTTAAAGCTGAATTCCTCTTCCTCATCAGTTGTACAGTCCTCACTGCTTTCCCTGCCTCTAGTTTTTGTTTTAGTTTGACGGAGGGAGAAGGCATAATAAAAAAATTAACTCTGCACCAAGACAGGGGGGTAAGAGCCCTCAGCACCTTCCCACCAAGAGCTGTTTTATTTCGGGATGTGTCTATGGTGTGCACCACAGCCCCAATGTGCCCCCCACAGCGCAGGGGTCTTGGATTTGGGGGATTTGGGCCCCCCCAGCCTGCAGCCCCGTACCTTGTTGCCGTTGTTGTACATGGCCACCAGGCAGTGGAGGTGGAAGATGTGGCCACATTTCGCCAGCTTCCCCACCAGGTCGGGCTTGATGGCGGGCTGGGGGCCCTTGTAGCCGGAGGGTGCCGAGAGGCGCTCCATGCAGATGGTGCAGTCCTGTGGGGATGGGGAGAAGGGTCAGACAGACAGAAGGACAGACAGACAGACCTCGCTGAGCCAGCAGTGCCAGGACACGGGGCCAACGCCGTTGGTGTCACCTCTGGATCAACCTCCCCACCCTGAGGAGGGCAGGGAGCCAGTGCCCATGTCCCCAGACTCATCCCACATAAAAATGCCCCCCGGGCATCCCATACAGACCCCAAACAGCCCCCGCTGCTCGCACCTCATCGGGCGGGTGCCGCACCTTCTGCAGGTATTTCTTCAGCACCTCCTCGGGGGTTTTACCTGCGGGGAACACGAGTCAGAGGGGCCTGGGGCGAGGCGCCGGAGAAACCCCCGAGAGGGGACCGAAGGGGAAAGGGGCCAAGCGCGTCTCACCCTTCTTGGCCTGCTTCTTGGTGGTCTTGCGGCAGGTGTGGGAGATGCCAGGGATGGACTGGATCTCGCTTTTGCTGACGGGCGGCGGGTGCAGCACCAGCTTGGGCGGCCGCGTCAGGCAGACGGGCAGCCCCGCCGCGCTCATCAGGATCCCCGTGATGCCTGCGCAGGGGCCAAGCATTAAGCAGCAAGCCCCCAAACCTCCAGAATCCCCCCAGAAACCTCCCCAGCAAGCCCCCACAGCCCCGTCCTCACCTGCCAGCGCGGGGTTCACGGGGCTGGAGCCGTTGAGGTTCTTCACGGGGACGGTGGGGACCCTGCGGAGAGTCCACGGGGGCCACGTCAGGGCCCACAGACGGCGTCCCCATCCCTCGTCCCTCACCCCGAGCCAGGCCCAGCCCCAGACAATAGTTGCCTGAGCAACTGAGCAGGCCCTGGCTGGAAAGAGAGAATCCCCCATGGGGGGCAAGGTGCCCCCCCGGCCCCGCCGCTGCCTTTTCTCCGGCTCTTTAGAAACCCGGCCTGTGTCTCCCAACTATTCACGGCCCCTTTTTGTCGCTGCTTGCCAGGCTGTCGTGTTGGTTTTTTTTTTTTTTTTCCTCCTTTCTCCTACAGCCATGTAGCCGTGGCTGCTTCCCCCCCTCCCTCCTTCCCCAAGGCTTCTCTTCCATGGGAAAGTTTCCCGGTGGGTCAGGAGCAGGGAGGGAAGGGGGGGACAGGGAGGGAGAGGAAAGGGGCCAGGCTGTGACAGAAGGCTGATGGCAGGGCCAGACAAAGGGGAGAAAAAAAAAACAGGCTCATTAAATGGTCCCAACCCCCCCAGGAAAAAAATAAAAGTGTCTTCTGTAGGCCGGGGGCCTGGCAGGACCCCTTCTCCAGGAGCCCTGAATGCCTTTTCTTTGCTGTTTGTGCTGCCCCCCGCCCGGCCCCGGCCCCTCATTGAGATGCAGCGCTGCGCTCCGCCAGGGCCGGGCGGTGGGCTTGGCAGCCCACAGGCAGCCTCGGTGATCTCAGAGGCCTTTTCCAGCCCGAATCACCCCCCCCACCCCACGCAGGGCGCTTGGGTGCCCCCAGGAGGGGCCAGCACACCCCTCTGCCCTGCGGACCCCTCCCTTTCAGGCTCAGGGATGCATGGAAATGCCCCAGAACAACGCATCCCCTGTTCCCCTGTTCCCCCCGCAACTACCCCCTCGCTCGCACGCGGCAGGACTCACCCGGAGGCGATGAGCACCCGGGACTGGGCGATGGCCAGGCGCTGCAGGTGGCTGCGGTTCAGGGTGCCCATGCCGGGGCGCGACGCCTTGCCGCTGCCGGCACCGGGGCCGGCACCGGGGCCGGGGGGGCTGGCGGCGGAGACGACGGAGCTCAGCGCCGGCGTGCTGGCTGCCTGCTGCCGGCCCCCCTGGGAGGCCAGCACCTTCAGCGAGCCACGTGCCGCGGCCGTACCGTCGGCTGCCTTGGCCCCCGGGGCTGGCGCGGGGGCTTTGGGGGCAGCGGGGGGCGCGGGGGGGGCTTTGCGAGGCTGCAGGGTGGCAGCCCCCAGGCCGCCCGCCGACACGGCGGCTTTGACGCTCATGACCAGGAGGCACTGGGGGCAGGCGCAGGTGGGTGCCGGGGGGGCCGCGGCCGCCCCCGGGCTGGCCGGCCACGACTGTGATTTGGGCAGGGTGCCCGAGACCAGCGGGTAGACCATGTCGAGGCGGCGTCGGACACGGCGCTTGCGCTGGGTCTGCCGGTTGATCTGGCCCATGGTGGCAAAGTCAATGACGTAGCAGAAGCCGATGGTGCTCAGGTCCACCCAGGGGTGCTGCTTCTCGTAGGCGCGCTGGATGGTGATGCCCACGTCCATGTCGTAGGGCGTCCAGGAGCCGCTGTCGTTCTCCCACTCCCACACGACGCCCTTGCCCGGGGCTGACGACGGGTCGTAGTAGCTGCGGCGCACCGGGCGGATGGTGCCTGCCGGAGGGGGGGTGACACAGATGCTATCAGGCTCGGACCCGCAGGCAGGGAGCACCTCCAAACCACCCCAACCTGCCCTGCTGGTGCCGCTCGGTTTGGGGACGGGACGGCTTTCTGGCGTGGCTGCTGTCCCCGCCCTGCCACGGGAGCGGCGTGCCTCAGTTTCCCCAGGCACAGCCTCGATGGGACACAGAACCATGAGCTTAGCAGCAAAACCTCATCCAGGAGCCTCCCTTAGGAGCTGGGTGACACAAGGCATGCCCCAGGCTCCTGGGGGGCACGACATGGCCCCGTCTGCCTCTCAGCTGTGGGCCAGGAGAGGGAAATTAGAGATTTTGGGCCAAGAGGCAGCGCTGAGCCCCACAGCATGGCACCAGCACCCAGAGCATGATGTGCACCAGCAGGGTAGAGGGGCTCAGGGCAGCCCCAGAAACGTCCTGCAGTGAAAACCCAGCCAGCAGCACGAGGAAAATCCCCGCAAGGCTGAGTAAAGGAGCTGGAGCAGGGCTCTGTGCCTCGGCCCCTGCTCTTCCACCAGCAAGTGCACGAGTGGGGCAGGAGAGCAAAGCACTTGGCAGCTTGCACCTACCCACTGCACTAAGGCAGCTAGGGCACGTTCAAAGCAAGGATGCCAACATCGGGAGTTCCTACAAGGGAAAAGCCTTCCTATCTGGGTCGTTTCACAGCAGCACAGCACGGGGCTATGCCCAGCCTTGGTGTCCTGTCCTCAGCATGCCTCCTGGCCCAGGGTTGTTTGGTTAATGAATCGGGTGAGCTCATGAGCATCGCTGCCTCTGGAGGCACCGCACCCTTCTGCAAAATCCCATCGCTTGCCCCCACAGGAACGAGGGAGCTCAAGGAGCAGAAGTCACGAGCTGGAAGCCTCCAGCTTTACACCACGAGGCGGTGAGCCCGTGGCACCCTGGCACCGGGGTGAACCGCGAGCATTCCTGCGCTGCTCTTCCCCCTAAATCCTGCAGGAATTTCAGTCCCTTTTAACCCCCACGGGAAATGCCCACTACCACCACGCAAGCCCAGGTCCCCTGAAAAAAAAAAAAAAAAAAAAAAAGGCTAAAAGCAAAACGGGCCACCTGCCCCATCCTGCCAAGGGGCAGCCGGGGGAGAAAAGCTGCCAGCCCCGAGGGCACAAAGGAGGGCCGGAGGGGAGCAGGGCCTCGCAGCACAGCACAGCACAGCGGTGATTTATCCTAATCCGGGGCGAGCGATGGCATGTGGCATCTGGCGGTCCCTCCCCGGCCACGGTGTGGGAAAACCACGGCCCCCCCAGCCCCAGCCCAGCGCAGGGCCGCCAGCCTCCCATTCAGCGGGGGAAGAAAGGGGACAATAGCTATTCAGGGCCTGCCAGGGTCACGACCCCCCCCAAATCAGAGCTGTTTAATGACCCAAAATACCAACATTCCCGGCAACCCGGAGGGAAGCAGAACAATCCCCCTTTCAGGCCTCCTCCCCCCAGGCGACAATAGCCCTCAGACGGATGGCGCTGAAAGCTGTCCCCGGGCAGCAGAGGTCCCTTGTCCCCTTGTCCCCACGACCACGGTCCCCACCAGCCCCCAGAGCAAGCTGTCCAGGGACAAGGGACATTGCCAGGCCCCCTCCCTACTATTATTATGGGGGTGCCTGGGGAGGGAAGGGGCCCAAGCCCCTGTGACAGCCACCCCCAAGACCCCATGCCCTTAATTTCATGCACCTTGCGCTCACCCCCTGGGTATTTCCTACAACCTGTCTGTGCTCCCCACCCTGGGGACAGCCACGCCTGCTCGTGTCCCCCCCTATAAACCCCCCAAAACCCACCTCTGCCTCACCTGGGCATCACCCCACCTGCCCGTGCCCCCACCCCCAAGGCAGGATTTGTCCCCCCAGCACCACGCAGGAGCAGGCTCAGGGGGAGCACAGAGACCGGGTGGGATGGCGTAAGGCAGGTCAGCAGCAGGCAAGCCCGGGCATCCCCAGGCCAGCAGGGCCAGCAGGCAGGCCGGGCAGCACGAAGCGGAGCTGTGCAATTCTAGGTCAGGCAGGGCAGGGTGGTGCAATGCAAACCCAGAGCTCAGCATGATGCAATAGGGGGCCCGGCAATGCAACCCCCCCCCCCATCGGGCAGCACCCAGGAGGGCAGCAGGGCGAGAGCAGGGTGGGCAAGGGGATGAAACGCAGAAGAAGGCAGCACAAAGCAATATGGGACGCGGAAAGGCGGCACGGCACAGCACAGCTTGGGGCCTGGCAGCACAGCGCCAAGCAATTCCAGGTCAGGGAGCGCAGGACCTGGCAGCAGAGCCAGGTGCAAGCTGATGCTAAACAGCGCGGTGTAAAACAGCGACAGGGACATGCAGGGCGATGCCGGATCAGTGGGGCAGGGCAGGGCAGCACAGCAGCAGGCAGCACGGTGCAGGAGGGCCCGGGCAGGACCGGGCAGCACCAGATGGGAGCGGGCAGCACGGCGCAGCGCGATGCAGGGAGGCTGCAGGCGTGCAGCACAAAGCAGGGAGGGAGCGGGCAGGGCTGGAAGGGCCTCGGTGACACCGCACGGTGCACGGGGAGGAGCGGGCGGTGCCGAGCAATGCGAAGCGAGGTGGTGGCAGCCCGGGGAGGACCGGGCAGGTGCTGGCAGTGCCCAGCGGTGCCGAGCTCCAGGGTGCAAGGAGCGGGGCCGCTGCGTCCAGGGCTGACTCACCGGTGTCCTGGCGGAACTGGTGCATGGACTGCAGGTCGATGATGTAGGGCGCCAGGCGGCTGTCGGCCTGGCCCAGCACCACGCTGCCTCCCGCCCGCGGCCCGGCACGGGCCACCGCCTCGATGTGGTGGCTGACGGCCGGGCTGTAGGGCCGCCAGCGCCCGTGCTCGTTGAGCCATTCCCACACCACCACGGCCGAAGCGAGCAGCATCGCTCCCCCGAGCCGCCTCAGCCCCCTTCACCACCACCACCTCCTCCTCCTCCTCCTCCTCCTCCTCCTCCTCCTCCTCCTCCTCCTCCTCCTCCTCCTCCTCCTCCTCCTCCTCCTCCTCCTCCTCCTCCTCCTCCCGCTGCCCGCCGCAGACGCCCCGCCGCCGCTGCAGCCCGCCCCGCCGGCTCCCGCATGCTCCGCGGGGCTGCCCGCCCGCCTGCCCCCGCCCCGGGGCCGTCCGCCGAGGGGGCGCGGAGGGGAAGGGCCGCGGCTGGGCGCCGGGCCGGAGCGCAGCGCCTCTCCCCGGCCGGGCGGCGGCAGCGGGGGGCGGCCCCGCTCCGCTCCGCTCCGCTCCGCAGCGCCCGCCCCGTTCCCGCGCCCGCGCCAGCGCGCGGCGGGGCGCCACGGGGGAGCCACGCCCCCCCCGCGCCCCTTGGCCACGCCCACAAGACCCGGTGGCCACGCCCCTAACGCGCAATGGCCACGCCCCCATCACCACTTGGCCCCGCCCCCTTGGTGCGAGGCCACGCCCCCTAGGCGCCGACCACTCGCCCCCGAGGGGGGGGCAAAGCCGGGAGGAACCATTGGTGGCGTGGGGGGGGGGGGGAGCGGGGTGCAGCCCCCCTGTGGCACCCCCAAATCCGCCCCAGACACTGAGACAGCGCCGGAGGAACCCCAAATTATCCTCACACCTCCACGCTGGGTTCCTGCAGCCCCCCAGCACCAGCAGCGGCGCCCACCGCACTTCATTTTCCCATTTTGGGGAGAAATCACCCCAAAAAGACTAAAGGAACGCTGCCCCCACACCTTGTGCCTGCGGGATTTGGGCAAATTCCCCATTCCAGCGTGCTCAGGGGGGACCCTCCCCCGGGACATGGGGGCGCTGTGGCTGTAGGGCATCCGTGGGGGCTCAGCTCCCGATAAATTCCATTTTCCAGGCAATAAATATGATTATAAATATTATTATAAATATTATGGCAAAATGGGAGCAAATCCCCCCATGGGCCCCCGAGCACGTTTTCCTGCCCAAATCCCTTCCCTCGTCCCAAAGCACGCTCCCGGTGGGTTTCTGTTGGCCACGGGGCTACCGCCACCATGGGAGGCTGGCCTAAAGAGCCTGCAGCCTCAGGGTGCTTCCCTTCATGCTCCTCGCCCGCGTTTCGGCCAAAAATCCGAAATTGAGCCCGGGGTGGGGGGCTCGGGTGTCAGCACAGCTGCGCCGGGGCCCTGCTGGCAGGGAGAGCCCCGGGTTTGGGGCCGCTCGCCCAGCTGGCAGCGAGCATCAGCCAGGCCGCGGGGCGGGCGGTGACAGCTCGGCTCTTCACGGTGCCTCTGGTCATGGTGGCGGCCCTCAGCCCTCAGCCCCCCCGTGGCCCTGCTTGCCCTGCCCTTTGCCCCCCCTGCGGTGCCCCCCCAGCCCCTGCAGACGCCACTGGTGCTGCTGCGGGCACCGTGCCCGGTGCCTCCAGCGCCCGCGGGGACAAAGCTGCTTTGTGCGGGGCTGGCTGGGCATTTCCAAGCCGTGTGCCCGCACCACGCTCCCAGACTTTCCCCCCACGCCCCAGCGAACGAGGACCCCCCGTCCTCCAAGAAGTCACGGCTCCCCAGCAGATCTCCCAGGCACTTTATTCACTCAGCAGCCATCAAGGAAAAAAAAAATAAAAATAAAAAAAAAAAGAAAAACCACAATGGCCAAGGCAGCTGAGAAGCCTCAGGGCTTCGCAGGGTACGAGATGCAGGTTGGAGGTTGGGGCTGTTCGTTTCTCCAGGCCTTCTCCAGTCCTAATTGTGGCCTGGGGGCACCAGTCTCCTCGCAGAGGGTCTCCCCAGCCAGCCTTCGGTTAGCAGATCCTCTCTGCCGGATCGTGGGAGCAGCTGAGAAACGCCATCCTGCCCAAACCCCCCCGCCACCCCCTCCCCAACGAGCCCCCAAGCAGTTAGAGCAGAAATTCAACGCACGGAGAACACCAAGAGGGCAGGAGCAGGCAGAGGGGAAGGACAAGGAACCACCCGAAGGGGGCAAAGCCTCGGGTGGTGCAGAGGGGGCTACAATTCCTTCCACCAGGTGCCGGTTTCGCAGCCCTTCACTCCCGCCTTGCCTCTCCGAGAGCCCCATCGCAGCTCCCTGCCTCGTGAAGCAGCATCAAGCCATGACAAGAGGCAGCGAGCGAGTCTCACGGCACCTTGCTCACCAAGGACCGCGGCCTCTGGGCCCTGCCAACCCCGAGCACGCAGAGCCGGACTCATCCCGAGCCTCGTCCTTCAGGGCTTCCCTCCCCGTGCCTCTGCCCCCCCAGCTGGGAAAAGGAGCCCCCTCACCAGACCCGGGCTCCCCGCACCCCGTGCGGCCATCACTGGCCCTCGGCCATGCCAGGGGCTGAGCTGGGACCGGGGCCGGGCCGGGCGAGCTGCCGCAGGTCCCTCACGGACCTCACGGCCCACTGGGCCAGCTCCCGCAGCACCCCCAGGCCCCGCAGCTTCTGCTCGAAGAGGCTGAGGCGAGGGGGCGCGGGGGGCCCGTCCCCATCATCTCCGGGGGGCCGGCGGCTCTCCAGCTCCAGCAGCTCCTCCAGGTGGTAGGCGAAGGCCGAGACCTGCAGCAGGACGGCCGCCAGCGCCCGGCCCAGCGCGGCGTCGGCGTCGCCCAGCTGCTCGCGCTGCTCCTCCAGCATCTGGGCCAGCAGCGCGCGGAAGGCCCGGTACGCCGCCAGGTTGTCCAGCAGCCGCTGCGTCCCCGTCTGCTCGCCCCAGTGCTCCGCCGCCGCCGCCGGCACCCCTTCCACCGCTGCCACGCTCACCGAGGCGTCCAAGCCCTGCCGCTCCACCTGTGCGGGGAAAAAAATAAACGAGAAACGGGGACCCTCAGCAGCCCCCATGATGGTTTGGGGCACGGGGGCAGAAGGCGAAAGGCAGGAGGTCACCCGAGCACCGATGAGACCCCAAGGCCGAGGCGTCGGCAGGATTTTGTCCCAAAGCTCGGCAGCAGCCTCGGGGCATGGGTGGAGATGCACTCACGTAGATGTCCAGGAGGTCGGCCACGTCCGAACGCATCTTCCTGGCCAGGCGGATGCCGCGGCTGCACAGGTCGCGGCGCCGGAGGGTGCTGGCCGAGGGGGTGTCTGCTGCTGCCATGGCCCCGGCGCTCGTCCCGGGGCTCCGGGCTCACGGCGCGGCGCCCGCCTGGCCCGGGAAGGACAATCCCGTGCTGAGCTGGTGCATTCCAGCCGGCGTGCTCTGCTCACGCGTCCGCTGGCCCGGCTCTCCCCCTCTTCCGCGCCTGGGGCCTGGCACCACGCTGCCAATTCCCGCCTCTGGGATCAACAGCCACAGATTATTGCCCTAATTCCCCCACGCTTCGCCACTCGCTAAGCCTATTGCCCGGAACGGCCTCGCCCGGCGGCAGCAGGAGGCTCTCCCAGCCCCAGCTCGGACCCTCTCCTGCCTCCCCGCAGGGAAACCAGCCCCCAGCCCCGGCCCCGTTCCCTCCATTTAGGCCGGAGCATGGGAAAACGCTGCCGGGAAGAGGCGAGCAAAGCCGGGACGTTGCTCAACAGCTGAGCAGGGAGGGCAGCCTGGGGCCTGAGCAGGGCACAGGGGACACAGGGACATCCAGCACCAGCTGTGGGATTTGTGCTATTCACCCCAAACCCTTGGGGGCTGCACCCCAAAGCCCTCAGGGCTTCACCCCAAACCCTTTGGGGCTTCAAGGCCCTGCCTGCTGCCCTCTTCCCAGCCACCCGTTCCTGCAGGGGCCTGCCCCGAAGCAGAGCCCGCGAGGAGGAGGCCCTTGATTCCCCCCCCCCCTCCAAAACACAAGCACCACACAAAAACCAGCCCTTTTTAGGTTTATTTGCTTTTTCCTCAAGATGTTTATTTTGGTTACGTGTTACCCAGATGAAGAGAAAAATGGGAGTTGGAAAGCAGCTTCCCTTTACAACCGCACCACTACGAGCCCTGCCCTGGCCTGGGGCTACCGGGGAGAGGCTCAGGGCTACCAGGGGGAATTCGGGGGCTAGCAGGGATGGGGGGCAAGCCCCAGCCCCCCCGGGATAGCCCAGCAGCACCGGTGCCACCTGGTGGCTACTGCAGAAAGCGCTGCCAAGCCCCCTGCCCGCAGCCCACCCCTCCGCACGCCTGCAGGAGAAAGGCCCTGGCTTCCCTCCCAGGGAGGAGAGAAAAAAAAAATAGTAATAATAAATAAATACAGGGGAAAATACAAAAAGAAGTTTATTGCAAACTACTACAATAATTTATTGAAGCAAACTGCATGCGAGTGAAGGAGAGACGCCGAGGGGAGGGGCGGCAGGAGGGCTGTGTCAGTTGTAGGGCACGGGAGGGCAGAGGGAAGGAGTTACACCAGTCTCTCCTGCAGCAGGGCGAGCAGGCTGTGGTTAGAGGACAGGCAGGCAACCCGCCGAGACCAGAAAAAGAAAAAAAAGGGCAGCTATGAGGGGGCGCAGGGGAGGGCGAGGCAGGGAGCGGAGGTCTCGAGGCCAGGAATGAGGTGGGAGGCGAGCAAGCTGCCGGATCCCGCCGCCGCTGCCACGACTGCGCTGCTCTGCCCAGGGCAGCAGGGGCAGGCGCAGGCCGAGGCAGGCTCCCTCGCCTCCCAGCCGGGTGCCGAGCGGGGCAGCACCGCTGGGGAGCAAGCTGGTGGCCCAGAAGCGTTTTAGTGTCAGTCTTGGAGAACAAAACCCCAAGCTCTCCCTTTCGTTTAGTGTTCTGTGCAAGGCTCTGCCGGCTCCGCTCCTCCGGGGGGGCGGTGGCAGGGCATGAAAAGCAGCAGAGGGGCTGCAGCAACCCGGGGGCAAAGCAGGCAGCCCCGACTAGGCTGGCACATCCCCTACAGGCAGCGGGGTCTGAGGCAGGAGAGGGGTTTGACCCTACTGCCCCGGGCTGAAGACCCTCGCTGCTGGTGGGTGAAACCAGCAGGGTTGGGTCTGATCCTCTCTTTGTCCCTTTAGGTAGGGAAGGGTATGGGGAGGGGGGAAAACCAACTGGCCAACCTAAAACTTCTCCCTGGAAATCACAAAATTGATCTAAACAAGAGGTTGTATCACCCCAACTAAGGAAACGGGTTCGTGTGGTTCACCACCCCCTGCCCATTTGCCATGCGGGGTGTTCCCGGAGCTGCCCGCCCAGGGGTGCTGCAGCCCTCCTGCCTACCCCCAGGAGAAGCACGGGAGCCACAGGGGATGCTCACACCCAGATCACGAGATGCCAGGGTTGCAGACTGCCCGAGCACAAGCTGCCCCACCACCAGAAGCATTCTGGCTTGTTCCGACACAGACATCAGTGTCAGTGGGGAAGGGAAAGGGGAAATCAGGACAAACGACCCCATACAAGCTCTCAGGCTCGGGCCACAGCTGGATTTCCAGGCAGGGCAGGGGATAGAGTGGGTGTTTAGAGTCAGTTTCCTGTAAGAGTTTCCAACTGAATTCCACATTTTATTGCTGTTCTCCAGCCCCCAGATCCCCGATTTTGCCTGGCTGCCGTGTTACAGACCGATGCTGCTGACCGTGCGCTTGGACAAGACACTGGGGCTCTGTTCCAAGCACATAAACCCAACCAAACAGAAAGAAAGAAAACAAGTAAACAAACGAAAAGCCCAGGTTATTTTTCACCTCTTCCAAAAGAAAAAAAAACACTAAGAATTCAAGGCCACTGAGTCTCCACACACAGTTTCAGAGAACAGAGCGAGAAAGATCCGAGTCTCACTACCAAACGTGTCACATCCCACGCGAGCCTCTCCGAGAATTCGGGGCTGTCCCAGCTACGCCAGCAGGCGACACTCAAACCACCAGGCTCCGGGGAAAGCAGCGGCGTTTTGTGCAGAAAACAGAAAAACAGAGGCAGGGAGCGAGCTGACAGCCCCTTCCTCCTCCTCCCTCAGCCTATCGCCTGGGATAAATTCTCCTGAGACGACCGGACCCGGTCTCTGCTTCTGGATCTTTCGCCTAGACCCGGAAAGGAGAGGCAGAGGTGGATGAGGAGCGCGGCATCCCCCACCAGCAAGCGGCTCACAAGGGCCCTAAGTCACGAGAACAAGTTCCTGGCTAACGATGTCCTTCCCTGCGAGAGTCAGGGGGCGCAGAAAGAGCACTTAACGCGAGGAGCTGGGAGGGAAGGAGACAAGAGCCAGCTGTTCCAGCACTCACCTCATCCTCCTGCTAAAACGCTGCCGCAAAGACTCCCACTGCAAGCAGGCTCTTCTCCGGGCTCTCCCTCTACTCTGGAAAAGCTACGAGACAGATCTGCCTCCAGAGCACTGCCTCCCCTCAGCTCTCCTCCCAGCGGAGGTCAGGATGGCACGGCGCGCTCCCTGGGGAACAGCCCGAACCCCTTCCACCCCCACCCACCCAGAACAGAACTCAAAAATACCGACCCTTTTTTATCAATAAATAAGGAATCTCGTTACCACAACACAAAAACGAAACATGTTCAAAGTGCAAATTACTGTCGTCAAACTGGGATGCTCCTCCTTGCCTCTCTCCCACGCAGGGCTCCCGTAGCCCCCGGGGCCTCTCCGAGCAAACATGATCTACGAGCCAGGGCGTTCCCTCAACTTCCTGCCAGAGACGGAGCAGAGCAGCGCGGCGAGGCCGGGGACGCGCGCTCGCTCCTCCGCAGCTCGCCCTGCCGAGGGGGCCTAAAGTGCCAAGCCAACCTCCCAGCCCCAGGAAGAAGAAGGAGACTGCAAGGACCAGAGTGCAGTGATGCATAGAAGTCGGGACCACGGGGCGGAAGGGAGTCCTAAGAAACTCGTCCAGAGCGCACCGAAACGCTTCCTAGCGGGGCCACGTCAAGAAAGGCATCGCTTTGGGGCAGAGCAAAGGGTTTCGGCCATTCCCCCTCCCTCAGAGAAATCCGTCGCTCGGTCCAACTTGCTCTGGTAACGGCGGCGCGTGCCCCTTTCCTACCAAGGAGCAGTGACAAGACAGAAGTGGTTGGGAGAAAGAGGACGTGCCGTGATCCACGCCGGAGGAGAGCAGACCCTTCGGTTATTTACTAGTATTTTAGGTTTTTGCTTAGCTTTTCTCTCTTTCAACACGCGTCTCCATCATTTTTCCTTTTTAAATACAGAGTCCGAGCTGTCCCAGCACCCACGTGCTCCCCGCCCACTAGGGTCCAGTGGAGTCTGAATCTTCGATGAGCACCTCCGTGGTGGCTCCCAGGATCTCTGTGTTCATGACCAGCCCTTCTGGGGTCGCGCTGCTGCCGCCGCCCACGAAGAGCTTGCCGTCAGCCACCAGGCTCACGCGCTCCGCCCCGCCGCAATACGTCTTGGGCATCCCGTCGGGGTTCAGCAGCAGGCAATCGGCCGGGGCGGCGCTCCCCAGGGGGTCGGGAAGAAGGGGGAGGCCCTGGCCATCGGTGGGCGGCGCCATGGCCTCGGGGTTGGTGCCCAGGATGTCAGTGCTGGTGATCAGGGCACCCGCGTTGGCGGCCAGTGCTTCGGCAATGAGCACTTCGGGGTGGCTCTTGGCTTTGTGGGCCACGACGCTGTCCTTCTTCTCGAATTTCTTGCCGCAGATGTTGCAGGAGAACTGGTAGAAGGAGTCGGCGTCGTGCTTCTTCATGTGCCAGTTCAGGGAGGCCTTCTGCCGGCAGGTGAACCCACAGATCTCACACCTGGGGAAGGGGAGAGGGGGAGGTCACGACAAAGGGGCCATCGGCACGCCTTTGTGCAGACACAGGCAGCCCAGGAAAGCAGCAGGGGCTCATTAACGGGATGCCACCACGGCGCCAGCTCTTCCAGAGAGATTTACAGGGGCTTACTCACGCTCCTCAGATCTAAGGCACTGCCTGAAGGAACAGGTGAGACAACAAGCAGCAATCCGAACACTCCCACAGCTGCGTGCTCAAAGGGAGCAGGGACTCCAGGACCAGGTCCCAGCCCTGCCTTCAGAGCTGCTCTCAGAGCAGATATATCCACGGGTCACTCGGGAGGGTGAGAGACAGGCAGAGGTACTCACTGCAAGGGCTTCTCGCCCGTATGGATCATTCGGTGCACCGCCAAGTTATGGGAACTCTTAAACGCCCGGGCGCAGTACTCGCAGATGTAATCCCTTTGATCTGAAAAGCAACACCAGTCGCAGCGTTACTCCCCTGCAGCCCTGCTGGCTCTCCCTGCCCTCACGCTGCAGGCAAAGCTGCCCAGGAAGCAGCAGGACGAGAAGTGCTGGGAGGCCAGCAGACAGCAGGGGAGGAGGTGTCCCACAGGACACCACAGAAACTGATGGAGAGTTAAGGCATGATTAAGACTCTACGAGCTAATTAGCCATTCTGACCAGTGCTGAAGGGTGGCAAATTAGGATAAAGCTTGGCTCGTTTTATCCCTCTCCAGAACCCCTGAATGATACTTGCCAGAGGGTGAATCGAGAACTCCATGGCCCATTTCCTTTCATTTCCTTAAAAGATTGTAATCTGGGAGTGAGTAATATTCTCCCACTGCTGCAAGTCTGTACCACCTGCCTTAGCTTCACTCTCTCCGTAAGCACTGGAGGCTTCCCCTCCACCCTCCCTCTGTTCCAGGAGGAGTTTGGATCTGTCTCCCAGCTCCCCGTACCTGTGTGGTGCTTGGCATGCCGCAGGAGCTGCTTCTGGAGGCGGAAGAGCCGACCGCAGGAGGGATGGGGACAGACGTATTTTTTCTTCAGCAAGTGCTGGTACTTGATGTGATGCTGGAAAAGAAGAGAAATGGAAGGCTGTAAGCTCTCTTTACACAGCTCAGATGATGGCTGAAGCCCTCTGATCCCTGATGGCCCCCCTCCACAGTGGGAGGCCCTGGTGCAGATGGCCCTCCCCTGCCCTCACACACATCAGGAAGCAGCAGAACATCGCAGCCCACCTGCAGGTAACGCGGGTGAGCCAGGACGGTGCCACAGCCTTCCATCTCACAGCGGACGTACTGGATCGGGGGCTTCTTCCTAAGAGGTCGGTAAGGAAACGAGCAGAGAGGTCAGCTGAGAAATCCCAAGGGAAGGCAGCGTGAGATAAGTGAACGTGAGTGCAGCTCAGTAACGTGAGAGCAGCTCAGTAACGTGAGAGCAAGGGATCACTGCTCCAGTATTCCTGTTTGTGCCGTGCTGATAGAGATTCTGGCCAAGAGTCTGCTCTGTTCCTAGAAACATCTGAGGGCTTTCACCAGAACTGAAAAAAACCCAGATGCAAGGCTCCCCTAAACCTTACCCCTGTACACTGCCGGGGCAGGGGTCAACTCAGGTAAGGTTAAAAAAAACAGCTGGGAAGAAACCAAATTCAACACCCACAGGGAAAAAATGCAAAAAAAAAAAGCAGGGAAGTCAGTACATGCTAATATTTTTTTTCTCCCTTTAATGCAGATTTCTGTATTGCGTGAGAGAGATGCCTCAGACTATTAGCATCTGTGTAGGACACAGAGGAAGCAAGTCTTCAGAGCACGACTGAGTAGAGGGGTGTCACTTACCTTCTCTTGGGCAACCTCGGGCTCTTGTCATCCTTTCTTCTCCTTCCCCTCCTGCAGCAGATACAGAGAGAATTCAAAGAGGTTTCTTCGCATTGGTACTGGGCAGAGGTTTTCAGCAGTGTGCTACAACACAACTCTCCTGCAATTTTAGGCTGAAAAAATAACACTGCACCCAGCAACTCGGAATTAAACAGGCACCTGCTCTGGATCAAAGTGGCTGATGAGCTTCAAAGGAGTTTCAAAGGAGTTATTACTCCTGGGGTAGACGGGCAGTGCCCTAAGGAAAGCAAGTAACCAGGCCTTCATTGAATTGTCCCTGCAATTTGCACAGCTCCTGCATCACACAGAAGACCAGTCCCTGTGACAGAACAATCCTCACATGTTTGATACCTGGGTCACACTTTTTCCTGCGTGGCATTTGGTGGCTTGTGGCAGATCTCACACCACTCTGCCTCTCCCGATACAGCCGAGTGAGCTGTGGTTGCAAGACTAGGGCCAAACCTAGCAGTGAGAACGTTTTCCCGCATTGCCTCAGCCCCGCCATCCCCAGCCCATCAAACACCAGCAAACAGGTACCAGGCAGCCACAGCCCAGCAGGCTGTGGTCACAAATTACCAAGTCTCCTGCCACAATAAAGTGAGGAACTGCTATTTTAAAAACCCTCTGCCAGGCTTCACATGCTTCACATTTTTCCTTTCAACCTGCGACTGTCTGAACAACTCGTAGCCCTTGATTAAACTCAGACCTTTCCAGGCTGCACGTGAGCACACAAGATTCTGCTTATAAGTCGCTGCTGCAGACAGTTAGCAAGCTATTGCCTCATTAATGCAAGCTCTAGATAAATCAATAAAGACCAAGTTTGATGCAGATTCAGAGGAAGGCAATATTCTCGCGAAGTAAATGCTTTGTGTGGTTTGCTCTCACAAGCCCTCCCATATCCTAATGAATTTTTTATAAACATATAATTTGGCCCTCACAGTCCAGAATTGATGGTGCCTTTTATTTCCTCTGCTCTGTTGGGCAACATTTCACACCACGTGAAACACGTCAGTCTGGGAGGCTAGGAAGAAAGGGATTGATGGTCCAGCAGCTATTTTTCAGTTGTCTGAATTAACTGTAACAGCTTACACACCCGTCAAGACAAAATAGGATCTGTGCTCTGAGCAGACCTGCGTTTACATGTGAAATCCAAGCCCCAAGCAATAGCTCTACCCCAAACACTGCGCCTGCTCGATCATACTGCTGCACCAAGACACTTAACAGCAGGCTGATGCAGTCAGTCTTTTCTAGACTGTACTGAGACATCTTTATCGATGGTGAGGCCACGCCAGTAAACAAGCTGCGCAGGCACTCAGCATTCAGGCCAAGCCTTCAGAAGCTGCACGGGTTCTTAGGGGCAAAAGCAGCACCAATCCAGCAACACAACCACAAGTCTCCGAAGGCCACCTTTAGGAGGAGAAAACCTTCTCCAAAACACAAACATCTGTACTTCCCTCCACAATAAATCAGTCCTGCTACAGAAAGCTGCTTAGAAACAGCACCAGAAGTTCCAACAGAGGCGTGCAAAGCCCCGCACCGCAGGCCAGCAGAGGGAGCCACATTTGCTCCCATTTCTCATGGCTGAGATCAAGTGCAAAAGTTTTTTTTCCAGCCTACATCAATGATTTGGACCCTGACACAAGTCCCATCTCTCTCATTTGCCAGAAGGCAAGCTGCAGAATTGAGTTCAAGTGAGAGGACACTCAAATATTTTGAGGCTCCACTCCAAGTACCAGTGACCAACTAGGCAATGGAAGTTTGTTCTCTTTATTTCTCCAAAACAGGGGAGAACCCAGCTGTTTTTCCTGGGCTTTGTTGCGTTAGTCCCAAACATGTTAAAATGACACTTGATGCGTACAGAGTGCTCTCCCATCCTTCTCCAGGCACACAGCAGAAGAGAACTGGCCTTCCCAGACTGCTTTCTAACACAGTCTAATAAGCCTAACACTTCAGACATCACAACTGAAGCCTATTTTTTAAGAACTCTTGAGTATTTCACAGGATGTGCTTGTATCCAGGTAGGCTGACTAAACCACACTATGGAAAAACTTTCCCTAACTAGATGAAAACATGAACCATTTTTCCTTGCCAAACACAGGCAAGACACTAGGAAGCTGCACTTCTGTAAGAACAAGAGGCTCTGCCCTATTCTTTCAGACCCAGAAGGGGGAAAGCAACAATAAAACTACCCTTGTACACTACCAAGAGTGCCAAGTATATAATACAGACCCGTACATACAGTTCCAGAATGTTACTCACTTCCTTGGTGGCTCTTCATCTTCATGAAACTCGCTCTCTTCTTTTACCTCTACTTTAATCTCTTTCTGCTTCTCTTTTTCCTCTTTTGCCTTGCCAGCTTTTCTCCTTTGCTTTGGAGTTTCCCTACAAAGACACAACCACAGCGTATTACTCCCATGTTAAGTGGCCACCTGCATGTATTCAAAGACACCCTCATGCCTCTCTCTCCTCTTAGCCTCTTTTGAGCACCTCTGGCTGGCAGCGCCTGGTTCTTTGACATGCTAACACCAAGGGCTTCTCTCCTGCCATACTACTAAAAAGTAGCGTCTGCGTTTCACAGAGATTTAAGCAAAAACTGGGTAGTAGTTCATACTTTAATCAAATCCCTTTTTCTAATTGGGAAGTAGGATCGCTGGAGAACCTGACAGCCAGCAGGGCTCTAATAGCTTCAAACTATGACAGAAAAATGGCCCCAATAGCTGTAGGCAGTAGGGAAACTCAGTTCAATTTCACCTCAGCAAGTCACACAGGTTCTCTGGGTCACATTAAGCTTCAACTATCATGTCACAATTGTTCTTGCCCTACAAACAGTAAGTAGGTAATTTAATATACTTTTCTAGATGGGGCTTGTAGGTTTCATCTCTTGGATCGTCTTTGAAGGGAACTTCTTCCTCGCTGACAAGGATCTCTTCCTCGTCATCGCTGCTGGGAGAAAAGGAGAACAGAGGAGCTTAGCAGCAGCAATTTCAGCACTACTGCAAAGATATTCATGCACCACCCTACGGGATAGGAATGACACTTTTACACTGCATTTTTACATTCCACAAGGCTGTGGAAAGCTAACAGCTTGCACTGCCTAAGGAGCACAATGACAGCCAAAGCAGACAGGCTAGGCAGAGCAGCCCCTTCTCGTGAGCCCAACCAGTTACAGCAGAAGGAATAAAGCTACGAGGTGAGATGCCCACCCCCACCAAATACATTTCTCCACACCTCCTGACAGCTGCAGTCCATCAGCGACCCAAAACAAAAATACAGAGGTTCAGGACTGCATGAGCACAATTACTATTCTTTCCACAGACCACGTCACAAGCCTTTGAAAAGCCTGAGATTGTGTTTTTCCCCCATCTTGACATTAAATATGAAGAAACACCGCAAAGTAAGAGCTTCCTACCTGATTCCAGCTGGAGACTGATGCTCTTCTGTGACCTCTGAAAGGAAAAGCCACCAGTAAGTTTCAACCTGCAATCTCTGCAGCGAGCTCACCTGTCTCGAGATACCTCCACCACCCTTCAGCACCAGGAGCACTGGTGGCAGGAGGCACCACGCCTGCACCAGCCACGTGCAGCTCCCTTCAGAGGTCCCCAGGATCTGCCTCTGAGCCAGGGCTGCCCACGTACCGTACTCGAGCTGGTCCACGTTTGGTTCTGACTTGCAGACGAGCTGCAGGGAGCCAGTCTTGGACCTGGAGGCACGCGAGTTCTCGGTGTCGCGCTGGCGGGCCGCAGCGGCCGACCTGCTGCTGCGCCAGCTTCTGCTGGGCCGGGCTGCGCCGGCAGCGGAGCCATGGCTGAGGAGGCTGGAAACCTCCTCCTCTTCCTTCTCTTCTTTGGGATCTGAAACACATGTTGTGGTCCCGTTAGTGCTACTAGGAATAAAGGTGAACATCACGGTTATTTCATGCCCCTTGCACGGTGTGGAACAGCACAGTTCCCCATTGCCTCCGAGTAAAGACACAAATATTTAAAAATAGCTCATGTTTGCCTCTGATAAAGGTGTGTAGGACGATTATTTGCTGGCTCTGATCTCGCCTGAGCAACACAACCATTCGTAAACCTCAGCAACTGTTTAATGACAGGCTAGTTTCAGAATTGGTCTGTATTAAAAGTTGTGTTTGGAGAATCCCCCAAGCACGTATTTAATCCGAAACGTTCACCTGGTACTGATCCAGAGGAATCCAAACTGGATGTTTCTGCTCTCGTGCTAGAGCAAGAAGCATCACAAGCACCGCTAGCCTGAGGTCTCTGCACTCGTTTATGGCTTCTGCAGGTGGTTTCTTTTTGGCTGACCTCCAGATACGCTTTGGCAAGATAACAGAGCTGCCGAAAATTATAGGTGAGCAAGTTCATCCCTTCAAAAATTAAGGCTTCCAAGTACGGTTCACCTGATTTCACTTTCTGGTGGTTGCTGGAACACCAGGCCTCGATGAACTCAAATGCTTTTTGATATTTCACCTACCACATGCTAAAGAAACCCATCCCAAGCAGCTGGCTCGGCTTGGCACTCCAGGTTTGTCTCTGCATCAGCACACAAAGCACCCGCAGTGGGGCACAGGGCCCGTGCTCTAGCCTCAGCTCTGACTCCCTCCTTTTTCCTTAAATCCCTTTACACAGCTGTCTGGTTTGGGGGATTGTGCTGCTCAAGCACCAGCAGTTTGCCCCAAGAGGACAGTCACGGGCTGGAAGAGGGGCTTGGAAGCACGGCTGTGTGACCTCTATCCTTGGAGGGCTTCACGACCTGGATGGAAAATGCCCCTGAGCAACAGGATGGGAACTCCGGGTTGAACCCAGGACCAGAGACCTCCGGAGGTCCCCTCCCACCTGAATTCTTCTTTAATTTTGCATCAAGCTTTTTGAATTGAACTTCCAGCATCTTGTTTGGTATTCAGCCCTTATCAACTGAGCTGGAATCACCAACCTCTGAAAAATCAGAAGGAATATAGGATACAAGGCCTCGCAAGTTCGTTGTGAAACAGCAACCAAGTCTGATATCTTACACGTGCACAGCCAAGTCCCTCAAAGCACGGACTGCAACCAGGAAGCCAAAAAAGGTGTATGGATCTCATAAATCAGACAGAGTTCACGTTGGTTACAAATCCTAATCGTGATCATCCTCAGTTTTGAACGGTAAATCGAACTCAAAGCCACTTTGAAACCATTCTCCAGTTTTCCCATCAAGCACTACCATTCTACCAGCGTTCACACACACTGCTGCTCTCAAAAAGATGGTTATTCCCTTGGAAAACCAATCATGTGGTGATTTCTTGGTAAGAGCTAGTATTTTATAGATCACACTTAGGGAGTGGAAGCAGACCTCCCTCAGAAAGGATTCCTACGAAGCACACCTGAGGCACCGCTCACCTGGCAGCTTGGCCTCATTGCTCTGAGGTCAGGGAGTTTAATATTAAAGCCTTTCCTCATGAACTCCCTTTTTTACTTTTACATCTCCTTCAGCACTGTCTACAAGTGTTTGGGCTTGCCTGAAATCTAAAATAGGAAACAGAAAGTCCCTTTTTTTTTTTTAATTGAGTTTCCAGTCTCTTTCCCATATCCAAATTTCCTTTTAAATTCACAGAAACAGCTTTCTGAGGGACCCAGCCTGCACATCCAGAAGCAGAGGAATAGCAGAGTTGGCAGCTGTCTTGGAGAAGAGCAGAACTCCCCATGCTGCTTCGCTGTCTAACCCACCCGATCTGGCTTTAGAGGTGATCACAAGGCTCACCAGAGATATTACAATTAAGATTAGGATCAATCTACAACTGAAATTGTAGAATTACAATTAGGATTCCTCCACACACCTCTGAGGTTAGGCAGGACACTGTACCACTCACATCTGCATCGTGGTTGTCCTCGTCTGTCATCCGTAAGAGATGCCCACATCTCCCAATTAACTTCACCTTGCAGTAATTAACCTTACAGCTATTTTCAGTCCTGGCTTGGGTACCACACTTAACCTGGCCAAGCCTAGGCCGTGCGGGTGAGTGCTGTGCTGCCCCTCTCTCCCACAAACGTGTCTGCACCAAAGCCCACGTGCTCCTCAGCTCACAGGGTTCGGCTAATTACAGAGAGGAGCAAGATAAGATAAACGGAGCGAGTGTTGTCGCTACAGCTAATCGGGCTCTGTCCTTCCAGAAAGGAAGATGCTGCTCTAGTGTCTCGAGACTGAAACAAAGAACACACTAAATTAGAAAGGCTGCAGCTGCCCCTGCACTCACACTGCCCTGCAGGCCCTCCCGTGCAGAGATCTGCCTCCTCCAGCTGCCTCAGCAGGAGCCAGTTGCAGGCTGGGTGGGTGCCAGCATCTTACGGGAAGCCAGTCAAGAGATACGGGGAAAAATCCACCCCTTGAAATCCTATCGGTCCCTTTGATCCTTTGGTCAAACCTTGGAGTCTCTCCTACCTTGAACTCTCCCTTAACTAAGTAACTTTGTGTTAAAAGCAGCTGCCATTCTGGGGTAGTTTCTTTAATTCTGGGGTAGTTTCACCATCCTGCTGATCCTTCCCAGTTGCCTTCCAGCTAACAGCGTCCAGGGCAGAAAATACATCAGAGTGATGGAGGTACATTCACTTGAAAGTCAGAAAAGGGAAAAAAAGAAGGAAACTTGGGAGGAAACTCGGTGCAGAGCTGTAGCTCTGTTGTAGTAGCTCAGGCTACCAAAAGAACAGACTCTGGGCACTGTTCTACTTCCCTACAAGAGTTTACCCGGTAGCATCCCATCCTCACTCAGCGTGCTGGGCATCCCAGGGTCCCACACCATTCATATAAATAAATATAAAAGCATCACTTTATAGGCCAATGTTCCCACAGGCAGGTGCTTACTGCCTTTGTTTTTACAACCACTGGATGCAGCAAGCGTTAAGAGCGTGCCTGGGCCAAGGACCGGAGCAGTGCTCACACATCCCACAGCCTGCTAAAGCCAGCCTTTTGTAGGAGAGGTACCACGCGTTGCTGCCTTCCAGCTCCGCCCTGCTGGCACCCGAAAATCCACTCGATTACTCCCAGAAATCGGAGCTGTTGGGACTCTGCATCAGCTGTTTCCAGCCACACTTGTTCAGATGTTCGAGCTTTTATTTACCCGCCTCCTGTGAGCCTGCAGCAATAAAACATGAACCTTTCTTCGTACAACTATGGGAAGGGAAAAGAATCAACTATGAATTATTAAGTTTCAGAGTGACTGGCATAAAAGCAACTGCATCACAACGTGTACACCTGTCTGAGCACGGCTTTAATTGCACATACCAAACACGTAAAACATCTTTAATGCCCCATGTGGTGATGGCACAACCAACAAACCAGTCAGGAAATAAATCCTGCTGTAAGCCTCTATCCGAATAGCTTTTTTTTCCCCTAAAATATCTGTGAAGTTGAACGTACAGGGCACAGGAAAATCCTCCCAGGAGTCGGAGTAGGCACGGGCAGCCCGAGCTGTTTAAATGCAGCACGTTTTTAGAAGGCTTGATTATAAGTCGTGTCATCTCTTTCAAAACACTGACAAACGCCTCAAGAAAAGCAGTCATTACCACAGCAGCCTGAAGCTCTGAGAACACAAATAACGAGGTGTAATACGAGTTATCTATCCTACAGCACAGCTTTGTACGGTTCAAGCCCTAAAGTTTTCCATCTCCCCTGAATTTGTGGATTCGTGTTGTCTCTCTGTTGGAAGCAGGCTGCTAGAGAGCAGCCTCGTGTTCCCCACACCATTTCCCAGTCCTTGAAGTAATTCTCTCTGGCTTCCCCTTCAGCACAGCCCGAAAGCCAGCGTGATGGGAGCACAGCTAAAATACCAGCCACCCACAAAGCACATTGCAGTGGCCTCATACCAAGAGAGCAGGAAGAGAAATAGCGAGGAACAAATCACCAGGAGAGCTCTCCAAAGCTGGGAACACCTAACAACAGTGTTCCACCCCCCAGCTCCTGCTAATGCCCGCTCTCTGCACTGTAAGCACCTGATTTTCAATTCACTGAGTGGAGGACATGGAATACATTCATTAAATCTATATTCCAGTAATTACTCGGGCCTAACAGAAATGAGAATTATTTCCCCGAGAGCACGCAGCGTCGTAGAAAGTCGGATGGGATTTATACAGCTGTATGGATCTGTTTTCAAGCAAAGATGAAACGCTGTACTTATCTCACCAATATTCCACAGGAGCACACGAAGGAAATATTGCACTTGCATGACTAAGCAGGCCGGGCAGGAACCACCACCGGTACGCTGACTCTGCAGCTGCCGTGGTGCACAGCAGCACGCCAGCTCTGACACAACACACCTCGACTTTACCCTTGCAGTAAGCTTCCCATGGGGCCTGCACTGACGGACCTTTGTGCCCTGCTCTGCAGCCAACAAGCAGCAAACCCTCGGATCCTGTGGCTCCACGTGAGGAACACAAACCCTGGCGACTTGCTCTGCTGTTATGGCAGTTTGGTTACGACCGACGGCACAAACCAGCTGGCATCACAGCCATCGCCTCTGGGCTTCCTTTTCTGAGTGCAGCAGTGGTGATTTCACTTTGAAATATGATGTATAGGATCCTACAGATGTTACTGCACAAACCTTGGTGCACCAGGTTCTCCACCTCTCCAGCAGATGCTCAGGACTTCGCAGTGTGCTACACTCACACCAACTGCTCACCCAGCACGCAGGCACCAACAGCAACTGCTGAGCTCAATTAAATTTAATGTTCCAACCTGGATGTAAAACTTTGTGTTGTGCTGTTATCCTGTACTACCAACTACCACGGAAGGAGAATTAATCCCGTGTCAGAAGGCAAGCCGGTAGCTGCAAACTCGACATTCCCAGTCTCCACCAGACCCACCCAGCACTTTACTGCAACACCAGTTTGCACGCAAAGGTTCATGGCATCTTGTTGGCTGCAAGTTTCATAATAAGAAAGACTCGAGAAACTTAATAAATGTTTTTCTTAATCTCACATTCAAGGTCAAGCGAATCTCTCGGAGGCCCAAGTTTAAGAAGGCACTCTCCAAAGACACCAAACTCGGGAACCAGCAGCCAGACGCCTGCCACTTCCAAGAACACGCTGAGAAACTGTGGTAAAAATGGGGCAATCCAGCAAGGTAAACGTTTCTACTTACAGGTATTCAACACACTGGCAATCACCATCAAAATATTTCCTGATATCACTTCTTTTTACACATATTAAGTGGCAATGCCATGTATGAAAACATATTCTAGCAAAGTTTGGCCCAGAAGGATGAAGTTTTTACGGTGTAGAAGGATGGATGGAGTGAACAGCAAACATGTACATGTTTGTGGGGTCTGAGGTCAACACACGTTGGTTAATTCTGTTTTGGTCTGCAGAAGTACACCTCACTGACTACATCTGTGACAGATTTCAATACCTGAGCTGAATAAAGTTATAGACTCGTAGGAATAAAGTCAAAGAGTTCAAGAACTACATGAATAAAAGCAGCCTGTGAAGTCTAGGCACAAAAGCCAGTAAACAACAACCAAGCAGCTCCAGCAAAGATGAATTCATTTGCACAGGTCTACGATCTCCCTTGCTATTTCATCCTCTGTTACGATTCCCCGTACCAGATCTAAACCAACACTGCATAAAACCTATTTATTTATTAATTTGGGGGCACAACTGTTTCAGAAGTCACTGGGTAAGGAGCAAGGCCCTCTAATATTTTTCTACAGGAAGCTGTTATGTAGACGGACAGAGCTCACAGTGGAGAAACAAAGCTTCTGCTCCTGGCCACTGCTCCCCATCATTAAGGCCTTCCCAATAAGACTCATTAAGCCACTCCCATGTCTCCCCCCAGACTTTGATTTCATCCCTAAGGGAATAACAAGGCATAAGATTCACCACCCGCTCGGTACTGCGAGGTGAGAAAAGGACAAGCGTAAATATTTGAGTGCTCTCATTTCCATCCACCTTCCAGCTGTCCCTTGAGCACACACACCTGTACTCCTGACAGCAGCAGAACAGATGCCAGCACGGATTTTACCAGCTGCTCGAGAGCTGTCAAACCGCCGCACCGTATGGTCTCAGCTTCTGATAGCGAAGTAACACCCTAGTGGTTATTTGGAATAAAGTTTTTGCAAGTTGGGCACATGCAAGCCTCCTTGGCAGCTTGCTGCAGTTCCACAATCTTGGGAGAGACCTTGGAAAGCACCCGCACGTCACCAAGCAACAGAGCTTTCCCTGGAAGGGCGATACAGCAGATGTTTGGCTACCTTCATGGGAAAGCCCTGACTTTCTGGAGGGAATACAACTGCACGAACAAGCATTGAGCCCTTACCTTTACCGGCTGCTTTATCCGTGCACCTGGAAAAAATAAAAAGTAGTTGTAAGAGGGAGATCTTATTGTGGGGCAGCAGAAGTAAGAAACTGTGTTAGATGGAGATGTCCTCAAAAGGGTGATTCCCAGCCCTTACACCAATATGGGTTAGCTCATCTGGAGGAAGCTGAAGCGAGCAGAGGCTGATACCAGCAGGGATTGCCTCACCCGGGGGAAGTTACGCTGCGGGGTAAGAGCACAGCGAGCAGCCCCAGCCCTGCCCACGCTGCTTACACCCACACCCCAGGGACCCCGCTGTTAGGGGCGCACCGAGCAGCCCCGATACCGATAGCTATGGGGTTGTACGGCCACACCGCCGGCCGCCAGCCCCAAAACCCTTCGGGACGGGGCTGCAGCCGCCCCCCCGTGGCCGACCGACCCCGGCACACCCCGCCCGGGGGCAGGTCCCGGTGCCGACACTCACCCGAGGCGGGGGGCGCCCTTCCTGGCCGCGGGCGGCGGCTCGGCCGCGGGCTGCTCGGCGGCGGCGGCTGCTCCTCGGGCGCCGGGGCTGCTGCGGCGCCGCCGGGGGTACTCGGCCTTGCGGCGGCGGGAGGCGGCGGCCGCCCCCGAAGCCGAGGAAGCGGCGGTGTTGGCGGCGGAGGCTCGGCCCCGCTCGCGGCCGCCCCGCAGCACGCGGCTGCCCCCGGAGTCGTCGCCGGGCTCGGCGGCGGGCGCGGGGGGGCGGCGGCGGGCGGGGGGTGCGGCTGTCGGGCCGTGCCCGGGGGTCCCCTCCTCGCCGCCCGCCGGCATCGGGCCGGGGAGCGGAGTGGCCGCGGCGGCCGCCCCGCGCTGCTTCCCGCCCCGCCGCCCCGCCCCCTGCGCGGCCTCGCCCAATCGGCGCCCTCCTCCCCGCCCCCGCGCCGCCAATCGCGAGGCGGTGCGAGGCGCGAGCCCCGCCCCCTCCTCCTCCCCTCCCCGCCTCCCCCCGCCTCGCAGCCAATCAGCGCCCGCGCTCCCGCAGCGCCCGCCCCCGCGGCGGGACCGGCGCCCAATCGGCGCGCCGCGAGCCGTGCAGGCGCAGTGCGGCCCGCCGCGCTCGCGCTCGCTCCCCTCACGCTCCCCCCCTCCCCTCACGGCCCCCCCCCCCCGCCCCCCCCGGCACCGGCCCCGCCGCCCCCGGCCCGGCCCGGGCCCGCCCCGCTCCCCGCGGCGCCTCCTACCGCCGCCGCCCGCGCCCCTCCGGCTGCCCCCTGCGGCCCGGGGCCGGCGGGCGAGGCCGCTGGGGGGGGGCCGGTAGCGCTCGCCGCCCCCCCGGCCGCCTGCCGGCCGCTCGCCGCGGCGGTTGCCGGTAGGGCCCGGCCCGGCGCGGCCCCGGCGGCGGGGCCGGCTTTGTGCGGCCGCTTCGCCTTTAAGAAAAAAAAAACGCCCCGGCGGGCGGCGGGTGAAAGTCGGTGACAAAATGGCGGCCGGCGCAAGGGGGGCGGGGCCGGCGCTGAGGGGAGACGCCCCGCTTCCGCCGCGCCTCCGCGCATGCGCGGGGGGTGCCGGGAGTTGTAGTTCCCGCCTTAGGGGGTCGGTGGCTGTTTGGCCGGAAGTGGCCGCGGGGCACGCTGGGAGTTGTAGTTCCCGGCTTGGGGCTCGCTGTGTCCCCGTGGGGTCGCCCCGCGTGGCCCGGCCCGGCTCGCCCGGCACCCCCTGAGCCCCCCCCCGGCCGTGCGGGGCCCGGCACCGCCACCAAGCACCCCGAGCCCCTGGGAGGGCTCTGCTGGAGGAGCCCCCCTTGTTATGTGCAAAAAACAGAGTTATTTCCCCCAAACACACGGTCTGTAGTACAAGGTGACACTTCCACAGCAGAAAACCCAGCTTTCCCCCGGTTCCTGAAAAGCTTGGCTAAACTGGTCGGGTTTTGTTTAACTCCCGGGATCCAACATTATATAGAATATAATAAACACAATAAATGAATAAATAAATGCACTGCAATGAGGTGTTCCTCATCCCCTCCCTTCCACATTCACGCTCCTCGGTTCCTGGGAGCGCTGTAATAACCCAGCGTGTTGTGGAGAAACGCACACGGTCTGATTCATCCTGGCAAAGGCACCAGGCCGCGGGGAGGAAGTGTATGTCCTGGTGCTAAACCTAAAGAACCCGAAAAGTTCAAGATCTTTGCAGAGGGATCCAGCCCGTCCCTCGCAGGCCGAGGCGAGAGGCTGCTGATTCAGCCTCCTGCCACAGCGCTGGCAGCCCGCGGGCTTGGCAGCAGCATTTTTTAAGGATGATATACAAACTTTCTTCGGGGTTGGTTACTTCAGTGGTTTGAGGCTCATTTTGAGCAAAGAGGCAGTTTGGCTGGCTCGTGCTTTTTGTCAGCCCGATGTCGCTCTGCTCGGGTTCTTTCGGTTAAAAAGTTTCTTTCTCTCCTCGAGAAAAATCCCAGGAAGAATTTAAGTAATGTCTGCTGCTGCTGTTTGTATTGTAAGTGGGTGAAAATATTCCTCCTCTCCCCAAGGACCCGTCTAGC
This sequence comes from Anas acuta, assembly GCF_963932015.1. Taxonomy (NCBI): domain Eukaryota; kingdom Metazoa; phylum Chordata; class Aves; order Anseriformes; family Anatidae; genus Anas; species Anas acuta. Next base: position 53,782,335 of record NC_088983.1, on the reverse strand, counting down.
TGAAAACCTGATTGACATCACCTTCCAAAGTCACTGTTCTGCTGCAGTTAACCCGTGCTTTCTGACATGAGATGACTTTCCATTTATTCTCAAATTAAACCCGTTTTATTTAAAACCGCGGAGTCTTGCTGTGGGTGGTTATTCTCAAGTCGCTCTGTGGCTTAATTTCTCCTCCGTAGGCAGGGCACGGGATTGCTTAACTCTTGTTAAAATGTCTGGGCTAAACCACCGCATGGAAATACAGCTCAGATCATCGGGACACAGCTCAGCCATCAGCCTCACCTGGCCTTGAGTTTCATAATATGAAACTTTAGAATCTGAATTTAAAGCTTCATTTACAATGCTTGCATTAGGCGTTAAATCATCACAGAGGAAAGGGGGGGAGTAAATCAAATCTACCACAGAGATTCTGTTATCTGCAGAAAGGGAAGTGTCTGATGCAATGGTCCTGCCCCAAGAGGCAGCAAGGCAGTGACACCAGCTAGCACTGCCTCATCTCGTCCCTCGGCTGGCTCCTGGTGTCACGGGACTTGCAGTTTGGCTTCCCACGTGGCTGTTCTGGGGACAGTGCCCGGCTGAATGTCCCCACTGTGGGCAGACAACAAAAGAGCTGTCACCACTCTGGAGAGCATCAGTAATTAAATGAACCGTGGCGTGCCAGCTTGGTACAAAAAGGCTCAATTTGAACCCATTTCACCCCGGTGGTGCGTCAGCTTGGTTGTGCAGGGCACTGCAGCACCCGTGGCACATGGGGTGACCTTATCTGTGGAGATAGGATGGACCTGGAAGAAGATCTGGCCCCACAGCCCAAAAAGAAGGACATGTTTTGGTGCTCCTGAGGCCGTGCTGCCCCGGGGGATGGTGCTGGTCCCACCAGCAGCCTGTTGTTCAGATGGCGGCGGGGCTAAATGCAGCAGGGAAGGGTTTTTGTGCCTGACCAGGCTGAGCAGCGAGGTGCTGAGCTTGCTTCTCCGGGGCCGGGCAGGCTGCCAGCGCACACCCACGGCTTGTCGCCTCCTTGCACGCGAGGCCTTGTGGCAGCACCTGAAATGGCCGCCCGCGGAGCCCGGAGGCTGAAGCAGGGCTCAGAAGGGGCAGAAACGTCCCGGTGGTGGATAAATGGCTGAGACTGGTGATCAGGGCTTCTGGTGGAAACACTGGTGGCTCTGCTGGGAGTCCGAGGCTCAGAGAAACACCCCTGAAAAGGCCAGGCTGTGCTGGAGGAGCCGCATCAGCCTTGGGCCTGTCTCCATCACAGTGCCACGCTTCGGTGCTCTCTGCATGGCGATGCCACCTCTTGTCACACACACCAGGTGGCTTCTGGAGGGCGCTGAGCCCTGCAGGACACCAAATCTCTGTCTTTTAGGATGGCTCCACCAGCCAGGAGCCCCCCGAGCACCCCACTGGCCGCTCACTGTCCCCATCATGGGGTCTCTCTGGCTGCCCGTGCCCCAGGGCGTGCTGTCTGCCACCTCTCACCGTCACACAGCCCACAAGGGAAAAACCCCGAGAGCCAAACCCCGGGGGCGGAGGCAGGGTTGGGGAGCGGAACCGAGAGCCCACAGGGCTCATCCTGCCACCAGCGCGACCCGGCGGAGGCAGGATGGAGGATTTGGGTGAGCCTCGGGTACCGGGGAGCCCTGATCCCGAGCTTGCAGCGGGGTTGGAGCTCCAGGAGGTCGGGGGCTTCTTGGGGATGCTGCAGAGGGGACGGTGGAGGAGCTTGGGGGATGAAGCTGGGTGTCGGAGCGAGCGCTTTGCCAAAAATGGAGAGCCTTGAGGCAGGAAATAGGCTTCTGCCGTGAGCGGCGGTGATGCAAGCACAGCTCCACAAAATGGGGCCAAACCGCCCCAAGATGAAGAGCACCGCATCCGAGGGGGCCAGGGGGCAGCCCTGGGTGGGGAGATGGGGCCGGGGAAGAGGCCGCCCTACGTGGGGTGTGAAAAGCCAGCTCCTGCTGTGAGGGAAAAGTGAAAAGAGAAAGTGCTGTGCCCTCCCTTAGCGTCGGAGGGGCTGATCTGAGAAATGGGGCTGTGGTTTTGGGGGGGAGCGGCGGTGGGGTGAGGGTGCTTAGGGCCCCCGCCGCCCCTCAGGGCCCTGGCATCTGGCTGGAAAGGAGAAAGGGCGATGGCAGAAAGCGCCCTGCGGCCACTTCTGCTCCTCAGCCCTCAGGGGCAGGCACGGCACGAGCCTCGTGCCGGGGGGCAGGAGGAGGGCTGTGGGGGTCCCAGCTCTGTCCTGCCCCTGCAGATGCTTTGCTGGCGGAGCTGGAGCAGAGCTCCCGGCCGGCCTCCATGGACTACACGCTGCTGGCTCCGAGCTCCGCACAGCAGGACACGGCCGCGGCCAGACCCTCAGCCAACTGCAGCCAGAAGAAACATGCCCCGGCACCCCCAAAGGTAACGCTGTGGGGTCTTGACAAGTGGGCCAAAGCCCCCAGGCCCCCGCTGAGCTCACCATGGTGGTGGTGCCCACGAGGTGCTGAGGGGCACTGGGGGGCATCCTGCGGGCTGAGCTGCAGGGATGTGTCCTCGCAGGTGAAGCTGCCGCCCCGGGCTCAGCCTCCCCACAAGGATTTAGACACCGTGTACAGGTAAAATAACAGCCAGAGGGTGGCCACGCTGTCAGGGTTACCTCTTCCTTAGCTCCAGCATCACCTGGTGGCCTCCGTGTCCCTGCAGCAAACAGGTCCTTGTGCAAAATGGGCTGAGAGGGGCTGGGGGGTGAGGAGGGGTCCTGTGGGGTGAGGGACATCCTCATCTGACCTTGGGAGTGGTCCCAGCTATCAGCATACCTCTCTATTGCTGCTTGGGTGGAGGAATGGTCCCCGGTGCTCCCCAGCCCCGGCAGCAGCTGCAGCCCCCCCCCTGTGCTACCCGCAGCAGCCCCACGCTGACCCCACAGCCGCTGCCCCCCTCGCCCACCCCCACGGCGGCCGCCCGGCAGCTGGATGAGCTCCTGGCCGACCTGGGCCAGATGCAGAGCAAGGTGAGTCCTGCCCCTGGCTGCGGGAGGGAAACGGGCAGCCCAGAACCCATCCCTCACCCCCCTTTATCCCGGCAGCTGGCAGCAACGGGACAGGGAGGGGGGGCGCCGGGGGGTCCCGAACCCTCCCTGGACCACATGCTGGGCGGCCTCACGCGGGACCTGCAGGAGCTGGGCATCACCGCCACCCCCACCGGGCTCTGCGCCTCCTGCTGCAAGCCCATCGCGGGCAAGGTGAGCCCCAAAGCCCCATTCCCATCCCTGTGCCCCCCCAGGAAGGGGCACCCTCACCTGCTCCCACCCCACAGGTGCTGACGGCCCTGGGCAAAGCCTGGCACCCCGAGCACTTCACCTGCGCCCGCTGCGGGCAGGAGCTGGGGGGGCAGCCCTTCTTCGAGCGGGGGGGGCAGGCGTATTGCGAGGAGGATTACCACCAGGCTTTCTCCCCCCGCTGCGCCTACTGCGCCGGCCCCATCCGCGAGGTAAGATTTCCCCCAAAACTCCCCTACGCGCACAGCCACCCACCCCGGAGCCTCATTTCACCTCTCCCTGCAGAAAGTCCTCACCGCCATGGACCAGACTTGGCACCCCGAGCACTTCTTCTGCACCCACTGCGGGAAGGTTTTTGGGGACGATGGTTTGTTCTGGAAGGGACAGGGTGGTCCCAGCCCCCTGCCACCACCCCAGCCCTGGCCGGGGCCCTTCCCCAGCTCGCCCCCTTCCCCGGGCACCCCTGTCCCCTCTCCCAAGCCCTGGAATTGATCCTGGCGTCGTCCCCGCAGGTTTCCACGAGCGGAAGGGGAAGCCCTACTGCCGCCAGGACTTCATAGCCCTCTTCGCCCCAAAGTGCCAAGGCTGTGAGCGGCCCTTGACGGACAACTACCTGTCGGCCCTACAGGGCGTCTGGCACCCCGAGTGCTTCGTCTGCGCGGTGAGTGGGGTCGGGCTGGGCTGAAGGGGAGCGGGCACCCCCCAAGCCGTGCCGGCACCAGCTTCGTCCCCTTCTCGCCCCCCCAGGATTGCCTGACCGGCTTCGCCAGCGGCTCCTTCTTCGAGCTGGAGGGCCGGCCCTACTGCGAGACCCACTTCCACCAGCGGCAGGGCACCGTGTGCCACGGCTGCGGGCGCCCCGTGACGGGCCGCTGCGTGACGGCCGCCGGCCGCAAGTACCACCCCGAGCACTTCATCTGCGCCTACTGCCTGGGCCAGCTGCACAAGGGCTCCTTCCGCGAGCGCGCCGACAAGATGTACTGCCAGCCCTGCCACGACAAGCTCTTCCTCTGAGCCCCGGCTTCCTTTCCCCGCTCTTAGCCCCCCCATCAGCACGGGCAGCGCCCCGGTGAGCCACAAACCCCACAGATTGGAACCCATCGCCACCCCTGGCATCACCCCCGCTGAGCCAAAAACCCCTCATATTGTCCCATCCACCAATATCCCTGGTGTTACCCCGTCTGTGAAGCAATAAAACACCTGGCCCTGCTTTGGTTCTGCTTGCTTTAGGGTTGAGAGCAACGCCCCCATAACCGGGGGCACCCACAGGTGCTCCCCACTGCATCCCGGGGCTCTGCCCCAGCTCCCTTCTTCCCCTCTCCAACCCGCTTTCCCTCGCAGAGCAGCTGGAGCCGTGCTGTACCAGGCAAAAACCAACCAGCACCAAGCCACATCCCACTGCTGCCCGGCCACAGGGCAGGAAGAGCTGCTCCGATCTGCAGCAAAATCTGTCTGAGGGCGCCACGGCTTCCCTAAACACGGGGCTGGGGCAGAAGATGGGGTTCCAGAAAGGCAGCTCTGCAAACCCCCCTTCCTTCCTGTGCTTCGCTTCACGCCACGCACGAGGACAAAGCAAACGAGCAGAGGAGCTCGCTGTTACCCAAGAAGGGGTAAGGAGTGATGCTGATGTCTGCTCCTGCAGCCCAGCTGGCTGCAAGCGTGGTTTTTGTTGAAGGGATGCTCTTGGCCCTAGATAAAAGAGCAATTTCTGCGTTATGTTACTTCTGAACTTGCGAAAAGCAAACAACAACAAGCCAGGGCTGCGGCACGGAGGAGGGCAAGGCAGAGCAGCAGGAAGCCCCGTGCTCTAGGGACGCGGGAGCGTGGCTCCTCCCATCTCTTGCCATTTTTCGGTAGATCTACAACCAGGAGGAGGCATCCCGCCAGCCCCAGGGGCAGCTGCAAGAGCAGGATCAGTGCTGAGACAGCCGAGCAAGGCGCAGCCCGGGAGGTCAGCCCCTAGGGGAGGAAATAAATGGGTTATTGGCAAAGAAATCTGTAAAAAGACACGAAAAGCGGCAGCCACGCTTTAAAAACTTTATTTATATAAAAAAATCATCTTGTTTGAAAAGCGTTATAAGAGTGTGCACAGGAATCAGACAGGGAACAGCGGGGTGGCTCCTGCCCCCCCTCCTCCCTCCCCCCGGAGCCAGCTCCCCTGCCCACGGGGGGAGAGGAGGGAAGGGGGAAGCCGGGCTGTGAACTGGGTGGGGTTTTTTTTGGTTCATCTGAAATTACAAAATTAAAAGGAATTAGTGTTTTACGTAGTCAAAAGGAAAAAAAAAGAGAAGTTAGACCCCCGAGCAGAACCGAATCAACGTGAGGGGCGGCTGGAGCCGGAGGGGGGGCTCGGCGGTGTTTGGGGGCCGGGGGGAGGCACACGGGGTGAGCTGCAGCCTGGGGAGGGCTCCGCATCCAGTTCCTAGCCCTGCAAGGAGGCGTCCAGTTGCACAGGGAGCCTCGGCCTCCCCGCTTCACCCCCAAAAAACATAAAAAAAGAGAGTCACAGCCCCCCCCACCACAGCGCAGAGGACAAGGCTGCGCGCCCCCAGCCCAGCCTGTCCTCCAGGGGACAGGGCACGGAGGAGAGCCCTGCTCCCCCTGGGGCTCCCAAAAATCGGGCTTCCAGCACGGCCGCGGCCAGCTGAAGCTCCCGGCAGGAGCTCAGCCCCCCCGGCAGCCCAGGAAACCCCCCCTGGCCCCAGCCAAGCCGGGCAGTACAATTCAAAGAGCTATTTCACAGTGGCAAAAGAAAGGCACATGTCAAGGGGAGGCTGTGGGGCGCTGCCGCGGGCACCCGGGGCGCAGGGGGGGTCCTGGCCGGCCCCGCTGCTCGCCCCCTGGCAGCCCGGCAGCAGGGCCCGGCGCACAGCACTCCGCTACTTCAGCCAGTTCCCGAAGAAACCTCGCCCCAAAAAGCCCTGCCGCGTCTCCTCCGGCCTTCCTACCCCCGGGGGGATCGCCCTCGGGACGGGGAAGCCCGTCCCGCTCCCCCTACACCAGCCTTCTTCACACCTCAGGGTCCCTCCTGGCACAGGGGGCCCGTCCAGACCCCTCCCCGACTCAGCTCCTTCTCCCCACACCCCCAAAGCCTCCTAACAAGAACAAAGCAGGGAAAAAAAAAAGTTATTGCTGTTTCTTCTTCGCCTCGCAGCCCCGTGCCTCCAGCCTCCTTCGGACTCCAGCCCCACCACCAGTGGGGAGGGACGCTCCAGTTGTCCGCACAGCCCCAACTGCGGAGCCATCCCCCAAAAAAATATATCCTATAGGCAACAGGAGGAGGTGGCGAGGCCTCTGGCCCCGTCCCTGCAGTCGACTGCGAGCAGAGGGGAGGTGTGGGAGGAGAAGGCAGCTCCTGGTGAAGGCAGAAGGCTGGAGTCTTTGCAGCATCGGTGCCGGGCGGTCCCGACGGGCAGGCGGAGGGTTTGGGGTCGGCTCTCCGGAGGAAGGTGGCAGCGAAGGCCAGGGAGGAAGAGTTCTTGGTGAAGTCGTCCCCGAAGAGGGAGGTACAGCTGCCCAGAGGAGGCAGAGTGGCCTGGGCTGCCCCTGGCGGGAGCGGGCCCAGGCATTTGGCTGGCTAGTTGGCACAAACAGTCCAGCAAAAATAAAAAGGTAAAAAAAAAAAATCAGTCCAATCCACCACGAAGTTATATATTTATATATATATAATATATTATCAACCCAAAGTGAACGGAGGCAGGGATGGCAGCTAGATCTTCTGCTGTGGGGAGAGAGAGGAAAAAAAAAAAGGGAGAGATGTTAGCACAGGGACGGGGTGACGGCGGAGAGGTGTCGGTGGCCCCGAGGGATGGAGCAGCAGCAATCAGAGCAGGATTTGGCCGGGCAAAGCACCCCTGGGAGCACACAGCAGGATCCGCCAGCACCACTTCAGATTGGGCAGGGCACCGCGGGACATACCGACACGGGGCAAGGCACAGGGGCATCCTCCTCCGCCTCCTCTGCCTCGGGCTGCGGCTCCTGCCCCTCGTCCTGCTGCAGACACACGGGGTTAGTGGGGGGCAGCGGGCAGGGTTAGTCACGGGGGCCCAGCTCCCCCTCCTCGCGGCGTGCCGACCCCTGCCCCAAAAGGAGAGCTGCTCACCATCAGCGGCGCCGCCTTCACTGGCTCCGTGTCCCCGAGGTCGCCGGGTCTGTCCAGCGTCCTGCTGTGCTCCATCTCGTTCAGCGTGGAGTAATTGTCTGCAGCGGCACGGGGGAAGCTCAGGGAGCAGCCCCATCCCCATGGGATGAGGTTTTCCCCCCCAAACGCCAGGGAAACCGGACGCCCCAACCCAGCCCCTTCCCTACCTGGTCCCATGTTGCTCATCTGGATCTCCTCCCGGGAGGATTTCTTGTCTAAAAGGGGGGGAAAAAGCAAATCAGGCACAGCCCCTGCAGCCGCTGGAGCAGCCCAAACCCAGCTACGGCCTCAGCACTGCTCAGCAGGGATGCTACAGGGCCTACACGAACACCCCAAGCATCGTTTCCAGCCCCGAGAAACAACTTAAAGCCCAAACCAATGCCCGTGGGTGAGCTCCCAAAGAACCTGGGGTGAGGAGCAGGAAGGGAACGCGGCCCGGCTGGGGACTGACGAGGTGGCTGGCGACAGGGCCAGGTGCCAGAGGTGCCCCTACCTGTTTTTTGGTTTCTGTCGATGAGAGGCAGGGTGCTGTCATCGAATGAGTTGCCCCCTTGGGTCCGAGAGGCGCTGTTCAGGTTCACCTGGAGCACCAGACAGTGACTGCTCGTCCTTCCCCAGCACGTACCCCCACCCCACAGCCCCTACACCACCAGCCCCAACCATGCTGCCCTCCCACAGCCCTCGAGCAAGGGGCCTGAAGCAACCCAAGGGTGCCCCACAGCACTTTTGTGGCTTTTGGGAAAAAAACTGGACACCAGAGGTGGTGCAGACTCCCCTCCTGGCAGACCTTAACCCTCTTACAGAGTGTTCTCCCCCACCCCAAAGAAATAGGGGACACCTTCAAGGGTCTCCAGTCCCACCAGCAAGGCGGGAGCTGCAACTGAGTCTTGCAGAGCTCCAGGAACGGAGTGTCCCCTGCTGCAGGAACCTGCTCTAACCACTACAGGACACTTCCCCCACTGAACCCCGTACCTGGAAATCTGACTTCTTCCAACCTTCCTTCTCCAGGGGCTTCCGCAGCTCCTTGTAGCCCCAAACCGTCTGCAGGACCAGGGCAGCCGCTCGGACCTCCCTCTCCGAGCGGTTCCTAGGAAGAGGCAGAGGAGGAGATGTTGGCAGAGAACACGATGTTGGAACAGCCCCGGCCTCGAGGCCCCTGGAGGAGCCCCTCTCTGCCCCCACGCCGCCCTTTGAGCGGAGCCTTACCCGGTTTTGTTGATCAGCACCAACTTCTCGATGCCCTGCGTTTCCCGCAGCTTCTTGGCGGCCTCCAGGTTCTCCGCGATGACCTCGTTGATGGTGTTGAGGATGGACACCACCGTGTCCTCCGAGAGGTTTTTGGCCGGGGTCTGCTGGCCTCCAGGCAGGTTCTTCACTAGGCTGGGGATCGCGTGTTTGCCTGGGAAGGGGAAATAAGCGTGTGTAAGGAAGCAAGAAAAAGGATAACAAGGGAAAAGTCCCCAAAGGAAGAGTCAGAAATTAATTTTGATGCTCTGGAGCAACCTGAAGAGGAGCCACAACCCAAGATGTCACCATGCCCATGCACCCCCTCAGCCACCCAACCCAGAGGGAGCTCCTGCCCGAGGAGCCAGACAGATTTGTGGGGTCAGGGGCTCCCCGCAGCCCTCACCGATCAGCTCCTTGTTCCTCGCGTCCACGGCCAGGTTTCGCAGGGCTCCGGACGCCGCCTTCACCACGCGCTCGCTGTCGTTGGCGAGGAGGTCAGCAATGGCAGAGAGCCCCTTCTCCTGGCGCAGCGCCGAGCGGATGTACCGGCCGTACTGCGGGGGGAGCACAGCACCACGGCGTGAGCCCGGGCACCCCCATGGCCTCACCCTGCTCCCGGGGTCTCTGCCAGCTCTGCTCGCTGCTCCCCGGAGCCAAACTGAGCCCCCCCAGCCACGCCGGGGGGACGTGGTGCTCCCCGCATCCCCCCCCAGCTCCGCGAGGTGCTCACCGTCCAGCTGCCAGCACACAGGTTCTGGATTGCTCCCGCTGACGCCTCCAGAATGGCTGGGGTCTTGCTCTCCTTCAGCAGGGAGATGTATATCCGCACCACCTCGGGCTGGAACAGCAGCTCGTAGCCTGCCGGACACACACGCGGGGGGAAAGGGCTCACTGAAGGGCTCTGAGACCAAGCAGGCTGCTGCTTCAGGGGTTTGTATCACCTCTGGTATAACCTCACTGCACAGTGGGACTGCTATTTACACGTAGGAAGCCAGATTTGCCATCCCACTGAAGTTTTACAGCCATGCTGTCTCTCCAGCTGTGGGGAGGGATGATGCCAGCCCCAGAACATGGGTGGCTGCTCAGATTTCCACATGGCTGCCAGTTCCTCCCCCAGCCCAGCCCAAGGAGTGACCATGGCTTACTGGAGCTGCCCACAGGGTCAACTCCACCCTAAGCTTCCTCGTGATTCTTCTGGCCTGAAGATTCACCCTCCCTGGAGACACCAGGGTACCCCCAGGAAACCCAGGCGGTTTGGGGCAGGAGGAGCTGAGCTCAAGCCCTAGGCCAAGAGCCCAGGGAACGGATGGGATCTGCAGCCACACTCTGCCCGTCCGAGAGGCTCACTTCAGTGGGAAATCAACGCTGCTCCTTTCCCACCTGCTCGGGAGAAGCAGCTCTGTGTGCTCCAGCCCTGCACCAACACACCAGGCAACGTACCTTTGGCTGGAGTTGCTCTTTTGGGAAAATCCACCGTGTCGGCACCAGGGTCTTCCGGGAGCTTTTTACCTTCAAAGGGCAAGCACAGGGGCATGAGACACCACTCCCCAGCCACGTCAGCCCGACAGCTTTTTGCCATTTTTTGCGAGAACGAGCCCAGAGGCGAGCTGCTGAAGCTAGCAGCGTGTACCAGGAGGGGCCACCAAGGGCATTGGGCACAGAGCAGGCAGCGCGTGGCCAGCTGAAGGGGGGGCAAAGAGCCAGGAGAAGCACCCAATGGAACCAGGGACAAATTAAAACCGAGAGCACACTCACCTCTGGAGAACCACTCGTCTATTGGCGAGGTGGAGAGGAGGACAGGAGAGAGGGGAGGCAGGAGGAGAGGAGTGCCGACAGCGTCATGGGGCAGATCGTGTGGCAAGAAAGCGAAGGGGAGGGGCGACACAGGAGAGAAGGGAAGGCGTGGAGTTAGCAGAGGTCCATCCACCACCGTCCCGCCACCGCAGAAACCCGCCAGGGCGCCGTTAGCTTGGGCCAAACGCTTCGGGCGAGCCGAGCAGCAGCTCCCAAAGCCAGGGGAGGAAGGAGCCACTGCGCCTCCAGAGAAAGCCGCGCTTTAGCCTTCACACGAGAGATGCCAGAGGAGCAGCGCAGAGATCCCAGACCACCCTCGAGCCCCGCTGGAGCTGAGACAGATCCATCACGCCACCTGCCAACCAACCTTTGCCCTTCTTGGCACCGAAGCAGCTTGCGGCGTGGGGCCCGGTGTTGTTGGTGGGCACCAGGGGCGTCTCCTGGTAGCGCTCGGCGTGGGGGATCTCCCGGTGGACTTGGTAGGACAAGTTCCTCAGCAGGCACACGCAGTTCTCCACCAGCTGGACAGGAAGACAGGAAGCTTTACCCACAGCAGCACGTGCCCGGTGCACGGTCACAACCCCGAGCTGGCCAAACTGGGGCCAGAGGGACTCGCGGCTCCATTTCAGCTGCACGCCCCTGCCCAAGAGGGGCACGGCCAGTCCTTGCTGAAAAGTTCACACCCTGCTGGGCCAAAAAGCTCTGTGCCACACACTAGTCCAACGCAAGGCTCAACAAAAATTCAATTACACCCCACACAGGCTCTCTTCCCAAGCAGAGACCACAGCAAGGTTGGAGCCTGTTTGTTTTTTTTTCCAGCTTGTCCTAATTCCTGCCCCAAATCCCTTCCTTGGGAGGCACGGACCCAGCTTCAGCCACCCCAAGCAGCAGAGCACTGCGGACACCGGCCCCGCTCCACCAATCCTGGCAGCACCCCCACCTTGCTGTCCAAGTCCTTCTGGCCGATCTCAGCCTGGATGATGTATATCAAGGCGTCCACCAGCCCGTCGCACTCCCGCAGCTTCCTCCGGGCTTCGCTCCGCTCAGAGCTCACGTTCCTGGTGGGCAGGAGAGATCCGTCACGGGAGAGGAGCAGCACACCCCCAGCACAGCTCAACACCCCCCTGGCTTCTCTCCACCGAGAGGAACACCCCCAAAATTAAGAGCTGCACCGCCAGCAGCAGTCCCAGGAGAGCAGCTCCTCTGCTGAGAGCACGGCTGCTCCCATTTAGCCGTGTGGGACTGCTGGGGAGGCGCCTTGCAGCAGCCCAGCCCGCACCAGCTCTCCTCCAGGAGCCCGTACCTGAGGCAGCCGGCGGTGTTGGTGAGCACCGACTCCCACTCAATGTGGCGGGGCTTCGAGTCCTCGTTGGGCTCCCGCTCCCAGCCCGAGCGGGGGATCACCACCTCGTCGGTCAGGGCGTGCAGCGCGTTGTCCACGATGGCCATCTTGATGGAGTCGTGCGAGGACAGGTTCCACAGCGTCCCTGCAGGGGCACACACCAAAATTGCGGTCAGACCACGGGGGGGTTTTAAACCCTTCCTGGTGCCCCCCTCGCCCTCCAAACCACCCCGTCCCCTCCCCGTTACCTGTGATGACCTCCGTCAGGTCCATGTCGTGCGCCTTGCGCAGCAGGCGCACGAGGGCCGGCACCCCGTCGCAGTTCTTGATGGCGATCTTGTTGTCCTGGTCCTTGCCGAAGGAGATGTTCTTCAGCGCCCCGCAGGCTCCGTAGTGCACCTCCTTCTTGGGGTGGTCCAGCAGCCCCACCAGCACCGGGATGCCCTTCAGCTTGCGCACTTCGGTCTTCACCTTGTCGTTGCGGTAGCAGAGGTGCTGCAGGTAGGCGGCGGCGTTGGATTTGACGGCGTCCAGCCTGAAGCTCAGCATGGCGATCACCTCCGGCAGCTCGGGCTGGCGCCAGCTGCCCGGGGCCGGGCCCCCTTTCCGCAGGCTGTCCAGGCTGGCCAAGCTGCCCCGCTCGTGCTGAGCCAGCGGGGCCCAGTAGTACCGGTCGGGAGCCACTTCGTCCACCAGCATGTCCTCGTAGCTCCTGGCGGAGGGAAGAGCCCATGCTGAGGGCCGGGCGGCTCACCCAGCACCACAGGTGACTAACAAACACGGGCCTGTGGCCACTAGAGGGCAAATCGATCCCACAGCAGAGCTGCCGGGAGAGCAAACCGCCCCAAAGCTCCTCCGGAGCACCCCGAGCACAGCCTGCTGCGAGCCAGGCGGCGACACCAGCGGGCACCGGGAGCACCCAGCCCGGTCCTGTGCCACCTACACCCCTGCTGTGCCATCATCCGAGCTGCCCCACAGCACCTGTGGGCACACATTGCCTCCTGACCAAACCTCTGCCCTTGTTTTAGAGGGGAAAACCTCACCGGGGCTGGGCTCGGACTGCTTGGCACTCCCCAAAACCACCGGGGCTGGGAGCAGCAGGCAGAGGCTGCAGGGACACGCAGCCACCCCTCCATGCTGAGGGGGCACTGCACACCCCAAAGCACTCCCTGCACAATTTTTCAATTCTTCCTGATTCTAGGAAGAAAGGCAGGAGCCAACCAGCTGCCACCACCCCAACCCACAGCCACAGGATTCCAGGGATCGCTGCCATCGGTATCAGCTCACAGGGAGGGAAGAGCCTGCACATGGCCAGATTTTGGGGGCGGAGGGCGAACAGGCAGCCCCACAGCTCCCAGGGCTGGCTCTCCACGGGCTGCTGGAGTCAGCGGGGGCAGCGCGGGGCGGGCTGGGGAGATAAAGCCCCGAGCACAACCGCCCTGACTGGTTCCTCGCCGCGGCAGCAGCAGCGCTCATGCTGGCACAGGCCGCAGGACAAAGCTGCTCCTTGAGTCACCGCGGGCTGCCGGGGATTTACGGGACACGCCTCGAGAGACCAGGGATCTGTCAGGGGCTGGCAAACGCCTCCTCTCTCCCTTCCTCTCCCTCCCTCCCCAACACGCCCTGGGAGGCTGCCATCAGCCTCTCCTACCCCCCTGCGGCACCCAGCCGTACGCACAGCCTCCAGCCCTGCCTGCTTCGAGCCCCGAGCCCGTGGGGGCACCGCAGGACGCCCCCAGCGCACCCCAAGCCCCCCGAGCCCCCGCTGAGCTCAGCAGGCAGGCTGGGAGCGCTGCCGCCCCCCCCCCAGCAAAACAAAGCGAGGGCGAGAGGAGCTGCGACTGCCGAACAGGTCTTGCAGCCTCCCCCGCCCTGTGGGAGCGCCGCAGCGCCTCCATCGCCCGGCACCGCTCCTGCGGGGCGGCTCGGGGCTCGTGGATCAGTGGGAACGCTGCCGCCGCTCCCAAAACGGGGATTGTGCCCCAAAACGGGCACCGGGCACGGTTATGGGTGAGAGAAGGAAAATGGGGTGGGGGTGAGTGCCCCATCCCAACACCTGGCTCTGTCTGGGGCCGCCACGGCAGCGGGACGGGCAGCAGGGAGGGAAGGGCCCGGAGCTACGTCCAGCCGCCCCGCGGAACTCCTCGCTGCAGGACGAGCGGCTCAATTAGCCCGGAGTTTTAACCACCAATTAAGCGGGCAATTAGAAGCGGGCGCAGGCTTTCTCCTGCACGAGCCCTGCTCCTGACTCAGCGCGCCGCGTGGCCCCCGCGCACCTCCCTGAAACCCAAACGGAAGGAAAAGAGACCCCGGGGAGCCCCCCACCACGCACGCAGCGCCCCAATACCTGAGCCGACGCCGGGGATCGGACGGGGTGCCCGCCCTCCTGGCCGTGCCGTAGTCCGACATCAGCCCGTAGTCCACGTCGTCGAAGCCCACGCTGCGCTGGTCGTCCTCCAGCCCGTAGGGCTCGGGGTGGAAGTGGTTGAGGTCCATGTTGCTGCCCCCGACACGCACCTGGGGCTGGGGGCCGTAGATATCCTGCCGGCTGGGGGCCCGGTAGGCGTCGGCGGAGGGGCGGTAGCGCTCGTCGATGCGGGTGACGCGGGACAGGCTGCCGTAGCTGTGCTCGCTGCCCGGGTAGGCGCCGCCGTCGTCGTAGGGGCGGCCGTAGCCGTCGGGGTAGTGGTAGTTGCGGGGCAGCGTGGCCGTGCCCGGCTGGCCCAGGTAGGCGCCGGGGCCGCCGGTGCCGTTCTTGCGGAAATTCCTGTCCATCGTCTGCACGTAGCCGCTGCCGCCGCCCACCGGGGAGGTTTCCAAGGGCAGCCCGTCGGGGCCCAGCGGGACCTGCTGCACCGTCCGCGTGGTCACCGTCTTCACCACTTTCTTCACCTGGAGGGACGGGCAGAAGGAGCGTGAGGGGGGCTGTCCCGCACCACGGCCCCAAAAACCCGGGGAATCCTCCTGTTGAGGAGCAGCGGGGTGGCAGTCGACCACCCCAAAAGGACTCCGACCCACCCAGGTCCCTACCGTGGTCTCGGTGCGCCGGGTGGTGCCGTCGTCCGAGGTCTCCACCGACACCACGGACATGGCTCCTTCGGGGTCCTCCTCCATGGTGTAGGTCTCCTCCACGATCTGGCCCGGGTCCTGCATCCTGGGGATTGTGCTGTACAAGAGGTGGCTGTGGTCCTGCGGGGACAGGGGCACGGGGTCAGACCCCAGCACCAGGCTCGAGCCTCCCTGGTAGATCTGACCCATCAGGGAACTCCCAAATCCCCTTGCATGCCAACCAAAACCCGCCCCAAACCCATTCAGGCCAGCGTGGCTGCCTTCAAACCTGATGTTTTCGCTCTCCCAGCTGGGTGTGGGACACCGCCAGCGCTGCCCCAGCACCCCAATGCCCCCACCCACATGGGGGCTGCCCAAAACCAGAGCTTTCCCCTCACCTGTGGGCCGTTCAGCTTCAGATCTGGGAACTTCTGCCTTTCCAGGTCAGCATCGCCCAAGAAGCGGCCGTTCTGAAAGGCACAGGGCGAGGGCAGGCCGGTTACGCAGCCGCCAGGACCCCAAATATCCTCTCTTTCCGCCTCCTGCTCCCACCCCACGCGTCGCTGCCAAGAGAGGAGCACGGAGAGCCCCCGGGACCACCCCAAAACCAGGCCGTGTGTCTGAGGGCGTTGTGCAGACACCTCCTGGCCTCCAGCAGCCCCCGTGCCACGACCACTGCCCTCGAGAGCGCGGTGCAGCACCCAGCACCCTCTCCGGAGAGAGTTTGCTCCCGCACGGCACCACGCACAGCCCGCTGAGAACACCCCAAAACAGGAGAAGAAGAGGACAGAGCTCTCCAGCCGAGGTGGATTAATACACATTTCAAGCCCTGCGGAGAAGAGGCCTCCCCCAGCCCTCGTTCAGCTCCTGCAGGCACGAACACCGAGCCCCCAGGACCTCGCCGCGGCCACGCAGCCCTACAACAACCTCCTTCCAAGGAGCCAACAGGGGCGGACGCCCGGGTACTGACCACATCCAGCCTTCAACGCTCACAGAAACACCAAAACCCGAGCCGACCCGCTGCGAGACCCTCAAGGCCAGCTCCATGTCCCCAAAAAGACACTGTTCGCCCAGCTGTCTGCCTGCACGTCCCTAATCACTCATTCCCAGCCGCGTGCAGCGCCACAAATCATCCTCACGCCCCGTGGAGAGAGCCAGGCGGGGGCTGCCCTCCTCTCGAGGTGGCTGGGGGGGCTCCGGGGCTGCCCCCAGCGAGGTTTTTTGTTACCTGGTGCCGCCGGGTGAGCGTGCCGTTGGCCAAGCCCGGGCCGGCGTCCTGCGGGGAGACCCGGACTCGCTCCAGCTGGGCCGAGACGTGGCGCCGCTCCTCCTCCAGCGCCCGCGTCAGCTTCTCAAACTGCGCCTCCTGCTCCTTGACGGAGGCAAGGATGCTGGCGGTCGACTCCACTTCCGAGTCGTCCATGGGTGCCGGGAGCCCAGGGCGGGCAGGGAGGGGGCGAGGACGCGGGGAGGAAAAAAAAAAAGGGGGGGGAGCCGGCAGGGAGGGGAGCCCCGCTCCTCGCTGTGCGTGATTTGGGGGGAGAGGAGGAGAGAAGAGAGGGCAGGAGAGACTGATTTTATTAAGGCAGCTGGTGAGAACAGGGGAAAATATGATTGATGGCAGTAACGCCCCGTCCCGCCCCGCTGCTGGGTGGGGAGAGGGTCCCCAAAGAGCACGGCCCCAGGCAGGGCTTGGCCACCCCTTGCCCAGTGTTAAGCTTGGGGAATGAGTGAGGTGTTGGGGTCAGGCAGCCCTTCTCCCATCACGGGTTTGGGAAGGCCACGACTTGTTGGGGTTTCTCCTTCCCACAGGGCTGCAGGGGACCCTATAAACCCCCAGAAGGGGACCCTATAAACCCCCATGAGAGCTGCCAAGCCCCTCCAACCCCCAGGTCCCCAGCAGGGCTCCCAAACCTGGGGCCGACACCCCGTGCCAGGGGAGGGCAGTGAGCATGCAGACAGACCACAATCAACGGGATTTGGGCAGAGAGACAGAGAGAGAGAGAGGAGAGAGAGGCGAATTTGTTCCATACAGACCTGTCGGAGGAGGAAGCTCGGGTGTGATTGGCAAAGGCAGCGGGACAGCCGGGTCTAGGCGCAGAGAGCCATGGCAGAGAGAGCCCAGCCACCACGGGGAGGAAGCAGCAGGGGGGAGAGCTGCGGGGACAGCAGGAGAACAGGGTCACCGGGCACCAGGCAGGGGCTGGGGGCTCCTCTCCCCCTCCCTCCTGCTCTGTGGGGTGGGTGCTGGGCCCGGCAGGCCCACGGGAGCTTTCCCAAAGCCACGCAGGCACGGCAGGCGTGTGGGGACTCGTCCGAGCCAGGCAGCCGGCGCAGGAACGGCTTTCCCACGGTCTCCAGCCCCGCTGCGGCTCTGCCCACCCTCCCTCGCACACAGGCAGCACCCCAAAGCCCAGGGGACGGGGATCGCTGCCCCCCACAGCCCCCCCGGGGGTGCGGGACCCCAAACCAGCAGCCCCAGAGGCGGGCGAGGGTTTCCCTGTCCCATCCCCGTAGCTCCAGGCGTTGTGGGGCCGCCAACAATGGGATTTGTGGGGCTATTCAGGGCCCCAGATAAGGGCCCGGAGCAGCCCTGCGAGGTTTCCTTCCTGTCCCTTCCACAGGGAGCGCGGCACAACGGCCGGGGGGGAAGGGACAGCCCCGGTCCCTCGCCCCCCAGCTCTCCTTTTCCCCCACAAACACCCAAAGATAAAATTGTGGGGCTGTCCTCCGAAGCCAGCTCGGAGGCCGGCTGCAAGGAAGGCTTTTCATCATGGGACAGGCGCTCGCCGGCACACCCGTTACTTAAAAACCCAAAAATATTTCAGCTGGCTGGGCTCAAAACACAAAAAAACACAACCTCAGAGACACGGGCACAGGGAGCAGCACGGCACCGACCCCAAAGCTGCCACCGCCAGGTGCTCTGAGAGCACCCCCAGGGCTCCTTTTGGTGCAGGACCCCTGGGGATCCCATTTAGGGGCCGTCCCCAAAAGCAGGGAGGAAGCAGAGGGGACTTTGGCCGGGCAGAACCAGCTCACGGCAGGCGGGTCAGCCACCGCCCCGGGCGCCGCACGGACCCACCCTGCCCCACAGAGCCGCGGGGAGACGGCTGGGAGCGAGGAGGGGGGGAAAAAAACCCCGCAAGGAGCGGCCGCCCCGGGCTGTCTCCCCGCTGCTCTCCTCCCTCTGTCGCGTGCAACTGGTCTGACCGGCAGCGGGGCGCGAGGCCTGGCCCTGCTCCTGGGTCGGGGCTCCCAAATCTGCCTGGGGAGGGAGGGAGGGAGAGAGCAGAGAGGGAGTTACCTGCCCAGATGCGAGCAGAGGCGCAGCAGCAGGCCCTATAAGGGAAAGGGCCGGCGGCCAAGGCAGGATAAGGAGGGAGAGATAAGAGGCAGGGTGGGGCCGCGGGGAGGAAGCAGCCCCGGCTCCCCCCAGCCGGGCGATTGGGATCATTGGGATTGGGGACGGGGCTGGGACACCCTCCCGGGGGGCTCCGGTGTCAGGATTGTGGGGGCTGCCCCTGGGGAAATACCCCACAGGGACAGCCCCGTGCCCTCGGCCCCTCTCCTTCCCAGCAGCAGCACCCCAAATCGCCCCGCTGCGGGTGCCCGTGCCCCCCGTGGGTGCCAGCAGCGTGGCTGCGGGGTGCCGGGGGGGGGGCAGCACAAAGGCGGCTCTCTCCTCTTCTCTCCTCCTCGTCTCCCGGCTGTGGGAACCCGCAGCCGAGCGCGGCGCGGGGACAAAGGGATTGATTTCGCAGGCACATCCCCAGCCGGCCCCCCCTTCCCTCCCTTCCCCTCCCCTCCCCTCCCTCCCCCCGGCCTCCAGGCTTCCTGTCACGGTAGCGGCAGAGCTCGGGGGCACGGCAAACAAACAAACCCCCAGCGCCGCCAGCCCGGGAACGGGGCCAGAGCATTCCTGGGACAGGCCGAGCTCCGGCGGACAGCAGGGCTGCGGCCCCCCGAGGAGCTGGGGGGCGGCCCCGTGATCCCCCCCAGCTCCGTGTGGCTTTGGGATGCCCCCAATCCCCGTGTGCTGCGCCCCGCTGGCACCAGCAGCCAGGCTGCGGGTTCCCAGGCGGCCGCCTGGCTTCCCCCAGCAGGAAAAGCAAACAGCAGGCTGGCGGCGAGGAGATAAGGGCCGGGCCGTGGGGCTCAGGGAGCAAAGTCCCCCTGGGTGAAATCATTGGGACACGCAGCGGGACAATGTGGGTCTCGCCCCTCCCCGTGTCGTGGCCCTCGCGCTTCCCCCTTCCCGGCACAGCCACCTGAGCTCATTTCCTCTCCCGGCACCTGCAGCCACGGTCCCCGAGGGGTTGGTGCTGCCCTGAGGGGCTGGTGCTGCCCGCAGGCTGCTCAGCACCACCCCAGGGCTGCCCTGGGGAAAAAGGGACTCGAATTAACCCGGGGGGGAATCACCCGGGCAGCACCACGCACTAGGAGGGCACGGCACCACCTCACCGGCACACAAAGTGCCAAAAACACCGGCCTGTGCCAAGGGGAACACCAAAATCACCACGAAAATAGGGCAGTGGAAAGGGGCAGGAGCACAAATCCCCCATAAGGGACCCCCCCCAGCCCCAGCCGGGGTGCAGGGCTGGGTGAGCAGGCTGGGGGTGAGCCCACCCCCCTGTCCCAGCGCCGAGGGGGAGCGCAGGGCAGGAAGGCGGCGTTTCCTGGTCAGCCAGAGGTGACGCCACGGCTTCCCTTTCCCGTGAGCTGCTAAACACCGCGTCCTGCCAAGGGCCGCTCCCCGCCGCCTCCGCCCCGCACGCAGGCAGGCACCCAGGAGGGGCACGGCACCGTCCCGGGCTGGCCCGTGGTGGCAGCACACCCTGGGACAAGGGACATCCCGTGGGGACAAACCGAACCGTGCTCACCCCGCAGAGCAGCAGGCCGAGGATCCCGGGGGCAGCGTGCAGCGAGGCAGGCCCGGCAAGCAGCGACACGCTCCCAAGAATGCGCCCTGCTGCTCCGTGCCGCGCTGCTCCACGGGGCCGGGGGCCTGCCGGCGGCACGCAGCCCGGCCACCCGCCCTCACCGCTCCCAAAAACTGGTCCCGGCACTCGGCCGCGCCGGGACGGCACTGGGAGGGCTTCTCGGCGGGATCACGGTGTAAAAATAGGGGAAAAACCACACAAATCAGTGCTGTTGAGCTCCTACAAACCGCCCCCAGCAGCCGGGAGGAGGAGGGCTGTGTCCTCCAGGCTCCTGGGCCGGGCAGGGGGTGAACTTTGAGCAGCCTTTGGGGCCAACGCCCCGCAGGAACGGCGGCAGCCGGGGCGGGCTCGTGCCCTGGGGGAGCCCCGCAGCGGGCTGACGGCTGCCCCATGCCCACGCCACGCCTGGCACCCTGCTCCTGACTCAGCCCCGTGGGGCTCTGACCCCAAACCCGGACCTGGCCGCGCTTCCCCCTCCCCAGAGGTGGGGAAAGCAGGAGAAGGAACTCCTGATCCCATAGTTGGGGTATGGGGACGGGACGGAGCTCGGTCCCTCGGATACGTGGTGGCAGCGGGCGAGACAATGCGAGCGGCTATTTTGGGTGGAAAGGCGGGCGGATTAGCAACAGCCACGAGACGCGGAGGAGCCAGACACGCTCATGAGCCAGCGCCAGTCATCGGCCCGCTGCCGGGAGCCCCCAGCCTCCGAGGAGACGGCGCCGAGCCTGGCGGCCCCAAAACGGCCTCGGTGGGGGCAGCAGAGCCAGCGGGTGGTGGCGGCCACCTCGGGGAAGTCCGGGACTTTGTTCTGCGGGCTGTAAACCCGGCCCTTCTCCAGCAGCCTTGTGTGGAGCCGCGTTCCTGCGCTCCGTGCCAGGGGACGGCTCCCTCCGCCCGCCGAGCCCCGTGGCACACGCTGCCCTCGGTCACCCCAAGGTTTGGGGTTGGCACCGCGGCTGGGCAGCACCTTGATGCTTTTAGGATCCCCGAGCAGCCCCAGTGCTGCTTCTGCCCATCAGGGATGATGATGATGGGCGAGGACAGCAGCAATATGGGGAGCTGGGTGTGGGGGGCGAGGCTGGGAGCGCCACACACCCCTCAGGAACACCCCAAGCAGCCAGGGCTGACTATAAGGGGGTGCTGAGAAGGGAAATGGAGAAACCCAAGCAGCACCCTAAGGTCACGAGAACCAGCAGGCTGCCTGAAGAAGCCGACACCAAAATCTGGAGGTGGTGACCAGCCGCACCCCTCACCTCTGCCTCGAGGTCTCTAGGCTGACCTCGAGGGCTGCAGAGCCGGGGCCATGTGCCCGGCCTGACGGCCAGCAGGCGGTGGCTCAGCCCTGCGCAGCCCCCGAGGAAGCGCCCTCTCTCTCTCATCCTCCCCCCCTTCCAGGAAGGCTCCGCATCACGCAGGACGGCCACTGGCATGCAACAGCGTCCCGGCCGCGTCCAGCCGGCTGGGAGGAAAAGGGTTTTAAGGGTGTTTCTTGTTTTTTTTGAGGTGTTGGGGCAACCCCCAGCAGGAGAGGTGCAGCAGGCACCCCGCTGAGCCCACACCCCTCCTGGGGGTCGGGGTCCCGCAGCAGGACCCCAAAGCTCTGCCAAAATAAACCAGCACACCCCACAGGAGCGAGACCTACAGATCCCCATACTTCCAACCCCCACCACCCCCAGGGCAGCATTTTGGGGGCAGCCCTAACCCCCCCGCCCCCCCAGCCCTGCTCCCACCCCCCAGGGCTCCTGTGCACCCCGAGGGCACCCCGCAGCCCCCCCCCCCAAACCCGATTTCCCCGTGGGCAGCCCCCAGCGGGGCTCCTCGCACTGCCGGGGCCCCACCCCGCGCACTTGCCCCGGCGGAACAAAGGCGCAGGGGGGGGGAGGGAAGGGAACGGAGGGGCCCGCTGGGACTCACCGCGGCCGGGCTGCTCCTGCGGGGTTGGTGCCGGGGAGCGGAGCGGCTGCGGATCCGGCTGGGGAGCGGTGCGGAGCGGGCCGGGCCGCGCAGGGCCTCCCCGCCGTGCGCCCGCCGCCGCTCCCGCACCTAAAATGGAAGGTGCTGCGGCGGGGCGGGGGGCGGGGCGCCCGTGGACACGCCCCCTCGTGACGTCACGGCCCCGCGAGCCAATGGCGGAGGGCGTTGCTGCAGGGGTGAGGGGCGGAGGGGAGGGGGCGGGGCTAAAGGGGGAGGGGGCGGGGCTAATGGGGAGGGGGCGGGGCTAAGGGGAGGGGGGGCAATGGGGGGGGGCACAGGGAGTGGGGGTGCCCAGGGAGGGGATGGGGGGGATGGGGGCGGCCTGCGCTAATGGGGCATGGCGAGGGGGGGCTGCAGGGGGTGGGGGGCTTCGGGGAGGGGAGGGCTTCAAGGGGTGGGGGTCCTCAAGGGGTGGGGGTCTTCAAGGAGTGGGGTCTTCAAGGGGTGAGGTCTACAAGGGGTGAGGGCTTCAAGGGTTGGGGGTCTTCAAGGGGTGGGGTCTCTAAGGGGTGAGGGTCTTCAAGGAGTGGGGTCTTCAAGGCATGGAGTCTTCAAGGGTTGGGGGGCTTCAAGGAGTGGGGTTTGCAAGGGTTGGGGGTCGTCAAGGGGTGAGGTGTTCAGGGGTGGTGGTCTTCAAGGGGTGGGGTCGTCAAGGGGTGGAGGTTTTCGAGGAGTGGGTCTTCAAGGGGTGGGGTCTTCAAGAGTTGGGGGGCTTCGAGGAGTGGGGTTTGCAAGGGTTGGGGCTCTTCAAGGGTTGAGGGTCTTCAAGGGTTAGGGGTCTTCAAGGATTGGGGGTCTTCAAGGATTGGGGGTCTTCAAGGGTTGGGGGTCTTCAACTCCTTTTGGAGGTGTAGACACGGGGGGCCGACACCCAGGGACCTGGCCAGGCAGATTCGGGAATTCCCCACGCAGACAGGGCTGCAAACATGGGGCTGGGCTGGGGTGAGCCCCGTGCAGATAAGCAGGGTGCTGGGGGGGGTCTCGGCTGCCCCCACCAGCCAAAAAATCCCAAATTCGCTGCCTCGCCTCCGGATGGGGGCTGGCGAGATCCAGGCTCTTTAGATCATCCTTCCTGCTCCCGATTGCCACACTCCCGGCAAGATAATGACACGAGGAAAAGCGTTGCCGAATGGTTTGGGTGGGGGCAGGTGACTCCAGGGGTAAATACGCCTTGCCCAGTTAGGCAAGGAGGAGGAGGTGGGGAGGACGAGGACGTGCTCAGCGCCTGCAAGTGTTTGAGGAAGGCAAATCCCCCGGCCAGGGGTGGGGTTGGCTGAGGGTGATGCAAAAATAAAGGGGATTAAATTCGGGCGAGGGACAAACCAAGGCCGGTGGCTGTCGCAGCAGCCCCCAGACCCTCCCTGAGGTGGGTCGGTCACCGTGCCCCCGTGTCTGCTGCGTCCCCGCCTGGGCGCTGCTATTTCAGTCAGCCCAGGAATTTCGCAGCCTTTCAAGTCTCTGGAGGGTTTCTTCAAAGATGAGCCAGGCTGCTGCGAACACGCCTGTGTGGGGCTGAACGGGAGCCCCAGATCTCTTTGAAGCCTCTTGTCCCGGGGGCGGCAGGCCCTAATAGCGCCCTGTCACCTCGGCTGCTGCCTCGGGACACCCCGCAGCACATCGGGGCGAAATGGCTTAAACACGAGCAGCGGGGCAGAGCAGTCCGTCCCACCGCCTGCTGGGAGGAAGAGCTGCGTTCCCGGCATGGGAAAAAATTCCCCTCTTTTCCAGTAATTAGGGGTAATAACGCCTCGCACGTCCCCTTTCATCCTGCCCATGCCTTCCCCAGACGAGACGCCCGGAACAGAGCACGACGACTTGTTTACAGCCGGGGGAAGGCTCCCCGGCGGCGGGGGGCAGGAGGAAGAGGAGCTGCCGTGCCGTGCCGAGCCGTGCCGTGCCGTGCCGAGCCGTGCCGTGCTGTCCGCAGGCCCAGCATTGTTCCGAGGCAGCGCTGCCAGGCTTCCGCCACCCCTTCCTATGGGAATCCCGACAGGGGAGGGGAATCGGCTCCTTTGTGGGGCGTCTGCGTGGAGCAGGAGGGGGCACGGTGGGGCTACCGGGGCTTTTTGAGCCTAATTTGAAGATGTTGAGCAGAAAAGTGAGGTTTCACCCAACCCCGCTGGACATTCATCCACTGGGGCCCCCACCAAGGACAGGCTCTCAAGGGCAGAGCACGGACCTGGCCGTGTCCTCAGGGTCTCCCTCCACAGGCAGCGAGGGTTAATAATAATAAAGGAGGGTGCGGGTACCTGGACCCCATCCCCCTCTGGCTTTGGGTACAGCTGGGGGGTGTCTGTGAAGAGAGGGGTCTCTGGGACAGCAGGGTGTGGGTGCTTCCTCCAGCCTGCCATTATTTGGCGCTGAGCACCAGTAGAAGTTACGCTCGTCAAAGGCCCCTTTTGTGTGCAGCTATCTACAGGAGGATTGTTTGCTGGTATTGCCAGGTCATATAGCAGAAACTTTTTAAGGGCAGACAAGGAGAGGAGGGAGAGGCAGCACCAGGGGCTGCGGCTGAGGAGTGTGACCAGGATTAGCGTTTTTTTGCCTCTGTGAAACACTAAAAACGCCTCCAAGCGAAGGGCCTGCCGCCTGTGCCAGCCTCCTTCTGTAGGCTGCTGGGGCAGCCCACAAACCCAGAGTGGACTCTGCCCTTTAACACTTTGCTTTCCCTTCCCTGGCCAGCACCAGCAGGACGCGGAGGAGCTGCTTCGCACAGCCTGTCACACCCCGCAGCCCAGGGGCTTTGTCCCTCCTGTGTCACCTGCAGCCTGACCTCGGTCAGCTCGTGCCCCCCAAGCCCCCCTGCTGCCTGCCAGGAGCACAGGCTGTGTTTTCTCTCCTCCTTCAAGCTCGCAGCTCTCTGCCCCTCCTGCAGGCAGAGCAGCAGCTGCTGGTGGCCAAGATTGCACCCTAGGACAGGGTCACCCACCCTTTGATCACTCCTGCCTCTGGGATGTCCTCGGGAGCGGGACGAGGGTGGGAAGCTGAGCGACACAAGGAAGGGAAGGGAAGAGCCCTGCCTCGCCAGGAATCCTCCCGAGGGTGGACGTGCAAACGCTGCGCCACCGAAGGCTCAGCCTGCTCCAGTTCTCGGGATTTTTGCCTCACCTGCTCGCCAGCCGCCCGGTCACAAGGGGAAGTCCTCTGATATCAGCGCCTTGGAATTTTTTAATTTAGCTTTGCCCTGGCTCCGTTGCTTTGCCTTGCCTTCTCCTCCCTGGTCAGCTCACCCAGCTGACAAGCGATTTGCGGCGTTACCGTCCCACCTGCAGGCTCCTGCTGTACAGGGCTCCTGCTTTACGAGTCAGGCTTGGGGTCTCTCCCTCAGCTCTGCTGAATAAATTCACCCTCTCCCACTCTGCAGCACCAGCATGGTGCAGGCATGGCATAAAACACCACGAAGCAGCTATGGCTGTACTCTGAGACCCACGTGAAGGGATGCCCCTAAATCAATAATCATCTGCTCCCCATGAATCCAAGTTTTCCAACACACAGCTTCGACTATCGTAACTCCAAAAGACTGCAAAGGGTGGGGGAGGAAAGTTCTCTCTCTTTTTTTCTGTGTCTATTTTTACGAGCATATGATAGCACTTTGATATGAAATTACGCCTTTCGCTGTTTCCCCTGGTATTTAGAGCTGGCCTCAAAGCCACTCGAGGTCAGTGGAAAGACTGCCACTAACCTCAGCAGTCCCCGGCCCAGACCTATAATCAGGCACTTTCCTCCCCGGTTTGTGCCAGCTCTGCACGCAGCGAAAACTGAGAACACCCTCCCATGTGGAAACGCATGAAAATCCATTGCAAATCCGTCCATAACGCCGCAGAAAGCACCGGGGGATGGCACAGCTGCAGCAAACTTTGTAGGCTTCACGTCGGCAGCGCCGCTTCGGCTGCCGCTCTTCCGCAGCTCTTGAAAACTTCCACCCACTTGGGTTGTTTGTACGGGCAGCTAATATCTGCAGGCCATGGGGCTGGGATTATTACAATTGTTGTTGGTGTGTGTGTGGAGTGACTGACGCAGATGTCTCCACAATGGGCGCTTTATAACGCGACAAGACGCGGTTCAGGCTCTCCTCAGTGGGCCGCGCTGCTTGCACGAAGGCCAGTTTCCAAAACCCCCGCTATCAATCCTCCCCTTTCTGCCTGGTGTCTGTGCGGCCGGCCGGCCTCCCGAGGGGCGTCAGGAAGCCCTGGAAGCGCCGTTTCTCACATGCAAAGCCACAGAGGGCCTGGGGAGCCCAGAACAGGGCCCGGAGCAGGGCTTTGACGCTGCTGAGCTCAAGTGCCACCACTGAAGCCTGCAGCTTCAGCACCCACTGCGCTTATTTCTCTTCGTTGTGTGTTTAAACCCTGTCATGATGGTGACTGCAAGCAGCACGAAGCTTTTTCCCAAATTCTGCTGGGCTGTCTTGCACAGCCTGGGCATGGTGTGTGACCGGGACGGGGCAGGGAGCTGATCCCTGCTGCCTTCACGTCGTGGCCCTGCGAGGTGGTGGCCGGGAGGAGCTCAGCCCTCAGGCCTGCTAGCTTGGGTGCTTTGAAGCCTGAGGGCTGGGTCTGGCAAAGCCCTGAGTGTGGTTAATGTTAGGGTTTGGGGAAACCCTAATGGGGTTTTACAAAGAACCCAACAGGTTTGCCTCCGGAGCCCCATTTAACATGGTTCGGACAGCCTGAGAAACTACGAGGGGCTGAATTTGAACAGGAGCCTCTTGGTAAAAGGCCAGGGCGGCCATTATGGGGCACAGACATGGCAAGGGGCAGCGCGACGAGCACAACCCCCTCCTCACCGCCCACCCTCCCGCCCGCCATTGCCTCCCCTCAGCCCCTTCCCTCAGCGCCCTTCCCGCCAAACACCCCGGCGCGCCGCCATTGGCTGGCGGGCCGGGCCAATGGCGGGGCCGTTGCTGGGCAGGGTAGGGCCGGGCCGCACGTGGCGCGGGGGTCGAGGCGCGCGCGCGGGAACCGCAGCCACCGGCGGGCGCGCCCCGTCCACGTGTCCGGGCCCTGTCCGGGTGTCCCGGTTCTGTCCGTCTGTCCGGCCGTGTCCGCGCGTCCCCACCCCGCGGCTCCCGCCACCCGCACGGGCAGGTACGCGGCGGTGCCGGCCCCGTGGCCGCGGGGCAGGCTGCGGGCCCCAAAACCGCGCGGTTTTGCCTCAGAATCGGCGCGGCCGCTGCCCCCTGGCGGCCGGGGACGTGCTTGGGGCCGGGAGGGAGGCGACAGCGATGTGAGTGAGTGCTGCGGGATGCAGCCCTGCCCTGGGGGGCTGCAGCAGGCGGGGGGCTGAGCCCCGCGCCCCCAGCTCCGTGTGTGTCTCCGCAGGGATGTCCCCGGGCTCCCCGTCGGCGGCCGCCCCGCGGCTCCTGTACCGCAGCACCCGCCTGCTGCACGCGGCCTTCCTGCGGCTGCACCAGCAGCAGCAGCGCGAGGACGTCTTCTGCGACGTGATGCTGCGGGCGGAAGGTGAGCGGGCGGCCGAGCGCCGAGGGCTGGGGGTGCCTGGGGGGCGAGGGAAGGGCTGGGTGCAGCCGCACCCCCCTTGTGGGGTGGCAGGAGCAAGAGAAAAGGGGTCCCGCTGAGCCCCCGAGGAATTTCGGGGGAGGATCGGGGAGGGCAGCACCCCCATGGGGCCTGACGGCTGCTTGTTGTCGCGCAGGGGAGGCGGTGGCAGCCCACTGCTGCGTGCTGTCGGTGTGCAGCCCCTTCTTCATGGAGCAGCTGGCCCGGGAGCTGCCCCCCCAGGGCCGCAGGGTGGTGCTGGAGCTGCAGGGGCTGAAGATCGGGGCGCTGCGCAAGCTGGTGCGCTTCCTCTACACCGCCGAGCTGGAGGCGTCCTCGGAGGAGGCGCAGGAGGTGCTGGCGGCCGCCCGGCAGCTCCGTGTGGCCGAGCTGGAGTCGCTGCAGCTGCAGGGGGGCTGCCTGGTGCACCCCGGGCCCCGCTGGAGGCTCAACCGCAGCTGCCTGCGCGCCCCCCAGCCCGGCTCCCCTGGGCTCTGCCCCCCAGCAGGCGGCGGGGCTGAACCTGGGCGTGCTGGAAGCCCCCCCAAGGGGGCCCCGTGCCCCAGACCTCCCCTGGGGCGCTTGAAACTGAGGAAGGTGGAGGGTGGGAAGCAATGGGAGGTGGTGCAGGAGGGGCAGCCCCGTGAGGGGCCGGCTGTGGGTGCTGGAGGGGTGGCGGAGCCGTGGTCCCCCCCCGCAGCCTGTGGGCCAGAGGAGCTGCAGGGGAATGGCCTCGGGGAGGACGAGGAGGTGGACGTGGGGGTGGCAGAGCCGTGGCTGCCCCCCGGTGCTGTCTGCGCCTGGCCCAGCCCCTCATCAGAGTCTGATTGGGAGGTAGATATCCTGGGCTAGGGTCCCAGGAGCCCCCTGCCCCGCACCCAGGTGACAGGCCACCTGTGCATGGCCACAGAGGCCGTGCGTTGTTGAGAAAATAAAGTTCTGGAGCAGACAGCCTCGTGGTGTGGGGCTGCAGCGCTTTATTGGGGAACTGAACGAGGGGTCGGTGGTGCTGTAGGGGGGAGCGGGGAGCTGGGGCTCAGCGTTTGCTGCCCACAGGGGAGCTGCGGCATCGGAGACGGGACTGGGGGGGCAGACGCCCCCTCCCTTCGTCACGCCCCTTCATGGGTGCTCGCTCCGCGGGTGCTGAGCCCAGCTGGGCCGGGGGGAGAGGGTGAGGGCGGTCAGCGTGCGGTGGTCCTGGTGCCATTGCTGGGGTCTCTCCTCACCTTGGCGCCTCCTCTAGGCCAGGCCGCTCTTCAGGGCCTCCACCACCGCAGCGGGGTCGGGGAACTTCAGCTTGCGGGGCGGCCCCTTCCCGATACCGCTCCACAGCTCCACGGCTGGAGGGGGGAGGACACAGGGAAGGGTCAGGGCTGCCAGGGGGACCCCCCACCCCACCCCACCCCACCCCCCCGGCCGCGGGCACTCACTGCTGCCATCCTCCTTCACCAGGGACACCTCGAAGCTGTTCCTGCGGGGCTTCTCGGGGTTGATGTCCACGGCCAGGTCGGCCACGGCCTCACGCAGGGCCTCGCTCACCGCCGCGGCATTGCGCCCGAACACCCGTCAGCTCTTGCTGGGGGCGGGCGAGAAGGACGGGGGGGGGGGGGTCACTGATCCTGGCCCCATCCCAATCCTGACCCCAGCTCAGCCCAAGCCCAGTCCCATTCCTGGCCCTGCTCCCAGCCCCCTCCCAGCCCCGTTCCCCAGCCCCATCCCGGTGCCGGGCAGGGACCTGCTTCTGGCCCCATCCCCCTCCCGGCCCCGTTCCCGACCCCGTCCCGCTCCCGGTCGCGGCCCCACCAGTGCTCGATGACGACCCTGGCCCCGCCGCCCCCGGTCCCGCTCTCCTGCCGTGCCCGCAGCCTCTCGGGTTCCTCCCGGCCCTGCCCGGCCGCCGCCGGAGCGCGCCGCTTCCTGCCGCGGGGCGCCATGCGGGGAGCGCGGCGGCAGCGCGGGCCGCGAGGGGGCGGGAAGGGCGGCCCCAACCACTGCGGAGAGACGGGGGGGGGAACAGCGCCGCGCTGCGCACCCGCGGGGCAGAACCCGGCAGCGCGCTCCGCCCGCACCCCCCCGCGGGGTGCGCGATGGTTCCGCCCGGCGCGGGAAACAGCGGCGCGGGCAGAACCAATCAGGGCGCGTCTCCCTCCAGAAGGCCACGCCCCCAACCGCAAGCCCCGCCCACTATGCATGAAGCCCCGCCCACATCACACAGACTCCGCCCACTCCCGTTAAGCCCCGCCCCCCGCAGCTTTATTGCCCGAACCGGCACGGGGGGGCCGCGGGTGCGGGGACAGGGGGGGGACAGAGGGGGACAGGGGTGTGAGGGGCTTCTATTTGTCCTTCTTGCTCTCCCCGTTGGGCAGCCCCGCGGCCGCTGCCCCCTCGGCAGCCTCCTCGCTGCCCTCGTCGCGCGGCTTGCTCTGCTTCTTGGCCTTCTGGTACAGCTCGTTCAGGTTGAACTCGCGGATCACGTTCTCCTGCGGGCGGGGAGCGGGGTCAGGCCCGCCCTGACCCCCCCGCAGTGTCCCCAGCACCTCCAGGTGACACCCCAGGGGGCAGGGCAGGGGGCTGGCGCGCCCCCTCCGCCCTCACCCACCTCCGAGAAGGTCCAGGACACGGCCCGGCCCTTCTTGTCGATCTGCGGGCGCCGCATGACTTCTGTGCCGCCCTGGAACAGGATGAGGGTGGGCAGCTGCTTGGTGAGGGGCGAGGTGCTCACCTTGTACCTGCAGGAGGATGGGGAGGGAGGGACGGGGACATCCGTGAGGCCTGGGGGGCTCCCCGGTGCCACCCGGGGCTGGGGGAGCCACCCGCGCCCCTGCAGACCTGGTGCTGACGTCCGTGTAGCGGCCCACGTCGACCTTCCCGAAGTGCAGCCCCGAGCAGTTGTACCTGCGGGGACAGAAAATGACCCTCAGCGCCGTGACCCCGCGCCCCACGGCTCGCCAAGCATCCAGCACTCACTTGAGAGAGAGGTCGGCGAAGATGGGGGCGAAGGACTGGCACTCGCTGGACCAGTTGGCGAAGAACTCGACGATCCAGGTCACCCGCTTGTCCCGCTCCAGCTCCTCCTGCCGCGGGGCCACGGGGCTCGGCGGGGGCCGGCAGGCACGGCCCCCCGGCCCCCTGTGCCAGCGCGGCGCGGGGAGGAGATACTCACGTCTATGGTCTTGTCGCTGAAGTACTTGATGTACTCGGGGCCCATGTAGAGCGGCGGCTTGCAGGTCATCAGGAAGACTGCAAGGATAGCGAGCCTCGGGTCAACAGCAGGGAGCTCCAGCCCCTTTCCTGACAGCTGGCACGACGCCTGCTCGGGGCAGGCAAAGCCACGCCAAGGGGCGCTGCAGCAGCCTCCAGCACCCTAGGGTCCCCCCTTCACATCCTCGCGGGTCTCACCTATGCAGAGCGTGAGGTAGAGCAGCCCCATGCGGATGTCCAGGCGGAAGAAGAGGATGGCGTTGGCCACTTTGCTGAACATGAAGATGTTCCCGATGTGCTGCTCCACCGTGACTGGAAAAAGGGGCTGAAGGTTAGGAGACAGCGCCAGGCACCCCTCCGCCCTGCCCCGTGTTCCCCATGTCTCTCTGCTCCTCCAGCTCCCGCCCCACGCAGCTCCCCAGGGCTGCAGCAGCCCCCACCTCATGGTCCCAGCCCTGACTCACTGGAGCGTCGGTTCTTCATCATGACGATGGCGCTGAGGAACATGAGGATCTCCACCTCCCGCTGCAGGCAAGAGAGAGGCCGTGAGAAGCGGGCACGATGGGGGGGCTGCTGGCTCCACTGCCCCCAAATCCCCGCACCTCCTCCCCGTCCCCATAACGTCAGGAGTTGGGGCCCTTCCCCCTAACGCTGTGTGACCCTGCAGGGGACTGCAAGGACGGCGGCTGCTGGAGCTTGGCACCAACCCGCACTGATGCCCGGGGAGCCCTTCAGCGGCCCGGGAGGGCAGTGCCGGGAGGTGACAGGACCCGGGGGGGGTGGCGGGGCCCTGAGGGGCTGTGGCAGGCCCTGAGGGGGCTGTGACAGGGCCCTGCAGGCCCCGGGGTCTCACCCAGTCGAAATCGCAGGGGTTGCCGTCCTCCCGCTGCGAGGGCAGCCCGCGGCAGAGCGGCGGCAGCTTGCGGACGATGAGGAAGGCGGTGGCGAGCAGCGCGGACAGCGGGTAGTAGGGCCGGGCCAGCCAGCGGCACAGCCCCGGCACCGAGTACAGCAGCGCCAGCAGCGGCGCCACCACCGCCATCTTGCCGCCCTCCTCCTCCTCCTCCTCCTCCTCCTCCTCCTCCTTCACCGCCCGCCTCGCCGCGATTGGCCGACCCGCTTGTCTGTCAAAAAAAGGCGGGGATTTATCAGCGCGCTGGCCAATAGGAGGCCGAGCCGCCGCGTTCTTCCACAGAACCGCAGCGAGATTGACAGGTGGGACGGCCAATCGGAAAGCGGGGCTCGGCGTTGCCCCGGCAACCGCGCCGGGCGCTGGGCGGCGCGCAGCCAATGGGCGCGCGGCGGGGCGGGGCGGGGCGCGCGGGGCAGGCTGGGAAGATGGAGAACTTCTCGGCCCTGTTCGGCGGCGCCGAGCAGCCGCCCCCCGCCGCCGCCGCCGCGCTGGGCTTCGGGCCCGCCAAAGCGGCCGGGGCCGGGGCCGCGCCGCCCCCCGCCGCCTCCGCCGCCGCCTCCGCCGCCCCCCCGGCTCCCGGCGAGGGCAAGGCCGCCGCCGCCGGCCCCTTCTACCTGCTGCGGGAGCTGCCAGGTGCGGGGCGGGCGCTGCGCTGAGGGGGCGGCCAATGGGGAGCGGCGGCGCGTTGACGGGCAGCGCGGCGGGCCAATGGGCGGCGAGGGGGCGGGCGGGGAGGCGTTGAGTGACAGCGCGGCGGGCCAATGGGCGCGCGAGGCGGCTGAGGTGGAGGAGGAGGAGGAGGAGGAGGAGGAGGAGGAGGGGGAGGAAGGGGGGGGGGCAGCGCAATGGCGGCGGGGGCAGCCCCGGGACTCGCCGCCCGCCGCCCCCCGCAGGCAGCACGGAGCTGACGGGCAGCACCAACCTGATCACGCACTACAACCTGGAGCACGCCTACAACAAGTTCTGCGGCAAGAAGGTGAAGGAGAAGCTCAGCAACTTCCTGCCCGACCTGCCCGGCATGATCGACCTGCCCGGCTCCCACGACAACAGCAGCCTGCGCTCCCTCATCGAGAAGCCCCCCATCTGCGGCAGCTCCTTCACGCCCCTCACCGGCACCATGCTCACCGGGTTCCGCCTGCACGCCGGCCCCGTGAGCACTGGGGGACTCCTGGGGGCTGGGGAGGAGCCTTTGGGTGCTGGGGGGGGGCACAGGGGCACCCCTCAGGGGCTGGGGGGAAGGAGGAGTAAGGAGAGGGCACCCAGCGCCCTCTAACCCCCCCCCATCTCCTCCCGCAGCTGCCCGAGCAGTGCCGGCTGATGCACATCCAGCCGCCCAAGAAGAAGAACAAGCACAAGCACAAGCAGAGCCGCACGCAGGACCCCGTCCCCCCCGGTAAGGAGCCACTCCATGAGGCCGTCAGCTCGTCCTGTCCCCCCTCCCGCGCTAATCCTCATCCTCTGGTCCCTCCAGAAACCCCCTCGGACTCGGACCACAAGAAGAAAAAGAAGAAAAAAGAGGAGGATCCTGAGCGGAAGAGGAAGAAGAAAGAGAAAAAGAAAAAGAAGGTAGGGGGGGAGCAGGGGAGAGCCGGGGAGCCGTG
Source organism: Anas acuta (assembly GCF_963932015.1). Classification (NCBI taxonomy): domain Eukaryota; kingdom Metazoa; phylum Chordata; class Aves; order Anseriformes; family Anatidae; genus Anas; species Anas acuta. The sequence goes on along the minus strand of NC_088983.1, from coordinate 53,749,400 downwards.
CTGATCCCGCCGCTCCCTCACCGTCTCTCTCCTTCCCCCGCAGAACCGGCACAGCCCCGAGCACCCGGGGGTGGGCAGCTCCCAGGCCAGCAGCAGCAGCAGCCTGCGGTGAGGCGGCCGCGGGGAGCTCTGGGTGGCCGTGGAGGGCCCCGGCTGCCCCGCCATGGACTCGTCCCTCCCGCGGAGCGCAGCGGGGAGACCTGGGCAGGCGCCTCCCCACCCGGAGGGCCGGGACCAGGGGAAGGCGTGGACTGTGCTGGAGCTGGGCTGGCTGCCCTCAGCCCCTCGTACCGGGACTGCACTGAGGGCTCTCTCTCTCTCTTTTTTTTCCTTGTTTTTTTTTTACTCACCTTTTAATTAAAGTCTCTGCTCTAAGGAGGGGCTGGTGGCAGTGGCTCTACCTGTCGGCTGGCACCCTCACCCGCAGCGGGGCCCCGGGAGCTGTTTCCTGCAGCCTGGCTCTGCCCCGGGACTGAAGGCACTGCAGCGTGCCCCCCTCCTGGCCCCCTTTTCCTTCCCCCCCCTGCGGAGGGGGAGCTGAGGCAGGGAGGGACACCAGGAGCCCCTGTGGGGAGCCTCCGTCCCCGGACACTAAAATAAAGCACACGCATGCCTGCTGGGATGGCTCATTAAATATCCTTTTATTCCTCATTTTAAAATGGCTAATAAGAATTAAAAAAAACAACAATGGCGTGGCCCTGCGCAGGCCCCGGGAGAGATATTGCCGTAGAGAACGAGTGAAGAAACGCGTCAAGGGCCCCGGGCCCCAGGCAGGGGCTGGGGAGCGCTGGGCTCCCTGTCTGCATTTTGTTTTGTTTTTGTTTTTTGGCATGTGATGAGAAAATATTGCTGTGGGGGCGGCGCCCCGCCGGCCTCCCTCGTCCCCACGTGGAAATAAAACCAAGGGCGTGACAGCCAGGAACCCCTCCTACACCCATGGGGAAGAAATAACAACAGAAAGCCCACTACAGCCCCCAGGGACACGGATAAAAACCAGCGGGAGCCACGGGGGCGGAGCGGCTGGAGCCCACGAGCGGCTCTCCAGACCCCCCTGCGCCCCCCAGCCCTGCTGCGGGTGTGAGGGGGGGTTTGGGAGGCGTGTGGGGCACCTGGGCCTCGCCCCTTCTCCCACCCTGTGCCCTCAGGGGCTGCAGGAGGCTCAAAAACCCCAAAAATGGAGCAAGGAGGCGGCCCCACAGCCTCCAACCCAGCTCAGCGGGGCAGGGCGCTGCCCCCAGGCACCTTCCCCTTCTTGTCCGGTGCCCGCAGGGCCTGTGCGTGGGCAGCAGCCCCGGCTGTTCCTCCCTCTCTCGGGGTCAGATATATAATTTCTGCTTCTTCCTTTTCTTTTTTTTTTTAATATTTATATTTATATATATAGATATTTATATATACACACACCTGGTAACTCAGAAAGAGAAAAAAAATAGAATCCGGTAACAATAATAATAAAAAAAAGTTATTCTGGTTTTAAAAACAATCCATTCCTACCACACTAGGCGAGCGAGTGATTGCACAAGGCCCACAAGTGGCTGGCCCGGGCGGGGGGCCGCAGGACGGGGGCCCCCCCGCGGTCCTCGGAGGAAAGAGGGGCGCTGCTGGGGCGCCAGGCGGCACCCGAGTCCTGGGGAGGGGGTGGAAAACGGGGAGGAGAAACCCAAAATGAGGAAGGGAAGCGCCGCCAGCCCCTCCGCCCCTCGTCCCTGGGGGCTGCAGTGTGTCCGTGCCCGCGGGGAGGCCCCCGGGCGCCCCTCATACGGAGATCTCGTAGGTGGTGCCCCCCACGCCCGACACCTTCTTGACGCCTCCGCGCGTGGGGCTGCTGAGGGGCACGGGCCCCGCGCCGGGGGCGGCTGGCCCCAAGCTCTTGGGCTGCCCGTTGGACTTGCTGTAGGACGGCCTCAGCTGCACCTCGTCCCTGCGGAGGGAAGCGGGGACGGGGGGTGAGCGGGAGGGCAAAAAAATGACAAAATTGAGGAGTTTGGGGGAGAATTTGGGGACGCGCGTACTCACTTGGGTGCCAGCAAGGGCTGCAAGGCCACCTCCTCGGCCTCGGGCTGAGACGCTGGTTTTTGGCTGCTGTAAGACACGGATTTGCCCAGGTGGGGGGCGGCGGGCTGCTCAGGGGAGCCGAGGGAGCGCGCCCGCAGTGCGTGCGGGGGCTCGGGCTTGCCGAAGCGGGGAGGGGCCGGGCGGGTGAGCGGGTTCTTGCCCAGGGGCGAGCGCTTGCAATCGTCCGAGGAAGAAGAGGAGCCGCCGCGGGGGGCCGCGCCGCCCGAGTCCGCCGGCCCCGCATCGTCCTCCCTGCCCGGCGCCGCCGGCTGCTGCAGCAGCTTCTCGCGCTCCTGGATGGAGGCCACGATGTGGCGGGACAGATTGTCGTAGCGCACGGGCGAGGGCTCGCGGGGCGCCACGTGCTTGGGGGAGGCGGCGGCGGTGGCGGCGGCGAAGCGGCCGTGCAGGTCGCTCTCCCTCTGCTGGGCGATGCGCGCCGAGAGGAAGGGCGAGGTGTAGCCCACCGGCGCCTCGGGCTCGGGGCCCGCCTGCACCGACTCGAAGTCGGGGCTGTCGGAGGGGGTGAGCAGGCTGTCGTAGGACAGGCTGCCGTTGCGCGTCTGGTTGGCCAGGCTCTTGTAGGAGGTGGAGGTGGTGCCCTCGGAGCGGATGGACTGCAGGTGGCCCAGCTCGAAGCCCGTGCCCTGCGCCGACTTGAGGCTGGAGGAGCGCGAGCCGCTGGACAGCGGGTCGAAGGGGAAGCTCTTGCCGAAGGTGGGCGAGCGGAAGCTCTCGGGCTCCAGGCTGGGCTCCGAGCGGTAGCTGGGCTTGCGGCCGCCGTCGCAGATGGAGTTGGGCTCCTTCAGGCTGTTCACCCGGCTCAGCTGGGGGAAGGAGGCAGAGCAGTCACCCCCGGGAAGGCAGCGACTCCCTGCTGAGCCCCCCCTGCTCAGAAAGCCACGGCCAGGGGTAGGACATCCCCTTGTGACCTTACCTTGGCGCTGGTGGAGTGGGGCAAGGCGGCCGAGCTGCTGCTGCTGCTGTAGCCGGGCCGGTACTTGTACATGGTGGGCGTCGGGGGGCTGTCCTTGCCTAGCAAGCCGCTGTCTGCGGGGGGAGGAAGGGAGAGAGAGGCTCAGAGGCGAGGCTGCTGCCCAAGGCAGTGTGCAGGGAGCATCGCCCGGTGCCCTCCTCCCCCCAGAACCGGCTCTGAGCCTGGGGCGGACAGACCACGGAGGTGGAGGCGAGAGGAATGGTCGAGGGGAGGTGCTCGGGGAGGGCTGAGATGGAGGGGGATGGAAAATGGGTCCCCGCAGCACTGGGGGCGCTTCCCCGGCAAGACCTGAAGGTCAGCGGGGCCGGCGGCACACGGAGGGACTGGGACGCAGCCGTGTCCGAGCTCCCGCTCTCACCCCTCCTCTCGTGCCAAGCCCACGCTGGAGGCTCCGAACAGCGCTCGATGTGGCGCTCAGGGGAGCGGGGAGAGCGAGCCCGAGCTGTGCAGGCTGCAACAAGCACGCTCCTTGCCACCAAGCCAGGCCTGCGCTCCTGTGCCTGCCAACCTGCCTCTGCTGCCTCTCACGGCAGCTCCCGCTGGCCGCCACGCTGCCGAGGAGCGGTCTCAGACCAGTCCCTGCCTTCCTCAGATGGAGCAGGGTTGGCTGTGAGCAGCCCCCAGGCTTCTTCCAGTGCCAGCCCGGAGGTGCGGGCACGTCCTGCCCCACCGTGCGGCGTGCCGACGTGCTTCGGGTCTGCCCTGCAGCCTGTTCCTGGCGGCTGGCCGGGGCCCTGCTCGCCTTCCTTACCCTCGGTGGTGGCCAGGGTTAAGTGTGTCCTCAGGCCCGTGTAGCGGCTGAGGTCTGGCTTAGGTGGGGGTGGCGGCTCGGCGTCAGCGGACTGGCTCTCCGTCACCTCCAGGCTTCCTTTGGACTGCAGAGACAAAGCGCAGGCGGTCAGGAGGCCCCCGCTGTGCCCCCGGCAGGCGGGGAGCATGCAGGAGTGGGCTCTCGGCGGCCCTGGGCCCATCCAGTCCCGGCTGCTGGTGAGTGTGGAGGAAGGGGGACCTCTGAAGGGCTGCAGGGGCAGACAACGGGACGGGGAAGGGCGATGGAGGGTGCCAAGCCTTGTGGGGTCGCTGCCGCATGGGCCGGGCACGGTGCCTGCCCCATGGGGACGCAGCACGAGATGACACAGAGGGTGACACGGGGCGTGACGAGGCTCACTCGGTTCTTTACTCACGCAGGCTCGCGCCCCTGGGCTCGGCGGGGGAATGCCAACCCCCCCCACTTTCCTCACCTTCGTCCTCTTCAGCTCTGTCTGGATACCGTTGTCCATGATCTTGACGGTGATCTGGCCGTCCGACACGTCGGGCCGCAGGAAGGGGGGCCTCACCAGCACCGTCTGCTCGGCCCTCGGCCGCCCGAGGTACCTGGCGAGGGCAGGGAGAGGGTGGAGAAGGTGAGGGGCTGCAGCTGGGGGCGGCTCGGTCTCCCCGGGCATGGCCACGCCATGCCGCGCTTACCTGGGGGCTGGGGAGCTGCAGAGGACCCGGCTGACGTTCTTACAGCAACCGTTGGTGAAGGGGTTGACGCCGCCGCGGAACTTGCCCGTCACCTGCGGGACGAGGGGCACGGTGCGGGGACGGGCAGTGGCTGCGGGACGTCCCCGGTGCCTTCCCGTGCCTCAGCCCACCCTGCCCACGTCTGCCTCGCCCCCCGAGGTACCCGGAGGTGTTTTGGGAGGAGCTGAGCGCCCCGCAGCACCCGGCACACACACGTACCTGCTCGTTGGTGGTGCGGCCCCTCGCCACCAGCACCACGTGGAAGCCGGTGAGGCCGGCGACGGGGATGAAGAACAAGCTGGCCACGCACATCACGGCCATGCTGCCAGCGGGACGCTAAGGAAGAGCCAACAGCACTGCTCCGCCCCGTGCCATCCCCGGCCCCACCAACGCCCTGCCCCGAAAAAACCACCCTGAAGGATACGTGATGGCCATGCGGACGCCGGAGAGCTCCACCTGGTAGAGGACGTAGAGCAGGCCGAAGCCGAAGACGCCCATGATGTGCGTGGTGAGCGAGAGCAGGAAGAGGAAGAAGTAGCGGTAGTTGCGGCGCCCGATGCAGTTGTTCACCCAGGGGCAGTGGTGGTCGAACTCCTGGGGGCGGGGAGGAGCTGCGGTGAGGGGCCTGGCCGCGGCCCCTCGTACCCACAGGCGGGGTTTTAGGGCTGAGGGCTCACGGGGGAGAGGCCCCGGCGGTTTCTCACCTCCACGCAGTTGTCGCAGACGCTGCAGTGGGAGCAGCGCGGCGGGCGGTAGAAGCGGCAGGTGGCGCACCACTTCATGCGCACCTGGATGCCCTTGATTTCCACCGTCTTGTAGAGCGGAGCTCGGAAGTCGTCCTCCTTGTCCTCGTCTTCTTCAGCTGGCGGGGAAACGCCGGCACGGCCACGCGTCAGGGCACGGGGCGCCCAACACCATGGCCCCACTGCCCTTCTGAGCGGACAAAACCCCGCTCTGCCCCCACACCGAGCCCACCTCACTGCCACGGGCACCGCTGAGCACAGACAGAGGAGGGAGGAGCTCCCCGAGCACACAAGGGGCCGGGATTTAGGCGACTTTCACCACTTGATCCCACCAGCTGGGCCACGAACCCAGCACGACCTTCCCGCAGTGTGCCGCCACCTGGTCCCAGCCAGGCCGGCTTTCCCCGACCCTCGTCCCGCCCCGTAATCCTCTTTCCCCCCCCAGGAAGGAACTGGCCCTGCCCCAGGTGATCCCCGCCGAGAGCCGCGCTCACCTCGGGGGAAGATGCCTGGGTCCATGAAGGTGGCCATGCTGAAGTTGGCCAGCACGAAGAGGAAGACGACGGCATTGTAGACGGGAATGACCGGGGACACGTAGAGGCTGAGCCACGGGCACCTGCGGGGACACAGCTCTGAGACACCCGGCCCGGGGCCGTGCAGCACCGCAGCGGGAAGAGGCCTGGGGGAGCCGGGCAGCTTGGTTCTTCCCCACCCCCCAAAACCATTTCCCGAGCAGCCTCGGTGCTCCTGCATGGGGCTGGGAGGGGGCCAGGGAGCTGCCAGCGCCCACCCGGCCCCGCTGGGTGCAGGCTCGGGGCAGCGGGCTTCCCCCGCGGAGGCGCCAGAGTAATTCCCTAATCTGCTTTGCTGCGGGGAGTTTAATCCCCCGGATCTAGGGCAGCATCTGTCCCTCTCTTTCCTCCGCAGCACCCAACTCGGATGGATTTAGGCAGCGAGAGCGGAGGGGGCAGCGCACGAGGCAACGTGGGGTCCTCCATAGCCCTCTAACACCCTCTGGGGTGAGCAGTCCTTGGGGTCTCGACGCCGCGACGCCTCCGCCACGAAGCAGAGGGTGACAGCTTTCCCCGCGGGAAGCCGGGGAGGGAGGAGGGCGCCTCTCCCCGGGGCGCTGCCTCCCCAGCCGCACCTATCTGCGGTGGCATCGCCCCGGCGTTCCCCCGGGAGCTCTGCGGGGCTGGGAGCGGCTCCCCGGCAGCCCCGTGCCGCACCGGCCGTGCCGGCTCTGCCTCCCCAGGCCGCCCGGCGGGTGCTGCCAGCCCGGCGGGGCAGGGCGCCGAGGAGGAGGAGGAGGGGAAGAGAGGTGGCTGCACGCAGGGCTTCGGCCCCACAGGACAGCCGGGGTTGCCCTTGGGGCGTTTCCCACCCCACTCCTCGTGTGGATGGGGCTGAGGGCACGGCGCCTCCTCCTCAGGGGACTTTGCCCCGGGGAAGGGCAGGGCCGAGTTCCCTGTCCCTGTCCCTGCACCCAACGCCCCGACTCCACGGGAGGCTCCCAGCCCCGCTCGGAGGGGAGGCAGAAGGTGGGGAAGCCCTTCCAGGAGCCCCTCTCTCTAGGAAAGCCGTGTCCAAGCCCAAAATCTTGGCTTGAAAGGAGCGGAGGGCAGCCAGGGCCACCATTAAGCCCCATCACCGTGTTAGTCACTGCCAGCAGGAACGCTGACAGCGGGGCTGAGCCAAACAGGCTGGATGGAGCCCCAAAAGGACCCCAGCAGGGACACAGACGGGGCCAGCAGGAGGAGGAACCCCCCTGCCATCATCTGGGGGTGGCCGCGCACCCAGCGTGGGGCACGGAGGGACTGAGCCTCCTGGGAGGAGCCTATTGCCACCCTCTGACCCCTGGCCCCGGGGAACGAGCGCTGATTGCAGGGGCTGGCGTTGCCCTTTGGGGCGGCCCCAAACCCCTGGCCTTATCAGGCACGGCGAGACCCGAGCGGCTGGGAGAGCTGCCAGGGGCCCTGCTGCGCCCAGGGGACTTTAAACCCTGCCCGGCTGGCGGTGTGTGGCGAGGAGGAGGAGGAGGAGGAGGAGGAGAAGGAGGAGGAGGAGGAGGAGGAGGAGGAAGGCTGCTCCCTGCTGCAGCCACGCATGTCCCGGGGAACTCGGCGGGTCTGCTCCCCGAGCCGTGGGGCGCAGCCTGCCCGGCTGTGCCGGGACTTGTCGCTGGCAGCACATGAGAGCGCTGGGGGCAAGGCAGCGCCGCGGCACGCCCGCAGCCCCACACCTCCTCCTCTCCCAGCACGGCTCCTCCTCCCCTCCGCGGGCACGGATCCCCCCTGCAACCCCAAAAACACCTCCCTGCAGCCCCAAAAACACCCCCTGCAACCCCAAAAACACCCCCTGCCTGTGCTGCTGCTGGCTCCTTGGCCACAAGGAGCAGGGCCCTCATCCCGTAGGAGGGGCAGGGCCGGACAAACCGCCCCATCAGTTCCACCTCCCTCCCTGGCTGAGCCACCCCAGTGAAACCCGTGTGAAAGTGCCCCAGTTTCCCCGAGGTGCTCCCCAGCAGGTTACCCCGCGCCCGCTGGCCTGCGATCCCAGCCGCCCTGCCCTGCTGCTCCCGCTCCCACCGCCGCCCCACGGGGGCCCCGAAAAGCAGCAGGACTCACGTGAAGGCGAAGAAGAGGGTGGTGGCTCCCACTAGGAAGATGGCAGCGGCCGAGACCGGGACGTACTTGCTGGGTTTGAACCTCTTTGCGGACGCTGCTGGCATGGTGGAGCTCTGCTGGGGAATCCGCCCTGCAGCATAGCCCAGGCCCAGCTGGAGTCAGAGCCAGGTGAGAAGGGGAGGGGAGGAGGAAGGGGCCGAGGCGCTGCCCGGCCTCCCCGAGCGAGCTCCGGCCGCAGCAGGAGGCCGGGAGAAGTCCGCTGCGGCCTCCGGACAGCCCCGAGAGAGTTCAAAACCCCAAAATTCAGAACTCCGAGCTGAGAAGCGGGTCTGGGTTTCACCCAGCCGTCAGGCTGAGAGCCCCTAGGTCAGGCGCTGGCCTCCGAAAAGGTCCCCACGTGGCCCGTGCCGGCGTGGAGGCGAGGAGCTGGCGGCACAAAGCCCCGCCGGGAGCTGCGCCGCCCTCCCAGCCCCGCAGCCCCTCGGTGGGCGCAGGGAGGAGGGGGACGGGGACGTCTCCCCAGCGAGCCGCTCGGCCTCCTCCTCCTCCTCCCCCCTGCCAGTCACAGCAGCACTCTCCCTGATTCCTGCGGGCTGCGGGGCCGGCTGCCCGGCGGTGGCCGTTTAATTTTATTTATTTCTCCCCGGCCAGGCAAAGCCGAGGAACAGCTGGTGCGAGGCTGAGCTGTAAATCCTTTCTGCGCGAGGGGGGCTGCAGGGGAAGGCCCCGTGGAGCGCGGTTTCACCCTCTTCCTTCTCGTTCCTTCCTCCTCCCGGCCCTCCGGCCTCCCAGCAGGCTTCGTTTCCACCCGGCTGCTGCAAAGCGAGGGGAATTTCATCAAATCTTCCCCGCGGAGACCATTTGGGGCCAGGTCCCGGGCAGAGCTGTCAGGGAGGGCTCTCACAAGCCCCGCAGCGTGCTGGAGGTGAGGAGGGTGCTGCACGGCTCTGCCTCGCCCGTGGCCTGAGCGGCGCCTGCTCCATCCGGCTCCATCTCGGAGAGGAGGTGAAGCTGCTCCTTGTTAATCCATATGTTTAAAAAAAAAATGCATAAAACCATTAAAATCAGGCGTCGGGCATCACCTGGAAAAGAGAAGGGCAATAAATCAGCAAGGCAATCAAGGTGTTCGAGTGGAAATACCCCGCAGAACGCCGCTACCTGGATGGGGAGAGCCAGGCTGGCGGCCGGCTGCTGCCTCCCACCCGCTCGCCCTGCTGGTGTGAAACGCCGAGGGAAAGGGGCTAATCAAAGGCTCCCAGCCCTAATGGCAGGGCGGAGGCTGCAGGAGGCCGGCAATCCCGGCCTCTGTCCCCCGGGGGATGCCCGGGGCCAACACCAGTGTCCCCAGCAGGGGAGGAACTGGCGGGACCTGCGCTGGCAGCAGGAGGCCGGGCTGCTGGAGAAACCGGCCCAAAAAGGGGAGCAGGAGGCAGCGACCCGCCCCAAAACCCAGCTCCTCATCTTCCTCCCCCATCCCCATCCCCATCCCCTGCTGCTCCCCCAGTTTTGTCCTGTGGGGCGGGCAGGGCGATGGTCGGCGCTGACTCAACGCTGGCGGGGGTCGGGAGCGCCGCGGCGCAGAATTAGAGGTGCGTTTAATGACACCCAGGCGTCGTAATTAAGCGGGCTCCGTCACACAACCCGGCGGCGGGGCACAAGGGCTGAGTAATGGGGGAGCCGCTCCCACTGCGGCCCTGCACAAAGCCAGCCCGACCTCGGAAACCCAGGTGGTGTCCTGGAGCCGTGAGCGGGGTGCTCCCACCCCGCTGGCAGCGGGCTCAGCTCCCAGCCACACGCAGAGCCCACCCCACTGCCGCTCTCCCCACAGCCCGTCTCCTTCAGGCTCTCCCCATCTCTCCGCCCTCCCCCAGCCCCAGAGGCCAGCCGCACCCCGCTCACCTGAGGGACACCCGTGCTCTGCTGTTGTCCCCAGCCCCTTCCAGCCCCTCCTTCCCACGCCTCTGGGGCCCTGCCCTTCTCCCTGCTCCTCCCAGTCAGGCTTTAGGGGCTGCTGCGGCACCGGGGACTCCCTTTTCCTTCTCCTTTGGGGTTTCCCTCACAGCTCCTCACTGTGCTGGGAGCAACCCATGGAGAGCACCCAGCAGCTCCCAGCTACCTGCCCGCCCCAAACCTGCCCCGCCGTGCCTCCGCGGGCCGGGCAGCCCAACCATTCCTTCCCAGTGACGCAAGCCCGGGGCGGCGGGCCGGCGGGGTGTGCTCTGCCCCGTCCCCAGCCCGCCGTGTCTGCACCGCCCGCGCCCAGGAGCTGAAACCCAGCCCCAGCACGCTCCTTTTGCTCCACAGCCCCTGGGTGACGCCAGCTCCGCCCGTTTGCCACCTCCCCAGCCTTAAATGAAGGCGGCCGAGCTGCCTGAGTCTCCTCGCTTTGCTCTAGACGAGGCTACAGTCCCCTGGCCGAGTCCCCCTCTCCTGCAGCAGCGAGATGAAGGGGAGGCTCCGTGGGGCTTTTCTCTCGTCGCAGGGAGACGCGAGCAGCTCCCCGGGGCCGGTAATTTGGGATTACCAGGCTTCACGCCGACAATCTGGCCCCGCTTAGCAAGAAGGCAGGTTGAACACCTGCCAGCGCAGCCCATTACGTCAGCGGGGCCGGAGAGCAGCACGGAAACGCGCTGCGAGGAGCAGTTCCTCCCCGGGCAGGGCAGCAGCGTGCGGCCGGGAGCAGGCGCCGAGCTCCTGGCCACACCGCCGGGCCACGGGAACCAAAGCGCTGCGAGCTCACACGGCAGCTTCTCAAACCTCAACCCGCCAGGAGCACGCCTGCAGGGAGGTTTTGCTGCTCCACCTCGCCCAGCCGGCCGGGACAGAGCCTCCCCCAGCCCAGGGCTGCCCCACGGATCCCTGCCTCACCTCCTGCTCCCCAAAACCTCAGCCCCCCGACACCCGCAGCACGGACACGGCCGTGCCGTTGGGGCGAGCCCAAAGGAGGCCGCGGAGCCGACCAAAGGGCACTGAGGAGCGAACCGAGGCGGGAGGGGGGGGGCACGGCCGGGCCTGGGCACCAGGGGCTGCCCGGGGAGGCCCCTGAGGGGCCCGTGAGGGGCGGGGGAGGCCCGGGGAGGGGGCAGGGGAGGCTGGGGCGCGATGGGGGCGGCCCCGGTGCCTCCGGGGTCGGTCAGGGCCCCCCCCGGCCCCCCCCGGCCCCCCCCGGCACTCACCGGCTCGGCGCGGCCCAGGCGGCGGCGGGGGCAGCGCTCCGGGCCCGCACCGTCGCCGCGCTCCGGCGGCCCGGCCACTACGTCACGGCCGCGCCTGCGCAGTGAGGCTGCGCGCCGCCCGCCGCCGCTCATTGGCTGCCGCCCCGGGAACCGCCTGGAAGGAGAGGGGCGGGGAGGCGCGCATGCGCAGGGAGGAGAGGGAGGGGAGGTGGGGAGGGGTGAGGGCATGGCGGTGGCTTCGAGGGGAGTGAGGCGCATGCGCAGAGAGGGAGGAGGGAAGGAAGGGCGGGGTGTGGGTATGGCGGGGTGGCTTCAGGGGGAGAGCGGCGCATGCGCAGAGCGGGAAGGGGAAGGAAGGGCAGAGTGTGGGCATGGGGAGTGGCCTCGGGGGGCAGAGCGGCGCATGCGCACAGTTCGCCATGTTGGGATGTACCATGTGGGAACGGGGGGGAACGTACCACGTGCGGGGGGAGCCCCGGGCACGGCATTGGGGCGGGGGCGGGACCCCAAAGCTCAGCCCCGGGGCACGGGAACCCCACAGGGGGATACGGGGTGCCCAGGCGCCCCCCCAGGCACACGCAGCGGGGGTTTGGGCGGTCGTCCCGGGGCTGGGGGCAGAAGGCAGCAGGAGGCAGGAGCCCGAGGCAGGGCTTTAATAAGAACGGGTACAAAAAGGGGGCTGCGAGAAGGGGGGGCGGGGGCGCTACTTGAGGTCCATGAAGCGGATGTCCATGATGAGGAGGAAGTTCTTGGGCAGGGGGCGAGGCGCGGGGGACAGCACGGTGAAGACCTGGCGCTCCAGGTCGACGCCGGTGACCACGATGAAGCCGGCCACGCTGGTCTCCGAGATGTTGTCGTCGGCGCTGTCGGCCATGCTGACGCTCAGCAGGTGGTGCACCATGTCCCGGCCCGGCGTCACCGGCACCAGCTTCAGCTGGTTGTCCTCCTGCGACATCCCCAGCGGCAGGCAGGAGTCCGGGATGGTGGGCGCCCCCACCTTGTAGATCTTGACGTCGGAGAACTTGACGTCGAAGGCGTGCGGGTAGAAGCAGCCCCGGAAGCCGTAGAAGTACTCGCGGATGCGGTCGTCCCGGCACTCGCGGCGGAAGTCCTTGGAGCGCTCCACCACCCCGCCGGATTTGGGGAGCAGCACGGTGCGCACGAAGTGGGGCAGGTCCCTCTTGAGCTCGTTGTAGAGGCGCTCCTGGTCCAGCACCACCACCACGTCCACCTCGAAGGCGGAAGCGGCGTGCACCAGCGCCTGGTAGCCCGAGCCCTTCACCCAGCCGCACGTGTTGATGACGCAGCCGCTCACCGAGGCGCGCCGGTTCACCTCGCAGCGCTGGTTGAAGACGTCGGCCAGGCGGGACGTGATCTGCGGGGCAGACGGGGAGAGCTTTGGGGGCACAACGGGAGCTGGGCTCTTCCCTCTGCCCCCCCCTCGCTCCTCACAGCCAGCCCGCAGCTCACCGTGTCATCCCAAATAACCTCCTTGACTTCAGCGTCCCAAAATTCACCCCCCAAAAACCCCTCACCATCACCTTTGGGACCTGCTCCCAGGGCGTGCAAGCCAAAGCACATCGATTCTGATGGGGGTGGGCAGGAGGCCACGCCACGAGGCCGTGTCCTGTTCTTAGGGACACGTTGACCATCAGCAACGTCCCTAAATGTGCTTGGCAGGTTTATTTGCTGACACAGGAGCGATGTCTGGCTCGTGGACAACCCCCTGGGGGGAAGTCCTCCCAGTCAGCTGCCAGGCTTGGTGCTGGAGCTGTTCCTAAACCACATTACGAGACCTTAAGGGTGCTCAGCCACACCAGAGTTTCTCCCTGGTGTCCCACAGATGGGACAGGGGCAAGAGGGGCTGAGGACAGCTCCGGGCCAAACAGGGGCCTCCAACTGTCACCAAGCAGCAGGTGCAGCAGGACACTGCGAGTCCAAATCGGCTTCTATGTGCTTTTGTGGGATCTCTTTCTGCCTGGGGGCTCTCTGCTTGCAGACAGCCTGGCTGGGGGCAGCAGGAAGGGAAAGGAAGCCGCACAGCTTCAATCCTAGCAGAGCTGGCAGGGCCAAGCTCCTCTCTGCGAGCTGACACCCGTGCTGAGCCCCATGTCCCAGCTCAGCCTGGCACAGCCGCAGTGTTACCCAGCACCAAAACCAACTGGGTGACCCCAGGCTCACAGAGGCGGGCAGGGATCCCCTGCCCTGCTGCACGTGGGGCGAGATCCCCGGGGCTCACCTTGTTGTAGAGCTTGATGTTGGTGCCCGGCGTGGTGGAGCCGAAGTGGTAGACCAGCGGGGCCTGGAGCGAAAACCCCTCCTCCACGTCCGCCGGCCGCTCGATGTAGAGGGCGCCCATGGTGCCGGGGATGGAGACGGAGCCCTGGCCCACGTCCAGCTCCACGAAGGTGGGCCGGCGGCCCAGGCGCACGGCGTAGTTGAGCAGCAGGCGGCACACGGTGGACTTGCCCACGTCGGTGGGGCCCACCACCATGACGCGGGGCCCCCGCTCGTCCTCGCGCTCCGCCTGCCGGCGCATCTGCTCCAGGGCCGTGTGCGTGTTGAGGTAGAGCAGCATGGGGGTGTCCTTGGACACGTAGGCCACCTCGGTGCGCCCGCTGAGCTGCACGCTGCAGCCGTGCCAGGTGAAGACGGCCACCTTGGCGCCGGCGTCGAAGGTGAACTTCTTGTTGCGGGTCAGCTCGGTGCCGAACACCTCGGCCATGCCGCTCAGCAGCTCCATCTGCACCGTCTGCGACGCCTCCACCTCGAAGCGCAGCTCGGTCTCGCGCTCCAGCTCGAACTTGGCCACCTGCTTCTTCTCCTCGCCGCCCTCCTCCGCCATCTTGGCGCCGGCCCTGAGGGGGCGCGCGGCGGGGCTGCAGCGCCGGGGCCTCGCCCCCCGCCCGCTCCTGCTCCCCGCGGCTCCCCCCGGGCCCCCTCAGCCCCCCCGGGCCCCTCTCGGAGCCCCCTCCCGGCTCGGGGTCCCGGCCCCCCCCATCATGGCGCCCCCTCTCCCGCTTACCGGCGCCCTGACGGGCCGCGCGCCGCGCCGGAAGTGACGTCATTACTGGCCCACCGAGAAGCGCCGTTGCTATGGCAGCCGCGCGGGGCATCCTGGGTGTTGTAGTCCGGGCGCTGCCCCCGCGGTTAATTAGCATCTCATTTGCATAACCCCCCCCAGAGGGGGGCTGTAGCCCTGATTGGGGCTATCTATCACCGTGTGCCCCCCCCCCGGTGCCATTCACACTGTGTTTGCACGCCACTCCCTGCACCAAGCTCATTTGCATCTCATTTGCATCTCATTTGCATGCCCCTCCCCTCTGCGGGGGGCGGGGGCTGGGGGAGGGGGCACCCCGAGAAGAGGGGGGGGGAGACCCCGAGGTGACCCCCACGGCCCCGTCTCTGCGGCGTCCCCCCCGGGGTGACGTCACAGGGGTGACATCACGGCGGTGACATCACGGCGGTGACGTCACGGTGACGTCACGCGGGGGGGGGATGAGTCACGGGGCCGTGATGCAGTCCCCGGGCGTGCGGTGCCCCCCCCACCCCCACCCCCACCCCCCTCCATCCCCACCCCCCTTCTCCCGCCCGGGGACAGCACCGGGGACGGCGACACCGGGGACAGCGGGGACATTGGGGACAGCGGCAGGCGGTGAGCGCGGCACCGGCCCCCCCGCACCCCCTTGGACCCCCTCAGACCCCCCCCAAACCCCCCAAACCCCCCCCACACCCCCCTATCCCCCTGCCCCCCCCCATGTCCCCAAAGGGGGACACACCGGGGACTGCCCCCCCCCTGCACACCCCGTGGGGGGGGTCCCAGCGCTGCCCCCCCCTCACTTTCCTCCCCCTTTACAGCTCGCCCCCCCCATTTCCAGCCCCTTCTCCCCTTGGGGGGGCCGCGGCACGGGAGGAAAGACGGCTCTCAGCACCCTGCTGCGCTGCTTCCCCTGCCAGCGGCTGTGCGGGGGGTGCACGGTGCCCCCCGCGCCCCCCCGGCCCCCCGGGGCCCTGCCACCCTCGGTGCCCCCGCCGCCAGCCCGCCGCCACCTGCCCCCCGCCGCCTGCCTGCCCCCCAGGACCTTCCACAGCTACCTGCCCCGCTCACACCGCACCTACAGCTGCGTCCACTGCCGGGCACACCTGGCCCGCCACGAGGAACTCATCTCCAAGGTGCCCCCCCCGCGCTGCGTCCCCGTCCCGTCCCCCCCGAGTGTCCCCATGGGGTGCCGAGCATCCTCCCCTGGGGGGGGGGGGGCTGGTCCCTGTGGTGCCGGGCATCCATTTTGTGGGGTCCCCGGGGCGGTGGGCATCCCCGCGTGGGGTCTCGGGGGTGGCAGGGGGGTCGTGGTGGTGCCCCCGGGGGACGCGGTGGGGACAGGGGTGTCCCCGCTGGTGACTGGTGTCCCCGCAGTCCTTCCAGGGCAGCCATGGCCGTGCCTACCTCTTCAACTCCGTGTGAGTACCGCAGGGCACCGGGGGTGTCCCCACGGGGCTCTGTTTGCCCCGAGGGGCTCAGGGGACATTGTGGGGGGGGGACGGGGACACCCCCGGCGTGCCCACGGCTCCCGGCTTTGCGCAGGGTTAACGTGGGCTGCGGGCCGGCCGAGCAGCGCCTGCTGCTCACCGGGCTGCACTCGGTGGCCGACATCTTCTGCGAGAGCTGCAAAACCACCCTGGGCTGGAAATACGTGAGTTGGCCCGCGGCCCCGGCACCCCTAAACCCCAAATCCTGGGCTATACGGGGGTGGGGGTCTCAGGCTGCCCTCCCCCCAGGAGCAGGCCTTCGAGAGCAGCCAGAAGTACAAGGAGGGGAAGTTCATCATCGAGACGTCGCACATGGTGAAGGAGAACGGCTGGGACTGACGGCACGCCGGGGGCACCCCGCTGTCGGGGGGGGCACCCCGCTGTCAGGGTGGCAGTGCGGTGTCCCCCCCCCACCCCACAACTCCGCACCTTCCCGGTGCCCTGTGGTGGGGGCACCCTGCCGGGGCATCACAGGGCCCATCACCAGCACGGGGGGGGGGGGGCTGCGGGCAGCTTTTTTAGGGGAATAAAAGCTTTTTTTTTTATAGGAAGGTGCCAGGTGTCACCCCCCGGCACTGCTGCTCCCCCCTCGCTTAGCCCTGGCCCTTCTGGGGGACACCTGGCACGTGCCCAGCGCTCCCCCAGGGTGTGCTGGTGGTGATAGCCCCCAAATTGCCACCCCAAATAGCCTAATAGACCCCCCCCCCCCGTTGCCTTCCCCCCTCCAACAGGAGCCGTGCAGGGGGACAGAGCATTTATTGGGGCCCCAGGCCCGGAGCTGATGGGGTGACTGGGGGCCGGGGGCTCTGCGGCACCCCAGGGGGCTGGGGGTTTGGGGGGGGAGGAGGAGAGGGAGGGATGGGAAGGGGGAAAATGGGATGGGGGCAAATGGGATGGGTGGGGTGGGGTGGGGTGGGGTGGGGTGGGATGGGATGGGATGGGATGGGATGGGATGGGATGGGATGGGATGGGATGGGATGGGATGGGAGGAGGGGAGGAGGAAGCAGGGAGGGAGGGAGGGACAAGGGAAGGAGGGAGGGAAGGGGAGGAGAGAAAAGGAGGGAGGAGAGGAGGAAAGGGGGAAGGAAAAAGGAATGGATGGGATGGGAAGGGGGAGAGAGGGATGGAAGGAGGGAGAGGAGAAGCAGGGAGAGAAGGGGATGAAGGAGGGGGCCGTGCCCCCCATGGGGCAGGCATCAGGGCTGGGGGTCGCTGAGGCGCCCCATGAAGAGGGGGACTTCTCCGGCGTGGTCCCAGACGACGAAGAGGAAGGGCTGCAGCGCCTCCAGCAGCAGGGCCGTGCGGGCCACCGAGGTGGCCATGGCCCCCGCCGCCTCCACGCCGGCCTCGTCCAGCGCCAGCACGGCCCGGTGCTGCGCCGCGTCCACCGCCACCGCCGGGCCCCGCGCCAGCCCGCACAGCTCCGCGTCCAGGAACAGCCCGTAGTCTGCGGCACGGGGACACGGGGACATGGGGACACGAGGAGGGGGACGTTTGGGGGCGTGGGGGACAGCGGGGACCCCTCCCGGGTGTTATAGGGCCGGGCGCCGGGGGGTGCCTTACCCATGTCGTGGACCAGGGCCACCACGTCCATGGCGAGGTCGAGGTGCACGCGGGGCAGGGCGATGGCGGTGGCGCGTGTCGGGGTGCCGGCCGCCCTCCGCAGCAGCGCCAGGAAGGTCGGGGGGTCCAGCGCCCGCTCCACGGCCCCCAGCGCCTCCGGGGCTCCCCGCGGCACCAGCACCACCAGGCTCAGCCCCTCGCTCAGCTCCAGCCGCCCCACCTGGGGGACGGAGCCTCGGGTCACCGTGGAGGGGGGCATCCCACCCCAAATCCCGTGGGATTGATGTATGGGGAGGGAGGGGGGTACCTGGACTTGCAGGCGGGAGTCGGTGAAGGAGGCCACGGGGTACTTCTTGCTGGTCATGGTGGGCACGGGCACGGGCGGGAGGCCGGGGCGCAGGAAGGGCAGCGGCACCGTCTCCTTGGCCTTGAACGGTGTCTGCCAGCGGGCTGCGGGGACACGGCACCGTGGGGACCGTGGGTTGTGGGGATCCCAGCAGGGCAACGAGCACGCAAGCACCCCCAGAACCCGAAAAGCAGCGGCGTACCCTGGAAGTGCACGGCGCTGAGCAGCACCAGGCGCGGCTCGGGGGGCAGCTGTGCTAGCAGCCGGGGCAGGCGGCCGCGGGTGGCCTGGCGCACCCAGGCGTTGATGCGCTGCAGGTCCAGGCTCTCGTTGCCGCTCAGCTCCTGCGGCAGCGCCTTGTAGAAACGCTCCGACTCGTTCAAGAAGCGGGGCTGCAGGGACAGGGCTGCGCAGCGGAGGGGCGCGTCAGGAGGCGCTGGGCTCGCCCCCATCCTTGGCACCCCCCCGCTGGCACCCGGCTCACCTGGGTGGTGGAAGATCTGCGAGGCGGCCAGCAGCCCGGGCACGGCGGCCAGCTGCTGCAGGGCTCCGTGCATGCACCGCAACCCCGCTGGGTAGCCCAGGACGGCGGCCAAACGCTCCTGGGTCTCACCCCGGGCACCTGCAGGTGACATCAAGGCTCAGCGGGCACCCACAGCAGCACCCACGGGTGCCAGGCGGGGTGGCGGTGCCCACGGAGCCCCTCACCCAGCAGGAGGTGGGACAGCCCCAGGGCCACGTTGAGGGGGGAGAAGAGCAGGTTGGCGCCGGGCTCGGCCGCCTCCGCCATGTGCCGGTAGAAACGCACGGCGAAGGTGCCCAGGGCCTCGGCCACCGCCGCCCTCTGCGCCCCCGTGGGCGCCCCGCAGGCCTCGGGGGGGTCCTCGTCACCGGGGCACGGCGGGGGGCTTGCGCTCAGGGTGCCGAAGGGATCCTCGGTGGTCCCGGGGGCAGCTCCTGCTGTGCTCCTGCTGGCGGTGGTCCCGGGCTCCTCGGGTGCTGGCCCTGGCCCCTGGGTGCCCGGGGGCTCCTTGCTCTCGAGGGTGATGTCCAGGGTGGGCTCCTCCTCGGGGCTGGGCGCAGGCGGGGACGGCGTCCCCACGTCCCCCAGAGGGGCTGGGGTGGGACTGGGACGTGGGGACGCTGTCTGCGGCGTGCCCAGGCTCAGCGTGCTGGGAGAAGCCTCCAGTGTGGGGACCTGGGCACGGGGACCCTGGTGAGGGCGGGCAGGGGGGCACCCGGGGGTGGGGACCCACGTCCCTGGGCCACACTTACCGGGGTGACAGCGGCAGAGGCTGCGGCCACCACCCACAGCAGGGACAGGCAGAACCTCGCGGTGGCCATCCTGCGGGGCAAGCACTGGTCACGGCCCCGAAGGGCACCCGACGCCCCCACTCCAGCCCCTGTACCCACAAACCGCGCGCCCCAACCCCCCTGAGCCCCCTGCCCAACATCCCCCCGCAGCCCTGGGTGCTGGAGGAGGCCGTCCCCGTCCCACCTGGGTGCCGGGGGGGTGCTCCCCGAGTGTCCGGCCGGGCGCTGGGGGGAACTGGCCGGCCGCAGCCCCGCGTGGTTAAAGATTAAGGAGGGCGGGAGGCCGGGGAGGCTTCCCGTAAATCAGCCCCGGCGGAGGGAGGGTGCAGGGGGGGCTGAGGGCCGGGCTTGGCGGGGGCACCCGCAGTGAGAGGTGCTGACCCCACATCGCCCAGCCCACCCCACAGCGGCTGGAGGAGCTGCCCCCCTTATGGGGCACCCATTGGGAAATGGGGTAGGGCAGCCTACCCACCCAACGACCCCTTTTCCATGCCCCCCAAGGTGCCAAGGGGCAGCACAGCCACTTATTGCCCCATCTGCCCCCCCTGACCCCCATATTCAGGGAGGGGCTACAGCCTCTTACCCCACCCCCAAAGGGGTGGCCTCAGGTGGGTCCCACCCCGAGGTGCCCAACGGGACACCCGGCACCCGGCACCCGGCACCCGGCACCGATGGCCATGAGCAGGAGGCTGGCAGTGGTGGGTGGAGGCACCGGGGGTGGCACGCTGGGTGCCCACCCTAATGGGGCGGGGGTCCCGGTACTGGGGTGCAGCGGGGAGGTATTTGGGGCAGGGGGTTGTGGGGGGTGCTGGTGGCACTTGGGGGGTGCTGGCCCCGAGGTGAGGGTGCGGGGGGGATCCTGGTGCTGGTGGCTGTCAGGGGGTGTCGGTGGGTGCTGGTGGGTGCCAGTGGGTGTCAGAGGGTGTGGTGCCAGGAGGGTCCCAATGCCGGGGGGTCCCAGTGGGTCCCAGTGCTGTGGGGTGGCAGCAGGTGCCATGGGGTGTCGGTGGGTGCCGTGGGGTGCCGGTGGGTGCCGGTGGGTGCCGGTGGGTGCCGACTTCCAGTTTCGTTTCCCCGTCGGGGCGTGTACTGGGGTGGCCCCACCCCTAATCTCGTTCCCCCCCCCCCCGCAGGAGCTGGAGGAGGTGCAGCAGTGGAGGGGGGTCTGCGATCTGAAACTGCTGGAGGGCAACGTGCTGCGCTGGGGGGGGCTGCTGCTGCCCGTGAGTGGGGGGCCTGGGGTGGGGGGGTCCTGGGGAGGGCCTGGGGGTGGGGGGATACAGGGGAGGTCCAGGGGATGGGGGGCTCAGGGGCGTGAGGGGTGCATATGGGTGCCGTGGGTGCATGGGGGGTCCCAGGGGTGCACAGGGTTCTTGGGGACACGGGGGGGGTGTCCTTCTTGTGGGAAGCACTATAGGGGGGCTTCCCCTGGGGACACCGTGCAGACTGGGGGGATGTGGGGGCACCCAGGGGGCTGTGGGTGGGGTTCCCACCCCCCCATGGGGCACATGGGGCTGCGGGTGCTCCGTGGGGGCTGTCCCGGGGGGATCCCCTCCGTGCCCGGGCGGCACTGGGGGGCTGAGACGCCCCGCTCTGTGCCTCAGAACAACCCCCCCTATAACATGGGCGCCTTCCGCTTCGAGCTGACCTTCTCCCCGCACCACCCGCTGGAACCCCCCCGCGCCAGGCTCCTGACCAGCATCTACCACCCCGGCGTGAGCAAGGACGGCCACGTCTGCCAGCCCCTCACCTCCCCTCACATCTGGGAGCACAGCACCCGCGCCATCCACGGTGGGTGCCGGGGGCTGGGGGATGCCAGGGTGCGGAGGATCCGGGTGCTGACCCCCCCCCGACCCCCCGTGTACCCCCCGCAGTGCTGCAGGACCTGCTGCTGCTGCTGGACCACCCCGACAGGGAGCGGGTGATGCGGCTGGAGCTGGCCCGCGAGCTGGGCGAGCAGCCCGAAACCTTCTGGCGGCGGGCAGAGGAGCACACCCGCAGCCACGCCGAGCCGCGGCCACAGCCTCCCGGGTCCTGAGCTCAGCTCAGCACTGCGGCCCCCTCCTGAGCCCCCCCGGGGGCTGGGCATCGCCCCCACTCCGTCCATAAAGTGATTAATTTATTCCCTCTCCTGCTTCGTCTCCGTGAGCCTTCAACACGATGGGGTCCCCAAAAATAAAGACGAGGCCGGGCACTGCAAAGCTTTACTGCCGGGGGGACGAAGCGCTGGGGGGGGGAGCGGGGTGGGCGCTGGGGGTGTGTGGGGGGGCTCAGCGCTTCTTGGTCTTCACCAGCCCCTTGGCCACCAGGCTGCGGTACAGCTCCTGCACGTAGGTGTAGACGCACTTGGCGTCGGGCACCGCCAGCCGCAGCATGTCCTCCACGTCCAGCAGCGGGGCGCAGTCGGCCCGCGCCCTAAAACCGCGGCATCGGAGTCATGAGGGTTGGGAAGACCCCAAAATCACCTTGGCCCAACCGTCCCCTAGCACCGATTTTCCCCACCGGAGGGGACGGGGACGCACTCACTCCGCGGTGGCGAAGGCCAGGGTGAAGTTGTGCCGGCGCTCCTGGGGCTGGAGGCTGCCGTAGTCGAAGGCGTCGGGGAAGAAGCTGTGGATGAGGGCGCAGAAGGCCAGGCCGCTGCCCCAGCTCCCCGTGAAGTTCTGGATGTCCACGTGCTGCTGGGCGGCCAGGGCGGGGGTCAGGGTGCCGGCAGCCCCTCCCCGGCCCCCCGCCCCGCCGCCCCTCACCTGGTAGCCGCGGGTCCTGGCGCGGCACCACTCCAGCAGCATGGCCTTCACCGAGCCGGCGCCCCCCGGGCGCTTCAGGTGTGGGGCCGGGCCCTTGGCTGCCCTATGGCCGACCCGCTCCATGGGGCAGCGCACGGTGCCCCCCCGGGGGTTCGTTTCCCTCACGGGGCCCTTCCCCAGCGGCCCCGTGCCCCACGTCCCCTGTATCCCCTTTGCCCCGTGCCCCATAACAACACCATTCCCTCCCCGACTGCTTCACGCACCCCATTCCCCCCCAGCCACCCCACTGAGCCCCCACTTCCCCCTGTCCCCCCCCAGGCCCCACTCACCCTCCAAACTTCTCCAGGATGGCGCTGCGCCCCTGCGCCTTGGCACTCACCCGTGGCCGCCCCACAGCCACCACCCTGGGGGGCGCCCGGTCCCGCGGCCCCCCCTGGGGATGCAGCCCTGGGGACACAGGTGTGGCCACCGTGCGTGGGGACAGGGGCACCGCTGGGGGTGCCACCTATGGGGACAGCCGGGTTTTGGGGTCCCACCCCCCGGCTCTCACCTCTCGCTGCCTCCCGAGCCCTCAGCACCAGCTGTGGGGGAAATCAGAGGGGTCAGCGGGGTGGGGGGGGCACCCCACATGGGGACACCCCCTGGGTGCAGGGTCCCAGGTTGAGGGGCATCCCTGGGCTGGGGACAGAGCCTATAGGGAGGGGATGTGGGGATCTGTAGGGGATCTGTAGGGGATCTATAGGGGATCTGTAGGGGGCTCCAGTGTCCCTGCCCAGTACGACCCTTACCTGTGGGGGATGTGGGGGACACAGGGGACAGGGGAGACGTAGGGGACACGGGGGATGTGGGAGAGAGGGGGGACGTGGGGCTGGCCGCCCCCTCGGCGCTGGGTGAGCAGGGGGGGAACTCGGGCCACAGCTCGTCCTCCTCGTCCTGCAGCCAGGTGGGCTCCTGCCGGGCACAGGTGGGGTGGCAGCGGGACGTGGCACCGCATCCTGTCCCCCTGTCCCCCTGTCCCCAACTCGTGTCCCCTCTCACCTGCCGGCCCCGGGGGCCGCCTGCAGCCGCCGGCTCAGCCTTCGCCTCCACCTCGGCCTCTCCCCCAGCAGCCGGTGCCGCCGGGGGCTCCTTCACCGCTGCCCCCCCATCGGCCTCGCCCCCGGCAGCCTCCGCTCCCCCGGCCTCGCTCCCGGCTCCTTTCGCAGCCTCCCCCTCGCCCCCATCCCTAGCGGCCTCCTCCGTTGCCTTGGCCTCGTCCCCAGCGCCCTTTCCAGTGTCCCCCCCAGCCTCAGTCCCGGTGCCCTTCGCTGCCTCCGCCTTGGCCTCCCCCCCGACATCTCCTGCTCCCTTGGCCTCCCCCCCGTCATCCTTTGCAGCCTCCACCTTGGCCTCTACCCCGTTATTCCTTGGTGCCTCCACCGTGGCCTCCCCCCCGCTGCCCTCTTCTCCCTTGGCCTCCCCCCCGTTATCCTTCGCTGCCTCCTCCTTGGCCTCCCCCCCAGCCTCCGCCGCCCCCCCAGGAGGCTGCGTGAGGTCCCCCGTGCCAGGGGTGGTGAATTTGGGGTCTCCGGGGGCAGGGTCTCCATGGGGCTCCATGCCGCTGCTGCAGGGCCGCAGGGCTGTCAGCGGGGGGCTCGCCATGCCCCCCCCCAGCCTCCCCCCTGCCTCTCCCCACCCTGAGCTCTCCCCCACCCCATTGCTCCCTCTCCCCCCTATCCCCCCCACCCCAAACCCTGCCCCGTCCCCCTCCCATCTCCCCCAAATCCTCTCCCCATTCCCCCTCCCAGCCTCCCCCTGGCCTCCCCCACCCCACCCCATCCCAATTCCTCTCCCCATCCCCTTCCCCACTCCCCAACGCCCCCGTCACCCCCCCAGCTCCCCCGGCCCCCAGCCCCCTGCCCCATATCCCCCCCAGGCCACCCTCACCGTCCTCCGGGCTCCGTCCCGGCCTCCCCAGCCCCGTCCCGGCCCCCGGCGCTATTTGAGCACCGCAGGTGCCGCCTTCAGTCAGCGGGGCCGGGGGGAGCGGGGGACACGCTGTGGGACGGGCGAGGAGGGGACACGGCCGCGTGGGTGGCAGCGGGATGGCCGGACGGGGGGGACAATGGGGACACAAGGGGACAGCGGTACCCCCATGGGGTTTGGGAAGGTCGGGGGGAAATGGTATGGGGGGGACATGGGGGGAACACAGGGATGTGGGGGGCACGGGGGGACACAAGGACGATGGGTACAGGGGGGATATGGGGCACATGGGGGGGTCACAGGTGTGGGACATGGGGACATTGGGGGGACATGGGGACCATGAGGGGACACAGGGGACATGGAGTGCACAGGCACATGGGGGACACGGGGGACACATGGGGGGGGCAGTGGGGACATTGGGGGGGACATGGGGGATATGGGGCATGTGAGGGGACATGGAGGGAGACTGGGGGACGGGGGGGACACAGGGGAATGTGGTGGGACACTGGGGACACAGATGCATGGGGGGACATGTGGGGACATTGGGGGACACAGGGGACATTGAGGGGACATTTGGGACATGGGGGGACGTTGAGGGCCATGGGGGGACATGGAGGACATTGGGGGGACATTGGGGGCACATTGGGGGACATGGGGAACATGTGGGGACATGGGGGACATTGGGGGGGCATGAGGGGACATGGGGAACATAGGGGGACATAGGGGGACATGAGGGGACATGTGGGACTTTAGGAACTTGGGGGGGCACTGGGGACATGTGGAGACATTGGGGAGACACTGGGGGACACTGGGGGGGACACTGGTGACATTTGTGCCACTGGGGCCCAGCCCCACACTCGCGGGCCGAGCGCCGGCCCCGTCCCTGTGGGGCTGAGGGCGGGCAGCCCGCCTCCCCTCCCGCTTCACCGCCCCGCGCCCCACCCCTCGATCCCCGCCCTCTCATTGGCTGGGCGGCGCGCCAGTCCCTCCCCTCCCGGCTCCGATTGGCCGGCGGGCGGCGGCGGGGCGGGGCGGGGCGGCGTGCGGGCGGAAGCGCGTGGGGCGGCCGCTTCCCGCCGGGGGCCGCCATGGACCCGCTGCGGGCCCAGCAGCTGGCGGCAGAGCTGGAGGTGGACATGATGGCCGACATGTACAGCCGGTGAGGGGGCTGGGGGGGCCTGGGGGGGCTGGGGGGGCTGAGGGGTCCTGGGGGTTAGGGATTGGGGGGGCTGAGGGGTTCTGGGGGGTCCTGGGGGGGCTGGGGAGGGGGTTTTGGGGGGGGGGGCTGGGGTTGGGGGGGGCTGGGGGGGCTTGGGGGGGCCTGGGGGGGTTCAGGGGAGCTGGGGAGGGGGCTGGGGGGCTGGGGATTGGGGGGGGAGTTGGAGGTTTTAGGGGGTCTTGGGGGGGCTGGGGATTGGGGGGGCTGGGGGGGTATGGGGGTGCTGAGGGGGGCTGGGGGGTCCTAGGAGGGCTGGAGGGGTCCTGAGGGTCTGGGGGGAGCTTGGGGGTCCTGAGGGGCCATGGGGATTGGGGAGGGGCTGGGGGTCCTGATAGGGTTGGGGATTAGGGAGCTGGGGGTCCTGGGGGGGGCTGAGGGGGTCTGGGGGAGCTGGGGGGCTGCAGGGAGTTAGGGGGTCTTGGGGGGGCTAGGGAATGGGGGGGGGGCTGAGAGGCCCGAGTGAGGGGACACTGGGGGGGCTGGGAGGGAACTGGGGGAGCTGGGGGGCCTGGGAGGCTCTAAGGGTCTTGGGGGTCTTTGGGGGGACCCCATTTAGGGGACACTGGGGGTGCCTGAGGGATTGGGGGGGGGGCTGGGGAACTGCCTGTACCTGGGGGGGCACTGGGGGGGCACTGGGGGTGCTGGGGCACGTGGCGGGGCCGTGACAGCGCGGTGCCCCGCAGGATGACGCAGGCGTGCCACCGCAAGTGCGTCCCCCCCCACTACAAGGAGCCCGAGCTGTCCAAGGGCGAGAGCGTGTGCCTGGACCGCTGCGTGGCCAAGTACCTGGACGTGCACGAGAGGATGGGCAAGAAGCTGACGGAGCTGTCGCTGCAGGACGAGGAGCTCCTCAAGCGCATGCAGCAGGGCACGGGCACCGCCTGACCCCCCCTTGGTGTGTGTGTGTGTCCCCTCCCCTTCCCCCGTTAATAAACTGGAGGCTTTGGGGCCGGCTGGCTGCTCGCCTCGCCCCCCAAACCCACCCTGCCGTGTTTTGTCAGGGGTTCGTGCCTTCGTGCCCCAAACCTGGCTGTGGGATGGGGGATGCCCCCCCCCCCGGTGTCCCCCAGAGCTGTGTCCTTGAGGGGGGCACCCGCCGTGCCCCCAGCCCCACCCATGTAATCTGGGATTAGGCAGAGCCGGGCTCAGCCCCTCCTAATCCCCTGCGGGGTGGGGACGGGGCGCTGCCGGCCCCCCGGGGGCTTGGGGGGGAGGGAAACGCTAGGGGATGGCTAGGAAAGACCCTACGGGGACACACAGGGAAATAGGGCAGGCAGAGAGGGACACCTGCACAGGGACGACCCCAAAACACCCACACGAGGACACCTGCAGGGGAATAACCCCAATACACCACACCTGGGCAGGGAAAACCCTAATACACCCACACAGGGACAGGGACGACCCCAAAACACCACCAGGGATGCTCTGGGGGGAGATACCTGACCAGACACCTACACGGGGAAACTGGGACAAGGAACCGGGAGAGGAAACCCCTGGAGAGACCCCAGAAGAGGGGCGGCCGGTCCTGACCCCGTCCGTCTGTCCGTGCGGTGCCGCAGCGAGCCGTGCGTGCGCCGTGGCGCCCTGCGGGCCGGCGGCGGTGCCGGGCCCATCAATATTTCAGGAGCAGAGAGCGCGCCGTGACCTGGAAAGGCAGCGCCGCAGCCAGCCGGGCCCCAGGCTCCCAAAATAAGACCATTTTTAATAAATAATTCCCGACCGCTCACTGCCTGCGGGGGGGGGGTTTGTTCAGGGCGGGTGGAGGGCCGAGTCCTAGGGACCCCCCCCCTTCTGCTCCAGGTGCCCCCAGCAGCTCAGGGAAACCCAGGGGGACCCCCCCGGGGACGAGGAGGGGTCCGGGTGCCCCCCAAATGGGGCCGAGCCCCCCAGCCCAGAGGGTGGGCTCAGAGGGTGGGCAGGAGCAGGGCCAGCAGGGGCAGGAGGGCGGGGGCCAGGCGCGGGGCCGCAGCCAAGGGGACGTCGTCCTCGGGGGGGCCGCGGGAGTCACGGGACGGGGGGGGCGGCCGGGGCTGGGACCCCCGCAGGTCGTGAGGGGGCAGCCCGTCGCGATAGAAGGCGGAGGGCGGCGCGGCGGGCAGGGTGCCGGGGCGGCCCAGCGCCCGCCCGGGGGTGCCCACCACGGCCACCGCACCGCCACCACCACCGCCACCACCACCCTCGTCCTTCTCCTCCTTCTCCTCCTCCTCCTCCTCGTCCTCGTCCTCCTCGGGGCAGCCGTCGAAGTCTTGGGGCCGCAGGTGGCGCAGGTCGGTGCCGCGGCGCTGCGGGGGGCTGGCGCAGGGCACGGGCGAGCTGGAGACGCGGGTGCGGCGGAACCAGGCCCAGAGCGGGCGCGCGCGGCAGTCGCAGGCCCAGGGGTTGGCGTTGAGGCGCAGGAACTGCAGGGCGGGCAGGGCGGCCAGCGGGTCCCCGGGCAGCGCCGCCAGGCTGTTGTTGAACAGGTAGAGGATGGTGAGGCGCGACAGCCCGCGGAAGGCGCGGCGGTGCACGGCGGCCAGGCGGTTGGCGTGCAGCAGGAGCCGGTCCAGGCTGGGCAGCCCCCGAAAAACGCCCTCCGACAGCGCCCGCACCCGGTTGCCGTGCAGGAAGAGGTGGCTCAGGTTGGCCAGGTCGGCGAAGAGGTCATCCTGCGGGGCGGGGAGAAAGGGCGTGGGTGCTGGGGGCGTTTTTGGGGACCTGTCCCGGCCCCACGGGCACCAAGCGTCGCCTTCACCTCCTCCCATCCCATTCCTGTGGGTGTCATCCATCCGTGCTCCGTGGGCATCCCTCATCTTCCTGCCCCAGTTCCTGATCCAAGGACATCAGATATCCCTTATCTCCGTGTCCCTGCCCCGCGGGCAGCCCTCATCTTCGTCCCACGTCCCCATCCTTCAGCCATCAACCAGCGCCCTCTCCCCATCCTCGCTCCATGGGCACCACCAAGACCTCCACGTCCCGTTGGTGCCCCACCTCACGCCCCATCCCCGCACCCCCATCCCCACCCATCACCCTGCCCCGTGCCCCACCAGCCTCCCCAAACCCCACCAGCCTCCCCAAACCCAGCTCCGACGCCCGCCCCACGGCCACCCCCTTCCCCCCAGCCCCACGGGGCCACCTCCGGCGGCGCTGCCCCGGGTCCCTGCCCGAGCGCAGGCGGACCTGGAGGTAGAGCAGCCCGTTCTCCTGCAGGTAGAGGTACTGGAGGCTGTGGAGGCCACGGAAGATGCCGCTGGGCAGGCTGGCCAGCTGGCACCGGTAGAGGTGCAGGGCCTGGAGGCGCCGGAGGCCGTGGAAGGTGTCGGGCGCCAGGACGCGGAGGTGAGGGTTGTCACCCAGGTCGAGCTCCTCGAGGGCGGGCAGGTGGCGGAAGGTGCCCGGCTGGATGGAGGAGATGTTGTTGGAGTAGAGCCAGAGGGTGACGGTGCTGGGCCCGAAGGTGCCCGCCCGCAGCGCCCTGATGACGTTGTTCTGCAGGAAGAGGCGGCGGGCGCCGGGCGGGAGCCCCGCGGGCACCGAGGAGAAGTTGTTGGCCTGGCAGCTGACGGTGGGCGGCGAGACGTAGCACGTGCAGAGCGCAGGGCAGGCGGGTGCCCCGCCGGGCACCCACGCCAGCACCACCAGCAGCAGGGCCGCCAGGCGCCCGCCTGCGGGCACAGTGGGGCATCAGCCCGGGGGCACGGCCTGGGGCAGCGCCCCGAAGCCCCCAGCCCAGCCCCGCGCACCCGCTGCCCCGCACGGCGCCCGGAGCACCCCGCGGCACCCCGGGGAGGGCACCCCCAGGAGCACCCCAGGGTGCGGGATGGATACGGGCTCTCTCTGGCCCCAGGAGCTCCTTGGGGCTGTGCCCACCCCGCATGGCCGTGCTCATCCCAAATGGCCAAGCTCATCCCATAACGCCGTGCCCACCCCATAACGCCGTGCCCACCCCATAACGCCGTGCCCACCCCATATGGCCGTGCCCACCCTTGGGTCACGCACCCAAGGCGCTCTCCATGGCCATGCCCATCCCATAGGGCCAAGACCCCATAGGAGCCCCCGGGGCCGTGCCCACGACCTTTTTATAGGACCACGCACCCCAAGAGCTCCACACCCACCCCGCACAACCCCGCTGCCCCCGGAGCCCCCCGGGCCGTACCCAGGCTCACGTTCCCACCCCAACCTCCGTGCGCACCCCGCACCCCGGCGCACCCCAAGGAGCCCTCGGGGCGCCCCTCACCGTCCTCACACCCCCGTTCCCGTGGGGTCCGCCCCCCCCCCCCCGAGGGGGGTGATGCCCCCCATGCGCGCCCCCGGCGGCAGGGCGGCGCCACGTGCACGCGTGCCGCGGCCACGTGCGGGGCAAGGCAGGCGTGGGCGCGGGCTGACGCGCGCACCGGTGACACGCGTCGCCGCCGCTCCGGGTGCGTTTGCGCCCCCGTGTCCCCCCCCTCTCCATATCGGTTCCCCCCCCCCCCTCGGGTGCAACCCGAGAGCCTCATCCATAATTCAGCCCCGCGGCCTGGCCCCGGGCCCGGAGAGGTGGAGATGGAGATGGGGGGGGGGTTGGGGGGGAGTTTTTCTTTTTTTCTTTTTTTTCTTTTTTTTTTTTTTTTTAGGGGAAGGGGGGAAGCGCGGAGCTGCCTCCACCGGGGGATGGGAGGCGGCTCTGTGTGTGTGTGTGTGTGTGTGTGTGCGTGTGCCCCCCCCCGGTACACGGAGAAGGGGGGGACGACGACGAGGAGGCGTCCGGCGCAGCTGCTCGGCGCCGCCCCCCTCCTCCGGCGCCCCGTGCCGGCGTGCGCCCCCCCGGCGCCCCCCTCCCGCGCCCCATCTGTCACTCCCCCTCGCCGCGGGCTGACTCAGTTTAGCGCTGAAGTCACCGGCTCCCGGGCACCGCTCCCCGTGCCAAAAGCTCCCCCCCCCCCCCAAACCCACCCCCCCGTCCCGCTTCCCTTCCCCGAGCGCTGCGCCCCCCCCCCCCGGGCACCCACCCGCGGGGTACCCGAACCCCCGAGGTGCCGCGGGGGGGTTGCGGGGTCTCAGGACTCCGGCTGGCCCCGCGCCCTAAATGCGCCCCGCGCCCTTGTCGGGGTGCCCCCGTCCCCCCCCGGCTCCCCCTGAGGGCTCCCCCCCGAGGGGGCGCACCCCGGGGTGCTCCTCGCACCCCGGGGGGGGGGGGGGGCGCACGGCACCCGCAGCGCACCCCGGGCACCCTTGGGTGCCCCCGGGCTCCCCGCTCACCCCGGGCCCCCCCTCCCCGAGCCGTGCGCTCGGGGCTCACCCCAAGAACCTCGGGGTCCCCCAAAATCCTGAGCTGCGCCCCCTCGACGTCCCCGCGGCCACCGGGAGGAGGGGAGGGGGGGGGGGGGCGGGGGTCCCGGGGCACCCCTGAGCCGGGCCGTGCGCCCCCCCCCGCGGCGGGTCCCTGCCCCCGGCCCGCCCCACGCCTACCTTGGGGCAGGTCCCGAGCCGTCGGGGGCAGCATGGTGGGGGCGGCCGGGACCGGGAGCGGGCGCTCAGGCACTGCCCGGTGCACGGGTGCTCATGGCCGGGACCGGGGGGGGGGCTGCGCGCCCCCCCTTACCCCCCGTTACGCCGCCGGCAGCGCCCACCGCCCCCAGCGCCGCCGCCGCCCCGGGGCATGGCACGGGTGGGCACGGCTGGGCACGGGTGGGCACGGCTGGGCTCGGTTCTCCCCGCGGCTCCCGGAGGGGCTGAGCCGTGCCCGGTGCCGCGCCTTATCCCGGGGCGGCCCCGCTCCGCCCCCCTCGGTTTAACCCTTCCCCGGCCGGGCCGGGCCGTCCCGTTAAGCCTCGTGGGGGGGGGACGCGCCACGGGGGGCGCGCACACCCACGCGGGACGCGCCCACCCGCGGGGGGCAAAAGGGGGCAGCGCGGGGACGAGGGGAGGCGCAGAGGGTGGGCAGTGCCCGCTGCGGGTGCGGGACACGGGGGGGCCCCACTCGGGACGCGGGGACTCGCGAGTGGGCGCGGCGAGAGTGGGGGCAGGGGGGGGCGCACGGCGGAGGAGCCTCTCCAGGATTTGGGGACTCGCCGCGGGGGGCCTGGGGAGGTCGGAGGGGACGTCCCGAGCGCGGGACACGGGGGGACAGCCGGGAGGGGGGGCTCGGGAGGTGGCCTCGCTCCGTCCCCACGGCCACGCGGGACCGTGGCGCTGTCCGCGGTGCCGGAGCGGGCGCTGTCCGCGGTGCCAGCCTGGGCGTTGGGTGGCTCCTGCGCCACCAGGGTGTCCCGTGTGCGTGTGTCCCCCTCCCTCCCTCCTTCCCTCCTTCCCAGCGTGGGGTGCCAGCGGCCCCACGGGTGGGGAGGGGCACGCGTGGCCGTGCCAGGCTGCGGCGGCACAATCTGGCACCCGCCGTGTTTGCGGTGCCGTCTCCGGCGCGGCTCCCGGCGAGCGAAATATCACAAGCTGGAGAGACAGACGCTGGCGGGGAGCGGTGGGCGTCGCGGGCGGCACGGGGCTGACTCAGGGGCTGCCATCCGCTCGCTGTCCCCCCCCCCTAATTGGGTGTCCCCCCCCCCTAATTGTGTCCCCCTCCCCAAATTCCCCAGCGCGGCCCCCACGGTCTCTCCCGTCCCGCAGGGAGCCGGGCACCCCGTTGTGCCAAGGGTTGTCCCCGTCCTATAGGCCTGTAGGGTGCCTGTAGGGTGCTGGGGGTGCAGTGGGGGCACCCACCGTGGGGGCACGACGTGGGGACACGGGGACAGGCCCCTGGTGACCCTATAAGGCCTAGGAACAGGGATAGGGTGGCAATGGGGTGGCGGGCGGGTAGGGGTGGTCAATGAGGGATTGGGGTGGAGGACGGACAGACGGACGGGTGGGGAGGGAAGGGCAGGCAGGAGGTGCTGGGGGGGTCGGGGGGGGCGCAGTGACATCGGGGGGTGGCTGAGCAGCGGGACAGATATTGGGGTGAATGGGTGGCTGGACGGACAGACGGGGGGGGGGCAGGCGGTGCTGGCCGGACAGACGGACGGCTGGGTGCTGAGCAGCTGAATGGAGCCGCGGGGGGGGGGCGCAGGGGGGGGTTTGAATGGCCGGGTGAGGATGAATGGAGCTGGGGGGGGGCGCACACACACACACACACAGATTTTGGGAGGGGGACACCGCGGCAGGGCGCAGCCGGGGGGGGGGGGGGCCGGGGACACACCCAGGGGGAGGTGACCCCCGGAGGTCGCCCCCCAGCCTCCGCCACGCCCGGGGGGAGGCTCCGGACCTCGGCGGTCCGCCCCCCCCGCCGCGGAGGACGGGCGAGCGCTGCCGGGGCCGGGGGTGAGTGCGGAGCCCCGGGAGCATCCGAGCCGGGCCTGAGCCCGAACCGAGCCGGGCACAGCCGGGCCCGA
Source organism: Anas acuta (assembly GCF_963932015.1). NCBI lineage: Eukaryota > Metazoa > Chordata > Aves > Anseriformes > Anatidae > Anas > Anas acuta. The sequence goes on along the minus strand of NC_088983.1, from coordinate 53,717,278 downwards.
GCGGGGCGGAGCCGCCGCGGTGCCATCCCCGGAGGGATGCGGGGGGGCGCCTCGGAGCCGAGCCGTGCAGGGCCGGGCCGGGCCGGGGAGGGGCTCAGCAGGATCGGGGGGTGCAGGTTTTGGGGATAGGGAGTCGGGGAGGGGGGGAATTGGGGGGCCGCGGGGTGCTCGTGGCGCACGGCGCCGCCCCGCTTCGGCACGGCTCTGCCCGGGGGGGCTGCGGGGCTGAGCGGGCGTGGGGAGCCCCCCGCTGCCACCCCAGGGTGTTTTGGGATGGGGGGGATGTGGGGGGCCGTGGGGCAGCGCCCCGCATCCCAGAGGGGGGGCGTCCCCACCAGCCTCATGTCACAGCCGGGGGTGGCACGGGGTGACGGAGGGGACATCACCCCCCCACTGGCGATGACCTGGTCACCCGTGGGTTTTTTTTTGGGGTGTCCTGCGCTGCCACGCCAGCACCAGGCAGCCAACGTCCCCTTCCGTGCCATGCTGGGACCGGTGGCCGCGGCCACCCCGTGCCACCCCTGCCCGCGCCCCAGCCCCACAAAGTCCCCGTGGGGTGGCTGAAGGCTGGGACGCATCCGTCGCCATCTGGCCACGGGGCCTGGGTTAATCTTTAGCCGCTCTGCCCGGCTCCGTCCAGCGGTAATGAAGCCTCATTAGCAGCCATTACGCGGGGCCGCAGGACAGCCAAGCCAGCGCCGGGGACAGTGCGGGGACGCGGTGACACCGAGGGGCAGGGTGGGCGCTGGGCGGAGGGGGGGCGCGGAGCACACAGGCCAGGGGATGGGAGCCTGGTGCTCGTGGCAGCCGGCTGGTGACACTGGTGGCACCGTTGGGACCGGGTTGGTGTGGGTACGGTGGGCCCCAGCACGGGAACGGGGTCCCCAAGATGTGACGGTGTCCCCAGAGGACGTGCTGGGATCCCTCAGGGGGTGCTTGATGGGGTTCCTGGGGGTGTGCCAGCTTTCCAGGGCTTCCCAGCAGGGTCCCGGTGTCCCCAGGGGCTGTGATTGGGGTTCCCCGGGCACCCAAGGGTGTGGCAGAGCCCCTACAAGTGGTGCCAGCGTCCCTAGGAGGGGGTGCCAGCATCCCTGGGGGGGTGCCAGCGCGCCTGTCACGGTGCCATTGTCCCCAGGGGGTGTGCCAGCTTCCCAGGGGCTGTGCCAGTGTCCCTACAGTTTGTGCCAGGCCCCCGGGGCAGGGTGTGCGTGTCATTGTCCCCAGGTGCTCAGCAGCATGCCAATGTCCCCGGGGGCTGTGCCAGGCCCCCAGGGGAGGTGGCAGCTCCCTGGGACTGGGTGCTGCGGGGAGATAAGGCGAGGGGGTGGCGGAGGGGGGGCGGTGCTGCGGAGAGGAGACCAGCGCCTATCGGTGCCGGCAGCCCCGGGGGGGCCCACGGGTGCCCCTGTGAGATTACCGCGGGTGCGTGCGGGGCGGCCGTGCGTGCACAACGGGGTCCGGCCCCGGGTCCAAACTCCGCGGCGGTGGCACGAGGGCCGGCCGCAGGCAGGTGGGTGTGCGGGGGCACGCGTGCGCACGGGGGGTGCTGGTGCATGGGGAGGGTACCGGGGGACAAGGGGCAGTTTGGCCACGCGCCCTGCGGGGTGCCACCATGCCGGGCTGTGACCCCCCCCGTTTGTCACCCGCAGGCGCAGCGGGAGCCCCGTGCCCGGCAGCATGGCGGGAGGGGGCGCGGGGCGGGCCAAGCGGCTGGGCACGCTGCTCTCGGGGCTGCTGGAGTGCGGGGCCTTCTGCGGCATCATCTTCGGCTGGGCCTCCCTCGTCTACGTCCTGAAGGACCTGCAGTACTTCGGGGAGCTGTGCCAGACCTCGCCCAGCCCCAGCCCCAGCCCCAGCCCCAACAGGACGCTGTCCGGTATGGCCCCGGGGACACCGTCCCCATCCCTCCTGCTCCCCTGGCCCCATATCTGCTCCCTGCGCGTCCTGCTTGCTCGTTGTCCCTCTGCCTCGTGTCCCCAGTGTCTGGTGCCCCGTGTTCCTGCAGTCCCCATCCCTATATCCCCACTGTCACGGTGCCAGGGGACGCCAGCTTCCCCAGTGTCCCCTCTGTCCTGGTGCACCACGTCCCTGCCCTCTGTCCCCATGCCTGGTGCCCTGGGTGCTGATTTTCCCGTCCCCATGCCCTTGTCCCCGCCGTGCCGGTGCCCACGTCCCCGCTGTCCCCGTGTCCCCGCTGCCTTGCAGACTGCAGCGGGCAGGACGAGCAGTTCTCCCTCATCTTCACCATCGGCTCCTTCATGAACAACTTCATGACGCTGCCCATGGGCTACGTCTTTGACCGCTTCGGCACCGCCGTGGCCCGCCTCATTGCCATGTGAGTGGCCGCGTCGGAGGGCAGGGACACGGCACCCATGGGTGCCCCGGGACCGGGGGCTCGTTAGCAGGGTGCTGGTGCCGGGGAGGCGTGAGGGGGGCGTTATCGGGACTGGGGCGGTTATCGGGGAGCCCAGGCAGGGTGGGGCTGGCAGGGCTCTGCCTGCACGGGGGAGGCGCGGGTGGCAGCCCCAGGACACCGGGACAGCCACCAAATGTCCCTGGCGTGTCCCATGTTGCCCACAGTCCCAGGACACCCCCAGACCCGCAGACATCCCCCTTGATGTCCCCAGAACATGCCTGCTTTGTCCCCATGTCCCCCAGCCCTGCAGGTGTCCCGTGAGGCAGTGGTGGGGCGCCCAGGGGACATCGGGGTGCCGGGTGCCACGCGGGCACAGGGCTGCCAGCTCTCCCCCGGTGCCCTGTGCCCACTTTGTCCCCGCTGTCCCCACGTTTCAGCTCCCTCTACACCGGTGGGACCCTGCTGGTCGCCTTCTCCACGCGAGGTGAGACCCCGCGGGGGCTGGGTGCCGCTGCCCCCATGGGGGCTGGGGGGCCACCCGTGTCTCCGAGCCCTGCTGACACCGCTGTCCCCAGATCTGGCCGTGCTGCTCTTCCCGGCCATGTCCATGCTGTCGGTGGGCGGGATCCTCCTCATCCTCACCAACATGCAGGTGAGCTTCGGGACACCCGGGGCACCCCGCCTGGCGCTGGGGACGCCGGTGTCATGCGGGGGGGGTCTCTCCGCCAGGTGGGCAACCTCTTTGGGAAGTACCGCTCCATCGTTATCACCCTCTACAACGGGGCCTTCGACTCCTCCTCTGCCATCTTCCTCATCATAAAGGTGGGCGCGGGGCGCTGCGGGAGGACGGGGCACGGCCGGGGCACAGCCACGGCCACGGGGACGGCTGGGACGCAGCTGGGGACACGGCCGGGGCGGTGACAGCGTGTGCATGTCCCCAGGTGCTGTACGAGCGCGGGCTGCCCCTGCAGGCCATGTTCCTCTTCATGGCAGCCTGCAGCGCCTGGCACCTGCTGCGCACCCTCTTCCTCATGCCCCGCACGCGCATCCCCTACCCGCTGCCCCCAAACTACAACTATGGGTAAGGAGGTCCCGACGGGGGGGCAAATCCCATCCCCGGGTGGGGTCGTGCCTTTCTGGTGGCACTGCCCGTCCTGGGGGTGCTTGGGGGTGCCCGTCCCGTGGTGGGGGTGGCGCTGGGATGGGGTGGGGTGACGGGGTGAGCGTTCCCGCAGGCTGCAGTGCCCGGGGCGGTCGCAGTCCTACCGCACCTACGAGGAGAAGCGCCCGCCGGGGGGTGAGGGCCCCGAGGAGGTGCCCCTGGAGCCCAGCGCCCCAAAAGGTGACGGGGGAACCGGGGGGACAGGGGGGATGACCGGGGGTGGGCAGGGCCATGGTTGGGACTGAGCATGCTGGGGGTGGGCGTTCCCAAATGATATGCAGATCATATGCAGATGAAGGGGGCATGGCTTAGGGTTGGGCATGGTCAAGCAGATTATGGGGTGTGGGCACATGGGCATCAGTAGGGGGTCCTCAGTGGGCCAAATGGGGGCGGGTGTGGCCATTTGGGAGGTGTGGCCCGATGGGTGGGCATGGTCTCTAAATATGGGCTTTGTGATTATGATTATGGGATGCGTGTGATTATGGGGTTGGTGCCCGTGCAGGCGGCGCGGCGCCGGTGCCCTTCCGCCCCTGCGTGCTGTCGTGGCTCTTCTTCTGGCACGTGGTGTGGCTCTCGGTCATGCAGCTGCGCCACTACCTCTTCATCGGCACCCTCAACCCGCTGCTCGACCACCTGGCCCGCGGCGACACCAACCTGGGTAGGGCACGGCGGCCGCGCCGGGGGTCCCGGTGACCCGGGGGGAGCTGGGCACCGCGGCCCCCTCGCTGACCCTGCCTCCCCGCAGTGAGCACCTACACCAACGCCTTCGCCTTCACCCAGCTCTGCGGGGTGCTCTGCGCCCCCTGGAACGGCCTCATCCTCGACCGGCACAAGCGGGGCAAGGCGCACCACCCGGAGGGTAACCGCCCCCGTCCCCGCGCGCCCACCCTGGGGACTCGGCACGGCGCATGTCCCCGCTGTGCCCACGTGGCTTGGGGGGCCACCATGCCGGTGCCCTGGCCCCTGTGCTCCTTGGGGACACGTCCCCACCGTGCCCTGTCCTTGCGGTGCCCGCAGGAGCCCAGGGGGCGCTGGCCGACCTGCAGGCGTCGGTGCTGTCGCTGGTGGTGACGGTGACGCAGTGCGTGCTGTTCTCCGTCTGCGCGGCCGTGCCCGTGCTGCCCGTGCAGCTCGCCACCTTCGTGCTCCAGGTGATCAGCCGCTCCTTCCTCTACGGGGGCAACGCCGCCTTCCTGGCCATCGCGTGAGTCCTGCGCCCCGGGAGAGTGGCGGTGCCGGGGGACAGGGGGTGGTGGCGAGGGACACGGCGCTGGGGGACAGGGCGGAGGGGGCAGCAAATGGTGTGGGGGTGGTAGTGACGTGCGGGGTGTCCCCGCAGGTTCCCCCCGCAGCACTTCGGGAAGCTGTATGGGCTGGCCATGGCGCTGTCGGCGCTGGTGGCCCTGCTGCAGTACCCCTGCATCGCCCTGGTGAACGGCGTGCTCAATGGGGACCCCTTCTACGTGAGTGCTCGCCGCAGCCCCTGGGGGTCCTACAGCCTGTGGGGGGCTGCCCCAAGGGGGTTTAGGGCTCCTGTTCTACAGAGGGGGGGTGGTAAGGGTCCGTGGATGAGTGGAGGTCTTGGTCTGGGGCTGGGTGGGGTTCATGCCCTATGATGGGATGGAGGGCTGGGAATAAGTCTGGATGGGGGTGCTGCCCCATGAAGGGTCGGGAAGTCCTGCACCATGTTAAAATGGGCTGTGGGGTGCTGCCTCCGGCACACGCAGTCTCAGGGAGGCCGAGGAGCTGGAGCACAGGCTCCTTGCCCGGGTGGGGTCACCCCTGCCCCATAAACCCAACACCCCTCGCCCCGCACAGGTGAATGTGGGGCTCATTGCCGTGGTGCTGGTGGCCTACGTCAGCCCCGTGGTGGTGGCCCGTGAGTGCCGGCGGCGTGCCAAGGACCTGGAGGCCGTCAGCAGCCCCCTGGATGCCCCCCCCAGCGCCGAGACCCCTGCCCAGACACCGCACTGAGCCCCGCAGCCCGCACCCAGCGCCTGCCGCAGCCGTTTTCTACTGGACTTTGGGGAAGGGATGGACCTGTGCCAGGGGGCACAGTGGGGGATGGGGGGGTGTTTTGGGGGGGAATAAATATTAACAATCACTGTGCTGCTCCCTGTGGTGTCCCCAGCGGCTGCTGTGGGTTTGGGACCCCCTCTGCCTCACGGGGCTGGGGAACAGCCCCTCCACGTCCCCAAAACACATGGACACGCAGCGCCAGAGCTCTCGTTTATTGGGACAGCGCCCTCAGTACTCGCAGATGAAGGGCAGCCTCACCCGGCACCTCGTGCTCCTCCAGCGCCCATCTGGGGACAGGAGCTGGGGTCAGGCCGTGCACCCAGCAGCCCCCCCCAGCCCCCCCGTGCTCCCCCACACGCACACCCGGGTTCAGCCCCACAGCCCCCTGCCCCCTCCTGCCACTACACCCCCCGGCATCCTCCCATCCCCCCAGCCCAGCGCTTCTCAGGGCCCCGGCTCCGAGCACAGCCCCCCCAAGCCCCCCCGAGCCCCCCGAGCCCCCCGGGCACTGACTTGCGGTGCAGAGGGTGGTGCAGAAGCGCCCCGTGAGCAGGGGGTAGCCGTGCAGCCAGTAGGCGTAGTTCCAGCCGCTGCGGTCAGACCAGTGGCAGAACACGCTGCCGCCCTGCGGGGTCACCGGCGTCACCCCCGGGGACACCCCTGGGGACACCCCTGGGGACACCCCTGGGGCCAAGGTGTCCAGGGGTGGCAGGGTGCGAGGTGCTGGGATGGAGAACGGGACCGGGACCCCCCCACAACGGGGACCTCAGTGCGGACAGGTGCCCGCGGCCCCTTACCACGGGCCGGGTGATGGCCCCGATCCAGACGCGCCGGTTGTTGACGCGGGCGCGAGCCCTGCACTGCAGCAGGACGTTGGTGCGGTAGCTGTGGATGGAGGCCAGGCGGCCGCGGTAGCAGCGGGAGCACACGCGCTGTGGGGGGACGGCGCCGGTTACGGGGCCGTGCTGGGGCCGGGGCCGGGCGGCAGCGGGACCCCCGGCGCGGCCCCCCAGCCCTGCCCACCTGCGCGGTGTGGAAGTTCTGGCAGCGCCGCACGATGATGTAGCGTAGCGGAAGGTGCGGGCGCTCTGCGGCTCCGTGATGTTCAGCGCCTCCGTCTCGGCCTCCAGCGGGCACTCCTCGGCCTCGGCCTCGGCCTCCAGCTCCGGCTCCGACTCTGGCTCCAGCTCCATCTCCTCCGGCTTGGCCACCTCAGAGGGGCCGGCAGCTGGGGACGGCGTCGGGCATCACTGCGGGTGTCCCCATGGCACCCTCGGGCGTCCCTGCGGCTCCCCGGGGGCACTCACCCAGGTGGCGGGCAGAGGCCGTGCCCAGCAGGGCCAGGGCGAGGAGCAGGCAGGGCCGCATGGTGCTGGGGGCTGCGGGGACATGGAGGGCCTGGGGGGACCCCCTTGGCCTGGGGCCATCTGGCCCCGGGGGGTGGCCCCAGGGACTGGGAGCCCATGGCTGCCACGGTGCCACCCCACAAACCCATTCCCAGAGCCACCCCCACAAACCCAGTCCCCAGAGCCACCCCCACAGCCCCAATCCCCAGTGCCACCCCCACAGCCCCAGTCCCAGTGCCACCCCGTGTCCTTCCCGCCCCCGGCATCCCCAGCACCACCCCTGTCCCTCGCCCCCAGCCCTTTGTCCCTCTGACACCCCCACGGCCCTGGCCCCCACCGCCCCTGAGGACACCCCATTCCCTGTGTCCCCATGCCCCCACTAGCACCCCTTACCCTTCAGCCCCCTCCATGACCCCCCAGTTCCCTTGTACCCTGCAGCCACCCCCTTCCCCATGTTCCCCATGCCCCCACGTCCCCCCGCCCCTTCCATGGGGCACTGCAGAGCCCCCGTGCCTGCCCCAGGGCTGCAGCCCCCCCTTGCCGTCCCCGTCCCCGTCCCCACTCCTCACCTGGGGGCTGGGGGAGCTCTGCCTGCCGCGGCCCTTATAGGGGTGCCGGGGCCACGTGTCCCCCACAGCCTTGCGCCACCCCGGCCCTAGCCCCAAGCCACCAACAGCCAGTGGCTCTGCCCCGAGGGGACACTGGGGGGGTCCGGGGGGGCCGGGGACACGTTGGCCGCTTGCCCGAGGCCGCTTCCTCCCCTGGTGGCCGTGAGGCCCCACAGTGGCCGGTGCCAGCCATTGGCCACAGGACCACCACCCTCCGGGGCACCCCGAGCCCCCTGCCCACGGGGTCCCCGCTCAGAGCCAGCGTGTCCCCAAGGGAAGGCCCTGCTGCACACACTCGGTCTCCTTTCAGGACACGGTCGCCCACCCCGCTGGTGCCGTCTGGCTGGATTTCGGCAGGGCTTTCCATACGTTTCTCACAGCATCCTGCTGGACAAAATGTCCCGCGGGCAGCTGGGCACAGCGCAATGCAGGGGGGCAGCTGCCTGCCGGGGGGGCTAAAGGGGCTGACATCTGGGGGCCGGTCACCTCTGGGGTTCCCCAGGGCTCCATTTTAGGGCCACTTCTCTTCATAAATTGCTGGGTTTGTTCAGCCCCGAGCAGAGCAGGCTGAGGGGAGGCCTCATGGCGGCCTGCAGCTCCCTCACGAGGGGAGCGGAGGGGCAGGCGCTGAGCTCTGCTCTCTGGGGACAGCGACAGGACCCGAGGGGACGGCGTGGAGCTGGGACAGGGGAGGGGCAGGCTGGGGGCTAGGGAAAGGGTCTGCACCCAGAGGATTAAGGAGCAGGCTGGGATATAGACACTGCAGTCAGGGGCTGCCTCTGGCTGTCTGACCGGGAAGAACAAGCAGGCAATGGCAGTGTTTTCTCCCTGGCCGTGCCATGATGGCCCTTCACGCCGTGACAGTGATGGTGGCAGGGGACAGGCTGCTGCTGGTGGTGGCTGGGTTGCAGGGACGGGGCAGTGGTATCGGGGGATGGCGGCAGGCAATAGGGTGGTGGTGTAACGCTCACAGGGCTGCCCGGAGGCTGATGGCCATTGGGGCCAACAGCCCGCACCAGCAGCTTTGGGGCCCCGTGTCCGCAGGGAGGCGAAGTGGCCTTGGGCATGGGGCCAACTGTCCCCTGCCACCCTGGGGTCCCCCAGGCAGCAGCACCCTGTCCCCCAGCATTGCCTAACACCGCCCAGGACAGCAGCAGCCACCTTAGCAGCAAGGGCACGTGCTGGCTCACGGACATCTTGTGTCCACCAGGAGCCCCAAATCCTTCTGCAGAGCCCCTCTCTGGCTGGGTGGGCCCCAGCGTGTTGTGGTGCCTGGGGATGTTCCCCCCCAGGGGCACGGCAGGACACTTGGAGCACCTTGAGCTGGAAGGGTGCCACAAGGAGCATCGAGACCAACTCCTGGTTCCTCAAAAGAGCACCCAAAAACCAGACCCTGACTCTGAGAGCTTTGTTCAAATGCTTCTACAACTCTGGCAGGCTCGGTGCCTTAACCACTGCCCTGGGCAGCCTGTCCCAGTGCCCGACCCCCTCTGGGTGCAGACCCTTTCCCTAACCCCCAGCCTGACCCTGCCCTGTCCCAGCTCCATGCCGTCCCCTCGGGTCCTGTCGCTGTCCCCAGAGAGCAGAGCTCAGCGCCTGCCCCTCCGCTCCCTGTGAGGGAGCTGCAGGCCGCCATGAGGCCTCCCCTCAGCCTGCCCTACTCGGGGCTGAACAAAGTCATTGAGGAAAACGCTGAAGAGAAGTGGCCCTAAAATGGAGCCCCGGGGAACCCCAGAGGTGACCGGCCCCCAGATGTCAGCCCCTTTAGCCCCCCCGGCAGGCAGCTGCCCCCCTGCATTGCGCTGTGCCCAGCTGCCCGCGGTGCATTTTGTCCTGAGGATGCTGCGAGAAAAGTATGGAAAGCCCTGCCGAAATCCAGCCAGACGGCACCAGCGGGGTGGGCGACCGTGTCCCGAAAGGAGACTGAGTGTGTGCAGCAGGGCCTTCCCTTGGGGACACGCTGGCTCTGAGCGGGGACCCCGTGGGCAGGGGGCTCGGGGTGCCCTGGAGGGTGGTGGTCCTGTGGCCAACGGCTGGCACCGGCCGCTGCGGGGCCCCGCGGCCACCGGGGGAGGAAGCGGCCTCGGGCAAGCGGCCAACGTGTCCCCGGCCCCCCCGGTCCCCCCCAGTGTCCCCTCGGAGCAGAGCCACTGGCGGTTGGTGGCTTGGGGCTGGGGCCGGGGTGGCGCAAGGCTGCGGGGGACACGTGGCCCCGGCACCCCTATAAGGGCCGCGGCAGGCAGAGCTCCCCCAGCCCCCAGGTGAGGAGCGGGGACGGGGACGGGGACGGCAAGGGGGGGCTGCAGCCCTGAGCAATGGGCTGGGGCTGGGGGCTGCAGCCCTGGGGCAGGCATGGGGGCTCTGCAGTGCCCCATGGAAGGGGCGGGGGGACGTGGGGGCACGAGCAGCATGGGGCTGGGGGTGGCCTTGGGGAAGCGTAGACAGGGGGGCAGCGGGGCACAAGTGAATTGGGAGGTTATGGGGGGGCTGAGGGGTAAGGGGTGGCAGTGGGGGCATGGGGACATGGGGAATGGGGTGTCCCCATGGTGGTGGGGGCCAGGGACATAGGGGTGTCAGAGGGACAAAGGGCTTGGGGCATGGGACAGGGGTGGTGCTGGGGATGCCGGGGGTTGGAGGGACACGTGGTGGCACTGGGACTGGGACTGTGGGGGTGGCACTGCGGATTGGGGCTGTGGGGGTGGTTCTGGGGACTGGATTTGTGGGGTGGCACCGTGGCAGCCGAGGGTCCCCGGTCTCTGGGGCCGTCCCCCGGGGCCAGACGGCCCCAGGCCAAGGGGGTCCCCCCAGGCCCTCCGTGTCCCCGCAGCCCCCAGCACCATGCGGCCCTGCCTGCTCCTCGCCCTGGCCCTGCTGGGCACGGCCTCTGCCCGCCACCTGGGTGAGTGCCCCCGGGGAGCCGCAGGGACGTCCGAGGGTGCCATGGGGACACCCGCAGTGATGCCCGACGCCGTCCCCAGCTGCCGGCCCCTCTGAGGTGGCCAAGCCGGAGGAGATGGAGCTGGAGCCAGAGTCGGAGCCGGAGCTGGAGGCCGAGGCCGAGGCCGAGGAGTGCCCGCTGGAGGCCGAGACGGAGGCGCTGAACATCACGGAGCCGCAGAGCGCCCGCACCTTCCGCTACGCTACATCATCGTGCGGCGCTGCCAGAACTTCCACACCGCGCAGGTGGGCAGGGCTGGGGGGCCGCGCCGGGGGGTCCCGCTGCCGCCCGGCCCCGGCCCCAGCACGGCCCCGTAACCGGCGCCGTCCCCCCACAGCGCGTGTGCTCCCGCTGCTACCGCGGCCGCCTGGCCTCCATCCACAGCTACCGCACCAACGTCCTGCTGCAGTGCAGGGCTCGCGCCCGCGTCAACAACGGGCGCGTCTGGATCGGGGCCATCACCCGGCCCGTGGTAAGGGGCCGCGGGCACCTGTCCGCACTGGGGTCCCCGTTGTGGGGTCCCGGTCCCGTTCTCCATCCCAGCACCTCGCTCCCTGCCACCCCTGGACACCTTGGCCCCAGGGGTGTCCCCAGGGGTGTCCCCAGGGGTGTCCCCGGGGGTGACGCCGGTGACCCCGCAGGGCGGCAGCGTGTTCTGCCACTGGTCTGACCGCAGCGGCTGGAACTACGCCTACTGGCTGCACGGCTACCCCCTGCTCACGGGGCGCTTCTGCACCACCCTCTGCACCGCAAGTCAGTGCCCGGGGGGCTCGGGGGGCTCAGGGGGGTGTGTGGGGGGCCGGGGCCCTGAGAAGCGCTGGGCTGGGGGGCTGGGAGGATGCCGGGGGGTGTTGTGGCAGGAGAGGGCAGGGGGCTGTGGGGCTGAACCCGGGTGTGCGTGTGGGGGAGCACGGGGGGGCTGGGGGGGGCTGCTGGGTGCACGGCCTGACCCCAGCTCCTGTCCCCAGCTGGGCGCTGGAGGAGCACGAGGTGCCGGGTGAGGCTGCCCTTCATCTGCGAGTACTGAGGGCGCTGTCCCAATAAACGAGAGCTCTGGAGCCGTCGCCCGGACGCCCCCCCCGGCTCAGTGCCCCGCCGGGCACCCCCTGCCCACCCCGCAGCACAAGCTGCGCCCCCAGCCCAGCTCCCAGTAAAGCCTCAGCTGCTGGCACTGCTGCTCACGCCTGGCCTCTGTGTTTGGGGGGGCACCGGGTGGCTCTGGTTTAGGGCCGTGGGTGGGGGGGTCCCAGGCTGTGATGGGGACAGAGAGCAGAGCGGGGTGTTGGGAACGAGGTCCCTCTGTGACCGGCACTGGGCACAGGTCCCCTCCCTTTGTGGCACCCGGCCACGGCCACCCCAATTTGGCAGCACTGCTCTGACGGCCCCTTCCTCTCACCCCATAGCCCCCACAGCCGACTCATGGCCCCCTCGCTCTCCCCCCACAGAGGGAACAGACAGGGGGCTGTGTGACGGAGGTTTATTGGGGTCAGGGAGCTCTGCATCCCCTCGGCTGCTCCTGGACCAGTCCCCAGCACCACCCCATGTCCCTCACCACCCCCGGCATCCCCAGCACCACCCCGTCCCTTGCCCCCAGCTCTTGGCCCCCTCTGACACCCCCATGGCCCTGGCTCCCACCACCCTGGGGACACCCCATTCCCATGTCCCCATGCCCCCGCTGCCACCCCTTACCCCTCAGCCCCCCCACGACCCCACAAATCCCTCATGCCCTGCTGCCACCCCTGTGGCCACCCCGGCCCCGTGTTGCCCGTGCCCCCACATCCCCCCGCCACTTCCATGGGGCACTGCAGACCCCCCGTGCCTGCCTCAGGGCTGCAGCCCCCCCTTGCTGTCCCTGTCCCCATCCCCACTCCTCACCTGGGGGCTGGGGGTCCTGCCATGCCCCTTATAGGGTTGCCCATGCCATGTGCACCCCACAGCCCCTCCATGCCCCGTGGCCCCATTTCTCCCCCCATCCCTGTCCTGTTGGCAGCGTGGGTAAGGGGTTGGCCACCAGGGTGTGGGGCTGGGGGGCTCTGGGGGGGAGGGAGAGGGGGAATCGATGGCCAAGGGGGGGCTGCCCCACAGCACCCAGGGCTAGAGGCCGAGGGAGGAGGTGCCCGAGTCGGTGGATTGCTTCTCCCGGCCCTGGTCCCCCATGGCCCCGGGGGCACCCGCTGTGGGGCTGCTGGGGGCGGGGGGCACGCTGGCCTCTGGCACCTGGGGGGCAGGGCACAGGCACCTCGTTAGCCCCTGCCCCACAAAAGTGGCACCCAGGGGGCTCTGCGTGTAACCCCCAGCCCCATGCCCCCACCCTTTTAGGGCCTGCCCCCCCAGCACGGCCCCAGCCCCCAAAACGTCCCGGCCTCGCCCCTCACCTCCTCGAACTTGCGGGCCTTGTAGTGCTCAGCGCCCTTCAGGAAGTTGAGCAGGATGATATCGCACAGCACCGTGCCCTACGGGGTGGCACCATTGGGGCTGGGGGCTGCCTGGGGGGGACCCCACAACACTATAGGGCATCGGTCTGCCCCCCGCCCCGGGCCGACTCACCACGCCGATGGAGGTGAAGGCGGCCACGGTGTTGATGAGCGTGGGGACGATGCCGAATTTCCCAGCCTGAGGGGAGGCAGGGGGGTGAGCGTGCGGGGTCGGCCCTACAGCCCCTATAGGTCCGCGGGGCGCTGCACCCCATACGTACGTTGCCGTACACCAGGACATCGAAGCGGATGCCGAAGGCTTTGGTGAGGGTGCGCAGCTCGGTGCCGTTGTGCCCGCGGTAGTAGCGGGCGTGCCTGCGGGGAACGCGGCCCCATGGCACCCCGCTGCCCCCACCCCGCTGTCCCCACGCCGGGCGCTGACCCGGCCCTACCTGAAGTTGTATCCGGGGGAGCTGGGGCTGTGCCGGGTGACGCCGTCCAGGCGGGTGAAGGAGTAGCGGGGCAGGCACAGCTCCCACGAGCGGTCCAGGTCGCACACCCAGCCGATCTTGATGCCCAGCACCCCCCCCTGCCCAGCCGGGAGGGCGAGATGCACCCCGTGCCCCCTGTCTCCATCCCCACAGCCCCATTTTCCTGTGTCCCACAACCCCCAGCCCTAAACCCACGTGTCCCACGCTGCCACGTCCCCACACCCCACGCTCCCGTGTCCCTATATTCCACCTCCCCACGTCCCCACGTCCCAGCACCCACGCGCTCCACTCCCCTTGTTGCTGCGTCCCCGTGTCCCCACGCCCCCTGCGCCCCCCGTCAGCCTGTCCCCGTGCCCCCCCCGTGTCCCCCTGGCTCACGGTGGTGGCCAGGGCGGCGAAGTCCTGCCCGGCGAAGCGCGCCACGTCGCCCAGCCGCAGGATGGGGCAGAGCGGCTGCCGCTCGGGGTGGAAGCGGCAGCGCCGCAGCTCCTCCGCGCTGGCCTGGGGGGGCAGATTGGCCCTGGGGGGGGGACAGGGGACAAAAGGGGACATGGCATGGGGGGGGACACACACAGGGCTGTGAGGTGCCGGCAGGGGACACCCTGTCCCCTGTCCCCGTGGTGCCACTCACTTCTCGAAGCCGAAGAGCGGGAAGCGGACGCTGTTCTTGATGAAGAGGGTGAAGTTCTCGGCCTCCAGCATCACCGGGCTGTGGGGCGAGGAGCCGGGGGGGTGCCTGAAGGGGAGGGGGCCGCAGAGCCGCTGCCCCCCTCCCCTGTTTTATTCCCCCCCCCCCCACGACTCACACGCTGACGGTGTCCACCTCGGGCGGGCACCAGCCGCGGATCTCACAGGTGCGCAGGGTGTCGTTGTAGGGCACGCAGCGCCCCGTCAGCACCCCTGGGAGCAGCGGTCAGCGCGGGGGGGGGTTCATCCCGTAGGATTTTTGGGGATACCCCCCCAAAATAAGCCCCAAACTCACCGCTGCCTGTGGTGAGGCTCTTCCCCCGGCAGTCGCGGTCCGTGGCGCAGCGGTAGGTGGCTTCGCTCTGCGGGGTGGGGGGATAATTTGGGATTTGGGGGGGGCACACACACACACACACACACGCCGGTGCCCCCCGTGTCCCCCCCCCGGCCCCTTACCTCGGGGCAGACGCCCTGCGCCTGGTTCTCCGTCAGGATCTGCCTGGTGACCACCACAAACACCGAGGTGCCCTGGGGCGAGGGGCACAGGGGGGGGTCACCACCACCCCACAGCGTTTTGGGAGGGCACAGGAGGGTTATTTGGGGCAGGACCGCCCGCAGCGAGGAGGTGCCCAGTGTCCCTTATGGGATCATGGACACGGCATGAAGGGATCGACCCCAAATCCCCCCTGGGGGTGCCGTTACCTGCGGGGGGGTGACGTAGTCGGCGGTGTCCAGGACGCGGTCCCCATATCGCCCCACGCCCTTGACCTTGGTGACCACGGAGGACTCGAGGGTGGTGTCCCGCACCTGGTACGCCTTCTCGTGCAGGAACACCCAGCTGCCGGCACCCCAAACCCCATGGGGGTGAGCGGCAGGGACCCCCCCCACGCCCCCACCACGGCCACTTTGTGTGTCCCCCCCCCTGCTCCTCCCCGTGCCACCCCTTAGGGTCACGGGCACCCGCTGGCACCCTACAGTCCCTCATCCCTCGTGGCACCTCGTGTCCCCTGTCCCTGAGGAATTGGGGGAGGTGAGGGGGGTCCCAGAGGGGTGTGGGGGGGTCGGGGGGGGGGTCGGGGGGGGTCTCACCCGATGAAGTAGGAGAGGATGAGGAGCTGCACGGCGCGGTTGACGGCGCCCACCACCCAGCTCTTCACCACCACCGACTTGGGGGTCTCGTAGGCGAAGAAGTCGGAGAGGCAGGAGGGCTGGGGGCGCGGGGGGGGCATGGGGGGCCGGGGGGGGGCTGGCAGGGATCTGGCGGGGATCTGGCGGGGATCTGGTGGGGATCTGGTGAGGGGCTGGCAAGGAGCTGGGCAGCTGGGGTGGTGCAGAGGCGGGGGGGGGGCGGGGGAGGGAGGGGGAGGGCGTGGGCGTGGGGAGGGAGGGGGAGGGAAGGGGCAGGGGGTGGGGGGGTGGGGGGGGATATGGGGGGGGATGGGGGATATGGGGGGGTGTGGGGGGAGATGGGGGGGTGCAGGGGGCATGGAGAGGTTTTTGGGGTGCAGGGGGTGATAGGGTGATGAGGGGAGGGTGGGAGATGGGGTGCGGGGGGCACAGAGAGGGGCTGGGCAGAGGGATGGGGGCTCGGGGGGTGGGGCAGGGCTGGGGGGGGCCCTGTTTGGGGTGCCCCTTGTGTGGGGTGAGCCTTGTTTGGGGTCCCCTTTGTTTGGGGTGACCCATATATAGGGTGCCCCTTGTTTGGGGTGCTCCTTATTTGGGGTGAGCCTTGTCTGGGGCACCCCTTGGTGCCTCTTCTTTGGGGTTCCGTGTTTGGGGTGTCCTCATACGGCTTTGGGGTGCCCCTTATATGAGGTGCCCCTTGTATAGGGTGACCCTTATTTGGGGTGCCCCTTGTTTGGGGTACCCCTTGTGTGGGGCACTCCTTGGTGCCTCTTCTTTGGGGTTCCATGTTTGGGGTGTCCTTGTAGGGCTTTGGGGGTGCCCCTTGTATGGGGTGCCCCTTGTATAGGGTGCCCCTTGTTTGGGGTCCCCTTTGTTTGGGGTGACCCTTATATAGGGTGACCCTTATTTGGGGTGCCCCTTGGTGCCTCTTATTTGGGGTTCCATGTTTGGGGTGTCCTTGTAGGGCTTTGGTGGTGCCCCTTGTATGGGGTGCCCCTTGTATAGGGTGCCCCTTGTTTGGGGTTCCCTTTGTTTGGGGTGACCCTTATATAGGGTGACCCTTATTTGGGGTGCTCCTTGCTTGGGGTGCCCCTTGGTGCCTCTTATTTGGGGTTCCCTGTTTGGGGTGTCCTCATAGGGCTTTGGGGTGCCCCTTGTTTGTGGTGCCCCTTGTTTGGCGTCCCCCTTTTTTGGGGTCCCCCATTTATGGGGCGTCCATGCAAAGCTTCGGAGCACCCCATGCACCTTTTGCCCCCCCCCCCCCGGCCTTTTGGGGTCCCCCCCATGCATGGTCCCCCCCGTGCCCCCCATCCCTTTTCATCCCTTTTGGGGGCGCTGCGCCCCCCTCTGCCCTCAGCCTCCCCCCCCCCGCGTCTCTATGATCCCCTCGGGGCCCCCCCGAATTATTTTTTTTGGGGGGGGGGGGGTGCCGCTCTAGTCCTCCACGTTGCGGCGCCCTCTCTATGGCGGAAGCGGGGGCGGGTTCCGGCGGGGGGGGGGGAAGAGGAGGAGGAGGAGGAGGAGGAGGAGGAAGGCCGGGGGGGGAGGTGCGTGTTGCGCAGGCGGGAAAAGTGGCGGCGGTGCGGGGGGGGGGTGGATTTTGGGGGGGGGGGGGACCCCCAAGGGTGGGGGGTGAGGTTTAGTTTTGGGGGAGGGGGGGGAGGTTTTGGGGTGGGGGCGGGATTTTTTTTTGGGGGGGGCATTTTTTGGGGTGGGGGGCGGGTTTATGGGGCCGGGGGGGGCGCTGGGGTAGGGGGGTGGTGGATGTGGGGGGGGCCCTGGCATGGGGGGGGAGCTGGGGGGGGTTTATGGGGCCGTGGGGGGGGATATGGGGTTGTAGGGGGCCATTTGGCGCTGTATGGGGCCACGGGGGGGCCGTATGGGGATATGGGGGGGCTGTATGGGGTCGTGGGGGGCTGTATGGGGCCACAGGGGGGTGTATGGGGCCACGGGGTGCTGTATGGGGACACAGGGTGTTGTAGGGCCGCGGGGGGGCTGTATGGGGCCACGGGGTGCTGTAGGGCCATGCGGTGCCGCTGGGGTGCCTTCTCCTCGCTGTGCTCACCCCTGTGGTTTCTCTCCCCCCCCCCAGCAGCTCCTCAGTGCTCAGCGTCCCCGCGCCAGGGCATGCCGGCCCCCCCGGGGGGGATCTGAGCAGAGCCTGGCCCGGGCCCCCTCCTCCTCCCCCCAAAAAGCCCCCGGGGCCGCCGCCGGCTCCCCCCGGCCCCGTTGGCCATGGCCGACACGCTGGAGTTCAACGAGATCTACCAGGAGGTGAAGGGCTCTATGGTGAGCAGCAGGGGGGGGGCCCATCCCACCCCAATCCCACCCCAATCCCACCCCAATCCCACCCCCATCCCACCCCGTCCATCCCTCCTCTCATTTTCCAAGGGCCCTCACGTATAGGGCCAGGGTGTTTTGGGATCTCTGTGCTGGGTGTTGCACATCGGGTGGCGCAGCCCCGGTGTCGAGGATCCCCCCCCCATAAATCCGTGGCGTTTGGGAGCTGTTCCTACAAGCCTGATGGGATCCTGGGGGTGTTTTGGGCCACCCAAACCCCAAACGAGGGTGGTCAGGGGTGCGTGGAGAACAAAACCTGACGGGATTTGGGGAGGTCGCCCCGTGGGGGGATCCGTGCCCTGTGAGGCAGCCCCCGGGGGTGTCCGGGGGGGAGCCTGACACCCTCTGCCCCCCCAGAATGACGGCCGGCTGCGGCTGAGCCGCCAGGGCGTGATCTTCAAGAACAGCAAGACGGGCAAGGTGGACAACATCCAGGCCTCGGAGCTGGCCGAGGGCGTGTGGCGCCGCGTGGCCCTGGGCCACGGCCTCAAGCTGCTCACCAAGAACGGCCACGTCTACAAATACGATGGGTTTCGGGAATCGGTGAGCCCCCGGCGATGTTTGCTCCCGGCCTTCCTCCTCCGTGTGTCCGGGCATCGCCCTACAACACCCCCTTCCCCCCCAGCAACAGCTGACCCCTTTTTTTGTCCCTGTTTCCCTCATTTCTGTGGGTTCTGTCCCCTGTTGGGGGCTCTGGATGGTGCCCTTGGGGGTGTCTGACGGCGTTCCCTGTTGCCAGGAGTTCGACAAGCTGTCGGATTTCTTCAAGGCCCACTATCGCCTGGAGCTGGCGGAGAAGGACCTGTGCGTGAAGGGCTGGAACTGGGGCACGGTCAGGTTCGGAGGTGAGTCGCGGTAATAGGGGCAGGGGGTGCCTCCAGGCGGTGGGGCCGGGGGGGTCCCGTCCCACCAGGTGCCTGTTCCTGCAGCTCCCAGCTTCAGGGGGCTCCTCCGGGCAGCTGCCCCCTTCCTAGCCATGATTTTGGGCATTTTCCATCCCATCCTCGGGTTCTCACCCCCTGGCCCCGTGCAGGGCAGCTCCTGTCCTTCGACATCGGGGAGCAGCCGGTGTTCGAGATCCCCCTCAGCAACGTCTCGCAGTGCACCACGGGCAAGAACGAGGTGACGCTGGAGTTCCACCAGAACGACGACGCCGAGGTCTCGCTCATGGAGGTGCGCTTCTACGTGCCCCCCACCCAGGAGGACGGCGTGGACCCCGTGGAGGTGAGCTGAGGGCTGGGGGATGGAGAGAGCACCCCGGGGG
Source organism: Anas acuta (assembly GCF_963932015.1). Lineage (NCBI taxonomy): Eukaryota > Metazoa > Chordata > Aves > Anseriformes > Anatidae > Anas > Anas acuta. The sequence continues at coordinate 53,698,528 of NC_088983.1, read as the reverse complement.
TCTCGGCGTGGCCGGATCCGTGCCCGAGGTTCCCTTTTCCTCGCAGGCCTTCGCGCAGAACGTCCTGTCCAAGGCGGACGTGATCCAGGCCACGGGCGATGCCATCTGCATCTTCCGGGAGCTGCAGTGCCTGACGCCCCGCGGGCGCTACGACATCCGCATCTACCCCACCTTCCTGCACCTGCACGGCAAGACCTTCGACTACAAGATCCCCTACACCACCGTGCTGCGCCTCTTCCTGCTGCCCCACAAGGACCAGCGCCAGATGTTCTTTGTGGTGAGGAGGGGTGGGCTGGAGGGTCCTCCCTCGGGGAAGGGCGATGTTTTTTTGGGGTTTCGTGGTCCTCAGCTCATCGTGTCCTTTCAGATCAGCCTGGATCCCCCCATAAAGCAGGGCCAGACCCGCTACCACTTCCTCATCCTGCTCTTCTCCAAGGACGAGGACATCTCGCTCACCCTCAACATGAACGAGTGAGCTCCCCTCCCCTCCCTGCCCCCGGGGGCTGGCGAGGAACCCCCCGGTGCCCAAATCCTCAGCCTCTTCCCCTCCTTTTTACCCACCCAGGGAGGAGGTGGAGAAGCGCTTCGAGGGCCGGCTGACCAAGAACATGTCCGGCTCCCTCTACGAGATGGTCAGCCGCGTCATGAAGGCGCTGGTCAACCGCAAGATCACCGTGCCTGGCAACTTCCAGGGGTGAGGGCACGTTGCGTCCTCCCACGGGTGGTGAAATTTCGGGTGTTCGCCCCCCCAGCGCCGCGACGTGGCTGTGTTTGCCCCCCCCAGGCACTCGGGAGCGCAGTGCATCACCTGCTCCTACAAGGCCAGCTCGGGGCTGCTGTACCCGCTGGAGCGCGGCTTCATCTACGTGCACAAGCCGCCCGTGCACATCCGCTTCGACGAGATCTCCTTCGTCAACTTCGCCCGCGGCACCACCACCACCCGCTCCTTCGACTTCGAGATCGAGACCAAGCAGGGCACGCAGTACACCTTCAGCAGCATCGAGAGGTGGGCGCGGGGCCGGCCCAGCCCCTCCTCGGCCCCTCGCGCCGGGCGGTTTCCCAAGGGCTGTGTGTGTCCCGCAGGGAGGAGTACGGGAAGCTCTTCGACTTCGTCAACGCCAAGAAGCTGAACATCAAGAACCGGGGCCTGAAGGAGGTACCCACCCCACGACCCGCTCCTCTGCGCCCTGCTGGCCGGGCTGGGACAGGGCCGGGGCCTTTTTCTCCCAGATTCTGCTGCTTTTTTTTTTTCCTCCTCTTTTTCCCCCTTTTTTTCACCTCTCTTTTCTTTCCTTGCCCTTGTAGAGGAAAAAGGTCCGTGCGATTCCCCTTCCTCTTTCTCCTCTTCCTCCTCCTGGTGCAGGTTTCCTCTGCATGGCTGTGGTGGTCCCTGACTAAACCCAGTAACGCCAGCATGGGTTGCGAGAGGGGCCCCCTAACCCCAATAACACTCCTGGGGGACCTTGGCTGTCCCCATCCCTGGCTCCCTGACGGGGAGGGGACACGGGGGGTGTCCGTGCATGCGTGTGGGGCCTGCCCAGGAGCACCCCAGCGGTTTTGGCTTCCAGAGGTGGCGTGTGTGCAGCCGTGGGGGGTGTGGGGAGCGCTCTGACTCCGTCCCTCCCGCAGGGAATGAAGCAGAGCTACGACGAGTACGCCGACTCCGACGAGGACCAGCACGATGCCTACCTGGAGAGGATGAAGGAGGAGGGCAAGATCCGCGAGGAGAACGCCAACGACAGCAGCGACGGCTCTGGGGAGGAGACGGGTGGGTGCAGGGGCCAGGGGGGCGGGAGGGGCCACCCTGGGGGGCTGTCCGGGGTCCCCAGGCTTCTTCCCCCTCTGGTTACATCCCTGCCCCGCTCCTGGGCAGGATCAGAGCCCTGAGAGGTCCCATCCTCACCCCGTGCTCTCCTTCCAGATGAATCCTTCAACCCTGTCGAAGAGGACGATGACGTGGCTGAAGAGTGAGTAGGGGCAGGGCGGGGGTCTCCAGGGCTCGCTTTTGGAAGGGATTTGTGTCGGGGCAGTGGTGGGATGGGGCTGGGGGAGCGCCAGGTCCGGGTAGGGTTGTTGTAAATCCCTGGCCATGAATTCTGGAGGCGTGGGCACGCTTCTGGGCTGACCCCTGGGCTCTGGACAGGCGCTCGGGGGCACTGCCCGCCCTGTTGGGAGGGGAGGGGTTGATCTGAGTGGTGTTGATGCCCAAAGTTTACGGGAAGTCAGGAAAGCATCAGCCACGTTCGTGTAAAGGAAAACCCCCGGGGGGCTGCTGAGTGCCAGCACAGCTTCAGCTCGGCCTGCAGGCTGCTGGGGGCTGGGAGGATTCGGGGCAGGTCTTGCCACGTGCTCAGGCTGTTCCCGAATCCGTGTTTTCTCGCCCAGGTTTGACAGCAACGCCTCGGCCAGCTCCTCCAGCGGCGATGGCGACAGCGACCGGGATGAGAAGAAGCCGGCCAAGAAGGCCAAGATCGTCAAGGACCGCAAGCCCCGCAAGAAGCAGGTGGAGGTGAGAGGGGGTGGCTGGAGGGGTTGTGGAGGGCAGGACCCGCTTCCCCAAACGTTGATCGCTGATCCTTTGAGATACCCAGCTCTGAGCTGCTTGTCCAAGCCCATGCTCTGCCTCCTTTGGGCCCTTACTCACCCTGCAGATGAGGCAAGGTCGAGTGCTTGGGGTCTTGGGAGGCTCTCACGCTGGTTCTCTCCACTCCCTGCCGCCCCCAGAGCAAGAAGGGGAAAGACCCCAACGCCCCCAAGAGGCCCATGTCCGCCTACATGCTCTGGCTGAACGCCAACCGCGAGAAGATCAAGTCCGACCACCCCGGCATCAGCATCACGGACCTGTCCAAGAAGGCCGGGGAGCTCTGGAAAGCCATGTCCAAGGAGAAGAAAGAGGTGGGTCGCTCGGGAAAAGAAGCAAGGGGCGAGGATGGCTGCTCGAGGAGGGGAAGAGTGGGCTCCAGGAGCCCTGCTGGGCTCTTCCTTGGGCTCAGGATCCTCGATCTCAGCAGCGGGGAGGTGTAACAGCAGTGGGGTGGGGACTGGTGGGGCTGAGCGTGGTCAGGAGAAGGCCCTGCCGACCTCGTGTGCTTGCTGCAGGAGTGGGATCGCAAGGCAGAAGATGCCAGGAGGGACTACGAGAAGGCCATGAAGGAGTACAGCGTGGGCGGCAGGTCCGAGAGCTCCAAGACGTGAGTGTGCTGAGCAGGCAGGAGGGCGGTGGCCGGGCTTCGTGCCTCTGGGATCCAGTTCTGCTGCCTTCACAGTGGCTGGGCCTCTCTCAGCAAGGTCAGGCTAATATCCCTTCTGCCTGTCACAGGGACAGGTCTAAAAAGAAGAAGAAGAAGCAGGAGAAGCAGATGAAGGGGAAAGCGGAGAAGAAGGGCGCTGCCTCCAGGTCTTCGTCCTCCACCAAGTCCTCTGCCAAGGGTCTGAGCGAGAGCTTCAAGAGCAAGGAGTTCGTCTCCAGCGACGAGAGCTCCTCCGCGGAGAGCAAGAAGGAGGTAGGGCCCTGTAGTGGGGCGGGGGAGAGCCTGGCACCTGTGGGGTGCTTCGTTCTCCCCCCTGACGCCCCTTCTTGTTCCCACAGGACTCGGAGGAGGAGGGAGGCGCCAATTCCCCCCCCAGCTCGGAGGATTCGGCCTCGGGCTCGGATTAGCGCTGTCCTGCTGGCTCCAGGCTGGTTCCCAGCTCAGCGGGAGGACTGAGGGGCTGCCAGGGGGGGCAGGGGGCAGGGGGCAGGGCAGGGGGGCGCCCCCCCAGCCCCGTCCCCTCAGCGCCTGGCCGGGGGGGGGGGGGGGGCGCGGAGCCTCAGCCCCGCTCCTCACCCACGGATTTTTGTTGTTTTTTTTTTTTTTTTTTTTAAACCGCTGGGGTTTGGTTTGGTCTCTCTCTTTTTGTTGGTTCCGTTTTGTATCTGGGGTCCATTCGCCTTGAATAAAAAAAACAAACACCAAAAACACCCCCCCGGGGCCTGCGTCTGGCTGAGGCGCGGCGGGGCCTCCATGGGGCCTCCATGGGGCCTGGTGCTGCTGGGCCTCGCCTCGCAGCCTCCACCCGAGGCTCCCCGGGGAGGGGAGGTGCTGAGGCCGCGTTGCAGCCGTTACAGCCGTTACAGCCGTTATTATTGAACGAAAAACGCCCCTGGAGGCCCTGAGGGAGGCTGGGAGGACCGCGCGGCCTCAACATGGCGCCGTCCCCCCACCCCCCCCCGTCCGTCCCTCCTCCCCTTAGTCTCTATGGTAGCGCGTCTCTATGGTCCCTCCCCTCCGGCCCCGCCACGCGGCGCCGCGGCCGCACCCCGCGGGGAGGGGGCGTGGCCTGAGGGGAGGGGGCGTGGTCAAGCTCATGAATATTCATGAGCGGGGGGCTCCGGGGAGCGTCGCTATGGCAACGGGGGGTGCGGGGGGGGCGTTGCCATGGCGACGGCCCCGAGGCCTGCCCGCGTTGCCATGGCGACGGGAGCGGGGCCCGGGGGATGGGGGAAGGGGGAAGAAAGGGGGGGGGGGGGGCGCCCCTTGCCCTCCTCTTCCTCCCCTCCTCTTCCTCCCCTCCCCTCCTCCGCCCCCCCCGGCCCTTCCTCTCCGCCCTCCGGCCTCGCCACCGGGAGCTGGGCCCGGGGCTGCCGCCGGGTGGGGAAGGGGGGGGCCCGGAGTGGGGGGGGGAGGGAAGGGGGAAAGGGGGGGGGGGAAGATGGCGGAGGGCTGGGGAGGGGCTGGGGCTGGGGCTGGGGCTGGGGGGGGGAGATGTCTTCCAGATGTGGGCCCCAGGGGGTGGGCGGGGGGAGATGGGGGGCTGAAAGGGGCTGGGGGGGTGGGGGGGTGAAGGGGGGGTGAGGAAGAGGAGGAGGAGGAGGAGGAGGAGGAGGAGGGATGGGGGGGGGGGGAGGCAGGGCAGGGCCGGGAGGAGCGGAGGAGGAGGCAGGGAGCGAGTTTTTCCTGTCCCCGCAGCGCTCCCTGAGTCACGGCAGCGGCCCGAGCCCCAGGAGCCCCCGCGCCCCCCGGCCCGGCCATGAGGCCGCAGAGGGGAAGGTGAGGGGGGCACCCCCTGCCCCATGGGCACCCCCTCCATGGGGGCACCCCCACCATGGGGCACCCCTTAACCCTGCCTCCGTGCCAGCGGCCCCCCGGCGGAGCCCACGGCATGGGGTCGGGGCGCTGGGGGGCTTGGCGTGGGTGCCGGGGGGCTGGCGGTGTCGGGGAGGGGGCTGGGGGCTGGCACGCTGCCCCCACGCTGCTGCTGTGGGGCCGGGACGGGCGCCTGGCGGTGTGACGTACCCCACAGCGCCCAGCCGGCTGCTGCAGGGCCCCTGCTGCCTGCCCCGAGGGTGTGGGGGCAGCGGGGGAGAAATGGGGGTGGTGTGAGCAGGTTGGGGTGTTGTAGGGCGAACAGGGGGACCTGGGGGGGCCCGGTGGTGATTTGGGGCGTGGGGAGCGGCTGTCGGGGTGCCCCGGCTGTGCCAAGGGCGGGCACGGGGCCGGCAGCCTGATAGCAGCCTGGCACGCGGCGTGGGCGCTGCTGCAGGTGCCCGGCGGGGCTGGCGTGGTGCCGGGGCAGGATCCGGGAGGTTTTAGGGAGGTTTTAGGGTTGGTGGGCCCCAGCGGACAGCCCAGGCGCTGATTTTTTCCCCCCCACCCCATAACGCTTCTCCCTTTTCTCTTCCCCCAGGGGCTGACCGCTCGCTGAGATCTGCCCGGCCCCAGCCCCCGCCATGGCCTCCCAGCCCCAGCCCCTGCACCCCCCCCTGCCCTGCGCCTCGGGGGGGGCCGGGCTGGCGGCCGGCAGCCCCGAAAAAGGTGAGAGCCCCCCGGACACCAGCCCGGCCCCCTACCCACAGCCGCTCACACGTGGGTTGTGCTGCCCTCAGCCTGGAGCGGGGCATCTCTCGGGGCTGTAGGGTTTCTGTCAGTGCTGTAGGGCTTTTCTCGGGGCTGTAGGGTTTCTCTAACACCCTGTCTCTCTCCGTGTCTCCCTCCCGCAGGCACCGCTCGCCCCAAACCTCCCATCCGGCCCAAGCCCCGCGTGCTGCCCAAGCCCTCCGTCCCCGCAAAGCCTCACCCCCCGCCGGCCCCGCGGCACCCTCGCCCCGAGCTGCCCTCGGCCGAGAAGATGAACCGCCTGGCGGGACCCCAGCCCTACGGCGGGGGCAGCTCCGGGGGGGCCCTCCGGCGCCCCTCCTTCACCCTCAAGTCTCCCGAGACCCCCAACGGGAAGGGGCTCCCCTCCCCGCCGCCCTCGGCCCCCGAAGACCCGGGTGCGAGCCCCGCCGGCGAGGCGCCTGCGGCCCCCCCGACGCCATCCCGCAAGGGCCCCGCTCCCTTTAAGGTGACCCCGGTGCCCGTGGCGGCCAAGCCGGAGCGCTTCCCGGGCACCACGGTGGAGGAGATCCTGGCCAAAATGGACAGCAGGGAGGGCCCGGCAAGCCCCGAGCGGGCCCGGCTCTCGCCCTTCTGCCCCGACGCCGCCTCTCCAAGCCGCTTCGGCTCCAAGCCCTTCGCCGCCGTCTTCAGGAGGCGCCCCGGCGGGGAGGCGGAGGGAGCCCCCCCCGGTGAAGCCCTGCAGCCCCCTCAGCACGCCGGGGGGGAGCCGGGGACGGGGGGCGAGAGGAGCTCAGTGGCTGAAACCAGGTGAGGGGCGCGGGGCCGCTCCCCGGGGATGAGGGGACGAGGGTTGGGGGCGGCGCCGCGCGCGATGGGAAGGGAATAACGGGGCCGGGAGGGAGCTGAGGTCTGGGCTCCGGCACGAGGCCGGGGTTCCTCCTAACCAACAGCGCCTTGAGCTGCCTTGGTGGGAAGGCTGGGTCACCCGCCACAGCCCCGGTGGTTTGTGGAAACCGCAGGAACGGGCTGGCCCGGTTACGGAACCGTGCTCGCAGCCCTCTGCCGGCTGGGACAGCTGCCAGCCCGCCCTGCCGCTGCCCCAGCTGGGCATTTCGGGGGCTCGCTGCCCCTGGGAAACGCTCCCTTTTCTCCCTTTTCTCCCTGTTTCCCACCCTCGTTGTTTTTTTTTTTTTCCTGCTGGTCCACGCCGGATCTGTGGGACTCCCGGCTGCGGGACGGGCTGGTGGCGAGCCAGCCCTTGGCCGTGCTCCCGCAAGCCGGGCACCTCTGGGAGCAGGGCAGGGGCTATTTTCATCCTGAGTGTGAGAAACTCGCTGTGCGAAGGATGAAAAACTTCCCAGCGAGGGCTTTGCAGCCCCTTCTCCCCCCTCCCTAATGCAACCAGCCCCCTGACTGAACCCGGCAGGGAATGCGGGGTGGCTGCAGCTCGCCCCACGGGGATGGGTTGGGGCCGGTGGGGGTGGTGGTGGGAGAGGAGAGCGGGGTGCCCGTGGCATTCACCCAGCCTCCCGTCTCCCCGCAGCAGCGGCTCCTCCCCAGCCGGCCTGAGCTGTGCCGGGGACCCCCGCCGACTCTGGAGGCCGCCGTCCCCCCCTGACGTGAGTTCTCGCCGCCCCCTCCTGCGCCGCGGCTGCTCCGCTCCTGGGCTCTCTCCTTTGGGGCTCTCCTGTCTCCTCCGGGGCTCCCTCTCTGCGGGGTGCGTGTCTCTCCTTCCTCCTTTCTGGTGCCGAGCCCCCTCCCTCCATCCCTCCCTGCATCCCTGGGGGGAAGGCGGGTTCCCCCCTGCTCCCCCCCTGTGCTCGGGGTGCCAGGCTCCTGGGGCGGGCTCGGCAGGTGCCAGCCCCGCTGCGGTGCCGAGGTGGGGACGAGGAGCAGCCGTGAGTCACCGGCCAGGATTTTGGGTGGTGGCGGGGACACCGAGCAGCGTGCCGGGGCCGGGGGGGAGGAGAAGGAACCCCGCTGGCCACGGGCAGGGCTGGGCCCTCGGTGCCAGGGCGGTGCGGGTTGGGGCTGGGGGCGTTTCTGTTTCCTCTCGCTTCGGTTCTTCCTCTCCGTGTCTCTCTGCACGCCTCTGGCGGGGGGCTGGGGCAGGGGCAGGGGCTCTGGGGGGGCTCTGGGTGCTGCCTGGCCCTGCCCACGGGGCACGGAGCGGGGCCGGGGCCCACGGGGAGCAGCCGAGGCTGAGTCAGGCAGGAAGCGGCCCCGGAGCTGCCAGGAAGCGTGGGCGCCTCCTGCCCCGGGATTCGGAGGGGACGGGGTTTTGGGAACGGGGTGAGATGCCCGGGGGGTTCCTCCTGAGTGACTGTGCCCCCTCCCCGTGCCCCCCACCCCGTTCTTTCCGCAGCTCTCCTCTCTCCAGCTGGGCACCCCCGGCCCCCCCGGCTCCCCGAGACCCCCCTCCTGCCCGCCTCCAGCCCCGGGCGCTCCTTTCCAGCCCGCCGAGCCCTCCGCCTTGGCCCCCGGCTCTCCCGAAGCCCCCCCGGAGCTGCTGCCCCCCGGCTCCCCCACCCTGGCCCCCGGCTCCCCCAATTCCCCCGCTCAGCCCCCAGCCCAGGATCTCCCCGCTGCCTCCATCCAGGCTCCGGGCGCCCCGGCCGAAGCCCAGCCCGGTGCCTCCCGCTCCCCTGGCTCCCCCCACACCCCCAGTGAAGGGTCCCCCGCTACCTCCAGCCCCCCAACACCAGGCACCCCCCAGCTGCCCCCCCGTGCCACCTACCCCCCCGGCTCCCCTGAGGCTGCTGCAGAGCCCCCGTCCCCCCCCAGCCCCTCCCCAGAGCCCCCTTCCAGAGCCTCTCGTCCCCCGGGCTCCCCGGAAGGACCCGATGACTCCCCTACATCCCCGCGGTCCCCTGAGGGTCCCGATTTCAGCCTTCCCCCCCCCAGCAGGGACTCGGGGCTCCGACGTTGCTCCGAGGGGGTCCTGCGGCCCCCCCCCAGCGAAGGGCAGGGCATGGGGGAGCTGGGGGGCTCGCTGAGCGCCCTGCCCCAGCCCGGGGAGCCGGCGGCGCAGCGCTCGCTGGGCAGCGAGTCCAGCTGGAGCCTCTCGCACTCCTTCGAGTGGACGTTCCCCTCCCGGGGGGGCAGGGGGCTGCCGTCCCCCCCCAGCTCCCCCATCCGGGAGGCGGCCGACTCGGGGCTCTCCGAAGAGGACAACGGGTCGGACGGGGAGGCTGCGGGCTCCCGAGGGGATGGTGGATCCCATAGGGCTGGCGGCTGGCCGGAGGAGGGGGATCCGTGCCCGGGGGGGCCCATAGCCAAGCTGGAGGCCGAGGGCTCAGCGGAGGAGGAGGAAGAGGAGGAGGAGGAGGAGGCAGAGTGGAACAGCACCGTGCTGCACGTGACAGAGCCTGAGGAGGACCCTGCTGAGCCCCAGCCCCCTGTGGAGGCCACCCGGGCGGACGCAGCCTCTCCGCAGCCCGAATCCTGCTGGGAGCCGGGGTCAGCGGGCGGCTCTGCCTCCAACCTGCAGGGCCCCGGCGGGCCGGGCCGGGAGGAAGGCTCCTCCAGGGCTCCCGACACCCACCCCGACCCGGGCTGGCTGACCGAGCTGCTGGCATCGCCGGGGGCTCAGGCAGCGGGACGCGGCTCAGCGCAGGCCGACGGCTCGGAGGTGAGGACTCACGGAGGCGAGGCAGCAAGGGTTAAAACCCGGCTGCGCGCTTCTGCTTTTTTTTTTTTTCTTCATCTTTTTTTTTTTTTTTTCTCCTGCGTCGGAGCCGTCCAACGGGTTGGGTGGAGGCTGAGCACCCAGCGCGGGGAGAGCCGGGGTGGGGCCGGGCGCCGCGTGCGCCGGCACGGAGAGCCATGGCCGAGCCGGGCACCGCGGCCGTGCTGCGGAGGCTGCTGGCCAACCTGCAGCTGCGCGACGAGCTGGGGAGGGCTCGGAGCACGAGGGGCTCCGAGGGGCCCTGGGTGGGTGCAGTGGCTGCGGGTGGTGGGCGCTGGGCTGGCTCCGGGAGGGGTGCTGAGGGTGGCCGCTCGCCCCCTGTGGTGTTTCTCTGATGCTCTCTCTGATTTTCTGGCTCCCTTTCCCCCAGGACCTGCTGGGCTGGTCGCGGAAGGACCTGTGCAGCGAATTCGGCATCGGGAGGTCCCAGCGGGCCGCTGCTTTTGATTGGAGACACGAGGCTGTGGCCAGAGACAGGGACTGGCCCGGCGAGGTGGGGACCAAATCCAGCTGGGACACCGGGCACAGCGTGGGGGACGTGGAGCGGCAGGACAGGGCCTTCAGCGCCGCCGAGAGGGACTGGAGCAGCAGCTACAAAGGGACAGAGCTGCTGGGGGACGCGGGGCTGGGCTGCGGCACCTGGCCCAAACCCCACAGCCTGGGGGAAAGCTGCCTGCAGGACCAAGATTTTGGCAAAGCCAGCTGGGGCACCGGCTACGGCTTGGACGGCGCAGGCGGCAGAGAGGAGGCGAGCTCTGGGAAGACCGAGTGGAGCAGGAGCTACGGCGTGGGCCAGCAGGAGGACAAAGAGCTGAGCTCCAGGCAGCCCAGCTGGGCTGGCAGGTACGGCTCTGGGGACCTGCAGAGCCCGGCCGGGGAGCTCACACCCGTGTGGGCCGGCGAGTACGGCACCGGCGACGCCGAGATGAAGGACAGGGAGCTGGGCGCAGACTGGGCCAGCAAATACAGCAGCAGGGATGCTGAGAGCAAGGAGGAGGACTTGACGCTGGGCTGGGCTGGCAGATCCAGCACCGGGGACGCCGGCAGCCTGGAGAAGGAGTTTTGCCCCAGCAGGTCGGCCTGGGACAGCAAATACAGCAGCAGCGCCATGGAGAGCCAGGACAGGGAGTTCAGCCCCAGCAGGCCCGCCTGGTCTGGCGAATACAGCAGCCAGGACATGGAGAGCCAGGACAGGGAGTTTAGCCCCAGCAGGCCGGCCGAAGGCAGCGACTACAGCACGAGGGGCATGGAGAGCCAGGACAGAGAGTTCAGCCCCAGCAGGCCGGCCTGGGACAGCGAGTACAGCAGCAGGGCCATGGAGAGCCAGGACAGGGAGTTCAGCCCCAGCAGGCCGGCTGAAGGCAGTGGTTATGGCGCTGGAGAGGAGGAGAGCCAGGAGAGGGAGTTCAGCCCCAGCAGGCCGGCCTGGGACGAGGAGTACAGCAGCAGGGCCATGGAGAGCCAGGACAGGGAGTTCGGCCCCGGCAGGCCAGTGTGGGCCAGCGAGTTCGGCTCCGTGGCCACCAGGAAGGAAGAATTCGGTCCCAGCCGGCTGAGCTGGGCTGGAGAACGCGGCACGGCCCAGACAGAAGCGGGCAGTGCCTTTGGGGTCAGAACAGAAGAGCTGCCCGGCTCCTCTGCCCCTGGGCACCCGGCCCCGGAGCCGGGCTGGGGCAGCGGCGAGCAGCAGGAGAGCGGCGCCGTGGGCTGGATGGAGGAGCTGTGCCGCGGGGCAGCTGAGCACCGTAACCAGTTCGGTGCCATTGGGATGGAGCAGGGGCCCGACCCCGCCAGCACTGCAGCGCCAGAAGGAGGCCCCATGTCCTGGAGCACCGAAATGAGCCCCGGGGACCTGCAGGAGCGCGGGGAGCCCCCGGGAGGCTGGCACGGCGACCTCCCCTCGGCTCCTACCGCTGGCACCGGTGATGGTGGACCGGGACAGATGGCCTGGGATGAGGACGGGGCAGCCCCAGGCAGCTCCGCACAGCCCCGGGAAGATGAGGATGAGGAGGAGGAAGCAGGCTGGAGGCAGCCCCAGGAGGCAGGCGGATGGAGCACGGAGCTGAGCGAGGCTGAAGCCAGGCGCCAGGAGTGGGCCAGCGCCTTCGACGCCCGCTGTGCCGCACGCAGCCGGGATTTCGGTGCCGGGGAGCCGAGCCCAGGAGACCACGGGGCTTCGGCACCAGGGTAAGGAGGGAGCTGGCGGGGGGGGATCTGGAGGATCTGGCAGACTTAGCTCCGTCAGCCTTGGGAGGGCTTTCCCTTGGCTGCAGCTGGGGGAACTGTGGGCTCTCCTCTCGTCTCCCCCAGCAGGACCCCCATGGACGCCCACCTCTCGGACCCCAGCCCACCCTTGGGTGCCGATGCTGAGCCTACAGGGCTGAGCTCCCAGCCCCCAGCCTCAGAGCCCCCCCGGGACGAGGATGAGGATGAGGATGAGGACGAGCCCAGCCCCGCAGAGGACAGGGACGTGGCTGCAGCCCCCCTGCTGCCAGAGGCTGGCAGCGGGACCCCCCCAGAAGCGGGGAGCCAGGAGGAGACCCCCTGGGACCACCCGGATGCGAAGAGACCGCAGAGCTGCGAGGAAAAACCCGCTCAGCCCGAGGGACCCGCGGAGCTCTCCGGGCAGGAATTCACCTTTTTGGAGGTGAGTGGGTGGGGGGAAGCTGCTGACCCCCCCCCCTCGTGGCAGCCCTGATCCAAATGCGCTGTGGGCACCAGGCTGCCCTGCGCTGTAGGGTCACTGCTGCCCTGGGGGAGGCATAAAGCCCTGTGGGATGGATGGGGGGGCTGGGGGACCCCCCGTGCTGGGCACTGACCTTCCCCCCGTGCGTTTGCAGGACACGGAGGTCCTGGACAGCACCGTGTACCGCACCAAAGCCAGCCTGGGCCGCAAGCGGAGGCACCGGGCACCCGCCCTCCGCCCCGGGGCCACCTCGGAGGGGGACAGCTGGATCTTCCAGGACTCCACAGGTCAGATCCCTGCGGCTGGGGACAGCGGGGCAGGGACATTGAGGTGCTGTGGCCTTGGCAGAGGCGCCTCACGGCCGTGCTGTCCCCACAGAGCCCCGTCCACCCCGCGCGGCCGCGTCCTCCGACGAGGAGGCAGCAGAGGAGCCCAAGAGCCGGCGGGTGCGAGCGTCCCCGTCGGGAAAAGGCGTCAAGGTGCCGCTCTTCCCCGGCCTCAACACGTCTGCCCTCAAGGTACGGGCCCGGCAGGACCCCAGGGACATGTCCCAGCCGGGAAGAGGGGACCCGATCCCTCCACGGGGGCAGCGTGTGGGTATTGGGGTGGCTGGGGAGGGAAAAGGGTACGACGGGGGGCCCTGGGGGCGGCGGGGAGCACCCCTCTGACTGCACCCCTCACGCCCAGGCCAAGCTGAGGGGCCGAAACCGCTCTGCCGAGGAGGGGGCGCTGCCAGCAGACAGCAAGGCAGCCCCCCCGAAGGACCCCCACGTGCAGCGCTCCAAGTCCTGCAAGATCCCCGGCCTGGGGGGGAAGCCCCTGGCGCTGCCCCCCAAGCCGGACAAGTCCTCAGGGTGAGTGCCGAGGGCCCTGGGGAGGAAAGGGGTGTGAAATCCCCCCCGTGGGCACAATGGGGACCTGTGGGGTGCGGGGTGGACGTGCCAAGGTGCCTGTGGGGCTGTGATGGAGTCCCACGGCCCCGAGGAACCCGGTGCCCCGGGGTTGGTGTTTCTGCTGCTGGCAGCCGGCCTCGGGGCTGGGGCTGGAGCGGGGAGGGAGGCTTGCTGGGACCGGCATTCCCAAGGCCCCGTTGCCTGGGAGAGTTGGGCTGCTCCACCCTAAACAGTGCTTGGGACGAAGCCCTTAAAGCCACAGCTTGGAGGCTGCCTCCGCAGCTGGCCGCAGCCCGGCTCCCTGCCTGCCCGACCCCTCTGGGGAGCGGGACCGCGCCGGGGGGCCCCGTTGGCCGCGTCCCCCCAGGGCTTTGGGAGAAGCCCCCAGGGCTTCTTTGGGCGTGTTTCGGGGGGATTTTGGTGATGCAGCTCCATCCTCCCAGGTCAGACGGCTCCCCGCCACACTGGCTGCAAGCGCTGAAGCTGAAGAAGAAGAAATCATGAGCTGATCCCGCGGGGTGAGTACCGGCACGGCACGGGGGTGACACCACGGGGACGGCTGGGACAGGGGCCAGAGGGGACATGCCTCCAGCTCCGGGTCCCCCCAGGGGCTGGGGCTCCCTGCCTGCCTCCTGACCGTGTCTCCCCCCTCCCCGTGTCTCTTTTTTAGGCTCGCTCTCCTGCCAGCGTGGCCCCCGGGAGGCTCACGGCCAGCTCCCCCCGGAGCAGCTCGCCCCCTCCCCGTGGCAGGACACACACACACACATCTATGCACTTTGTATGATGCTCGCAGGGTCCCCTCCCCACTCACCTCCCGCCCCCCCCCGAGGCCCGAGGGACTCCCCGGGGGTCTCTCTTCCTCTGCCCACCCCCTCAGCCCCCCACATTTCCCGGGGGCTGGGGTTGGTGGTGGAAACCCACAAGCCCCGTTCCCTCCCCATCACCCCCCTACCACCCTCCAGACCAAGAGCAGCAGGTCATTATTTTGGTGCCACTTTTCAGGACAATAAAACTTTGTTGGTTGGTTCTTGGGGTGTCCTTCCTTCTTCTGGGGGCTCCCTGGGGCTGGGGGAAGGGGGTGTCCCTGTCCCCAGGCTGCGGGGACAGCCACCAGGAGGAGCTCTCTGCCCTCGCATGCCTGCAGCCGGCATGGGGAGCTCAGCGCCGTGTGTGGGGGGGTGCCTGGGGACACCTCCACTGTCCCCACGTCCCTGCAGCCTGCTTGGAGGGACGGTCCTGGCCCCAAAGCTTCCTGAGAAACCCAGCAACCCAGCCTCCATCTGTGAGTCCAGCCGCAATCCCAGCCGAGCTGCCCGTGCCTGTGTTCCTGCTGGCATTTCTTTCCTCATGCAATCCCAGGGAAGACTGGAGGAGTTTACAAATCTCCCCAGGCAGCTTCTCCTGCAAAATGCAATCCCTGCTCCCCTCCCAGAGCTGGCTGTGCCCCGGGCCCTGTCCCCTCCCCGCCATGAGGAACCCCAAGCGGTTTCTTCCCGGCAGAGCCTAGCGGAAAGGAGAAGAGACAGATGGAGAGATGGAGCCAAGGGGTTGTTGCTTCCCTGGTAGGATATGAGTAACTCCAAGTGACTTCGGAGGAAATCACCAAATCCCGTGCCGGGGTACAGTCCAGCTCTGCTCTTCCTGGCACGCCGTTTGGGTACGTGGGGAGCTCGGCCCCATGGCACCGCTGAGTGCCCCCCTGGAGCTGCACAGGACACTGCCAGCCCTGGTTTTGGGGCCCTCTGCCACACACATGCAAGGTTTTTGTGCAGGCTGGGACAAACATCATATGGGGACAGCACCCTGGTCCGAGCCAGAGGGAGGTTTTTGGGTTCTGGGTGGATATTAATGGGTTCTACCTCCCCACGGGTGCCCTGACCCACGGCATGCCTTGGGAAAGCTTTCAGCTGTTAGCAGAGCTGAGGTCTCCTCGCCCCTGGTGCCGCTGAGCCCTCGGCTTTATCAGGGGCTTGGGGCCGGCAGATGCTCCGGCTCCTGCTGAATTGCAGAGGAATCTCGGCCGCTTATCTCTGATTGCGTCCAGTTGTCGCTGCCCCCGCCGAGCCTCCCGGTGCTGCCATGGGGATGTGGGATTTGCTCCAGCACTTCGGCTACGGAGCCTCGCGAATTAGGGGGACTAAGAGCGAGGTTACCTGATGGGCTCGCAGATCTGAGCCCAGCACCCAGCAGGAGAAAAAACCTCTCCTCGCACAGCCCCTCGCCGTGGGCTCAGCTCCTCCTGCTTCCCCTTCCCCCCGGGGCCCCTCTGCACGTTCCTGCTGTCCCCCAGTGGGACGGAGCAGCACCGCTCGGCCCCCTCCCTCCCCATCCATTGCTTTTCGGCCAGGCATCGCCTTCGCCAGGCTGCAAAGGGTTACCTGTTCTCCTGCGCTACCCACAGAAGACAAAAATAGTGGGGAATTGTTATTAATAGTGATCTTCATTACCCGGGCTGGAACATCTCCCTTTGTAGCAGTTTCTGGCAATACCAAGGGTCTAATTAGCATTTTTTTTATTTCCCTGTTTTATTCAATTCATTAGCTGTCTTAAGTAACGGCTTCAGCAGTCTTGGGGTTTTGTGTGGTTCTGTCTCCTCTTTTTTTTTTAAAAAAAAGAAACTTAAAATATGAAGTTAGCAGCCCTCACATTTAGGCATTGCATTTTAACAGCTTTTTCTCTAATTTTTCCACGAAATGCTGACCTTCGCAGCTCCTTACAGGGTTAACGTTTGGCTTTTCCCAGTTGACCCTGTCCCAGGTAATCAGAAGATTTTATTATTCATCACCCCCCTCCCGAGCCTGATGAAGCCCCCCATTTGTTCTCACGGGGCTGAGAGCTGCTTCAGATTCGGGGCTTCTCCTCCCCCCGCCTTATTTCGGAGCCCCCTTAGGGCTGCCCTGTATTTCAGCAACCCAATTACCTCGCCACCAGCTCTTTTTTTTTTTGGTTTTAACACTGGTTTGAGGGGCTGGCCGTGCTGGCAGGGGGGTGGTGGTGTCACCGCTGTGCCCGGCTCGGTGTCTGCGTTGCTGCTGTCCCCAGCGTGCCTTCGCTTCGCTCTGAATCCCTCCGACTGGTGATTTATCGATTTTTAATGGCAAAAGGCACCTCTCGTCTCCGTGCTGTGGGCAGCCGAGCCCCGTGTTTGTCTCAGCCTCTGCAGAGGCTTGTGGCTTTGTCAGGCTGCGTTTTGCAAACACGCGGCTTGGCGAAGGGCTCTGCCCAAAGCCGCAGCTGCGAGAGCTGAGCCTCGGTGGGACAGCATCCTGCCTCTCAGCCCTGCTCCCTCCGGCGTTTCTGGGTTTGGAGGTGATTTCTCATCAAGGCAGGGCTGCTTTCTGCTCCTTCACCTTACAAAAATAGTCAGCACAGGATGCACACACGGTGAGGTCCCTGGGGGCTCTGCGTTACACCGTACCGGTGCAGCAGATGCCTTAAAATGTTCCTTCGCTAGCCCAAGCGGCAACTTCCCCCCTCCAGATTTTGGCTAAATGCATAAATGGCTCCCGCAGTGCTCAGAAGAGGGCCCAGGCAGTTTGGGATGCCAAATGTAAAACCCCAAGTGCCAAACGCCCACTGGGAGGTCCCAGCTGCGAAGCCCCAAGCTGCAAAATGCCCAAACCCTGGGGTGCGACGCCCCAGCTGCCGAAGGCAACCTCTGAGATGTGAAATCCAATTCCCACGTCCCTGGGGGGTGCCTGCCCGTGTCCCCCCCCCCCAGGAGCTGGTTCTCCGTGTCCCTGCACCCAGCCTGGGCGCTGGGGTGGCCGCGGCGGGGGGCAGCGGGGTTATCTCGTGGGCTGACGCTTTGACACTTGGGTGAGAGCCTGGTAAAACCCCTGGGAGGGGGCCGGGGCAGCCAGATGGGAGGTGTGTGTGTGTGGGGAGGGGAGCTGTGAAATTTCCCACGGGGGCTCCCCATCCTGTCCCGTCCCACCGAGGAGGAGGGCGGAGGGCGGGTAGGAAGGGGAGGTAACGAGGTGGGATTCGTCGGGCTGGGCTCAGAGGGCCGGAGGAGGTCGGTGCTGAGCCCAGGGCGCCGGGGATGAGCTGAGCTGAGCCCGGCAGCATGGAGGAGCTGGCAGAGAGCTATGCCTACGGGGACAACGAGACGGAGTGCGAGTACGAGGAGTGGGGCCCCTCGCTGTCCCTGCTGCCCACCATCTACCTGCTGGTCTTCCTGCTGGGCACGGCGGGCAACGGGCTGGTCCTCTGGACCATCTTCAAGGGCGGCCGCGAGCGGCGGCGCTCGGCCGACACCTTCATCGCCAACCTGGCCGCCGCCGACCTCACCTTCGTGGCCACCCTGCCGCTGTGGGCCGCCTACGCCTGGCTGGGCTACCACTGGCCCTTCGGCACGGCCGCCTGCAAGGTGAGCAGCTACCTGGTCTTCGTCAACATGTACGCCAGCGTCTTCTGCCTGACGGGGCTGAGCTTCGACCGCTACCTGGCCATCGTGCGGCCCCTGGCCACGGCCAAGCTGCGCTCGCGGGTCAGCGGGCTGCTGGCCACCGTGGCCCTGTGGCTGCTGGCCGCCCTGCTGGCCCTGCCCGCCCTGGTGCTGCGGCGGGCGGCGGCGCTGGAGGGGGACACCAGGGTGACCTGCTACATGGACTACGGGGACCTGGCTGTGCCGGGCACCGAGAGCGCCTGGGAGGTGGGGCTGGGGCTGTCGTCCACCGCCCTGGGCTTCGTGGCCCCCTTCGCCATCATGCTGACCTGCTACTTCTTCATCGCCCGCACCGTGGCCAGCCACTTTCGCCGGGAGCGGGCCGAGGGGCCCCGCAAGCGCAAGCGCCTGCTGACCATCATCGCCGTGCTGGTGGCCGCCTTCGGGGGCTGCTGGCTGCCCTTCCACCTGGTCAAGACCCTCTACGTCCTGATGGACCTGGAGGTGCTGCCCTGGTCCTGCGGCCTCCACGCCTTCCTCAACAACCTCCACCCCTACTGCACCGGCATCGCCTACATCAACAGCTGCCTCAACCCCTTCCTCTACGCCTTCTTTGACCCTCGCTTCCGACGGGCCTGTGCTGCCCTCCTCTGCTGCCGCCCCCCCGGCCCCGGGGCCGAGCGCTCGGGCAGCTTCTCCTCGGGGCACAGCCACCCCCCCGGGGGCAAAGGGGGGCCGCCCGGGGGGGGCAAGCTGGACCCCGCCACCCAGGAGACGCTCTTCCGCGCCTGAGCCCCCCCATCCCCACCCCAGCACCCCCCCTGAGCTGGTCTCCTCGGGGAGAGGCCCCTGTGGTATTTTTGGGGGACCCCCCCCCTCCTGTTTTCTCAGCGCCCCAGAGCCTGGCTTGCTTTGGGGAGCCCCTGCTTGTGGGATACTTTTGTGGGGGGGGGGGATACCAAAGCATGGGTGGGTGGGTTGGGCAGGGGCAGCGGCCGCGAGATTTGTGACAAATAAATGAATTTTGGTTACAAAAATAAAAGAGTGGAGTATGCGATTCCCTCTGGGGTGATGGAGAGGGTGGGGGGGGGCTGCATGGGTTTTGGGTGGATTTGCTGTGTGTGTGTGCATGCCCCCTCCCGCGCCCCCCACATTTTGGGTGCACGCCGTGCGTCCCCACACGCTTTGGGAAGTGCAAAAATTCCCACCCCTGAGCGCCGCTTTGCTGCATCGCAGCACGGTGAGACCAGAGTGAAACCCAGAAAAAGAACCTCTCCCCCCCCAAAAAAAAAAAACAAAAAACCCTCTGGTGCACGGGGTGGGAGCTCAGCCCGCCCCAGTGGGAGGCTCTGATTGCATCAGGCAGCTGTCCCCTTCTCCCAAATCCCCGTTTGAGGTTTTTATCCTCCTTATCTCAGGCCAGATACACCCTGAGTGGTTCCCCCCTGGGGCCGTGGATGCCATCGAGCAGCCGGGGGCCGCTGCCCGCGCCCCAGGCCAGCACCGAGGGCACCCCCATGGTGTGGGCTCAGGGCCAGTTTGGGGCTGGACAGCGTTTTGGGGACCCCATCCCCTTCCCCATCCTCCCGTGGCGCCAGCAGGACAATGGCCTGCGCTGGCCGGGGATTTTGATGAGCCACCAAAACGCTCTTCTCCCGTTTCCATCTCCAGCCCCAGCCGCTTCCTGAGGCTTTGCTCGAAATAAATCTTCCCCCTATTTGCTATTTACATCCTTCATTTACTCGCGATTAACTATCCTGTCTCCTTGGCCTTTGTTCCCACTTGGAAAGGATGCGGGATCATTACTTGGTTCCTCGCCGAGCTTCCCGTTGTTTCGCGGGGGGGAGGAGGGCTGGGGCGACCTTGCTGCCTGCCCTGTCCTCGATTTGGGACCAGCTGAGCCTCGCTCATCACCCCGCAGGGACAGCCCTTTGTCTCGGTGCAGTAAATAAGGAAGGTGGCCAGGGAGATCTGGTTTGGGTAACAGCAAAGGGGGTGCAGCTATGGAGGTGAGCCTACTGGAGCTCTTTGCACCCTGGCTGGGGCTTTTTTGGGGTTTCCCCATGGTTTCAGGCTTGGGCTAAGAGCCAGGGGGGTTGGGATGCTGGAAATGCTGCAGCCGAGACCACGGCCCAAAGGGAAATTTGGGGTGAGTATAGTCAAGGTGCCCTGCTGGAAAACGCAAGGAAAAGAGCTCCTGGCTCCTGCTTATCCACCCAGCCTGCCTCTCCATCCTCCTGGCCACCACCCCTAAACAAGCTGGCCCCAAAGGGGGGCAGAGGGAGCCCCGATTTGTTTTTTTTTTTTAGGAGCCCAGGCACGGGCAGCTTCCTCCCAGGCGCGGCGGCCAGGCACGGATATAGGCACGGGGCGCCTCGCCAGCGGCGGCGGGAGCTGCGGACTTTCTATCCGGCTGCTGGAGATTTCCCTTTTCCCTCGGAGGAGGGAAATGCTGAGCCGAGGAGTCTCTGGGGGGAAATGCAGGGACACTTCAGAAAAACAAGGCCGGAGAGAGGGGGGGAAGGGGCAGCGGGTCCGGACCAACGGTCGGAAGGAGATAAGGAAGGTGTTGCCTTCCTGCGGCAGCGCGGGGGGAAAGGCGGCTGCGGAAAGATGAGGAGGGAAGATAGAGGGGATGGAGGGGGGTGGGGGGCCACGGCCGGGAGCATCCTCAGAAAAAAAAATAAAATAAGGAGCTGGGGGTGAATTTGGTTGCGATGGGATCCTTGAGGAGCGATGCCGTGCCTTGCTGCGGGGCCTGGCTGGCTGCAGGGCTCCAGTGTCGCGTGTGTGGCCCCGGTGGGGACATGGGCATGGTGGGGACGTGGCACTGGGACACGGGCAGTCTGCACAGGGAGATGGGGGAGGTGGAGAAGCCAGCACGGATGGGGACAGGACCCTCAGGAGCCTCCCAGCCCCCAGCTCCCAGCTCCCACCGGAGGTGCAAAAATAATATCACGGCGTGCCGAGCCCGGCTGATGTCCCCAGGTGTCCCGTGAGGCCAGCTTGCCTTTGAAGTCACCTCCTTGTTTACACTTTCACGCTTTCCTCCCCAAAGCAAACGGCGGCAGGGAGGGGACCCCACGTCACCCACGGTCCCTGCTGCAGGGGCTGCGGTGCCGTGGCGAGGTGGGGCACGGCCCCAATTCGTGCTGGGAACACCTGAATTTGTCCAAACTCGGCTTACTCATTGGGCAGAGGAGGTTTCGCCAGACCTCGCAGCTCAGAAATGACTGAGAAAATAATTATGGGGTGAGAAATGTCTGCTTTCCTCTGCTCAGCCCCCCTGGAGAGGGCAAGGGGGGAGATTTCAGTCCTTCGCTGCCCTGTTATGTCCCCAACACACGAGTCCCTGGGCCACCCACCCAAAATCTGTCCCCGTGGTGGGCAGTGAGCCCTGGGCCCTTCACCAGGTTGTGTGTGTTAGGAGGAGACAGAGCCTCAGGAGTTGGTGGAAAGCTCCGTGGACCTTGGAAAGGCAGAGTTTAGGCGATAGGTAATGAGGGGATGGGCTTAAAGGGGTTAAAATGGGTTGAAGTGGAAGGAGACTTTTTTTTTTTCATGTTTCCAGCAGCCAGGGGTGAAAGGCTTGGAGGCCCCCCAGCTCCTCGGGAGGGCAGGAGATGGAGGGAGGGAGGACGAGGAGGGAAAGAGGGGTTGGAGACGGATGGGTGGAATGAAAACGGGGGTGCTGGGGCGAGGCTTGGGTGTCCCCAGGGCCACACGTGCCGGCAGGACACGACACAGCTGCTGCCCGACCTCTGGGCCCCAGCCTGAAGGAGCAGCCCCCGGCCGCCCCGGGGAGCCGGGTGACACCGCAGTGACCCGGCCGCCAGCAGCTGGGCCCCGCCGCGCCGGGAGATGCTGCCGGAGGAATAACAGGAAGCTCCAGGAGGGGAAAACACGGCTGATGCCTTCTGCAGGTTGTTTTCCACCTCCTTCCCGGCCGGTCCCGCGCGTCCCCACACCCACCGCCGCGTGCCCGTGGCCCTGGGACCGCGCTCACGCGCCCCCCGCCCCAGCCCCAGCCCCGAGACAGGCTGCACTGGTGTTCTTTATTGTTGAGGTTCAGCTCTGAAAAAGTGCTCACTGTTACAAAAGTACACGTTTATAAAATGTGCTCCGTACAAAGACCGGGTTGTGGGGTCCAACTTGGCGGTTCCCACTTCGCCCTCCCCATCCAGCAGCGCTTGGTGGAGCGTGGGGAAGGGGGAAAGAAAGGGGGGAAGGAGGAAAGAGAGAGAAAGGAAGGAAGAGAAGGGAAGAGAAAAGAGAAGGGAAGAGAAGGGAAGAGAAGGGAAGAGAAGGGAAGAGAAGGGAAGAGAAGGGAAGAGAAAGGAAGAGAAGGGAAGAGAAGAGAAGGGAAGAGAAGGGAAGAGAAGAGAAGAGAAGAGAAGAGAAGAGAAGAGAAGAGAAGAGAAGAGAAGAGAAGAGAAGAGAAGAGAAGAGAAGAGAAGAGAAGAGAAGAGAAGAGAAGAGAAGAGAAGAGAAGAGAAGAGAAGAGAAGAGAAGAGAAAGAGAAGAGAAGAGAAGAGAAGAGAAGAGAAGAGAAGAGAAGAGAGAGAAGAGAAGAGAAGAGAAGAGAAGAGAAGAGAAGAGAAGAGAAGAGGGAAAGGAAAGGAAAGGAAAGGAAAGGAAAGGAAAGGAAAGGAAAGGAAAGGAAAGGAAAGGAAAGGAAAGGAAAGGAAAGGAAAGGAAAGGAAAGGAAAGGAAAGGAAAGGAAAGGAAAGGAAAGGAAAGGAAAGGAAAGGAAAGGAAAGGAAAGGAAAGGAAAGGAAAAAGAAGAGAGGATGAGGGTATGGCTGAGGGAAGGAGAGGACAACAGGAGGGCAGGGCGGCTGCCTCCACGCCCGGGTGCTCCCCAGCTCGCTGCAGGACTGGCCGTGGCTGTGGTGTGGGGGCACCTGGCGTGGGGGCTGGCACCCTCAGGCAGGTCCCTGCCCTCCCCATGCAGGGCAGCGAAGCGCGAGGGAAGGCCCTTTTGCTTCAGAAAGGCAGAAAATTGGTCTGGATGAATTTAGGGATGCTGGGGAGCTTTGAATTCGCACTTTCTCCTCCGTCACCCAATAACAGGGTCAGGAACTGCTGGGGGAAACACATATTTGGTCCCTGGTATCCAGAGGCTGTTTTGGTGGGGCAGGGGCAGACACCGAAAAGAAAAAAGAGACCCCCCCAGTGCCTCTATCCCCAGAGGCAACATCGCTGGGCTCTGCCATGGGGCCTGCAGTGATTTGCACCCAGCCTTCTGCCCTCACGCTGCTACCAGCCCTGGGAGAGACTCGGTGCTGGGGGTGGAGTCATCAAGCCAGCACATTGCCTTATTTTTCCCCGATTTTTCTTTTTTTTTTTTTCTTTTTTTTTTTTTTTTTTTGGTTGGTTGATTTGTTTCTAAACTGTGCATCTACACTCCAGCTACAGGCATGGAAACACGGTAAGAAAATAAAACAACTCACGGGAGGCCCCTCCTCGGGATGCATCCGGCAGGCAAGCAGCCCCAGGGAAGGGGCAAGGAGAGGGGGGGGGGCTTTCCCCAAGCAAAACCCACCCCGGGAGGCCGAGGATGGGAGCAAATGCTTCTTGGCAGCAAAGTGCTATGTGGCCACAGGGGTTTTACAGCTGGGGTGGAGGCGGCAGTCCTCGGCCCTGCATGCTGCAGGAACGGCCACAAAGACGGTGTAAAACGCACGTGGGAGCAGTGGCCACCCTGGCTGGGCAGAGGGGCTGTTGGCTTTATTTTTTTCTTCCTTTTTTTTTTTTAATTCCTTTGGAGTTCCTTCTGCCTCCTAACGACGAGATCAGGACAGGTTCCCCAAGCCATCGGGCACCTGGAATGGCCCCGAACCTGTGCAAAACTTCGGAGGAGAAGGGAAAGGAGCAAAAAGGTGGCTGGTGAACGCCGTGCCCGGGAGCTGCTCGTGGGGCTTTGATTCTTGTCCCAGCACCAGGAGGGATGGCCCTGGGGCTGTCTGTGAGTCCGAGCGGCGGCCAGGGTCACCAGCGAGGCGCAGGTCTGTCCCCCAGCAGGCGGTGGCACTGAGCCGGGCGGCAGTGCCATGTCCTGGGCTTGGCCCCCACGTTTTGGCAAGGTCGCAGAGCACGGGCAGGGTTCAGGGAGCTGGAGGCTGCCGGGCTCTTGCTCCACCGGTGCTGTTTACGGGGTGAAAGTGAGGATTTCCATGGTTTTCCCCCCAAGGCAGTGGGTGCGGGCATCCCTCAAGGCACACGCTGCTTTTGGGGGGTCTCTCTCCCAAATGGAGGTCCCTTTCCCCCCCAGCTGCAGCCCCTGCTCCATCTCCCACTGACTGGCACCGCGTGGAGGCTCCTGGCCCCGGGACCCCCCCGTGAGCCCCCTATGCCACCACCTCCACCAGCCCCAGGAGCTGGGGGGGGGGGGCTCCAAACTCCGCTGGGGTTCATGGCAGTGGTGTCGGTCCTGGGGTGAAAATTCCCCATTTCTGGGCAAAAGAAGAGGGGAACCGTCCCCCGGTCTCCCCAGGACGGCCAGGCACGGGGGGGGGGGGGGACAGCGGGAGGGGACAAGGACAAGGCACAGTCCGGTGTCCCCACCAGGCGGTGGGGGCCGGGGTGGGGAGCGGGGGAGGCTGGGGGTGGCTGGGGGCAACGGGGGCGAGCCCCGCGTCCCAGCCTCCCCGGCCGTACCTAAACCTCCTCGTCCTCGCTGGCTTTGCTCCAGCGGTGGCAACAGTTGGCCGTGATGCCCAGCAGGAAGTTGGTGGCCACCGAGGCGATGGAGACCACGAAGCCCACGAAGGCGATGAAGAGATAGTCGTCCAGGGTCAGCGTGAGGTGGCAGGCCTTGAAGCTCTCCTCCGTCAGGGAGAAGAGGGGGACCCCTTTCACCTCCAGGGGGGCCTGGCACTTGGCCAGCTGTGAATCTGGCAAGGGGAGCGGCGTCAGGGTGCATAAATTTGGGGTGGGGGGGATAGGAGGGGACGCGGTGGGGAACGGGGGGCCGCCTTACCTGAGGCGCAGAGCTGGATGCGGCTCTTCAGCCATTTGAGGAAGGGCTCCATGGCGCAGCCGCACACCCAGGGGTTGCCGCCGATGCGCAGGGTCACCAGCCCCGTCAGCCCCTCCAGGGCATCGAGGCTGAGCGCCGACAGCCCCCCGTAGCTGAGGTCCAGCTCCCGCAGCTGCGCCAGCCCCCGGAACGCCTTGGGGTGCACCTTGCACAGCCAGGGGTTGTGGCTCAGGTCGAGGCGCAGCAGCTCGCTGGCCTCCAGGAACATGTCGGCCGTCACCAGGCTGAAGTTGTTGTAGCTCAGGTCCAGGTGGGTGAGGCGCCGGGCCCCGAGGAACAGCCTGGTGGGCAGGGTCTCCAGCGAGTTGTTGCGGAGGTCGAGGACGCGCAGCTGGGCGTAGCAGGCCAGGTAGCCCAGCGGGATGCTGGCGATGCGGTTGTGGGCCAGGCTGAGGTTGCCGGTGTCCAGCGGCAGCTCGGCGGGCACCGAGAAGAGCCGCTGCCCGCTGCAGTCCACCGCCTGCCCCCGGCACGTGCACAGCACCGGGCAGCCCGCCCCGGCGCCCGCCGCCGCCACCACCGCCGCCGCCGCCACCACCCAGGGGCCCAGCAGCATGGCGGGCCGGCGGCCAGCCCCCGGGCCCATCTCAGAGCCCGGCGAGCTCCATGCCGCGGGGAACGGGGCGGCCAGCCGGCCTCAGCGCGGGGACAGCCCGCCGGCCGCACCGCAGCGGCATCCTCTGCCCGTCACAGCCCGGCGGGGACCATGCTTGGGGGGGGGTGGTGTCACCCCTCCGCTCACACCGAGGGCTGCTGGAGGTGGCTGAGGAGGATTTGGGGAGCGGAGGTGGGCTCCGAGCTAGCCAAGCAGTGCTTGGGGTGTCCCGGAGACATTCGGGGGGCTCAGCGAGTCCCCCCCCGGCACAGGGCTGCTGTCAGGCCGTTCTCAGCCGCCTGTGGAGAAGAGGGGTGAGAGAAACCCAAGCTAGCGGTACGCCCTGCTGAGGGGGGGGGCTGTGGCTCACGGGGTATCCACGCCACCCCCAGCCCTCCCCGTGCCTCCGCCAGCAGAGCACAAAGAGGGCCCCGAGCCCACCGGCTGGGCTCGGCTCATCCTGGCAGGCGGTGGGCAGAGTCAGGGGCGTAGCAGCCGCCGCCGTCAGCTCTGCCCGAGGCTGGGGACACCCTTCTGGCCTGGCCCCCGCAGAGACAACCTCATCCCCACGCCCGGCCCTCCCTCCGCCACAGCATCCCTCGCCCAGGCGGCCCCGCTGCCTGGCCATCTTTGCTCCTTCCTCCCTCGCCCCGTGCCCTCCCCACATCTCCATCTTTTCCCCACCTCAGCCGGTTTTTGCCGGGGGAATTGCCGCCCCAGCCGCCCCCCCAGCCCTTCCCCGCCATGGTTGCCGATCCCTCCGGTGGCGCCGGGGGGACGTGGGGGTCCCCGGGATACTCACGCTGCCCTGGGGACAAAGCAGAGCTCGGCTCCCCGCCGCCGCGAGGCCTGGGTGGCCAGGCAGGGGTCCTCGGGTGGCCACCAAGTTGGGCAAGTGGCTCCTGCAGCCGCAGCCAAGGCTGCTGCCGAGCCTGGCAATCGGAGCAGGTCTTTCCCCACCTCCTTCCTCCCCTCCTCCTCCTCGTCCTCCCTTGTCTCTCTCTTTCTCTGTCTCTCGTTTTTTTTTTTTTTTCCTTTTTTTTTTTTTTTTTTTTTTTTCCTTGAGGGCCAGATACTGACGTTTCGGTGTCTCTTAGCAACTGCCTCCACATCTCTGAGCAACAGGAGAGCGGGATGTGGAGCCGCCAGAGCGATGGAGACGGTGGAGGAGAGCAATGCCCCCGCTCCGGGGACACCCCACCCGGGGGGGGACGGAGCGGGATGAGGGGCAGCGGGTGGCACCCCGCCACCCACGGGGGGCTCGGCTGCTCCCCAGCCCACCGGCTGCCCTCAGCGCACCCCCCGGCCCCAGGGAGCACCCCCGTGGGATGGGGTGAAGCAGGGTTTGCCGGGCTCTGCAAACAGAAACCAAATACGTGTCAGCAGGAGGGGAAAGCGAGGTGCTCCAGAGCTAAGCCGGGAGCGACTGCACCCAGCTGAAACGTTGGCTTGGTTTTGTTTCTTTTCCCTTTTTATTTATTTATTTATTTTGTATTTATTTGTTTGCAGACCTGGGAAACGCCTGGAGCCGCAGCTGGTTGTTTTTGCTCCACGTGAAGCAATCATTTCTGGCTCTCCGCTCGTTTCATACGGGGAGGGGGCAAAGCCATCTTTACTGCCCCCCCCCTACCCCTCACAGCTGGCTTCTTTAAATGCAAATGAAGCTTTTGGAACAAAAGGCTGCTCTGGCAACACTGGAAACATTGCGATAACACGGGCATGACATTTGGGAAAGGAGGCACTTTCAAAACCCAGCCTGCCTGTATTCCCTTCCCAGTCTTTTCCAGCCTTCTCCCGCTGTTTTGGCGGAGTTGCCTCCATCCCAGCGGAAAACGCCAGCCCAATCGACCCAGTTTTTTCCCTATTTCGGCCTGGTGGCATCTCCCAGATGCCGGGGGCTCTTTGTTCCCCGTGGGACGGCTCCTCCTAGCCACGGCAGCCCGCAGCCAGCCGGCGCGTGGCCGCGGCTGCCTCTCCCCGGGGTGGGTATTAATTGGCGCTGCTCGTCGCCCAGGGTCCCAGCGGGCTTCAAGAGGAGCTCCAGGAACCAAATACACCCAGACGTCCCTGGAGCCAGATGCAGCTCAGCCAGACACGTAATTAGAGATAAGACCCATGGCTGGCTGCAAATCTCTTCCAGAGGATCTATTAGTACACCATTTATGGCTGCATTTGCAGCAAGTAAATGAGCAAATAAGCCCGACCAGGGCTCATTTCTAATGGCTCTCAAGGCCAAGCGTCAGAGCTTGGCTTGTGGCCGCCCTCACCAACCATCTCCCTCCCCAAATGAAGGGATGTTAGCAGCCCAGCAGCCTGCTGGAGACGTCATGAAGGTGCTGTGGACTACCGAGATGGTGATGAGCACCCCTGAAGGAGATGCAAACTGCTCTGCTGGAGCTGGGGGTCGATGTGCTCATCTCCTCCCTCTCCTCTGGGGCTAGGAACACCTGGGGCTGCCCTCCTGCTCTTTACCAGGTCACCCACAGGTGGCCAGAGCACCCCTGTGATGTCCAGCCCCATAAAAAGAGCATTTCTGGTACAAAACCACAGGCAGAAGGCTGCTGACTTTTCAGATGACTGCTCCAGATGATGCTTTTCTCCCTCCCTGCATTTTTTGGGGGAGGCAGTAAGGCAGCAGTGTGGGTTGCCCCTTGCATCCAGCTCTGCACAGCCACTGGCCGGGCTCACCCCAGTCCCTTAGATCCTGAGGTGGCTTTGGACAGCCCAGCTCAGTAAATTTGCCTCATATTCAGGTTGGGCTTTATCTCTCTCATGGGAGCCACCGGATCTCAGCTCCCTCGCTGCTCACAGGATGTGCCCAGCTCTGGAGCTGCGGGTATTTTAGTAATAAAATCAGCACAGAGTGCAGCTGACCTCCAGTTTCCTCGGCACCATTCTCCATATACCAGACCGATCCTTAATAATTACTTTTTAACTACTCTGCAGCCATTAACGTGCTTACACTAAGTCAACCCAGCCTGAGTGCTGTCACGGTAGGACTGGTAAGGCTCAGGAAGATCGGAGCCGTGCCAGGATCCTGGCAGCAGCACTTACAAAGGGCTTTATTTGACTTTGTTTTGGGTCTCTTTCCATCCAAGATACATTTTTAGTTTGGCTGACACTCTTTGTAATTACCAGCTGGTGGCAGAGAGCCAAAACCCAAATCTGCTTTCTGAGCCGAACGCGGCACAGTCGTGCCAAGGTAGGGTTTTACAACTTCCAAACGCTTTGTAATCGGTTAAGCAGGTTTCGCTCTCGTGGGATTTGTCTCCAAGCTGCAAGGGACGTGGCTTCTGGAAGGATGTGTATGGTTTTCCTCCATGGGCTGCCCTTGCCTACTTCCTTCCCATGCCGACAAAACAGCAGGGCTATTGCTCATCGCTGGGAGCGTGCAAACTGCCCGGAGGAGATTGCAGCCTGGGTTTAGCCCGAATTTCAGCCCCCCGGGGCTGCTCCTCACCCTGCCCCACCGCCCGGCAGCAGCTGGGCAGATCCTGCTGCACCACAGCTCTGTCACCCTGAGGATACCTGGGTTTTTTGAATCACCACCGTGTGCTGGTGTGCTGTGGGGGACAGATGCTGGTGGGTCCAGGTGGACAAGTGGTGGCACCTGGGTGAGAACGACCTGGGAGACAGCACACAGCTGCCCTGCGGGATGCTCGGGCACCCCACCTGCCTCCTGCAGAGGCTGTGGTGAAGGACGTCGTGAAGCAGGGGCTGATTTGGCCCAGAGCCTCAAGTCTCCCTGCGCTCTGCTTGCTGGAGGAGAAAGAGATGGATAAGAGGCCAGACAACACCAGGAAAACAAACAAACAAAAAACAGGAAAAAAAAAAACTCTTTTTTTTTTTTTTTTTATTTTTTTATGGTGTCTCTGGCTCCACAATGGCACAGCCAACCGTGAACAGCTTGGGTAGATTAAACCTCTTTCCTTCTCAAAGGCTGAAGAAATCCAGATTAAGTGAAGAGACGTTCCAGATGCTGGCTGCTCCGAAAGAAGGAAAACACAACGAGGATACAGGACGTTTCTGACAAGCAGGACTCCTCAGTGAGGGGCTCTGGAGCTTGCACACGTATCAAGAGATGACAGGTACAGGAGATGCTTTCTCCTTTTAGGAGATATTTTCTCCTTTTAATGATGAAAGGACCTTCTAACGTGCATGGCCAGATGCTGGTTGTGCAGACTCAGTGCCCGTGGCCTGGCCTCTCCCATTACTGGGAGCACTACTACGGAGCCAAGCAGAGAGCTTAGATTAATTAAGCACAAATCTGCTTCAGCTTCCTGGTTACTCTGGGCCCAGCACAGCTCTTGTCACGGAAAACACACGTTTTTCCCCTCTGTAACTCAGTTCTGACTCTCAGCTCATATCCTGAGCTCCAGAGCCCTGCGTCTGCTGAGATGACACCGGGGACTGTGCTCTGGTCAATTACTCAGCAGTCAGCCTGGAAAAAAATAAATCAGATTGCTTTCTAGGGCCTGTTGTGGCCAGGCTGGCGTTGTCTGTGAGGGACTTTGCCCCCGCCTCAGGCCAGCAGCACCAGGCTGATGCCCGAGCTGGGGCTGCGCAGGGAACCAGATGCCCCAAGGACCTGTCACAGCCTGGCAGGGCTCTGAAATGGCTTCGTGCTTTTTATTGATTATCCATCCTGGACTGGAAATGCTCTGACAGCAGCTGTGGTTTTGGCAAGGGGCCTCCTGTGAACTTTCTGCTCATTACCAGAACATCAAGGCTGCAGCTCGATGGGCACTGCTTGCTCTGGCACAGGGTTTGGGCTCAAAGAAAAGCAGTTCGACCCCAAACACGATGTTAAATCCAAGAAAACCCCTGAGGGAGAGAGGCCAGCTGGCAGGGGACAGCCTGGATCCGTGCTCAGAGGAGCCCGAAGTAGCCCAACAGAGCCTAGGGAACATGAGAGAGTCCTGGATGGGCTGTGGAGAACAAGAAAGCTCAGGGACACCACAGAGACCCCAAATGCACCTCAGAAAGCCCCCAGGCTGGCCAGAAAGGTAAGACTCAGTGCAAGACCCACAGGCACTGAGAGTGACACAAAGAGCCCGATAGGAACCAGAAAAGCTAGGGGAATTTTAGGCTGTCTTAGGACAGCCTAGAAGCCAGTATAGAGCTCTGAGCTCCTGGTGAGCAGCTTTCAACAGCCTTTAACCACTACAAAGCTTTGCTCGCTCGCTCTTGTGAGTCTCAACCACTTGTCTCACCCACAGGCAAGAGCTCTGCAGAGCTCAAAACCAGAGCTTTTGATAGATCTCTAACCACCTGTAATCCTATTCTATTACACCACTTGAAAACTCTTCTGAGCTGATCGAAACCACCCCACGCCTGCTCTAGAGCTCCTCAAAACCACACTGACCAGCTCAAAACCTCCTTCAAACACTTGTAGGCAGGCCTAAACAGCTCTCATCCAGTCTGTGGCCACATTTCTGTATTTATCCTCAGGCATCTGCTCTGTAGGGTCAGTGGCCCCAGTGTGGTGCTGGAACAGTACAGGGCTGTACTGGTGAGGGTTGGGGACACACCACCCTGGTCATTCGGGGAAAGGAAGCCCAGCTCTGTACCTGCTAGCCTGATGCACAAGGGATCCCAAAGCAACACAACATATTGCTAGTCACAGAGGCTCTGGTGCTCATAAACACAGCCCAAGAGGGGAAGAACTGAGCAAAGGGGAAGGAGTGGTTATTATGGCTGTTGTGGGACTTAGGTATAAGTCAAGGGCTTTCCCTTTTCACCCAAGCATCTTCCTCATTGCTACACTCAGTAAAGGTCAGACTACCTGAATTGATTTTTGAACACAATTGAGGACAAGCCCTGCAGGGGCAGCTGAGATCACAGCATGGAGCCACAGCTGGCCCCGCACAGCACTGCAGGACCTCAGGATGCTCTGCAGCTGCCCCAGCACACTGCAGCAGTCCCTAGGCAACCACTTCCCAGGGCCTCTGGCTGCACTGCAGGCAGCCTGCCACCACCGAGCACAGCCCAGGGCACACACAGGCAGGGGGCACCAAGCAGGTGCTATAAATGCAGTCCTGAGGAAATCATTTTGCTGCTTACCCTTTTCCAAGTGAGAGCTGCAAAACAGATCTACCTCTTGCCCAAGCAAGACTGTACCCTCACCCCTCCTAGAAAAACAGCACCAAGAACTTAGCTGAGCCTCTATTTTTCCTTGAGAAGGAAAAAAGACAAAGAATGCAGGGTCTAAAGATATCTGCTGGTAGAAACATTGTTAAATACATAAGTATTTTACCAAATGAGTTACAAAACTCCTGATTCCCCTGTGTTGATTTAAGATTTTTGATCTTCCCTACAGCAATTTCATAGCTTTCTTGGGTAAGATTCTGCAAGTAAGCTGAGGAAGTGGGTAAGAGATCAGGATGTCTCCAAATACGTGCACAAACCACAGCCATCAACCTCAAAGACCTCAGAACACACTGGCTACAGCCACCAGCTACAAGGCAGCACCGTCCTCCCATAGTGAGGGAGAAAAGAGAAGCACTGACAGAATATTTAATGCAACAGAACTTTAATATTTTTATACAAAAAAGGGTTTAAAAATTGTAAACATTACGTCTGCTAAAAACACATAACCTGATATATCCCACTCAAGAAAATGTTTCTCAGTTCTTGAAGTTGCAGGTGGGGCCACAAGCAAATTTGGTCCCAGGTGGGGAATGCCAAACTGCTGAGCTTGTTCGTTTGAAGTATCGAGGCTTGCTCTTGCCAAAAATGTCCTCCAGCTTAGGGCTTGCAATTAACCCAAAGAGCTCATCAACATCCACTGGGTGATAGTATTGGTGGATAATAGCTTGATTAAGCTGAGACCCTAAAAAAAAAAAAAAAAAAAAGAAGCAGATTTATGAACAGGTTTTCAGTGCTCTGCTTACAGTATCCTCTCCATCAGGGCCAACAGGATAGTCACTGTTCTCCATTCATACCTGAAAAAAAAAACCCTGTTGCAACCCATACAGTGAGTATGATTAACAGCTTTCCTGTTCATTGCAGAGCTCTGAACTCCAAACCCATCTTCAGGTTGCCAACAGAACTTGTTTTAAGTCACTCTTCACCACACTAAAAATATCCCAAACCTACCACATTTTGGTTTCCCCTCAGGAGGATGGGCTGCTCCATCAGCAGTGAGCTCCCACCATTCTTTCACCCCCCCCCCCAATCCAAACACACACAGGACTCTGGTTTAACTCCAACACAACAGCACTTGCAAGAAAACAGATCCAGCTTCCCCCCCCCCAGCCAGCAGCTGCCAGCACTGCAATCTCACACACTCCTGAACTGCACTTTAAGGAAGTTGAGATGACACTGAGCAAGTCCAGAAAGCTCCAGCTTCCCAAGGAAGGAATTAAAGCCTAAACAACACTTGGCACCTACCGTCAGCCCAGGCAGGGACAGGCTTCCGAGGCGCACTCTCATCATCTGTGGAATCATCGCTGTTCAGATCCATCCCGTAGTTATTTTCGCTTACCTTGGGGGACCTGAATATCTTCATGGTCTTCGGGGGCTTTAAGCAGGATGTGGAGATAGATTTCTGAAAGCACAGAGAAAGCACTTACTAGGGCAGGAAGCAGACCTTGCAGCCTGACAGAAGAGGTTGCTTTGCTAGGGCAGGCTACCCAGACCCGTGCAGCCTGACCCCCTGCAGGCACCTCAAAGCTCCTGCATTAAGGAGGCCAACAGACTGCACCAAGATCCCAGATGAGATCCCACAGCAATATAGCATTAAGGTACCTAGGCACTACCCTCACACTGACCATAATCCAAAAGTTAAAAGGTACCTTGGCAATGCCCAATGTTGGGCAAGGAATTTTACAGTAAAGGGAAGGTAGTCAGAAACAGAGAGCAGACTTCACATTCATTTTCATCCTTAATTCAAAGTAACAGGAGACCATAAAGGTTACTCAACTGTGTATGAGAAACCTTTGACACATTATCTGTAATATTCTTACTTACAGGTAACTTGGGTGGAGATTTCCTGTAACATCCAGAAGTACTCACATCCCTCCCTCTTTTGTCTGATCTGTTTTGAAACCTTATCTTGCTGGAAGCCAAGCTAGAGCCTAGGACCGTGTCCTGCAGCAGGGAATGCAAACTGCTTGCTCAACCTGCAGCCCCAAGCTGTGATGTAGGGCCTCCCAGTACCTGGCCAGAAAAAAAGCTAGGGCTCCATTTCACTTTGAAGCTGCAGGCTGGAAACGCACAAGTCAAAGCTTGGAGGAACGCCCTGGCTTTGTACTGAGGAACAGAAGATGACCAGGAGACCTGACAGTTGTATATAGCACAGAACTGACATAGGAACCAAGAAGGCATCACTATGGAGAAGTCCTCCCAAAACTTTAAGAGCTCAACATGCTGGGGGACCTCTCTGAAGTGCCTGCATCCTAATGCAAGGTGGGCACACAGCAAACTGACAGCCCTGCACTTCAGCAGAGTGGGCTTCAGCCTCTCCAAGGGTCTGCTTGGAAGAGTCCCACAGCACAAGGCCCTGGAGGGAAGAGGAGCCCAAGAAAGCTGGTTAATATTCAAGGATCACCTCCTCCAAACTCAGGATTGGTGCATCCTAACAAAGAAATCAAGCAACGATGCCAGGAGGCCTGCATGGCTGAACAAGGCACTCCTGGCCAAACAAACACTGGATGGAAGCGTACAGAGGGCAGAAGCAAGGACAGGTAACCCGAGAGGAATGCAGAGACTGTCTGAGCATCCAGGAAACTGAAACCTAAATGAAATTGGATCCGGCCAAGGATGTACAGGACAAGAAGGGCACCTCTAAACACATCAGTGATGAAGAGAAGGCTGTGGAAAACATGGGCCCATTGCTGAGCAGGATGGGGTACCTAGTTACACAGGACAATGAGAGGCTGAGGTACTGACTGCCTTTTTTGCCTCAGTTTTCACCAGCAAGTTTGGCCTCCAGACAGCTCAGGCCCCAGAGACCAAGGAGAAATGGGGGTGAGTGTTACTGGCCTCCAGCTAGGCTTTGTACCCTGTGGTGTGCCCCAGGGGTCAGTGCTTGGTCCAATCTTACGCAAGATCTTCATTAATGGTGTGAAAGATGTGTCAGAGCTCATCCTCAGCAAGTTTGCAGATGACACCAGACCAGGAGGGCCCTGGACAGGCTGGAGAAGAGGGCCATGGAGATGGAATGGAACCTTTCTCCCCTGAAGAATGGCCGAAAGAGTCAGGACTCTTCAAGCCAAGAGCATTTGAAAGCTTGAAGTGGCAGTCTTATCCACATATATAAATACCTGAAGGGAGGATGCAAAGACGATGGAAGCAGGCTCTCTCTAGTGGTGCCCAGTGGGCATGAACTAAAATCCAGAAGGTTCCATCTGAGCATCAGGAATTACTTCTTTGCTATGAGGGTGACTGAGTACTGAACAGGCTGTCCACAGAGGTGGCAGTCTCCCTGTGGCCAGACCCAGTACACTCCCTCCTCTGAGGGATTCAAAAGCTGTCTGAAAACAGTCCCAGGCTAGCTGCTCCAGGTGGCTCTGCTTGAGCAGGGGAGTTGGACCAGAAAACCTCCAGACATCCCTTCCTACCTTCACCACTCTGGGATTCTGTGAGCCCTAAATCTGCATGTTACTTGGATTGAATACAAAACACAAGAATAAGAGGATGTAGAAGTATACATGTATCTGTAGAAATACGAGAAGCATCACTGTACTCTGATTTGATCACTCTTTTTAGGAGTTTTCCTCCCATGTTTTTGTAGAAAAGCCCCAGGAGAACATACCACATACCTTCAAGTACTTGGCTTTTGTACACATGGGCCCACCACTCAAACCCATTCACGGTAGATCTACATGTAGTTTCTATTCTTTAAAGCTCTCAAATTAGTCACAGAAGAAAGAAGTCCAGCAAGATGAAGAGGTACTGGTCAGACAGAGGACAATAGAGCCTAGGAAGGGGAGTTTACTGGGAGAGGCTGTACTCAGCGCTGTTTGGCTCTTTGAGCACTGTTCTCTGCACCCTTACAGATATTAGGTCTAAGCAGCTCCAATTCAAACTCCTGGATATTTAAACAGATGACAGCAAGACTTTACAGGCAGGTCTGAATGTGTTCTGCTACAGTGCAGCTAAACGCTCTGCACACTGAACTGACACCTCATGATGTGCTGCCATCATGTGGTCATTCCCAACAGCTGTTCAAAGGTAAGATTTGCTTTTCCTTCAGGTTCTCCTGTGCTGAGCTCTTGGCCAAGCACCAGAGAAGAAAGGCTTCCTGGTCCTCACTCTGCACAAATTCCAGTTAACCCCCTACAATCTACATTAAATGATTTCACCTCCTGCTCATCTCCCTTCACCTCACTCCTTCACCACTGCTGAATAATAAATTTGCAGGCTGATTCCAAACCACTGGAGTTGATTAGACAAAATAGACCCATTTCAAGGGCTCCAGTAGAACCTAAGCTCACCTTTACGGTTTTGCTCAGACACGTGTTGGAGGCAGAGGATGATTCTGCTTGCTTGATTTTTTTCTCCTCTGCCAGCTGCTGCCAGGGCTTCTCCTGATCTTCTTCCTGTTAAGACGTAAGAATTCAGTCATTCTTCATTCACTGAAACAAAACAACCAGACTATCTCTGGAATTTAGCCATATTTTCTGGGGCCCTTGATAAAATCCTCTGTCCCTGTCTTCTTCTGCAGGGACAAAAAAGAATCAAAAATCATACAGATGAACTGAGAGCTGGCTTTGGTTAGTGAGATCAAAAAAAAATAAAATCTTGTATTCAGATCAGCAATGTCTCTAGAGCCCATACTCACCTTTATCACCTTTACCATGCTCACCCAGGTATCAGGAGTCATTGAAATGGATTTTGGTTGCCAGACTCTCTCCTCCTGCCCAAGCAGCTGGTACAGCTCTTTTGGGCTCTCTTTGGCCTAATGAAGGGGAAAGCTTTTCACTGCTAAACCTCTTTTTCAGCCCAAAGCAGTTTATCCAGAAGCTTCTCCTGCCACTCTCCTTAGCAGGGAAGAACAACACATAGCTAACAAAGGCAGAAACTGTAGCCACTTCGAATTAAATTCAGCTTCTCCCTTTCTGGAGGAGTTTTGCTGTGTCTCACTCCAGCCCAGTTGCTGGTTATACATAAATAATTCAGACCTTCATTAAAATTATATAGGAAAAAATACAAGTTTAGAAGTCATTAGCCTAGTGAATAAGAGCAGCAAGAGCAAAAAGGAAAGGAAGAATTTATCCTTAGGAGTAGCAGCATTTGGTACTTTTTTAACCAATGAACAAGGCAGAAGAAAGTGACATTAACTTAAGAGTGGAAAGAAAATGTTACTGTGATATTTTGAGACAAGCAGACTAAGCCATGATATTCTTTGTGCAAGTGAAGTTACATGAAGCTATATGATACCTGAAGCTTGTTATGGGGATCAATCTCCAAATAGAGGAAAGGAATATGTATATTTTTAAAGCATCTCTTACTGATTTCCATGCTCATTTAAACATCAGTGAACATGATTTGGAGATGCTCCTCATAGTGTGGTTGTAGGTCATAAATCTTCTGCAATAGTAATGTTAAGAGGCTGACAATGCTCATCTGTTAACCAGAAAATGACTTTGTAGCAGAACTAGCTTATTCTTGTACAAACCTCAAGTATTTAGAAGAATATCATGCTTGACTCAGTTTTACTATATCTGTTTCCTCTAAATAAAGTTGTAACAAATTAGAAGACTTCAAGTAGTAACACAGGACTTGGAAAGCAAGCCTGATCTTTAAAAGTAAGTCTGCTTATTCCAGGCCTTACTGCTTTACAACAGGATTTGTCACAAGACCTCTCACTCCCCACCTTTATGCATTTTTCAGTAAACACCACTGGCTCCAGCTGAGGTTGTGGGGACTTCTCTCCTCCCTGCTGTTTGAGAACCCTGGGGAACAAAGCCACAGTTTAGTTATACAAGAAAGCATGTTCCATCCCTCCCTGCTAGCATTCTTTAAAGCATTCTGCTTTAGCACCCCATACCTTTGGGACATGGCATCACATGGCTGACTCACATCAGCCTCCCAGTTCCAGCAATACTGTTTATATTTACTGCTTCACCATGCCTGTTGCTAAGTCCCCTTCTCCAGAATAGAAACAGGATAATACCTCTCCTTTACTTGCTCCACCTGTCGCTGCTCTACAGGACTTCTCAGTTCCAAAGCTTTCTTTCCTTTTTCTTTCACTCTATCTTCTCTCCTTTTCTGCAGTAGTTCATGCTGCTCAAATTCATCTTCCTCCTGAAGAAAAAGAACCCTTGTAACCCTCCAACTCACACAGGAAAAGATTGTAGGATATGAAATGACTGCTTTGAGACAACGCATTCTCATTATATCCCATTCTTACCTTCCACAGCCTGCCCACCTGTTGAACAGTATTTCCCTTCTGTCTCCACAAGTTCCCTCACACTCAAACTCAACATCAACTGTCTAGACAGAAGTCTTGCAGCACAGATGCTTCTGTTTCCCCAAATCTCTGCAGATCCTGGCAGTAATTTCTCCCTGTTCCACCAGGCAGACCAACACACAGGTTCCCTGCTACTCCTTTCCTTTTCTACACACAGAAGGAACCTGAAGTTGCCACCTTACCACCTTCAGCGTTTTCTGTTTCCGTGCATCGGTTTCTCCAGGTTTCTTTAACAGTTTTTTCTTGCTCCATTCCTCTGACACTCTCTCTTCCCGCACTTGTGAGAGGCGCACCTGAGAAAGACATGTGTCTGCTCCAACTGCCCCGAGGATGCACACCACAGCCTTTCCCAAACGGAGGATGAGGAGAGCCTCTAAGTCTGATACTCATGTCTGAGGCTTAGAGACTGAGAACCCAGCATCCAGCAAGAGGCAAATGTGCCCTGAAGTTAGCACCAACCTTGTGCACCAAGTCCAACACTTACTACAGGTCATGTGAAGAGACACCCACCACCTGGAGAGTCTGGAAAAAAGAACAGACAGTTACCCAACTGCAAAATACATGCTTTCATCCTGTGTGAGATTCTCTGCAGAACAAGATTCTGGTTTATATTTTGCCTGCAGTGCTGCTGGCAACTGAACTGCACATTGGGGATCTGAGAGCTGACTGAGCCCCAGACACTGTTCCTTTACCTGAGCTGTCTATCCCAACAAAAGCACTGGCACGTGCACAGCAGGAGACTAGCCAGGGCTACAAGTAATTTTGGCTGCTCAGGTTTTGGGAAAGGCTGAAAAGAGCACAATTCTTCTTCTTCCAGGGCTGACTCTTCCAAAGCTCACTTTAGCCCACCCCCCAAAAGGCTGGTCCACTCAACCATCCCCTTTCCCTGGAGCTCTACCCACGTCAGCCAGGCACAGCGTCCTCAGCCCTGCAGAACCTTCACTGCTGTACAGAAGCAGCAGCACCACCTGCATACAGCCATCAACAGCTGATCCTGGCACACTCAACTTCTACAGGTCCTCAAAAAAAAGTGTAAGGGCAAAGTTTTAAAAGCAGAGACTCTACAAACACACACAGCCACCACATCTGCTAGTCACAAGCGTTCCTTGCTCACTTGATGAGCTATTCTTTTTCCTGCTATGGTTCTGTAGCCCCCGTACAGCCACCATGGCTTTGCTGTCTGCAATGCTGAGCAAACAACCGAGTGCACTGTAAGCCCAGTAACAGTCTCACCTGCAGG